>NC_134017.1:9223879-9909453 GCF_040712315.1 Castanea sativa
TACCACCAATAGATGTACCAGGCGATTGTATTCATTCTCAAAAATAATAAAAAGAATTATTCAGCCAATTGTTTTAATGTGTTCAGGTTTTATGATGCAAAAGACGACCAAAAATGACTAAGCAACAAGATTCCACCTAGACAGATGTAAGTTACTGACAAGGCCAAACGATTGACAAGGGCTTAAGTCACAAAAATGACTAAGTAACAAGATTCCACCTAGACGAATGTAAGTTACTGACGAGGCCAAACGATTGACAAGGGCTTAAGTCATAAAAATGGCTAAGTAACAAGATTCCGCTTAGACGGATGTAAGTTACTAACGAGCCCGAACGATTAACAAAGGCTCAAGTCACTAGTAACAAGATTCCGCCTAGACGGATGTAAGTTACTAATGACCAAATTAAAAAAAATCCCTAAAGGATGTAAATCGCACCTAGATGAGTACAAGTTCGTCACAGGACGCGAGCTGCTCAGATGGAATCAAAGTCCTTAGCCAGTAGGTGAGCATGCAATTGATATAAAAGGAAAAGGCTACAGGAACATAAACCACAAGTAAATGAGATGCAGTGGCTCGAAAAGGTCGTCACCCAAGGTCTTGACTTTCTTCTTTAAAACAATAGATTCGCCCATAGACTCGAAAAGCCTATCCTTTAGTGTAGAATTCTCCAACTCTAAAGCCTCCACCCTGGATACCATAGACGCCACCTTGGCCTCCTGGACATGGTACTCAAAGGTTATATGAAGGCTCTCCCCTAGCACTTGAAAAAAAAATTTTGAAGTTATTTATGCAATAAAAAGGGAGAAGAGTGAAACTAAAAGTTGCACGAGCTCCTTACCTGAACAAGTTTATGGACATGACGAGTTGCAACCTCATTAAAAGGCACGCCAGAGAAGACCTTCAAGTCCGCGGTAGTGACGACCCCGTGTGCCCTCTCCACCGCCAGCTTCTCGTCATCCTAGACGGAGGACGAGCGAGAATTCGCCTTCTCCTTCCCTTTGTCAGTTAATCGTGGCTTTTTGGAAACAAGAGTGGGGATCTCCTCAATCGAGATAGCAGGAGATGTTGTCCTCGTCGTTTCAGTACCTAAAACGACAGGAGTACCAGAGACAGTTGGATTGACGGAGGGGCCCTTCCCCTTGACGTGCATCGTCCTCTTCCCAAGATTGGATAGCAGCTAGTCCTTCTTTGACCTCATTTTTACGTACAAATCCTTGACAAAGAAAACTAATGATGCACCTAAGGTTGGGGCTCCCCACCGACGAAGTAACCTCGGAAGATCACCCCAAACCCCACCAGAGGGAGTCTCAAAGTCGTCCCCAAACACAAAGAAAAATCTGGACTTCCAATACTTGAAAGACGAAGGCAAACCCGTGACGATCTCGGTCGTTCGCTCCCAAGGCACCAACTCACAGTACCCATACTCCTTGGACTCTTTCAATCTGTACAAATAGACGAGTTCGTCTACTTTGAGCATGCCTCTATCCGTAGCAGCCAGCCATATCCCCATACAGCTGACCACTATCCTCCACGAATTGGGCATAAGTTGTCTAGGAGCAATACCTAAATGATCTAGCAGCTCCATGAAAAATGGGTGAACAGGAAATCTCAGCCCACAGACGAAGGCAGACTCATAAAAACATACCTCCCCAGGAAAAAAATGACAAGCTCGATCCCTTTCAGCAGGCAGACGAACCCTAACTCGATCTGGGAACTGGAATCTGTCCTTAAACCTACCCAATGTTTCAGCGTCCAACGCACATACCTCATTGACAGCGTGAAAAGCCCTAACCTCTCGAAGCGAAGAGACGGCAGTATCTTCCTCTGCTGGGTTATCGCTAGACAATAGCCCAGTCTCAAGTTCGCTAGACCTAACCTCAGACATTATTCCTCGCTCTTTCACCAGACTCTCGAACCAATCAACCAATTGACGAAGCAAAGGCAACAGATCAGCAAAAACAACGCTCAGGCTGTTGCCCTCAAAAACAAAACCCTCGAGGTTCAAAAAAACTCCTAAAGACCCCCTAAATGTACGAAGAGAAAAGAGATCGAGGGGCAAGCTATCCTAACTTCGGAACCACTAACCATGGAAAAACCAACAGAACCAAGGAGAAAGACAAGTCCTAAAACCCAAAAAGAGCCAAGGGAATAAATGTGCCAAAGAAGAAGAAAAAGAAATCAAAAATTTTGCACAGGGAACGGCAATAAGGGAGAAGAATTAAAATGAAAGATAGAAGATGTACCTTAAAACGGAAAAAATGGAAAGCTCCGCCACGCACCAGCCTGGAAGGAAAAATCACAAAGGGAGAAGAAAATACTCAAAACAATGATTGGGAACTTAAAAAGATAAGGAGAAGAAGAAACTTAAAAACTAGAGCCCAAAGAACTTAAATTCAGTGGGAAACCCAAGGGTCGAGCAACTGAAGCATTAACTCCACCAATCGAAATAAGCCACGCGGCCACGATGCGCGGGGCGCAGCCACTATGCAATTAATGCGGAGCGAAATCCCAAGAGCCATAAACAATCCATAGACCTTTCAAATTCTGTGATCGTCAGTAGACACCACATGACGAACTTAACTTCCACAGACGAAATCAACGTTGTCGACGAAGACAATCCCTGTGACGATGTTGTCTCAGACGCCCACATCAGTGACACGGATACCCAAACCAATTAATACAAGCAATAATATCCCAGATAACAGCTGTCCAGACCGTTAAACGCCTATTAAAGTCCACATTACAGAACGAGAGGCGTTATCAAAAGAGGCATTAATGCCTCTTTAACCACCACAATAGCTAGAAGCCGTGAAAAACATATATAAGCTCCCCAAAAGCACCAGAACAAGGTACCTAGACATACCGAGAAATACTACATGCTATTTTTTACTATATTGCTTAATCTTTTGCTTATATTAACTTTGACATCGGAGCCCTTGTGGCAAGCACCACACCAGTGGCCACAATAGGAGAACTTCTTCATCGATTTTACTTTCACGAGAGCTAGAGTTGGACTTCATCTGGACGACTTCACTACAACTGACGAACTTGCGTTTCATCAAGACCCGTGTTGAGTGCAACAGCAACAATGCCATATATTGTTGTTAGAGATATATTAACCTAATAATATAGACTCAAACTCAATTTACTTTATGTGCAAGTCAAGTCTTTTGCCTATATAAAATGATATTTTAAATTAAAACAAACATACATGAACGAAATGATCAAACAAAATCTTTGAACATTTACATTTAAAATCATTTAGGAACTCACCCTATTATTATTTTTATTTTTTAAAGATAAATGAATAAAAGAGGAAGACATCTATAGGAAAAAAAAAATTTAACTTCAAACTGATTTAGAACTATTTTCTTCAAATTTACTAGGCAATTAATAAAAAAAACATTATATATAGTTTTAGTCACATAATTTTAAATGAATTTTGTTAATATTAATTATGCTACTTATTTAAACTAGCCTCTGAGCACGCGCTCACGCGACCAACCTTACGGCCTGTCCCAAGCACTTGACCCGTCCGGAGATCCTGCACATCCACACCATGATTAGTAAATAGAAGATCTATGCCTAATTCACAAAGTTGACCAACAGAAAGTAAATTGAGGGATAACTTTGGGCTATGAAAAGTGTCATTAAGGGATAAACAGGGAGAAGAGATTGTTCCTTTATGGCTAACAGGCATAGGAGTTCCATCAGCAGTGTAAATGGTGATTGGATGTGCTAAGGGTGCCTTATCAGAAAATTGGGATTCACTAGGAGTCCTATGGTTACAACATGCAGTATCAAAAAACCAAGGTTGTTTACCTGAGGTGACAGAAAGAGCAGTGGAAGTGCGGGATAAAACCTGTTGAACAACTGCCTCAATATCAGCCGTAGTAAGTGAGGAAGCGAAAGATGGACCTGTAGGAACTGATGGATCTAAAGGACATACAGCAGCTGCCCGAGGAAGAGAAGCTTTATTCTGCTCTTCAACAAATTTCTGCAGTTTACGACAAACTGAGATGTCATGGCCTTTGGCACGGCAAAACTCACAGCGAGTACCTTTGGAAGACTGAGAGGTGGGACGCCCGTAGTTTATTCGTGGAGGAGCAGTGAATGCAGCAATGGGAGGCTGGGGAGATGGTGTAGCCAATACATGATCAGATGATGACATGTGATGAGTAGGCCGATGGTTCTCCTCAGAAATGAGCTCCTTGACTGCATCATCAAAAGAAGGAGTAGGAGACCGGCTAAGCAGAGAAGCCCTAGAAGGCTCAAAATCCTCACGTAATCCCATCATGAAGTGCATAAATTTACGACGATCCCCATATTTGACAAAGAGCTCAATGTCCTTAGAACACACTAGTGGAGGATCTGCAGTAGAAAGTTGTTCCCACATAGTAGAAGTCTGAGAATAATAATTAGAAATAGACTAACCTGTCTCTTGGCGCATTTGATAAAGCTTTGATTCAATGTGGAACTCCAAGCTTGAATGATTAGTACAATTATAGCGATCGGCCAGAAATTTCCAAGCAGCCTCAGCAGTCTCAAGATGAGGAAGAAGATTATGAATGGAGGGAATGGAGGTATTGATAAACCAAGACAAGATCTTACTCTGAATACTCTCCCATTCCTCTAGGCGTTCTTCATAATCATCCGTTGCAACAGCAGTCTTGGAGGCATCTTCAGCAGCTATGGCTTTGGACTTAGGGTCTGGTACTGGCTTAGGAATTGAACCAATCACATTTCTCCACAATTTACGATCCTTGAGGAAGACAGTCATATTCTAAGACTATGCATGATAGCTAGTGGGACTATCCAACATAATGGTGATAGGACGTATGATATCTCGATCATTTTGTTGAGCCATAATGAGGAAAATGGCCAAAAAATGGGATTTAGAGACCTCAAATGCAAAAATGGAGCCCAAAATCGGAATCTACGCGAAAAACTGAGCAAGACAGGTCCGATTGAAATTTTTTAACTTTGGTCAAAGTCAACGGTCAACGGTCTGGTCAAAGTCAACGAACGTGTGCTGACGTGGCAGTGTGACGTCACCCTAGGGTTGACGTGGCAATTCGTGAAATGGAGCAGGCGCGCAACAGCACTGTTCTGGAGCGTGAGAAAGGCTGACGAAGTTCGGCGGTGCGTGGAGGCGCGTGGAACGCATGCTCGTGAGGTAGAAACTTCAGCCGGCGCATGTAGGCGCGTGGGAAGTGGTTTCTAACGACTCTTTGTTGGGTTTTGCTCGGGATCAGAAGATCTGTCAATCTATGCCTTGAATTTGGCAGTTTGACCAACAAAACTGACGAAAACCAAGTGTTTTAGGGGCTGTGGGCGTAACGGAGGTGACTCGCTTCCAACAGTGACCACTGGATGAAGGCGAGGGCAGCAGAAGAACGCCATAGATGTCCACAGGAACCAGAAAGTCAGAGGAATGGCTCTGATACCATGTTAATAATATAAAGTGAGAGAAAAAAACTGAATAGTCTGTATATAGATGTGTATGTAACAATGTACAATAGAGAGCCTTATATAGGCTAGGTATGTGTGCAGTACAAGTAATATGAGTGAACTACAAGTACAGTATACTGGACTAAGCCCAATGGGCTAAACTAGTCTAAGCTATACACTAACAACTATGTCTTTTGTTTAGGATTTTATACTATGTATGTATGCTAAAATGAACCTGGACTTCTTCTTCTTTTTTTTTGAAGGTTGTACATCACTTATATATGACTGTGTATCTTATTTGGCTTTGATGGGCTTATATTTGCATTTTGCTAGTTTGTGTTATATAGTGCTTAATTATGTGAGTTGTTTATAATCTTTAAATAAATAATCTTGAGTTTGATGTCACATTCTTTTAATCATAAGGATTAAAAAATCCTAAGAAAAAATAAATAAATAATTATCTCACTACTGTTACTTGTCGATCATGAATACATGTGTGCAAATCATAACAGTCATGCTCGGTAAGGTGTAGCACTTGCACAGTAAAACTAAACGAGGTGTTATTTTCAAAAGAAACAAAAAAATAATAATTTAACAAATTTTTTTAAAAAATGCATCAAAAGAAAAACAAAAACAAAAAGAAAAAAAATGCATTTACACTATTGCAAGCGTATTTTCTAGGAGATGTGGGAGTTATATGATGTAACTCTTTAGATGATAATCACTTTTAAACTAATGTGTTGATTTTATAGAAAATTTGTTTGATTACTATCTACATATCACATTTTCTGTACTTTGTACACTTACTAGTTGCACACACTACATGCAAATCTTTGCTAAATTAAGTGCATGAGATTGTGTGTGTTGATTAATCTGGTCATCTTTAATTGCATATGAACTGATATGCAAATACCATTTTTTTTTTTTTTTTTGGTTGGGAATTTGAAGAAAAATGGGTTTTGAAGTTTAAAATATTTGTTTTTAACTTCTTGATTGATTTTGATATTTGCATTTAAGAGGCATCATGTTTTTAAAACTTTTCTGGATCATGTGTATTTGCATTAAACCTTAAAAACTGCTTTTAAGTTGTTTTTCTGCATAAAATTTCCAAATTTTAAAGTTTTAAAATTTTTAACTATTTTGACCAATGAAAAATCTCCCTCGACCGATCGAAACTATGAGTTTTTGAGTTCAAAACTCTCTAACTCTCTCAATCAATGCTTGATCGATATTCGGCCGATTAAAATAGGAAAATTTTTCAGTTTTTAGATTCTTGTCCAATTAGTCTTTTCATGCTTCATTTGTGATAGGGTTCACATGCATTGCATTGTTTTCTTTATCCATCTTGCATTTTTGCAATCATATCTCTCATAGTTTGGTTTCACACATAACATGCATATACTTTGTTAAATTGGGTACTCAACTTGATTTAAAAATTTATTGATTAATTTTTTTTGAGTTCTATACATTTTAGTATATGCTACTTTTCCAGATGTGTGAACTGCTGAAAATTGGGAATTTTTTTAATAGATATGGTGGACAATAAATGTGCAAATATTTTATCTACTTTTGAGGTTGATTTGAGTTCAAAATACCTTGACATATGAAAACATAGTGCATACTAAATTTTTATATCATAGAGATCTATATTATAAAGTTTTAACTGATTGTGCCTAGAATGTTTGTATGCATCAGTTTAGGGGTCACATAGCAGTGTCAAGTTTGCATCTATTGAAAAAGAGAATGTTTGTATTCATGTGTATCCTTACTTTTTTTTAAAATTAGGTTTGTATCTCTTTAGTTTTCCCCACCTTCTAAATTTTCCCCAAAACTATTTTTTCCAAAAACTTGTTTTGTTTTTCCTTTATTTTTTTTATAAGGGGAGAAAGTTGTTTTAAAACATATATTGTTCATAGGGGGAGTTGTTGCTCTTCATATGGGGAGTTGCCTTCTATTTTCTATAGAGCTTATTCTTTTGTGGTTCCTTAGTTCTCTATTTTCTCTTATCATCTGTTGTGCATGTTTGATGTCTACCTTCTGATTGAGTTGTCTTTGTCAATATGTGACAAAAAGGAGGAGAAATGGAAGAAATTTGGGAAAGGTCTTTAACTGTTTTTATTTATGGGGAGATGAAATTGTTTTTGAAAGGGGTAGAAAATAAAAGATTTTGATGTATCTAACCTAGGGGGAGGGTTAGTTGTGTTCAATAAGTTGATATCAAAACTATTTGTTTTATGAATCACAATGTTTTATTCATATTATTTATTTGTCTTTATTTCCACACGTGTTGATGTGCTCTTGTGATTCATATTATTTATCTGTCTTTATTTCCACACATGCGTTGACATGCTCTTGTGAGTGTTTCAAGAAAGACAGGTACATTTCAATCAAGATCTTCTGCCTCTTTTGGCTAATTTTAGGTTTGAAGTCTTAGATTAGGATTTGTGATGTAAATCTCATTGAGTTAGAATGGTGTATTTTCAAGTCCAATAAAAAAAATCAAGTTCAGGAGAAAAAAAAGGAGATGCAATCTGGTGATCCTGATTTTTGTTCAATCGATTGAAAGTCACATATCAGCAAAAATCATCAAACGTAAAAAGCCTATAACTTGTCTGTTTGAAACCCAAATCGTGATCCAGTTTTTACAATATTTAAAGAACATTATAAGCTAACCTTAGGAGTGGTTTTTAGAGAGATAAGAGTGCATCTTGTTCTTTCTATTGTAGATTTAGGGTATTTGTACCCAAACCTCTCGCAAATCTTTTACTGGTGTTATTCCTTGAAGAAACTCAAGATCTGATATTGTAGAAGTTGCTGTCATCACTAGTCATCAAAAGTGCTAATGATTTAAACCTTCAAGGGTGGTCTTTGAGTCACAAATTAGAGTGTTTGTGTTAAAAATATAAATCTTTGAATGGGATCTCAAAGTCACAAATGTGAGTATTTGTGTGCAACAGATTCAAGATAGAAGAATCCGTGGATTCAGAGTTGCACGTGATCGTGTGAGTAAGTTTTATAAGAGGTAACTTTAGATTTAGGGTTTAAATCTATTGTAATCTTCCATTCTATCATAATGGATTTATTTACCTTGAGGATAGCTAGATTAAACCCTCCCCAAATTTTTTACCTTGAAATGGTTAGTTTCATTGGTTTTCCTAAGTCATCATATTACTATCTTCTTTACTTTTCTATACTAAGTAATATGTTTGCATGTGTTTAACCTAAATCTCATAATTAACCTAAGTAGCTACTTGAATTAGGTTAAATTAATCTGTTTTAAAAAAGAAAAGTCTAAACAAACAAACATCTTGACATATGTCATGTGTAGTACTGTCTTATTCGTGGGTTTGACCTATGCACAGGCATTCAGTATGCAAATCCCAGCGGATCTTTTTAATGAATATGGGCTTCTGATATCGGTACCAATTGGTGTATTGGTATGTCTGATGGGTGTTGTGGAACTAGTTCACACAATTCGCTTAATGCATTGGCTGGTAAGGAAAATCATAAAGCTCATCTCTACATGTGTAAAGGCGTTAACTTGTTGGAAGAACAGATTGGATTGACTCATCTCTAAGATGGAAGACTGCAATTCCTACTAGTAAGTGGTTGAAATGTTAATCTCCATTTAAGAAAAGTGCATGACAGGTTGCGTGGTCTTCCATTAGCGATCATACCAGATTGGTGTAATAAATTGGCTACTTTCCAAGTTTGGAATGTCATTTTGTGTTGGTCTTTTTTCTATTACCTACCTTCATGTTTCTTGTTGGGAATGAAAATTCAAAGTACGATCATATGTATTTGGTTGCTTTTTATGAGTTTCTGTGATTTTCTCTCAAACCTTAAATACTTTTTTTTTTTTGCATGCATTGTCAATCTAGGCACATATATGCGTGGCTTTAGGTTTTGGTGCATGGCCACGATCAACTTTTTCTTCGCAAGTTTGTGATTCTGTCAAGCAGCGTATCAAGATTTAATGCAAGCATTACCTTCTTGCATGGATCCACAGTAGTGTTTGCCGATACCTAAGTTATTTTGCTCTATATATGTACCTTCGTACAGCACAGAAGGAAGATACAAAAGTCCATCCCTACATGGGTATATGGCATTCGCCAACTCAATTGTTGAGAGTCTTGAGACTGTAACATTGTTGTTTATATTAACAATTAAACTTTGAAGTATCTTTCAAAGAAAGTGACATAGCAAGTTGTGTGGTCTTAAGGAGCATCAATGCTAGATTAGTATTAAGCTGGCTTCTCCTCAAGTGTTTTTTTTTTCTTTTCTTTAGTTGTGTGGTCTTAAGTAGCATCAATGCTAGTTTCTTCTTCCTTTTGCCTGTACTTTTTTGTTTTTGTAAGCCCTATCTTTGAGCCAAAATACAAAGTAAAACTTATAGTTGTTAAAACCTAATAATTTTAAGGGACGGCTCATAAATACTTCCAAAATTTTACGTAAAAAATTTGTGTAAAAAAAAAATCTGAAAAAATTTTAAAAAATCTTATTATAGTTCCAGTGGTAGTGTTCATATTACCTAAATTACAGGACTTGATTTCAGATCATTATGGTGTTTTAAGGCCTATCTTATGGTGGGCGCTTCTGTGGTTATTTAATTTACTAAAACCCACAAATTTCGTATTGGGTTATCTATTCTTCAAGCTTTTGATGATTTAGGTCGTATGTGTGCTATAAAGTTTTGCATGAGTACAAGGTACAAATAAAAAGGAGGATTTTGATCAAGCAAAAAACAAATAATAATAATAATAAGAGGAGGTTTTATAAGTTGGTGGAGAGGAGAATTTTTGACGCTACACATAATCAATTTTTAATTTTAACCTAGTATGATTGATGGTTCATTTGTTCAACACTTCAACCATGAGTATCAAAAGCAAATTTGAAGACAGTTTATGATTTATTATCAGGGCCGAAGCCACCAATCCATCTCAATACATGTTACTTTGGAGATCAAACATTCAAGGTGGTCCTTAGAGTCACAAACGCGTTTCATGAATGAAATTCAAAATAAAAGAATCCAAGTGGCTTAGAGCTGATCACAGGGTCACATCAATAGGTTTTCTATAAATAGAGTCTAGGATTATGGATATTGTTAGGTTCTAAACCTTAGGGACTAATGTATTAGAACTTCAATATGTATTATGTTGGCAAACCATGATCAAAACATTTAGTATAGGTTTAGACTTGCTCAAAGTTTGGTTTAATGTAAGTTTGGAATCGAGTAGTTGCAGGAAATTACTGTTCTATTTCTGCACAGCTCGATCGATCAAGAATCGTGGATCAGATTTTAAGTCGGCCCAAACAGCAGTTCAAGCCCAACAAGGATTAGGGTTTCAGATCTACTTCTCCCACTATATAAAGAAAACCCTAAGCACGTTTTTTAGAGCTTTTTAGAGAGATTAGAGTGCATCTTGTGCCTCTTTTGTAGATTTAGGGTTTTGTACCCAAAAGCTCTTTAATGCTCTTTATGTTGTGTGTGTGAATCTTCTGTGAGATCTAGAGGTGTTTTCCTTCACACATACTTAAGGTTATCAAGGATTAAGACTATGTCAAGAACTTGATGATCGTTTCAGTTGCTGCATTAAGAGCTTAAAAATATACAAGCGAGAGTGCTTGTGCTTGTTGGGAATCCAAGAAAAAAGTAATCCATAGACTCGGAGCTGTCACGTGGTCATGGTAATAAGTTTCCTACTTGAGGTAGCAATAGGATGTTAGTGGTCTAAGTCGTTATTGTGTAAACTTCAATTCTTTCATAATGGATTTAGTTTTACCTTGAGGATAGCTAGGTTAAATCCTCCCCATATATTTTACCGGTTTGGTTTTCCTGAGTCATCATATCATTGTATTTTTTATATTTCCACTGCTTTGCATGATATAATATATTTGTGTTAACCTAGATTTGCATAATTTACCTAAGTTAATAACTTGGCTAAATAACTAGGTTAAACTGGTTGTTTTAAGGGGTCTAAAAATGTACAAGTGGTATCAGAGCAGGTTAGCTCTAGTGTTTAAATTTTTTGATCTAAGAGTTGATCCTTGACTCCTGTTATCATGGATAATTTGAAGTGTCTTTCTGCTCATGTTTGTGATGATTTGAATAAAAAAGACACTGTTGTTTCTGTTGATTTTATTGATGCCTGTGAAACTCTTCGTAAGGAATTATCAAAATCTCTGAAAATTGCTAAAAAATTTAAAGAAGAGTTAAAATTGGCTAATCTTGAAAAAGAGGAATTGATTGTTAGATTAGATGAATCTAATAAAAATAATGAATTTTTGAGAAATCAAATTTCCTCTCAAAATGAGAAGATGAAAAGCTTGAAACAAGAGTTAGTTGAATCTAAAACTAAAATTGAAAATTTGACTAGTACCAAGCCTGATGTTGATAACAGAAGTGTTTTTGTTTCTCTTAAGCCTAAAACTGGGAAAGTTTATATCCCTCCTTTCAAGAGGAATAATAAAGAAAATGTTTATTTTGTTAGGTTAGATAAAGGTAATAGTTCTGATGTAGACGCTGAAGTTTCTAAACCTATGTCTAAACCTATTGTTAAAGAACATAATAAATCATTTTTTGTGCCTACCTGTCACCTTTGTGGTGTTGTTGGTCATATTAGACCAAATTGTTCTTTATTGAGACAAAAACCAAAATCTGAGACTAGATTTTCAGTTAGGAATACCGATGTTCCTAAATTTGTTCCTATTTATCACTTTTGTTGTCACGTCCCTGTCAGCTTTTGAAAAAAAAAAAAAAAAATGTTAAGGTCAAGTTTTAAGCCCTCCCACGTGCCCCCCCACCTAACCTCACTACCCATCACTCTCCACCACTCATTTTCTCTTATTTCTTCTCCTTTAGGCCGGCTCTCACCTTTCTTTCTCTCTTTCATTTTTCTTTCTTTTCTCTTCACTTAAACACACTCATTCCTCACCTCACCCGCCGGCCTCCTCTCCAAAACACACCATCTCACCATCATTTTTCCAACAAGATCACCGGAAAAATTCTTAGGAACCCATAAGCATCTTCATCATTTTATTTGAGGTAAAAATTTCTAATCTTTTGGTGGGTTTTACATTTTTGCTTGAGGATAGTTTTATCTAAGTTTTGATAATGATACCCATGTGATTTATGTGCATTGGAAGTGATATTTACGTGTTTTTATGTATGGGTTTTGTATTGGTGGAATTTTTGATGAGTGGGTATATATATATATTTTGTGCTATAATGGCTATTCAAGGTTTATGTATGGTGGAAAAATTTAGGGGTTTTAAGATATAATGTATGATGGTTGGTAAAATTAATTTTGCCATTGTCATTGGGTTTATTTGGAGTTAGTGAAATTCTAAATTTCTTGTCTTGGAGGATATGTTGATTTTTGCTTTCATGGGTCTTTTAATAATGTAGTGTAAATCTTATGAAAACTAGTCATAATGTTGGAGATATTATGAAATGGGTTAACTTTATAAATTAGAGTTGATACTGTAAGAGCACAATTGCACCTGGACCCAAGAACAGCTATGGGCTCAGGCCCAATGAGCCTTAAACAATATGAATTTGTAGAGTGTGGGCTTGAAACCCAGGTTAGAAGTGTATGAGGATGAAATAACAAACTAAAGATCGCAAGTACTTGGAAACAAAAAGGAGTAATGTAAATAGGCCTCCTCGGACGTAAGCCGAGAGATGTTCTTATCTTATATATCTCTCTCTTTTTCTTTTTGTTTTTAGGTTCCAAAAAGTTCCGTCCCGTTTCTGTCCTAGGTCCCTCCTTAAATACTCCTCTTTTTAATACTTTATGCACGTGTTGCCCCCAATTCCTCCCTTAGCCTAGATATTTCTTTTCTTAGTGCCTTTGAACAGTAACTAGAAGTTTCCCTTCCACTGTTTAAGTGTCACTTCCTCATTAATGCGGCCAGGGTGGTAGGTGCAGGGTCTTTAATGTGGAGGTAGCAGCCTTTACCTCTGATATTCTTCCAACATCGGCGCTTCTAGGACATTCAAGGGTTCTCTCCCTTTAACCATTGGTCTTGACCGTGTCATTCCCTAACCTTTACCATGAAGTCTCAGGCTCTTTGATGTCAGTCCGAGGGGAAAACCATCCTCGGCTGGATCCTCGGATCCTCGGCTGGATCCTCGGATCCTCGGCGTATAGGCCGACCCATAGCACCAACAATCTCTAACCCCAGGGTCAGGTCGGCCTCCCTTAACACGGCCCAAAAAGGCCCACGTTCCCACCAGGATCCTTTTGCCCCACACAATAGCCCCTCAAAACTCTAATTTTCGACATCCGAGGAGAAAAATAGGGTTTTTATCTGACGAGGATCCCCTCCACACACTTTATAAGTGATAGCACGTGTGGAAATCGTTTCGCGTCCCAGAAAATGACACTTGGCGGTTTTATTTTCAAAAACGCGCGCATTTATTACTGTAAGTTACTCTTTCTCTGCCACGTTCAACGGTGAGATGGGCATCCAACGGTTCTCATTACTCCACGAAATTCTAGGCGGGACAGACATAATTTCGAGGCCGCCTTTTCGCACGTCGTGACGCTTCGGGAACCCGCGCCTTCATTTAATTCCTCAGGGGGTAATCCCATCAAGACATAAGCCATCATACCTTACTTTGCAGAAAACCGTGGAGATTTGCACACCTTCAACCTTGTAAGTTCTTGCTCCTATTCTTAACCTTTTTTCCCCGATATTTGTCCTCGGCTATCACTACAAACACTCTCTCTTCTAAAGTCTAGTCCATCGTCCTTCTGTAATGGGAAAATTCAAGTGTCTAGTTGATACCGCCGCTGGGATGGAAGGCTTTAGAGCCAAATACCGTATTCCCAGCGACGTAGGGTTAAAATACTGCCCGGCAACAGCCGTGGCCGGTTCTAGGACAGAGGGAGAGGTTATCATTCCTATGATAGCCTTTATAGAGGGTGGGATGACCATACCAATGAAACCTGTAACTAGGGAGTACCTCCGCAACCATCGGTTGTGTCCCGATCAATGCCTCCCAAACGTTTTTAGAGTCCTAGGTAGTGTAGATGCTCTAAACGAGCAGATGGGTTTAAATCTCACATGGCACGATGTCGTGTTCCTATATGAGTCCCATAAACTTTCTAAGGTAGGTTATTACATTAAATCTCGGTCTAGCACCGTTAGACTAATCTCCTGTCTGCCCAAATCAAACAAAGGCATGAAGGACGACTACTTGATCGTGTCCGGGAACTGGCACGACGGCTTCCACTGCCCAGTTGAGTGGGGGGATCCAGGTGCGACGCCGTAGGATTAATCTCCCCACAACTCAACTTCTCTTAACACATACACACAGAAATGCGCATTCACACTTGCTTAAATTTGCTAAACTTCTATTTAAATTTGACCAAGTTTGTTTGTTTGATGTCTTTTTTGCAGATAAGCAACACGTGCGTCCTCGTCTAAGTCACTGTAACGTCGCAGATCTAAACCGAGTACTTCGCTCCGAGGTGTTCGTTAGTGAAGACCTGCAACTCCGAGCTGCTCATCTTATTCTAGGGTACACCCCCCTTTCCAAAGACTTCCAGGAGATAGAGGACGCCATTATTGCAGGCGACCGAAGACGAAAGAGGATAAACGTAGCTCGGCCCCATTTTTTGGACGACCGTGACCTTCCAGACGCTCCTAACACCATTCTATACAACCGGGCGATAGCAGCAGTTCCCCTTGCCGTGCACTCACAAACAACTGTCATTCCGGAAGAGCAGGTGTCTTCTTCAAACACACTCGACGACGAGATAGATCAATTCCATCTCGAAGACACCGAGAGACCTCGTGGGAACCAGTTTGTGGTACTTTCCGACGAGGAAGAAGAAACCACCGAGGCTTCTGGAATTGCAGGGCTTGTAGTTGCCCTTCCCGAGGACGAATTTAAAGAAGACATGGGACGAATGGAGGGTCTTCTCAGTAGTAGGGCTGCTAAGGTTGCAGAGAAGAAGAAAGCGGGAACGTCCCAAGTTCCCCCAGCTTTACCTCCTCCTCCTCCTCTAGCTGAGCCAAAATTACCAGCCGAGGACCCCAAGAAGAAGAGAAAGGGGGATAATGAGGGGACGATTACTAAAGACCCCAAGAAACCACGCCAACAACTCCCACCGGCCCAGCAGCAGAAGCTGGACAAGGGCAAGGGTAGAGCCCGTTCAGTTGAACTCGGGGAAATCAGAAATGAGGCTGTAGTGCGCCGAGCACCGACCACATGGTCCCCCGATCTAAGGCTGGACGGCGCTCCTATTTCCTGCCAGTCCAGTATAAGGGCAGTTCAACAAGGCCATGCCCACCACCTGGCCGAGGTCTTGGAACGTCCCCTTCTGCTGCCCAAGGACATGGAGACCTTGGAGAAAATGGGCCAGCCACAACTATTCCTCTCCCTAAAAAGAGACTTAGCGCTGGTAAGTGTTTCTCCTTTTAACAATATTCGTAAGTAAGTTTATTTTTAGTACTCCTAACTCCATCATACTTTGTTACAGGCTATTCAGGAGGTCTTTGTAGCTGAAAAGTTTATTGAAGACTCTCGGAAAATAGCCGGGCGAGCTCGAAATTAGGATGGAGGCGAGAAGTCTTTGGGCACAGCCCTTGCCGAGAACGAGAAGCTGACCTCGGAGGTAGCAGAGCTGAGGAGAGAGAAGAATGGGGTCGAGTCAAACTTGAAGACCATGAAGACTCAGATAGAAGGACAGCGCAAGCTCCTTCATGCAAGAGATGAAGAGCTCTCCCAAGCTCAAAAGGAGTGCTCGGATCTGAAGAAGCAGTTGGCGCTGATGAAGGAAGAAGCCAGTTCCTTCCAACTCTCTCTTCAAGCTGCCAAACAGACAAGTTTTGATGAAGGGGTAGCCACTACCGAGGAGCAGCTGACAGAGGAGTTCGCGGCTTTATGCCGCGAATACTGTCAAAAAGTATGGGGGGAAGCTTTAAACGTAGCAGGAGTTCCTCAATCTTCGGATTTGAGAAAGTCCGAGAACGTTTGGCTTCCCCTAGAAATACAGGAGATTGAAGAGGCTCCTGCTGCTACTCCTACCCCTGAGACAACTCTTGCTGCCCTACCCCCGATGGTCCCACAACAAATTCCTGATCCTACAGAACCTTCTGGTTCCAATAAAGAGAAGGAAGGAGGAGTGGATGCAGAAAAGGACTTGAGCCAAACAGTGGAACCCATCGTCCTTTCAACAACGACAGTGGCTAAAGGAAAGCAGATTATGACTCCTTTTGAGCTGGAGTTGAGAAAGACCGAGGGCACTAGTACCTCTCAGCAAGATCCTCCTCCAACAGCTTAGGACTTAGCTTTAGGGCTTCTCTTTTTCCTTTCTTTTTTTTTTTGAATTATATGTAATGCATACTCAATTGGTTAATGAAGAACGATTTCGTTTACTTTTCACTTGGATTGTCTCTGTTTCTACTTTACTCTTTTTTGTACTTATTACAAAAGTTTCCCATTAAGTCATATCCAAAGTTTCTCAGAATATAAAAATCTAACTCCAAGGATTGCACAATCATAACTTCCACATTATCATGCGTATATTACTAAAGATTTAATACAAGGTGACATAGTTAATACGTTTGAACAATGCCTTGATTAAAAAAGGAAAGAGGACTTCATATAACGGTTAAGCCCTTATAGTGCACAACACTGTTTCTAGTAGGATGTAAGATCCGAGGACCATTCCTTACACAAACTTACTCAATACTTAAAGATATAAAACTTAAGATCCAAGTTAATAAACAGTAAGGTATTACATCCAAACACAATCAGAAGTTAAGTTTAATCAAAGTCATAGTCCGAAGATAAATCTTAAACAATCTTTCGTTTAATTCTTCAAAATTGTAACTGTAAATGATAAGACATCAATTTCCACAAGGTTTGTGGTCTGAGGACTACACTTAACCAAATTTCTGTTTGATTCTTAATAATTGTAACTCCAAATGTTAATTTTCCCAAAGTAGGAGGTCCGAAGACCCGGCATAACTAAGGTTCTGTTTAACAAATGAAAAGACATCAATTTCCACAAGGTTTATGGCCCGAGGACTACACTTAACCAAGTTTCTGTTTGATTCTTAATAATTGTAACTCCAAATGTTAATTTTCCCAAAGTAGGAGGTCCGAAGACCCGGCATAACTAAGGTTCTGTTTAACAAATGAAAAGACATCAATTTCCACAAGGTTTATGGTCCGAGGACTACACTTAACCAAGTTTCTGTTTGATTCTTAATAATTGTAACTCCAAATGTTAATTTTCCCAAAGTAGGAGGTCCGAAGACCCGGCATAACTAAGGTTCTGTTTAACAAATGAAAAGACATCAATTTCCACAAGGTTTATGGCCCGAGGACTACACTTAACCAAGTTTCTGTTTGATTCTTAATAATTGTAACTCCAAATGTTAATTTTCCCAAAGTAGGAGGTCCGAAGACCCGGCATAACTAAGGTTCTGTTTAACAAATGAAAAGACATCAATTTCCACAAGGTTTATGGCCCGAGGACTACACTTAACCAAGTTTCTGTTTGATTCTTAATAATTGTAACTCCAAATGTTAATTTTCCCAAAGTAGGAGGTCCGAAGACCCGGCATAACTAAGGTTCTGTTTAACAAATGAAAAGACATCAATTTCCACAAGGTTTATGGTCCGAGGACTACACTTAACCAAGTTTCTGTTTGATTCTTAATAATTGTAACTCCAAATGTTAATTTTCCCAAAGTAGGAGGCCCGAAGACCCGGCATAACTAAGGTTCTGTTTAACAAATGAAAAGACATCAATTTCCACAAGGTTTATGGTCCGAGGACTACACTTAACCAAGTTTCTGTTTGATTCTTAATAATTGTAACTCCAAATGTTAATTTTCCCAAAGTAGGAGGTCCGAAGACCCGGCATAACTAAGGTTCTGTTTAACAAATGAAAAGACATCAATTTCCACAAGGTTTATGGTCCGAGGACTACACTTAACCAAGTTTCTGTTTGATTCATAATAATTGTAACTTCAAATATGAGAGCTAGCCATAACTTTGAAATATTAATTGACAAAAGCTTATTTGATTAATAATAATACCTTCTGAGATTATTTACATTCCATGGACGTGGTACAACTCGTTCATCTAGGTCAGCTAGCCTATACGACCCTATGCCTGCTATTGAAACAATGCGATAGGGGCCTTCCCAGTTAGGTCCTAGTTTACCCCATGCTGGGTTCTTAGAAGTGCCTACAACTTTCCTTAACACAAGATCACCAGGTGCAAGTGGCCTTAGCTTCACGTGGGCATCATATCCTCGTTTTAGCTTCTGCTGATAATAAGCCAATTGGACCATAGCTGCCTCACGCCGTTCCTCAAGTAAATCAAGATCTTTCTCCAGAAGTCCCTGGTTATTCTCGGGGCTAAAAGAACTTGTCTTTAGAGTAGGAAAACCAGATTCTAGTGGTATCACCGCCTCGGCTCCATAAGTCATGGAAAATGGTGTTTCTCCAGTGGACCTGCGCGGTGTGGTCCGATATGTCCACAGAACATGAGGGAGCTCTTCTACCCATCTGCCTTTCGCATCATCCAACCTCTTCTTGAGCCCATTGACTATGACCTTGTTAACGGCCTCGGCCTGCCCATTCCCTCGAGGATAAGCTGGGGTAGAATATCTATTTGTGATACCCATGTCACCACAATATTGCCTAAAGGCGTTGCTGTCAAATTGAACGCCGTTGTCTGAGACAAGTGTGTGCGGTATACCAAATCTAGTAACAATATTTTTCCATATAAATTTCTTGGAATCAACATCTCGGATATTGGCTAAAGGCTCAGCTTCAACCCATTTAGTGAAATAGTCTGTTCCCACGAGCAACCATCTTTTGTTGCCAGCAGCTCTCGGAAATGGCCCGACAATGTCCAGGCCCCATTGTGCGAAAGGCCAAGGACTAGACAAAGGGTTAAGAACCCCTCCAGGTTGGTGGATATTAGGGGCGAACCTCTGACATTGATCACACTTTCTGGCATAGTCCTGAGCCTCCCTCTGCATATTGGGCCACCAATAACCCTGAGTAAGGGCTCTATGAGCTAGGGACCTTCCCCTAGTGTGACTCCCACAAATTCCTTCATGCAATTCCTCCAGTAATGATTCTGTTGATTCAGGGTGTACACACAACAAATACGGTCCCGAAAAGGATCGTTTGTATAGCTTCTGGTCCTCGGACAACCAGAAACGCGGTGCCTTTCGACGTACCTTTTCTGCTTCAACTTTGTCTTCGGGAAGGATGTCATTTTTGAGAAAAGATATGATCGAATCCATCCAACTAGGACCAGGCCTTATTAGATGGACGCGAGGTGCGTTAGCAGCTATAAGAGAAGGTTCTACCAAATCCTCAACGAGAATAACCCTTGGTAGACCTTGAGCGGAGGATGTTGCCAACGTAGCCAAAGAATCTGCATGAGTATTTCCACTCCTAGAGACATGAGCTAAGGCAAAGGAGTCGAATTCAGCTTGCTGACGCTTGACCTGGGTCAAATATTCCTGCATTCTGGAATCTCTAGCTTCCATGGTACCCATGACTTGGCCGACTACTAACTGAGAGTCCGAGAACAAATGGATTTCCTTGCCACCCATCTTACGTACCATTTGCATGCCTACCAAGACCGCTTCATACTCGGCCTCATTATTAGTAGCCGAGAAGGCCAATCTCAAAAATTTTTCAAAGACAATTCCTTCAGGGGACATTAGAACAAGTCCAACGCCAAACCCTTTATGATTAGCAGCCCCATCCACGTAAACTTTCCAAGTCGAGGGCGATACGGCTGTGATCATACCAACTGATTTTTCACCCATGTGTGCTTCCTTTGAAGTTTCTTCTAACAATGGTTCAGCAAACTCTGCCACCAAATCAGCGAAGACCTGACCTTTCACCGAGGTGCGAGGCTTATATTTAACATCAAAGGCTCCCAAAATAGTTCCCCACTTTGCCACTGCGGAATAATCAGCCTTTGCGCAACACAGCCTTGAGAGGCAACTGGGTCAAAACAACCACAGTATGAGACTGGAAATAGTGAGGGAGTTTACGCGTGGCGTGGACTACTGCCAGAAGCGCTTTTTCCAAGGGCAGATAGCGCACCTCGGCCTCATTCAAGGACTTACTAACGTAGTAGATCGGCCTCTGCACTCCATTTTCATTCCTTATAAGAACTAGACTCACCGCATGAATAGCCACGGCCAGATAAGCGAATAACACCTCGTCCACCTCAGGGCGAGATAAAATGGGTGGCCGAGAAAGATATTGCTTAAGCTGTTGGAAAGCTGACTCACAATCCTCAGTCCATTGAAATCCTTTCCACTTGTTCAACAACTGAAAGAAAGGACGGCACCGGTCAGCTGACCGAGAAATAAATCTATTCAACGCAGCAATCATTCCGGTCAATTTCTGTATCTCCTTTGGGTTCCGCGGCGGCTGCAAATTCTGAACAGCCTTAACCTGCACTGGGTTCACCTCTATGCCCCTATGAGTGATCATATATCCTAGGAACTTTCCAGATCCCACGCCAAAAGAACACTTGGCGGCGTTAAGGCGCAACTTATACTTCCTCAGCATCTGGAAGGTGTCGGCCAAATCTGTCATGTGCGAAGGTACCGTCTTACTCTTCACCACCATATCATCCACGTATACTTCTATGTTTTTCCCCAGTTGCTGCTCAAACATTCGGGTCATCATTCTTTGGTAAGTAGCCCCCGCATTTTTTAACCCGAATGGCATAACCTTATAATGATAGTTCCCGGTTGGTGTAATGAAAGCAGTCTTCTCCTGATCTTCTAACGCCAAGGGAATTTGGTGGTAACCCTGGAAGGCATCCAAAAAACTCATCCGAGGATGTCCGACAGTAGCATCTACCAATTGATCAATCCGTGGCATTGGGAATGAATCTTTAGGACAGGCTTTGTTCAGATCAGTAAAGTTTACACACACTCTCCACTTGCCGTTCTTCTTCTTAACGACAACAGTATGAGCCAACCATTCAGGGTAGAAAACTTCTTTGATAGCCCCCGCCCTTTTGAGTTTAAGAACCTCTTCCTTCACATCCTCAGAATGTTCTCGGGAAGATCGCCGAGGTGGTTGCCTCCTCGGAACAATGGCCGGATTGACGTTTAAATGATGACAAATAAAGTTCGAATCTACCCCTGGAGCCTCATAGGGGTCCCATGCAAAGACATCTAGATTATCCTTCAGAAATTTCAACAACTCCATCTTCTCTTGGTGTGGCAATCGTATGCCAACTTGGAAGAACCTCTCTGGATCATCGGTTATTAAAAACTTCTCTAACTCCTCACAAACAGCCTCATCCTCTATCATCGCCACAGGTGCCTCCGGAGCTGTTAATTGCTATGACTCCTGGATAGGCAAGGTTGATTACTCAATTCGTGACTGACGAAGCACCGCAGCCGATATGCATTGCCTAGCGACTACTTGGCTGCCGAGGATTTCCTCAACATGCTCCCCCGAGGGGAATTTTACTTTAACATGTAAGGTAGAAGAGACAGCTCCCAAAGCGTGCAGCCATGGCCTGGCGAGGATGGCTGTATATGGAGAGTACGCATCAACCACAATGAAATCTACCTCAACCGTTTCTGAGCCGGATTGAACGGGTAAACGGATCTGCCCCTTCGGCACAACGGCCCTTCCCTCAAAGCTTATAAGTGGGGAGTCATAAGGAGTTAAATCTTCCAACTCCAACCTCAGCCCTTTAAATAGATCAGGGTACATGATATATGCACCGCTGCCTTGATCTATCATCACCCTTCTCACATCATAATTCCCTATCCTGAGGGTAACCACAAGAGCATCGTCATGGGGCTGGATAGTCCTTACTTTATCCTCCTCGGAGAAACCCAAGACAGGTAAAGTGCTCTTTAATCTCTTCGGCCTGCTACCCAGATCCTCGGCCTGCGAATGGGAAATCACCATAACCCTAGTGGGACCTGAGCCGGTCCTACCAGGTGCAGCGAAGATAACATTAATCGTCCCCAATGCTGGCCGAGATGAACTATTCCTCTGGTTGTTTGAACCAACTTGACTGACCTGCCCAGTGGGCTGACACAAGTGCTGCTTTAACTTTCCCTCACTGTCAAGCTGTTCTAAATGGTTCCACAGGGTTCGACATTTCTCGGTAGTGTGGCCCACATCCTGATGGTACTGACAGAAAAGGTTTTGATTTCTTCTCGCAAGGTCACCTGCCATTTTGCCAGGCCATCTGAAGAAGGGCTCTTTACGAACTTTTTCTAACAACTGATGCACTGGTTCTCGGAACACAGTATTTACAGCCTGGGGTACTGCCGAGCCGGATTGTCCGAAGTAATCCCTTTTTGGCTTGTTGTTGTGGTATCTGTCCGACCTGAAATCCCTTCTCTCCTGCGGGATAATCTTCTCCTTTCCTTTTCCCTGCTGCTGATCTTCCTCTACCCTTTTATATTCATCAATACGATCCATAAGACGGCGTACGCTGCGGACGGGCTTTTTCGTCAAAGACTTTCGTAGGTCGTGATCAGTAGGGAGGCCCACCTTGAAGGTATTAAGCGCCACCTCATCAAAGTCGCCGTCTATTTCATTAAACATCTCCCAGTATCTGTCGGAGTATGCTTTTAGTGTCTCCCCTTCCTTCATGACCATGGATAGCAACGAGTCCAATGGCCGAGGGACTCTGCTACAAGTAATGAACCGCGAAGCAAATGCCCTAGTTAGTTCCCCGAACGAGCCTACAGACCCCGATTTGAGACCGTTAAACCATCTCATAGCCACAGGTCCCAAGCTGGAGGGGAAGACTTTACACATCAAAGTCTCGTTATGAGAGTGCACTGCCATCCTTTGGTTGAAGTGACTCACGTGTTCCACCGGATCAGTCCGGCCATTATAGATGGTAAAGGTGGGCTGGGTGAACCTTCTGGGAAGCCTCCCCCTCTCAATCCTCCGTGAAAACGGAGACTTAGAGAGTTGGTGCAACGCCCTACTCATGGTATCGTTGCCTAAGCCCCTAGAACGAAGCTTCTTACGTCCGCAGGTTGGCTGGTCATTCTCCTCACCAGAGGATGTTGCGCTGGTAGGGGAATATGACCTCGAACTGTAGCCAACTCTCCTATCCTTCTCTGAGGAAAAACTAGACGAGGAGGGGGAAACCTTACGTTTAGCACGGCGTAACTTCTTCTTTAAACGATGGATTTCTTTCTGCATGGATTTAGAACCCTCATCGTGAGTAGTGCTACCCCCTCCACAAGTATGGCTAGCCCTTGGATATTCTGTATGGACGCTTCCCTCACGATCCCTACGTTGTTCAAGACGTTCGAAATGATCTTCCGGTTGTGATCCTTGTGACTCTGCATGATGAGAGCCTAAGCCTGCCATAATATCCCTACTACTTCTAGACTAGATTCCCACAGACGGCGCCAATTGTAAGTGCACAATTGCACCTGGACCCAAGAACAGCTATGAGCTCAGGCCCAATGAGCCTTAAACAATATGAATTTGTAGAGTGTGGGCTTGAAACCCAGGTTAGAAGTGTATGAGGATGGAATAACAAACTAAAGATTGTAAGTACTTGCAAACAAAAAGGAGTAATGTAAATAGGCCTCCTCGGACGTAAGCCGAGAGCTGTTCTTATCTTATATATCTCTCTCTTTTTCTTTTTGTTTTTAGGTTACAAAAAGTTCCGTCCCGTTTCTGTCCCAGGTCCCTCCTTAAATACTCCTCTTTTTAATACTTTATCCACGTGTTGCCCCCAATTCCTCCCTTAGCCTAGATATTTCTTTTCTTAGTGCATTTGAACAGTAACTAGAAGTTTCCCTTCCACTGTTTAAGTGTCACTTCCTCATTAATGCGGTCAGGGTGGTAGGTGCAGGGTCTTTAATGTGGAGGTAGCAGCCTTTACCTCTGATATTCTTCCAACATCGGCGCTTCTAGGACATTCAAGGGTTCTCTCCCTTTAACCATTGGTCTTGACCGTGTCATTCCCTAACTTTTACCATGAAGTCTCAGGCTCTTTGATGTCAGTCCGAGGGGAAAACCATCCTCGGCTGGATCCTCGGATCCTCGGCGTATAGGCCGACCCATAGCACCAACAATCTCTAACCCCAGGGTCAGGTCGGCCTCCCTTAACACGGCCCAAAAAGGCCCACGTTCCCACCAGGATCCTTTTGCCCCACACAGATACCTTGTGAATAAATTTGTTGAGAAACTTTGGGAATGGTATATATTATTATTGATGAGGTTAAATAGTAGGCTTGCCTAATTAAGTGTTTATTTGGCAAATCCTAAATTTTGGTTAGATACAATTTCAAGTTCTATACTTATTGTAATAGGTTTACTTGATATTGTTTAGGTTCTAGAGCTTGGAGAGTTAGGCTTTTGTGGTTGCGATGAAAGTAGCTTCTTAATGGGATATTTTTAGAAAATTTTCATATTTCACAAACGATGTTTTTGAGTCAAACGCATTTTGGAAAATTATATATGAATATACGTTTTCTTAAAATTGTCGTGTTGTGACCCTATTACATATTATTATATATAGAAATGCATCATATTTGGTATTGCATTTAGGGAAATGTATGAATTATTGATATGAAAAAATGAGCATCTTTCATTTAATCTTTGATAAGGAAATTATGGATTCTATGGTATAATAGAAAATTTAAAGATGCTTATCTTGTCTTAGTACTTGGAAAATTGATAGAAAATCTTTTTGGCAAGAATGAAGTTGAAAACCTTACAAACTTTGTGGAAGTAGATTATTTAAGGTTTTTCTGAAACTACTTGGATATAAACTATGTGTTTCAAAGTAATGTAACTTGTGAGCATCATGTAGTTTTAACACCATGTCATGTGTGATTTTTCGGTGATCATCCGATTTGGTTTTCGTAGTCTTGGTGACAACGGAATCAAATCTAGGTCAGTGCCCTTTCATTTTGGATGACGCGTTCTTCCCTGCTGTCCATGGGGGGAAGAGGTTCTTTGATTGTGTGTGGGTGAGGCTGCTGTCCATAGGGCCAAAAGACCACATGCAAGAGAGGTCCTATTTGACGCGCTCTCTCTGCTGCCCATGGGGAGAGAGAAAAACCTTGAGGGTATGGGTGAGGCTGTCCTCCATGGGGCCAAGAGTCTGCATACCAGAGAGGACAATATTATGCCAGTTGTGAATGGGTGGATCCCCTGACCGATCTATGTGGTAGTGTGGTATATTATTGTGATAATTTATCTTATGTTAGATATTATGGCTTTGGAATTTATATTGTTAGTGCTCACAGATTATAGTATATTGTTTCAAGTTAGTTACTTAGAGAAATTTGGTATTTCATTATTTAACCATTCTTGTCATATTATTATTATTGAAGACGAAACTTGCATTTCCCCCACCCCCATTAATTATGCTACTTACTTGGCCCAGTCTCATCCCATTATTTTTATAAACTTTTTAGAGTAGGCAACAATATTTTGAGACAGCTTTTGGTGGCTATTAGTAGTTAGACTAACTACTAATGAAGGTTGAACTTTTGTAATGGAGTTTCTTTGATGATGTACATTTTAGAATAAGCTTGACTCATTCTTTTGTATATTATAGTGGTTGTGACTATGTTTCCCACTGATGGGACAAGCTGTTGAAATGAAATTATTATTCAGACCTCTATTCTTTTGTGGCCAATGGTCTTTGTAATTAATGCTTAGAGCTCTGACTTACTTTGAGAGTATATTCAATGAAATTATTAAGATAATTCTTGATGTTGATACTTGATAGGATTTATGTGGATTGAATTGTCGAAAAGTAAATATTTACAGGTACTTGAGATGTCTTTCTCACACTTTGAACCCTTTGGGGTTTGGGGCGTGACATTTGTGGTGTCTCCGGTCACATTCGTTCTAATTGTCATAAATTGAAATTTAAACAATTTGTATTTCAATCTAGGATACGTGATGATATTTCTCCTGCCATAAGTCCAAATAAATTGTTTCATATGCTTTTGAAAAATTTAACTTGTTGGCTTGTGAAAAGAAATTGCAGGATTTTAGTATTTCTCAGAAGATTGGTGTAATCCCTCAAATACACTCTACTTCACATGGATTTTCACCTACAAAGCCAAAGATTCGTGCTATATGGGTGAAAAAAGATTCTCTCAGGTGAGTGTTGCTAACTTGTCCTTGATTTAATTCTTTCAATTAATTGTGGACATGTTTTCTTTTAGTTTTTGGTTATTTTATTTTCTTAGGTTTTTTTTATTATTCAAAAAGTCAAAAACATTGAAAATTTTCAAAAAGACAAAAATATTTTATTTTGTGTCTAGTTTTATTTTTCTTGAGGATTACATGAATTATGATATCTCTCTCTTGATTTAGAACATGCTTGATATTGTGGAGAAACTTGAATAGTATGTGTTATATAAGTGCTAAGCTATTTCTAATTTTGTGAGTATGTACTAGTTTGTACATGTACTCAAGGGTTAATTAAGAAATTGATATTTCTTGTTTGTGTACCCTCTATAGCTTAGTTAAGCATTGCTATACATTGTATTTGCAATTTTAATCATTTAGCATAATGTGTGCTTTTAGTTTTGGTCATAAAATTTTTTTAAAACCAAAAAGATTTTCATTTCTTTTATATTACACATCATGGATATGTAATTGAGGTTGGCCATTTTATCTTTACATAACATGTTTATGTACCTTGTTTAGCTTGGATGGGCTTATTTTCTTGCAATTTACTAGTTTGAGCTTTGTAATGCATGTTGTGTGGGAAGATGTTTATAGTTTTTGATCACATGATCTTGATCTTGAAATCACATACCTTTGATTGTCGGACTTGATCTTAATGAGAAATGCATAAATAACCATCTCACTACTGTTTACTAGCCAATCATGAACACCTTAATGCATATCATATGATTTTGTGCTCGAGAAAGTGTAGCACATGCACAAAAAGAATATAAGGTGTAACCTCGGTTTAATTACTAAAATTGGTGTGTACATTATTGGACTTTAATTAAATCAATCAAATAAAATTGGTGTGTACATTATCTTGGCTATTTCTAATAAGTTTCTGATCAAATAAAATTTGTGTGTACATTACGAAGAAATCAAGAAACTTACATGATTGCAAGCTTTTATTCTAGGAGATGTGAGAGTTATATGACGTAACTCTTTAAGGGATAGTCTTTTTGAAATTTATGTGATGGATTTTGTAGAAATTGTGATTGATTACTATCTACTTATCACCTCACATATATCTCGAGCTTTTGCTAGTTGCACACACTTCACAAGTTACTCTTTACTAAACTTGGTACATGTTATTATGTGTGATCTTGTTGTGGCCATCCAAGATTAATTTTTCTATGATGTTGATACAAAATATGTTCATTGATTGATTTTTGAGGACAAAAAGTGTGAAAATCTTGTTTTTGGAAAATCTGGGTTGAATTCAAGTATTTTTGAAAAACTTTTGATCTCATACTCATGCATTTCATTCATAAAATACAATGCTTTTAGGAGTTTCTGCATAAAATTGCTCTGTTTTTCAAAAATTTAAGTTTTCCAAATTTTCGATCGATCGAAACTATTTCTCGACCGATCGAAATTGCGATAAAAATTTTGGTTAGGTTCTGCCTGACTCGATTGGTATTCGATTGATGCTCGATTGATCGAAACTGAAAAATTTTTAGTTTCTAAGTTTTTGACCAAATTTTTTTTCAGACATCATTTATGTTTCGGATTCACATGCATTATATTGGTTTTTGTATCCATCTTGCAGTTTTGCAGTCATATCTCTCATTATTTTCACACATAACATGCCTACACTTTGCTAATTGGGTACTCAACTTGATTTAAAAATTGATTGATTAATTTTTAAGTCATTTGTACATTTTAGTATATGCTATTTTTTATGTGTGAACTACAGAAAATATTTTTCTTAAGAGATATGATGGATAATCAATGTGCAAATATTGTCTCTACTCATGCAACTATTTATAGGTCACATAGTGTTAAGTTTGCATTTATTGAAAGAGAGAATATTTTTCTTCAAGTGAATCCTTAACTTATTTTTTAAGTTTTGTTTTGTGTCTTTTTATTTTTTTCCCCACCTCCTATATTTTCCCCAAAACTGTTTTTCCCAAAACTTGTTTTGTTTTTCCTATTTTTATAGGGGGAGAAGCTTGTTTTTAAACTTTGTTGTTCATAGGGGGAGTTGTCTCTATTTTCTATAGAGTTGAATTGTTATGTGTTCCCTTAATTCTCTATTTTCTCTTATCCTTTGCTGGGTATGTTTTCTGTTTACTCTTTGATTGAGCTATCTTTGTCAATACGTGACAAAAAGGGGGAGAAATAGATGAAATTTGGAAAAGTTTTTTTAAAAATTTTTGTTTAGGGGGAGATGAAATTGTTTTTGAAAGGGAGAGAAAATAAATTTTTTGATGTATCTAACTTAGGGGGAGAGTTAATTTGTATATTTGTTGATTTAATGTTTTTCTATCTTTCTTTCCACACATGCATTTATATGTTTGTTAAGTGTTACAGGAATATACAGGTTGATTCAGTCATGCTGCTATCTACACTTGCAACTGATAGATAGTAGTTAGGTTGAATTTGTTTTTGTTGGGCAATGTTTTGTAATGGGTTGTTTTTGTAACTTTGAGCACTTTGTTTAGTTTGTGTTTTGTCACGGATTGCCAAAGGGGAAGATTATTAGGTTCTAAGACCTTAGGGACTAATGTATTAGAACTCCAATATGTATTATGTTGGCAAACCATGATCAAAACATTTAGTCTAGGTTTAGACTTGCTCAAAGTTTGGTTTAATGTAATTTTGGAATCGAGTAGTTGCAGGAAATTACTGTTCTATTTCTGTACGGCTCGATTGATCAAAGAATAGACTCGATCGATCGAGAATCATGGATCAAAAATTTTCTACAGAATTTTAAGTCAACCCAAACAGCAGTTCAAGCCCAACAAGGATTAGGGTTTCAGATCTACTTCTCCCACTATATAAAGGAAACCCTAAGTACGTTTTTTAGAGTTTTTTAGAGAAATTAGAGTGCATTTTGTGCCTCTTTTGTGGATCTAGGGTTTTGTACCCAAAAGCTCTCTAATGCTCTTTATGTTGTGTGTGTGAATCTTTTGTAAGATCTAGAGGTATTTTCCTTCACACATACTTAGGGTTATCAAGGATCAAGACTATGTCAAGAACTTGATGATCGTTTCAGTTGCTACATTAAGAGCTTAAAGATATACAAGTGGGAGTGCTTGTGCTTGTTGGGAATCCAAGAAAGAAGTAGTCCGTGGACTCGGAGCTATCACGTGGTCATAGTAGTAAGTTTCCTACTCGGGGTAGCAATAGAATGTTAGTAGTCTAAGTTGCTATTGTGTAAACTTCAATTCTTTCATAGTGGATTCAGTTTTACCTTAAAGATAGCTAGGTTAAATCCTCCCCAGGTTTTTTACCGGTTTGGTTTTCCTGGGTCATCATATCATTGTGTTCTTTATATTTCTGCTGCTTTGCATGATATGATATATTTGTGTTTGTTGAGTTTGTTTAGACCCCTTAAACCACAATTGGATTAACCTAGTTAACAAGCCAAGTTATTACTTAGTCCAAATTCCAGATCTAGGTTAACACAATCAAATAATCATATCAATGCAAAGTGCGGAATATAAAAACACAAAGATATGATGACCTAGGAAAACCAAACTAGTAAAAAACCTGGGGAGGATTTAAACTAGCCATCCTCAAGGTAAACCTGAATCTACTATGAAAGAATCGAAGTTGTACAATAACGACTTAGACCACTAACATCCTATTGCTACCCACCAGTAGAACTTACTAACATGACCACGTGGAAGCTCCGAGACCACAGACTCCTTCTTTCTTGGATTCTCCAGCAAGTACAAGCACTCCTGCTTGTATATCTTTAAGCTCTTATGGTAGCAACTGAACGATTATCAAGTTCTTGAAGCAATCTCCTTCTTGATAATCCCAAGCTTGTGTGAAGGCAAGCATCTCTCAGATCTCACAAGAGATTCACACAAACAGCAATATGAGCAACATCAAAAACGTGACTAGGGTTTGCCTTTTATACTTAGGACAAAACATAAAACCCTACACGTACATGGGCTTAGGGCTGAGTTGGAAATTCTGTAGAAAAAAAAAATCTGCATGACTTTCGATCGGTCGAGTCTAATTCTCGATCGATCGAGTCAGGCAGAAATGCACAGTAACTTCTGCAGTTAACTCGATTCCAACTTTACATAAATAACATACTTTGAGAAAGTCTAAAACATAACTAGACACTTGTTTTGATCATAGTTTGCCAACAATATATATTAGAGTTATAATACATCAGTTCCTAAATACTTAGAACCTATCAGTGTTAACCTAGATTTGCATAATTTACCTAAGTTAATAACTTGGCTAAATAACTAGGTTAAACTTGTTATTTTAAGGGGTCTAAAAATGTACAGATATGATTCAAATGTAAACTTCAATTCTATTAGTAATTTTTTTCTTGGGACTTGGGAAACCTCGGAGTGGTTTTATCTTTGAATGCATCCATAGGTTTTGAATTTCGCCACCAATTGTTTGTGTACATTATTTACTATAATGCCTATTGCTTTTTAAATTGGTGACTTTATTAATCTATAATTAACCAAAAATAACTTGAATAATATAACTGGTTAATTTAAGAAGTTTATTAATTCCACTCTAAAATTAACCAAGTGGCTTTTCAGACTAACTTCAAGGAATAGCCATGTAATTTACCTAAATAAATACTATAAAAATTCATTTCAAATGATATCATAGCTATATAATAAGAATAATCGATTCCTACACATTAAGTCGCACCACATGGATGCTCTCCCCTTTCTATATATATATCAGTGGCTGGTGCTGATCTTGAATAGTAACCGGATTGCTTATCTTATCCTGAGCTGCTGGGTCAGGATGCTTTAGTCAGTATCAGGAGTATCTGATGGATATCCATCATAAGGATCCCAAGGGGAATCGTCATCAAAATTGTGCTCGTGATATCTGGCATAATGGTTGCAAAGTCCACAATATATCAATGGCTCATGAACTGGTTCCTTTGTGATGAACCGGTTGAGATTCATGTAATCAACCCTTCGGAGATTTGGAATAGCAGCAGAATAGGGTTTGTTGGTGAAAACAGTAATTCTTCCTGTATGATGGTAGTCTCTCCATAAGTCTTGTACTTTATCAAGGATTTCATTGGTGGAATGCCTTTTCCAACATTCTGCAAGAGTGTATGGATACCTGTATGATAAGTAGGAATCTCCTTCATACCAGGGCCCCTGATGGGTATGGCCATTAACAAGGACAAGATGAGTGGATGGTTGGACTGTCATCCAGTTGTTTCTTTCCCACTGTGGGATTGTGCTCCAGCACCTGATGGAAGCAAAAGGACTTTTGACCTTTTTCACAACCTGTTGAATGATTTGGGGAAACTGGCTGATCTGGTCATGGCTTGATAGTTTGATCATTTTTATGAAGCCATATTCGAACATTTTTGATAACCAGCTGGGGTCTTTGTCAGGTTCTTCTTCAAAGTTTATGAGGAGTCCTGGAAAAGGATGATGTTGCTCATATACTCTGAGGCTGTTCCCAAAATACTTCTCCCATTCATTCGGAACTGGATTGTCACCTGTATCTTCTATTTTTGCTTGTGGATAAGGAGTGGTGATCAGAACTTTGAAATGTTCAAACCAAACGTCAGATGATTATGATAACCTAACCTATGGAGACATCTCTAGCACCATTCGAAGTGAAGGAATGAAGATGTGCAGGGACCTCAAAATCCAAAGCCATATCAACAAGAATAAGGCCAAGTACGAAATAGGACATTTCTGTACACAGTATGGCTTACCCTCAGTCAAACCTTCCAAGAGGAAATCCAAGCACAAAGGAAAGGAATCCTTTGAGAAATCCTATAGGAAGAAAGCACCCAAGTATTATAGAAAACAAAAGTACAAGACTGATGATTTCTATAAGAAAGGAAAATCCAAGGAATTCATTCCACAAGCATCTGGCAAATGCTACAACTGTGGAAAGAAAGGTCATTTCAAGGACGAGTGTAGAGCTAAGGCCAAATCCCTTATCAATACCCTCATTAGTGACCAACCCAGCAAAAATGAGATCTTCAAGTTACTAGAACTTGACCGTTCAGACAGCGAGTCATTCACCAGTGCTAGTGACAGTGAGCTTAGGCAGATATACAGGTCATCCTCTGATTCCTCTAGTACCAGTACTTCTAGTGGCCCGGATGAACCCACACCATGCAAAGATGGTTGTTGTAGGAACAAAACCATCAATGTGTTGAACAGACAAGAAGAGCTCCTTTTAGACCTCATAGAGGCTATAGAAGATCCTGTCATCAAAGCTCAAAAGCTTACCCTTTTCCATCAGACCTTAGTTAAGGAAACTAGCAAACCTGCCCTTAAGATCCAGCAACCCAAGGTAGATTTAGAGCAAATCTACAATAGGTTCACCCAGTCTAAGAAGGAAGTTACAGTCAACGACCTTCAGAAAGAAATTAAGGAAACCAAATCAGAAGTTAGAACCCTAAAACAAGAATTAACCATTCTTAGGGTCGATTATGATCTCCTTAATCGTAGAATCCAACTTTTGGAAAGCACTTCTCATCAAAGCAATAAGGAAGGTCCCTCAGATGATGAAGTTAATCAAACAGTTAACCCTACAGCTGATTTTATCCAGGAACCTAGCAAAGAATTGTTCGTAGACACCATCAGTAGGATTAACTTCCACAAATGGCATTCCAAAGTCAGGATTGTCATCAGCCGAGAATTCTCAGTTAAATGGTGGGACAACCTTAGGATTAATCCAATCATCAGTCAGGTTTATAAGGATTATCCTCCTCCGGTCCAGAAACCTATTGCCCACAGGACAAGATCTCAGTCTAGCCTAGATTCTGTCCAGCTTGCTGGAAAATCCAGCAAAGAATTAAAAGAATTAGCCCAGCAGTTAATGGCTCATTCTCAGCAGCTAGAGTCATAAGAACAGGTCTCTCCTACTGCTTCTGAAGGATCAGTTAACCACAGTCCAATTGACCCTTTCCAGGATTCCCAAGATCCTTACAGCGGGTACATTCTGGATAGCGATTAAAAAAGCATCCTGCAAACTCAGGATAAGATAGCAATCCGGTTACTATTCAACTGCTTGTGCTGGCCAAAATACCTTTCGAAGTATATGAAAAAGGGGACATTACGGGATATTTCCCTCATGAATGCCGTCCATGCTTCAAATACTTTTTCTTTTTGATCTCTGGTATAATTGGCTTTGTAGGCTTCTTTTTTAGTCCTGTTTTCCTCAGAACTAAACTCCTTACCTAAGTCTTCTAGGTCAGGGGCGAATTCTCTGTTTAGGACCAAAATGTTCAGAGATTCCTCATGCTGGTCTGGAGGCTGTTCCATATCAGTTCCAGATGGGGATGGGGGGGATTGCTCACGATCGTCTTCCTTATTGACAATCGAATCCTGTTTGGCTGTGTAGCAAGGTGTGGTGAGTTGGGAATTGGTTCTAACTCCCTGAAGCTGAACACCTAAATCTCTTCTAGACCTAGGAAAAGGTGATCCTAAAGGTCTGGTTGAGCTACACTGGGATGCAGGTCTATCTCTAAGGTAGATAGGTGACAGATCCCTTAGCCTTAGCCATGGAAGTTTTGCCACCAAACTGGCATTTCTTACCTAAACATCCAGAGAAAAACATCCAGTTTTATAAGAGCATCCTCTCCCAGGAAAAGTCTGCTCAAATAGAAAATATCTACAGCAAAGGGGACCCCCCAATGGTCCTCTATCATAAGTTCATCATAACAGGATTTATCAGTAGTAAAGAATGGGGACAGCATCCTTCCATGTTAAGGATCCTCAAAAACTACAGATCTCCATCAGGCTCAGTACTCCATTACAGCTATTATGATTACATGGATGCCTTTGAAAAAGTACTCTTCTTCCAGAACCAGAAATTTAACCATTCATGGTTCTTAATGTTCAGCAAAGATTTTGATAGCCAAACCCCCTCCTGGTTCCTTAAATGGTGGGAAATGTTTGGATCCATCCCTCAAATCTTCCCTGAACCATTACAAGATGCTTTGAGGTATATATATATATATATATATATATATATATATATATATATATATATATATATATATATATATTTTCCCATTCTTTTCCCCACCATCTCATGTAACATGCTGTGAGTACAACAAAAAAATTCTCCTAATTCTTATAAGTAAAACTCTATTGTCAAAGTTTTGAAACTTCCAATTAAAATTCTACTACGAAGATTTTCTAAAAATCTAAGAAACTTTTATTATAAATTTATTCTATATTTTAACTTTTTTTTTCTAATAATAAAAGCAAGAATAAACCTCCTTTTGGACATTAGACGGTAAATATTCCCTATTTACCAGGATCCAACCCTCTCCCCGTCCCCCTCTCCTTTCTCTTTTTCTTTTTTAATTTGGTAGTTACAACAGAGAGAGGAAATTTGAACCCTAGATGTCATAACATCCCAAGAGTGCCAATAAGTTGAGTTACAAGACTCTTGACAATCTAAAAACCCATTATTAGATTAAGAAAATGCAATTATGCAATGTGATATCTGGCTTTCAAAATTAATTTCTACCGTGAATATATTTCTTTTCTCAATCTTATAAAACTTGATGAAACATTTATTTATGTTATATCTACAAAATTCCATAAATACTGAGAAATACTTCTGTCCCACATTATTGGCTCGTTTAGAAAACCTTTTTTTTTTTTTAAGGGAAAAACATCATTTATTGTTTTGTGTTTTTTAATTAAAAAGATACAAGTTTTCAAAATTACTCTTAAACAAAGTTCTCAAAAAAAAAATCGTTTAAAGTGCATGTGTCTAGTATGGACATAATAGAAAACTTAGTAAATTGATGGCTTTTTAATTTTAGAAACAAAATAATATTTTGAAACATCTCAAAATAGAATACAGGAATTGAATCATAAATTACAACTCCTTTGAAGTATATGTATATTTTATTGGATGGTGCTTCGAATAGATATACTCTTTTTAATATAATTTTCATCTGTAAGTAAGCGATAGTTGAACCTAAAACCTTTCTCAATTATTTCCCTTCAGATATTATTATATTAACCCCATGAAACAAATAAATTTAGTTCAGGCTAACCGGCCTTCAAGACCTTCCAAGACCGACTACGTAGGCATATAATCTAATCAATGTATGGTTATACCTAATTACCTATGATAAAAAAAATTGAGGTGTGTTTAACTGTGTAGTAATATAATATTGTTTTGCTTGGACTACGTCCATAAAATGGATCACGATGAAAGCTTCAAAGGACAATGTTGGGATATCTTATTTTTTCTTCGCCAACGGCCTAATGCTTTTTGCCAAAGCCAATGTAAAAGGAGATGAGTCTATCAAAAAAGTCTTGGACAAGTTTTGTGAAGCTTCGGGGCAACTGATAAGTGTGGATAAATCCCGGGTATATTTCTCCCCTAATGTTCTTGAAACCACCAGAGATCAAATCTGTGATTCCTTGGGCATACAAGCTACTTCTCACTTGGGAAAATATTTAGGCTTCCCCTTGAAGCATAGAGGGGCAACTAGGAACCAATTCAACTTTGTTGTAGAAAGAATTATTGCTAAGCTCTCTCGGTGGAAATCTAAGCTCCTATCCTTTGCTGGGAGATCTGTGCTGATTAAATCAATTATGATGGCAATCCCAAACCACGTTATGCAAGGTGTGGCTCTCCTAGTCCACCTCTGTGACAAAATTGACAAAATCAATAGGGATATCCTATGGGATTCCACCACGGAAAAAAGGAAATTAAATCTCGTGGGTTGGAGTAAAATTATTAGTCTTAAGGAGGAAGGAGGCTTGGGTATACAAGCAGCAAGAGCTAAGAATGTTGTCTTGCTTGCCAAACTCAATTGGAGGTTGTACCAGGAAAAGGATTCCTTATGGGCTAAAGTAATGCTAAATAAATACAATTCTCAATCCCGGTGGAACTCTAAAGAACTCGATAAGCTCTCTTGTTCTCCTACATGGAATGCTATTAAAGTAGGATTCCATGTTTTTGAAAAAAGCATTTGCTGGAATGTGGAGAGTAAGTCGAAGCTTAGCTTCTGGGAAAGCAAATGGATGAAAGGCAGCTCTATCAGAGAATATATTGAAGATCCCTTAACTCAGCAAGAGATTAATTTGACTGTGGTGGGGTTTTCCAAGAAAGGAGATGGGATTGGGGGGAAATATCCTTTGAATTACCACACATGGTTACTAATAAGATTAGAGCCATCCCAATGCAACTCTTTGGAGAAAAAGAAGACTCCCTGATATAGAAGTTTTAAAAAGGATGGAGGCCTTAACACTGCCTCAGCTTATGACCTAGCCAGACCTGATCTAGCTAACTCACATCCTTTTATGGGCAGCTGGATTTGGAAGCTTGACACCCTCCCAAAAATTATTCATTTTATCTGGCTTGGCTTCCATAATAGTATCCTTGTTAGCAGGGACGGAGCCAGGACTCCAAGTTACGGGAGGCTGAAGTATAAAAAAAATTATTATGAAACTCCAATTTTTTTTTTTTTTTGTTTGAATATTATGAAACTCCAATTAGTATTGATAAATTAAGGCAGTCAATTTGATTAACAAAATAAAATATTTCTGTATCAGTTAATACCAGTATATCGTTTTGGAATTACCATTACTTTAATATATATATATATATATATATATATATATATATATATATATATATATATATATATATTACACATTATATAATATCAATATATTAACCTAATATATAATAATATAAAAATATCTTATATTTGAACTAGAATTATATTATCTTTACTTGAGTTTTCTATTTCCCACCCACAGAACCACCTATAAGCCAGGTTTTTTGTTTTTGTTTTCATCTGATTTATTCTCCTCCAGTCATTCCTTATCTTATAGACCTTTCTTTTTCTTTTTCTCTAACTTTTTCATATCCACACAATTAATCATTTTTATTTTCCCCTCTCCTTCTTCAGCTTGTTTCTCTTTCTTCATTTCATCTTCTTCATTTTTCTTTATTTCATCCTCTCTCTCTCTCTCTCTCTCTCTCTCTCTCTCTCTCTCTCTCTCTCTCTCTCTCTCTCTCTCTCTCTCTCTCTCTCTCTCTCAAGTGTCCTTCAAAACATCAATTATGCACGTATATGTATGCTCAATCTGCTATTATGCTGTGTTGTAACGACTCTACCTCTTTGCCTTTCTTTTCAGTTCAGTGTCTCTTACTCTATCTCAATAAGAGATTTTTTTTTTCCTTTGGGAATTTGATGGAGGGATCGAAACTTTAAATTTTAAGATTAGTTTCGTTTCAAAGTTTTAAGGGGTTAGGCTCTTTTTAATTTGGTAAAATTGGTAGATTGGGCTTTATTACTTTTGTAACTTTGCTATTGGTGATTTTGTTATTAGGCTTTTTTTTTTTTTTTGGAGCTTGCTATTTTTGAGGGAGCCTATGTGTAATTTTATTGAACAAAAATGTTAAATTAGTACCTATATATATATATATATATATATATATATATATATACACACTATTTTTTTTTCAAATTCTAAGGGGGGCCATTGCCCCCCGAAGCCAAAGCATGGCTCCGTCCCTGCTTGTTAGGCAAGTCATAGGTTCACGAGGCATTAGCTGCACCACAAACTGCCCCCAGTGCCAAACCCAGGAGGAATCTATCATACACCTCCTACGTGACTGCCCTTTTGCAATATTATAGATTTTTGGAGAAAAATTGGTACTCCCCAATCTCTGGCCAACTTTCTCCATTTAGATCTCCTAGACTGGTTTAAGGAGAATTGTCTCTATAAGGAGAAAATTTTGGCTAATGGCCTTCCTTGGAGGTCTTAATTTCCCTTTGCCATATGGAACTTATGGAAGCATAGGAACAAGATAGTGTTTAAGAAATCCCCTGCCAACCCTAACCTTCACCTCTCTTGCATCCAGATGGCTAGAGATTACTTCTACTGCGTGGGGAAAGGAAAAAAATTTAAGCACCATTTAGTAGCTAACCTGGTTTGCTGGGTCAAACCTCCACTTGGGTGGTTTAAATTAAATTCAGATGGATCATCTCTAGGAAACCCAAGTAAGGCAAGTGGGGGAGGGCTTATTCGAGACCAACAGGGGAAGTGGATCAAGGGTTTCATGCGATGTATTGGTGTTGAAACTAGCATTATTGCTGAGTTTTAGGCCTTGAGGGATTGGCTTCTGTTAGCTCACCAACTTGGCATCACCCAACTCATTGTGGAGCTTGATGCTAAAACTATTGTCAACCTTGTTCTTTCAAAGAAAACCTCTAATAGTTCCTACTCATCCTTGCTGACTGATTGCAAGTACCTCCTTCACAAGTTCTAGCAAATCAAGGTCAATTACGTGTTTAGGGAGGCGAATAGATGTGCGGACTACCTTGCTAAAATCCTCTAAAAATCTATTCTCAGAGGATTTTGTTGTCTTAGATTCCCCCCCCCCCTCCCCCCTCTTGAAAATCTTCGTGTAATTGTAGATTCGGATGCTGATGGGTTGTACTCTCTAATGGCCTGTTTGGAAATTTAGAGAAGGAGGAGAGTAGAGGAGAGTAGAGGGAAGGAGAGTAGTGGAAAGGAGAGTAGAGGAGAATGATTATCCTCTACCTTGTTTGAATGTTTTTAAAATTAGTGAGGGGAAAGAGAGTAATTAGCTCTTCCTCTTATTTGGATGTTTTAAAAATTAGGATGAAAATGAGAGGAAATAATTTAAATAGACAAATTTACCCTTATTTGAAAATGGACTTGCAACATTGATCTATGATTAATTTGTTATATTAAATAATTATTTAATTAATCATTCCATCAAATACCACTAATCAAAGTATAAAACTAATATTAATTTGACTAAAAAAAAACTAATATTAACTATTATAAAATAATATTTATTAAATCAAAAAAATTATAATAATAATAAAAATAAAAATAAAATTTCTTTATTTATGGAATAAAAAAAATAAATAAATATTTCTTTGTTTATTGAAAATTCAAGAAGCTTCACATAGGAAGAAAGTCAAGCAACCACGATCAACGGCCGCCGTCTTGTGCCCCCGATCAACGGCAGGTTTCTGTGCAGAGTTCCGGCGCCAGAGAACGGTGCGTTTTTGTCGTCGAATCAATGCGAGGGATTAAAGAACCGTTCAAAGATTTGGAGACTTTGAAGCATATTCTCGAAGCTCTGCAACTCAAAGGCCTTTTGTAGAACTTTGTTTACGATCGGAACGGCAAGTCTCCGATCGTCGTAATGAAGCCAGCAAGGTCTTCGGCGAGCCGCGTTAGTCGTGGTGGAAACGAATCACCACCTTTGAGCTTCAAATCGAGGCCTGGTCCTCGCCGAAATACAAACGAGGTGATGCCGGCGGTTAGTCCGAAGCGCAACCGGCCAGTTTCTAAGCAAAATTCCGGCACCGACAAACGGTGAGAATGTACAACTTTGAGGTCCTGTTTATTAGCAAATAATTTTTATTTTTATTTTTATTTTTTCCATTCACTTAAATTTTCTCAAAAAACAAATAAAAGATATAATCAGTTTGTAATTTTGTTAATTTAAAAAGGGTAAATTGAAAAATTCATATGATCAATAATTTATCTACCCTATTCTCCCTCTAAATCTCTCTAATTTGGAGGAATTAAAAATGAGGGGTTAGAGGTAGTTAAAACCCCTCAAAATCCCTCTCCCTCGTTCCTTAAAAAACTTCCAAACAAAGGAATTGAATTACTCTCCCTCCCTCTACTCTACTCCCCCTCCTTTTTTTAACTTCCAAACAAGCCATAAGGCTTTTAGCCAATACTTCGCCTTTTGTGGCTAGTTGATTTTAATGCAATTTCATTTTAACCAAAAAAAAAATTTGGAGAAAGTATGTCCATACATGATTGATTCCTTAATTTGCTCATAAATCTAAACATGTATGTGAAAATTCATTGAGTATGCCTGGTATATACAATTACATGTTATGAAATTTATGGGTATATAATTTAATATTTCAATGAGTGTTAATTGGTTGTACATAGATTCTTTCATGTTGATTTATTTACATGATCAGTCTCTTTGCTCATAGATATATGAGTGAAGTGATTGAATCTATTGAATAAGTTATGAGATATGTTATTGCATGCATGTAAATATATGGGTATTAGACTAGTTAAGTACAATTGATGAATGTGTGAGGAGTTATCTATTACTTCCATCTTTGCTTGGATTGATTTTTTGTTTTCCTAGTGATATTCCTCATGCACGTCTTGAGGATATGCACATGTTAACTTGATAGATAGCATTAAAAATACTCTTTACTAAATAGAAAAAGCCTAAAAGGGCTTGATCCACGAAACTATCTAAACACCATAGTGTTACACTTACATGCGCATTACACACAAATCATACATCACGCATAGCCAAGGAAAAAAAAAAAAAACCTGGTGTCCACCACCCCCCCCCCCCCCCCCCACCTAAAATTAAACTCCATGAATAAAAAAATTAGATCATATACATTCCGCTAAGGATATGTTTAGGGTTTTTTTTTTTTTTCCCTTCACGTTTAAAATTATGATACGATCTGCTCTCTTTTTTACTTTGTTAAGAAACAAACAAACACACACATAAATGATGGAAAATGAAATTCTACAAACTCCACTAAAAGGCCATGATTGCATTAAGCTGGAAGGCAGGTTGACTATGTCAACTTTGGAAATATTGCGACAAACTATATTTTTATTTTTAGTTTTGAAATATAATCTGCTCTTGATGGTGTATTAAGCTGGGTGGCTGGTTTAGTTAAGATTATAAACTTTGGACCTTAATTCTCTTTTTTAATCTATATTAATTAATTATTAAATAATTATTACGTTGTCATAATAATATATTGAACCCTAGTCTAATCTTAAAATCTTAAAGTTCTCTCTTTTATAGTTACTAGTGTTTAACCCGCGCTAAGCGCGGAATCATATGAAATCTCATAAGTATAAGAGAAATTTGGCTAATAAAATCAATTTTTAAAGTGCTTGAAAAGTCATTAATTAAGTAAACGAACGGTCAGAAGCACAAAATATTTGACGCTAAGATTTTTGCAAAATTAGTAATTTTCTGCTTACTACTAAATCCGAGATATCTTGTACATCATTAGTATACATTATGAGAAAGATAGTGTACAATTGGTGTATACACAAATTATAGTCTAATGTCGTTCTATCCCTCCTTTTTTTTCCCCTCTTTTGAGCAATGACCATTTCCCTAGATTTCCTAGCCTGGGTAAGTTTATTTTGTAAACTATTTTCCCTTTCATTCCATTTTCTTTCGGATCGCCTCTCAATGTAAAAGCTTGTTAACAAAAATTTTTTATCTGATCATGAGTTGCATTTATAATTTCCTCCTTTTTTGTTTGCTTTTGGAAATGAATTTTTTTCAAAAGATAGAAGAGGTGAAAATGATAACCTCTGTATAATTGTAAAAATGGTTTCATTAGAAGTAATAAAGTTATAAGAATTTGATATCATTATGTTTCTTAAAAAAAAAAAAAAGTGAAGAGAGGAGAGGAGAAGAAATGGAAAGAAAAATTTAGATTGTTACATCTGTATATCTGAACCATGGAATACTATTTCAAAAAAACAAAGTGTCTTAACTTATCATATTTCTTGGGTAAAACACCATAGTGTTCCATTAAGCAACTGAACATGCATTCAACTACTCAAAAGATTTTCTCAAAAAAAAAAAAAAAAAAAAACTCAATAGATGATGAGAAGAAAACAATAGCCTATATAATATGACATGCAATACCAAAACAACTTGTATAAGATTATCAAACTTCTATATCAAGATTGTGCTTTACTGCTTTAAAAATTTACCTTGAAAATATGAAAAAACAGGGTGATCCGTATTTGACATCACTACACTATAGTCATGATACAAACTCTTATGCAAAATTCAATAGACATTATAAGGAAAATTTTGATGCATTTAAGCAGATATATAAACTGATCCAAACAACCACAATACAATTAAATGCACTATATTGACTTAGTCGAAAAATTAAAATAACTAAAAACATAGTAATCAAAGATGAAATAAATTCATCCACTTTCAAGCTACAAATTCCCTCACAAACTTTGATTTTGACAGTAAATACTGAGTTTGGCATCAGGATGAAGCTGCAAACAAAGAAAAGAAGAAGTTCAATATTGTTTACCCAAGGAAGAAGGAAAAAAAGAAGCCTGAAACTGGGGAAAAAATTCCAAAGGATAGATTAAACAGTATACATAATTCTTTGAAGTAATCCAATATTAAATCCTAATTTATGGTCAAGTGCAAATTTCTTCTTGGCATTCTCTGTTCTTTAAAAAGACTTTTGAGAGATGGCTTGGCTTTTTGTTCTTTTGAGTCAAAGTAGTGTAAATCTCATTCACAACTCTAATGTGAGTTTGATTGACAACAATAATCAAACACATTCAAGACAATCCATCAAATGACAAAACACCCAACTCACATTTGCACCAATTCTAAGCAGCCTAACTCACTGGCTTGAAGAAAGAAAGTCCAAAACCTTAGCTGAAATTTTTTTATTACAAAGAGGCAAGTACTTTTAGCTGAAAAAAAAAAGGAAAGAAAAGAAAATGCAAGTCTAAAACTCTTCCCTAACCTATATAAAAAAGAGGAAAAAAAAATGAAAGAAACATTCATCAAAGTATCCTTGATAGTAAGAAAGTCCAAAACCTCAGCAGAAATCTTTTTTACTACAAAGAGGCAAGTACTTTTAGCTGAAAAAAAAAAAGCAAGTCTAAAACTCTTCCCTAACCTATATAAAAAAAGATTATAAAAAAAAAAAAAATGAACGAAACGATCATCAAAGTATCCTTCACAGTAAAATATATTTTACTGTCCAAAAGAAACACACACAAAAAGCTTCATGTGAGGATTATGCTTAATTATTCTGTAAAAACTAAGGTGATCACTATTTGATCACTTAAGGTACAGAGCACTGAGCACATAGACTTGTTGAGTCTATATTCTACCGCAAAAGTTCTTATGTGATTATTTAATATTAAAAAAGTCTATACTGACATACTACTTACAGTTTCATTACAACCTAAACTAATTTGGATTTGGTTAATGATCCAGAACAAAATGAATTCTCACCCAAATACCTTAATCAAAACCAATCCAATAGTACATTACATTACTCCAATATTTCTGAAACCAAACACAGCCAGCCCAACATGAATGATATGTAAGTATTAACATAAGGAATCCAGGCTAGCTGGGAAAAAAAAAAATCACAATCAGATTTTTTTTAGGGTGAAAAACAGTGCTTTTGGTAAAAAATTGCAATAATAAGATGAGAAAACTACTTGATGAGAGAACATTGTTGCCACCACCATCATCATTATCGTCATACCCAACTACAGACATGTCTTCTTTACATTGAAACTCCATTCAAAACTAAAACCCATTTATAACAAACATTACGTCCTACTTGAATAATTAAAAATTTTCCTTCACCACCTTGGCAAGCTTTATAAACATGCAAGAAACGTCTAAAAATCCTACTAAAAAAGAGCTAATCTTCACCACCTGTTTTACAATGCATGTCAAACCTCACTTGAACCCTTTGACATTCAGCTTGTCTTTGTCTTTTCTATACTTTCTTTCTTCTAAAATATATTGGACAATCTTGACTGTGAACAAATAAGTAAATCACAGCCACAATAACTGAGCCAAACACCTCATCATTATTTTAATACTCTTCACATGTAAGCAATCACTCAAACTTGTTTTCATAACCCATGTTTGTGCCATAACTCTCAACTTTCTTAGCCCTACAACCCATAATAAAAAAATAAAAAATAAAAACCTTTACTGGTAGTGGCAATTTTTTTGGATATAGGTTCTCATTTAAACTCTAATTTTCTTTTCTAAGAAACTCTTCCTTATCTGTATATATGTAATGGTGTTTTCTGGATAAGCAATTGGTAGTTCAAAACTCATAGTTATCATGCTTTTCATAGGAATAACCCACCAAATTGTTCAAAAAGTTTTTCATAGGCACAAACCTTAATAGAAAATTACGAAAACAATAAATGATAATAAACCAAAATGATAATATTTGAAAGTTATTTTCAAAAGATGAATTATATTGGAACAACTGCATTGATTTAGTTGTATATCGATCTCAAATTAATGGGAGAAAGGAAAAAACCAATAAATTTGTGGAGAAAGAGAGAGAGTTATTTATAAGTCAGAAAAGGATGATATAGGTTGAGTCAACTAAATTCTAACTTACACATATTTCTACAGCTACAGTATATAAACTACAAACTAATATCGAAGGGAAAATATGCTAATTTGGATTACCGAGAAAAAAATGACATTTTTGTGCAGGTGCATCAAACTGTATTAGGAAGAAAAAATATCCACAATAGATTAAGTCTACAGTGATGGGGTACTAATCTTGATACTCAGTGTGTTCTTTGTAAAAAGATAATTGAAAGTAGGTATCACTTGTTTTGTGATTGTTCATTCTCGATGAATATATGGTGAGCCATAATAAGGTGGAACCTTAAAAAAATCACAAAGTTCTGTTAGCAAGAGATTATGCTCAAGGATAAGAATTGAGTCTAGATTGGCATTCTGCTCTACTATGTATCAGTTACTGAAATTCTGTTCAAAACAGAAGAATAAAAAGTTTTATTCTAAATATAAACAAACTAATCGAAATATTAATGTGTACACCGCACAACAGTCTTTAAGAATTAATCCCTAAATATTTAACGACATAATTTTAAGCAATATATTGGCTATTTAATCAAATACAATAAGGGAAAAATAAAAACATAATATACTATCAAAAAAAATTCACTGATTCTTTAAAACAAATATACATTCACAATAAAACAGGGAACATGATTTTTTAGCACAAACAGTAAGGAGAGAGGAGAGGCGGCAATTCAAAGAGCTTGAAAAGTTATTAATTAAATAAACAAATGTTCAGAAGCACAAATATTAAAAAAGAATAACCCAATCTAAATCAGATATGACCTCAAATTAAAAAAATTTTAAAAATAAAAATAAAAGTTAAAAACCATAAAACAGAAATTGGGAATGGGTTTGACGATGGCAAAATCAAGGGCAAAATCCCTTATGTTACCAAGACATAAAACCGAAATTATATTTTATACATAGAAAAATGAACAAACCCATCTATTTTTCAAAAGGAGTCAAAAGAACAACCCTAGAAAATTCGGCAGGAATTTTTTTTTTGAAAAACAGATATATAGAAAACTAAGATGGTTATTTATGTAGTATAAACCCGAAATTATAATTTTTGCATAGAAAAAGAAACAAACCCATCTATTTTTCAAAAGGAGTCAAAGAAGAACCCTAGAAAATTCGGCAGGAATTTTTTTTTGAAAAACAGATATACAGAAAAGGAAGATGCTGACCTTTAGGAAAATTTTGTTGCAGAGAAGAGATGAAACAGAGCAGAAGATCAAATCGTGATGGCCGGCCGTACGAACATCCACTGGATCCCAATCTCTTTTTCCCCTTCTTCCCTTTCTCTGTGTCGCAGTGTTGGTAGGTGATTTATTTTAGAGAGAGAAGATATTAAACGTAATGATGAAAACAAACGGCTAGGGTTTTTTTAACCGAAATGGTTTTTTTCTTTTTTTTTTTAAACGGACTTTATTTTTAATGTAAGCCTTCTTGGTTTTTAATTGTCAGAGTGGCAGGGTTAAAAAACCAACCATTGTAATGTACGGTTTTTTTTTTAAAACTTGTATACGTGTCTGAATATTAAATAGGCAGTTATCCTATTTGTCAACACGTCCTTAAATGTAGGAACCAACTTTCTCTCAGCTTTGTCTATTATATATATATATAGATTTTTAACAATTAGGTTTTTTTAAAAATGCTTAATTTAGTTCTCAAGGTGTTCTCAACCAAATTATGAAAAACACAAAAATTGATTTCAGAATTATGGTGTTTTAAGGCTTATCATATGGTTGGCTCTTCTGTAGTACTTTCGACTCTAACCCACAAAGACGTTATTCGAGTTCTAGATAATACAATGTTTTGAATGCTGGGGGAATGAGAAGCCCTGATACGCAAGAAATAGTCAGTTTTGAAAAACAAAATGTCTTATCTCCTATGATGCACGGACACGGACACGGACACGGACACGACACGGACACTGATACGGCGATACGGCAATTTTTGAAAAACAAGGACACGACACGGCATGGACACGGCAATTAAATAATTAATTAAATTTTATATTTAGGCATATTTTTAGTCATAAAATACGTTTATGTCTAGAATTTAAATTATCTAAGAACTACAAATAAGTAAACTAACACTCAAAGTAGTACAATAATACACATAAAATGTTTAAAGTACAAACCAAAAGTTTAAATAAGCTACATTCAAAAGCTATCATATTCATTTTCAATTTATACTTTCAGTATTTATTTTAGTAAAATCATCTATAATATTTAAGTTTAACTTTAATAAATTAATAAAACTATAGAAATAACAATATTATATTATAACAATTAACAACATTATATTTGGCACATAATGACAATAATAACATTACATTATATCTCACACTCACAAAGTGACAGTGATAGTGGGATTTAAAAAAAAAAAAAAAAAAAAAAAAAAAAAAAAAAAGCAAAAGCACGTTGTGCTTATAAATAGTCACTTATAATAAGTGACTATTTATAACTGATCCGTTCACCCAATGACCCAAACGTCACCGGCCAAATATCTAAAATAAAATAAACCAAAAAAAACACAACAACAACAGAGAGAGAGACGGTACGTTAATGGAGGTCGGGGACCCGATGTCCACGCCGAGAGAGAGAGAGAGATCGGGAGGGGACTGGGCACGGCGGCGACGTCTATGGAGCTCGCCGATCGGCCCGATCTAGCTCCGGCGATGGACGAGAGGGCAACGGCGGCGGCGGCGGCGGCGGCGAGCGAGAGGTCGAGAGGGAGGGTGGGTGGGTTGAGAAGTGAGAAATTGAGAATCTGAGATGTGGGTTTCGGTCTGACTTGAGAATCTGTGATTTTCTTCTCTTTTTTCTTTTTTTTTTCCACTGCTGCCGTGTCGGCGCCGCGTCAGAGCCGCGTCGGCGCCGCGTCGGAGCCGTGTCGGTGCCGTGTCGGAGAAGCGAAAAAAAAAAAAAAAAGAGACACTGCTTGGACACCGGAGTCCGGCGAATCGTACCGGTTCCGGTGTCCGATACGTGTCGGACACCGACACGATGCCAAAAAATGGCGTGTCGGTGCAACCCAGCTTATCTCCGCACATTTGGGACAATTTAGCAAAATTCCAATGTTTACTGACTTGACTGATTAAAATATCGATCAGCATCATTCATACACTAATCGCTTTCGGAGTAGAACGTATCCAAGTGAAATACTCCTATATCTGGAATCTAAAGATTATTATTAATGATTAATGAATTTTAAAGTCCGCCAACCACGATTGAGTTATTAAGAAGAAACCCTGCAAATTTTTTTTTTTTTGAGAAAAAATAAACCATATGATGTACAACCCACATCTTGTCTTGCTAGGAAGGAAGTATTCGGGCCAACCACACTGCTGATTATTATCGAACACCTGGAAATTTACAACCCACATCTTTTCTTGCTTGTAATCTTAAATCTAATTCCTCGTCATATATTGAGACAAAATTGTACTAGGGTAGCAAAGTATAAGATTCATAAGATATTTACAACCCGCATCTTGTCTTGCTAGGAAGCTTAGTACAAATTTCACTGATGCCTCCTCCCATATATTGACAAAAATTTGTGGTGGAGCCGTGGAGGACAATATTGAATACCCAAGTTTTTTCCGTGTTAGGGTTGCAATGAATAAGAATATCCCTGATAGGACTGGTTACATTTATTTATATCATAATTCTACTCTAGGCAGACTATAGTCACAAAATATTTGGAGAGGAAAATGGAAATAAGGATGGAAGATGATAATATAAAAGAACTCCATGACGCATCAGAGAAAGGGTGTGTGGTCACGTTGCACAGATTGATCCAGAAAGATCCACACATCCTTGATAAAATTTCATTGACCCCTTTCAATGAAACTCCATTACATATATCAGCTTTGCTTGGCCAAGTTGATTTTACTAGAGCTCTTCTAACTCTAAAAACTCAGTTGGCTATGGATTTGGACTTCCATAAACGTTGTCCACTTCACTTGGCCTCTGCTAGTAGTCATGTAGAAATCGTCCATGCACTGTTACGTGCAAATGAAGATGCATGTCTGGTTTGTGATCAAGATGGAAGAACTTCTCTTCACTATGCGGCCATGAGAGGAAAAGTTGAGGTTGTGAAGGCATTGATCTTTGCAAAGCGTGATTTAACTCGAGTTGTATTCGATGGGGGAGAGACTGTTTTGCACTTATGTGTTAAGTATAACCAATTCGAGACTCTGAAACTATTGGTGGAAACCGTGAAAGATGACGGGGAATTTATTAATTCCAAAGACCATGACGGTGGCAACACTATCTTGCATATAGCGGTGATGTTAAAGCAAATTGAGGTTTGTCTTTATTTCTTTTATATATAAGCCTTTAAGGCCCAAACCCACTAAAAGGAGTGTTGTCTCTTCACAACTAGGTAACTTAGGCACTAATTAATAATCTTAGACAATATTTTATGTGTGTGTGTGTGTATATATATATATATGTTGATTATCTCCTAATATTTACATTTTTATTAAGCACATATGAGTGTTTGTGAATTGTGAGTTTATATGCTATTGGGGAAATTTTTTTTTTTTTTTTTTTATGTATTGTTTTTACTAGCTTGTGTTTCGTATAGAAAATAAAAAAGCTTAAAACTATAATGTTACAATTTCTTGCAGATTGTAAAATTCTTGCTTTCGGTTTCCAAAGTGAAAGAAGAAGCAAATGCTCTAAATTGGATGGGTTTTACAGCTTTAGATGTCTTAGAGCATAGTCCAAAAGATTTCAAACGATTCACCCTTCAAAACATTTTAATGGATGCCGGCGTTGAAAGAGCAAATAACCAAAATAATCTTCCACCACCATCAGCTACCATGATTGGTCACCATGAATCAGGGAAACCAACACAATCAAGCAAACAAAGGTCGAGCCAATTTGTGTACTTGAAACATAAGGGTAATTGGATAGAAGAGATGCGTGGTGCATTAATGGTGGTGGCCACTGTGATCACAACAATTACTTACCAACCTGCACTCAGTCCCCCTGGTGGAGTTTTGCAAACCGACATAAAGAATTCCACTGAAATTATTGCATGCGGTAATACAACATGTAAGGCTGGAACTTTGGTGTTAGCCTATGGTGATCACGAAAATATGTTCGTTCTGTTCTTACTTTGCAACTCCATTGCTTTTACTGCATCTCTCAGTGTCATCTTTTTGCTTATTAGTGGAGTCCCTCTTAAGAATAAATTTGTTATGGTCATCTTGACACTAGCCATGTGTACCACTCTCACATTCTTGGGCTTAACCTATGTACTGGCATTCCATTTGCTGATCCCAGAAGAGATTAGGCAAAAACATAAGGTTAAGGTGCTCTTACCAATTGGTGTTTTGGCTTGTTTGATTCTTCTTGTGCTTCTAATTCACACAATTCGCTTGCTCTATTGGCTGGTATGTAAGATCTGCAAGTCCGTGTTTACATGCGCGAAGACGCTAATTTGTTGAACGAACCAGAATGGATGGACTCGTCTCTGAGATGGGAGATTGCAATTGCTATTAGTAAGTGGACGAAGGTCATTAGGACTTCAATTAGAAATTATTCCAGATTTCTGTAATTTATAATGGCTACTATCAAACCATATGATCATATGTATTTGGTTACATTTTTATGAGTTTATGTGATGAATTAGAGACATTAATATGTCAAAACTTTTTCTCTATTTTTAATAAAGACTAGTAATGATGCTTGAAATGAGGTGTGAAAATCTAGATTGGATATTTTTATGTAGTTATTGGATCCTCGTCACATATTCTTGGCACTCCAGCTGTCTGTATGACGTTTGCTGTCAAGTTCCTCATGAATATGGTTCTCTTACTAAGAATAAGAAATGTTTAATTCTTATTGGAATCATTATGAAAGGAAAAAAAAAATCATGACCTCAAGGGCGGCTACCTTATGTTCAGGGGTTGAATAGAACCTCCGTCTTGAGATAGCACTTGTCTACATTACACTTCCATCTTGTAATTGAATCTTACCTCATATTCTTTTAAACTCCTTTCGTAGTTAACTTTGCATGAAAGTATTTTTCTGATAAATTTATATTTTACATTTGAATTAGGAGAACTGAATTGAACTAATTTCTGGGGGGAAAAATAATCTTTTTCTTTTTCTATTCATAAAGGACGATGTTGTTTGCATTAAAGGTAATCATTATACATACTTGAGAGTGTACTTGTGTCAGGTTAGGTTCGGTTGGATTAGGGATTTTCTTAGATTGAAAATGCCCCAAACCTAACCTAACCCATGACAACTCTAAAAACAAACCCAACCTAACTTGCAAGGATTAGCTTGAGATCATTTTATCATATGTAATAAAACAATTGGGCTTTCATTCAACTATATAAACATATTATTCAATAAATTATTGCAATTTCACAATTAGTCGTAATACTCTAATTTCATCAAAATTAAGTCTAAAAATAGTTAAATAAATCAAACTACTAAATTTAATGTAAGTCTCTAAATAAATAAAATTCATATATAAATAAAAATTAATAGAACTATTATAATAGTTAGGTTGAGTCAGAATACTCAAGTTGAAAATTTTACAAATCTAACCACAAGTCCATGACCCAAATCAAGCTTCAAACAAAAATCAGGATGATAAGACAAATTGAAAATCCAACTCATCAACTCACCAAAGAACAATTTAATAGTCCGTTTGAATTGAGGGGAAGTAAAGTAGAGTTAATCTAAAATTAGCATATTTTCAATCCAAACAGGCCTTAAAGTGTCACTCGTCAAATCGAGTTAGGCTCATTCAGGTGGTCAGTGGGTTAAATGCACAGCATTCTATATTTTCTTTTAGAAATACAGATGGACCTTATTATCTTACTTGGTTATTCTTGTGTACATTAGCATTATCGGTTCAAAGAGTTTGACATCAAGTCATGGACACAAATTTTTGACCCTTTAGACCTTTGCAACCAAATTTTATGTAGAAAACTGACTCTAACCACTTGTAAAATTCATACTAGGGAATAATCGTACAATTTACAAGAAAATAAAAAGGAAAATACATTTAGTAGTAGACAGAACTAACAAAAGGGTAAAAAAATGAAAGAGACATAATTTTTCTCTAAAGCAAGATAGGATTCAAGTGACGATCGATCTACGTACCCTTTTAATCATCTTTGTTTGTTGATTTGCAGCCTGACACTACTTTCTTTGTATCCAACTTTGCTTTGCAGGTTTCCTTTGATTTGGGGGAAAAAGAAAACTGATAATAATATTGACATGCTCACCTAATATGCTATTTTTTTGTGAATCATGTAGAAACTAGAATGGTGTCAGAGCATAATAAGCCTCTTGAAACAAATTAAACTGAGTATGTATTTTTATTTTTATGTAATGAAAATGAAAATATAAAAATATTAATGTAAATCCACGTATGCATCTTGCCTGTCTAAAATATAAAAATCTGCTCAAAAACCTTATAATTCAACTAGTTGCTGTAGAAACATTTAGGGTTTAATTCTCTCCTCCCACTATTAAATTATCAAAACAAAATGCATACATTCAGTTGCATTCCCTATACACACAAGTATCCAGGATCTGCTAAACTCAGCTCAGCAAATCAAATTTTACTTCAAGAAATCTTTGTGCGAGATTCAACCTTTAATTATGGCTGAAATAAGGATCAATAAAACCCCAAACGTCCAGTCCATTTAAATTGGACTTTCGGCCTCCACACAAACCCCACCTGTCTAGGCCAATCCGGCTCCTAAAGATGTCTCCCCCAACATTAAAATCAAAATCTATACACTTAAGCCCATCACTAGCTTATGCTTTAGCAGCATGGGCTCCCTATTATACTCACTCTAGTCTAGACCGTCCTTATTTCCAGCCTCCCAACCCATGTGTTTGAGGTTGAGAGGGTAGATGGCTCGGGCCCTAGGCCTACTTCTTCCTCTTATTAAAACTTTTTCTTATTCATAAAAACAATAATAATAAACTAGCCTCTAAACACGCGCTCACGCGCGTGCTCAGAGGTTCTTTTATTTTTGGGGTAAGGGTTAATTTAGAGTATTTATTATAATTTAAAATTATTACATTTTTCAATCACAAAAAAAACTTAGGGGTGTGATGAAAAATTATTTCACCTGCTAACGCATAACACTCATCACACCCCTAGTTTTTTTTTTTGTGATCGAAAAATGTAGTAATCTCAAATTATAATAAATACTCTAAATTAACCCTTACCAAAAAAATAGAAGAGCCTCACGCGCGTACTTAGAGTCTAGTACATGTAATAGTTTTTGTAAAGTCTCTCACCCAAATTTATCTAATATTTCATTCTAATGACTCCTCAATGCAATCCAAAAAATTTGTGCGTACGTCAACCTGAGAGAGATAAAAGAATTAGGGTTAAACCAAGTATTTTTTTAAAAAAATTAATCAACAACCAAAGTTAGAATTTAACTTTATCATGGACTCTTTAAAATCTAATCACCACATCATCAACTATTTAAATAAATAACTAAATAAAAAAAAATAAAATGTAACGCCAAAAACATATACAATGATGGTAAAAAAAAAAACTAAAAAACTTTAATGCCAAAAACACTAAAAGAGAATCAAATAAACACCAATTAACTTCATATCAGAGGAGAAAGTGAATAATTAATTAATTTTTTATTAAAAATGAGATTTATCAACCTAGATTGGAAATGTAAGCCTCAGAAGTTTATCTGTAGGCTGTTCCTTGTAGAGAAAGAGAAATAGGTGTCCATTAATTTTTTTTTTTTTTTAAAGGAGAGAGAAAGAGAAATAGATGTCCATTAAAAAAAGAAAAGAAAAAAAAAAAAAAAAGAGAAATAAGTCAATCCGTGGGGTTGGTGACTTTTATGGGATAAGTCCTCAATTTGTGGAAGATATCTATGAGTAGTTTTGGTTAATTTTAAAATTTTGGAATAAAGAATGGTGAGACATGTGATGATAAGGGTGAAAATGAGGAAATCAGATAAAAGTAGATTGGTGGGAGGGAAGAGAGATAAATGGAAGGTTTTTTTTTTTTTTTGGTAAGTGGGGTGGGAAGTTTTTTTTGTTATTAGAAATTAGAAGTAGGTGTGTTGGTCAAAAAGATAAACAGGCGTGGAATTTTTTTTTTTTTTTTCCTGTTTAGTGGAAAGTTAAAAGGAGATTTTTGTGGTAGTTTTGTGTTTTTGTATGACTATCAATACGTGGGGTGGGGTGTTTTTTTTAAATAATAATAATGTATTTTAAAAAACAATAAAAATGGGTTGGTGGGAGAGTGTTCCTATTTTATAGGCAATATTTTAGTGCAATGTCTCCTCAATGCAATCCAAAACATTTGTGCGTACGTGAACCTGAGAATGATAAAAGAATTAGGGTTAAACCAAGTATTTTTTTTTAAAAGAAATTTAATCAACAAACCAAAGTTAGAATTTAACTCTATCATGGACTCTTTAAAATCTAATCACCACATCATCAACTATTTAAATAAATAACTAAATAAAAAAATAAAATTTAACGCCAAAAACATATACAATGATTGTTAAAAAAAAAAACTAAAAAACTTTAACACCAAAAACATATACAATGAAGGTAAAAAAAAAAAAATCTTAAAAAGAAAAAAAAAATACATAGAAGGAAAAAAAAAAAGTTAGGAAATAGAAGATAAAGATTTTTTAGAATTTAACTCACTCTTTAAAATCTAATCACCACATCATCAAATATTTAAATAAATAGCTAAATAAATAAAAAATTTAACGCCAAAAACATATACAATGAAGGTAAAAAAAAATTTCTTAAAAAGAAAAAAAAAAGTGAGGAAATAGAAGATAAAGATTTTTTAGAATTAAAAACTTTAATAAAAGTCATTCATAAACTAAAGAAAAGAAAATAAAGAGGAACTTGCAAAAGATAGAACCTGAAAATTTGTTGGTTGAATACTTCTTTTGTAGTATTAGGCATCTCTGTCTTTGGATCACAATACCTACAACATGAAATGACAATTCATTAAGAAGTACAGTGGTAGAGTATATGAAGGAACCATTCATTTCAAAATTACATTTAAAAAAAAAGAAGAAAAAAAAAAGTTAACGTGATACATATAAAAACAAAAAAGTAAAGCTCAAAGAAAGTCAATCATAAACCAAAAAAAACAAAACAAAAAGGAACTTGCAAAAGATAGATCCTAAAAATTTGTTGGAGCCTCTGACAAAAGGCAAAAGGCAAACAATCAGCAACAAAGAAAAGAAAACAAAGAGGAATTTGCAAAAGATATAACCTGAAAATTTATTGGAGCCTATGACAATAAATGTCTTTAATCTGAAGAAAAAGAAATGATGATGTAGAGTTAAACTAAATATCTTCAATCTGAAGAAGAATGAGAGATAGAAAGTAAAATAGAAACTGCAAAGCGTACGTGAGTTTGTGGGTTTTAGAGTGTAGGAGTTTTAATTTACATATTTATCCTCGTTAGTTGAAAACTTGTAAGTGGATATGATGAGGGTACCTTAGGCATCTAAAATGTGGAATCCAAATAAGAGAAACCCTTTAAATAGTAGTATAGATAAATGAAAAAGTTAGGAGATGTCATAAAGGCATTGATTTAGAAAATAATGTTAGAAACTTTTTATGTGGAAAAAAAAGTAAATGATTTTTTTCACAATTTTGTATATTTCTTATAAAATTTATATTAAAATTTTCTTAAAATAGTTCATGAACAAATACCCTAAAAAGACCTATTAATCAAACCTATAAATAAATAAAATAAAATTACTAAGCTAAATCTTCTCAAACAAAACAAAACAAAATCATTGTGCTTCATAAATAGAAACCCCAATACAATACCTCTTTTGTGGGTTTTATGAAAGAGCTCGCCTATATAGGCCAATCTACTCTTTGTTAATTTTGAAATTAGGAAAGTCACGAGTTTAGTGCATTTTAGAAGTGCGTGGATTCACATGTGATTGTCCTTTGCAAAAACTCTATAATCACAGTCTTTTTTTACAAATTTTTTTCCACAATTGCATAACTTTTTCCAATAAATCTATAATTACAATCATTTTTACCATTTCTTCTACAACCGTTGAGTTGACCATTTATAAATAGTAGATAATAAAATGATACTAGACTGAGACAAGCCTTATAATATGAATTTTATCTTTTTGCAACACATGGCAAAAGGCCATAGGTTCTTAATATCATGTCTCCCGCACTCCCACACACTAGATCTAAACTCACCCCAACTTATGGATAAGGGTTCCCACATCACTCACGAGTCACACCCTTCAGACATACGTTGACAAATCACAAAAACCAAAAAAAAAAAAAAAGATATCCATCAAATGATCCAAAATCCCAAACTACCCCTAATCCATGACCTCCACGTGTCAGTTCCTCCCTCCATTCCCTCCCCTTCTCTCTCCTCTCTCTCCCTCTCAAATCTTCACCTAATAAAACCTCTCATTGCCGGTAGCCCACTTCTCTCTCTCACTCTCTCACTCTCTGTACGGACAAAAATCACTCACTCTCTCTCTCTCTCTCATATTTTCTTTCTCTCTCTAAAAGGTATATATATAAATAGTGTGTTTCTATGTATGAATTTCTGATAATTTTGATCTAGAATCGTAGACCCTAGAATTTTCTTCTTTTTGTTTTTCTTTTCTTTTCATCTCCGGCGAGATCCGAACTCTCCGGGGAGATTCACCGGTGGACGATGCTCCACTCTCCGGTAAGGTTCTCTGGTAAATTCAGCTGCTTTAACAAGAAATGTTAGATCCTTTCGTTTCGGTTCACCTCCGATCCAAAACCTGGTTCCACAAGAGGAAAAAGAACTAGAAAAAATTTCGAATCAAATTTTGTTAAACTTCTATTTTTGTACCATATTTCATAGATTTTTTGTGCTGGGTTTTTTGTACAGTCCGTACAATTAGGGTTAGGCTTAGGCTTAGGCTTTTTATTCTTGAAGTTTCCAATTTGGGGGTTTTTTAGTATTAGATTTTGTACATATTATGGTTAAATTGTTGAATTAGAGCTGAAATTTTGAATTGAATTGAATTTTGTGAAAATTGTAAATTTGGGGGAAAAGTGGCTAAGATGAATTTGAGTGCTACCGAGGAGGAATCGCCGTCTACGGCGGCTGCCTCTGCTAAAGAGGTTCATATTCCAGCCGAGATTGACTGGGAAATGCTCGACAAATCGAAGTTTTTCTTCCTCGGTGCTGCACTATTTTCGGGTGTGTCGGGGATGCTATACCCGATTGTGGTGTTGAAAACTAGGCAACAAGTAGCTCAATCAGAAGTGTCTTGTATCAGGACTGCTTTTTGGATTGTAAGGAATGAAGGGTTTAGGGCATTGTATAGAGGCTTTGGAACTTCCTTGACGGGCACAATTCCAGCCCGGGCGCTTTACATGACTGCATTGGAGATTACAAAGAGTAATGTAGGCTCGGCCACGGTTAGGTTAGGGTTTCCAGAGCCTACAGCCGCCACGATCGCCAATGCAGCTGCAGGGTTGAGCGCCGCGATGGCTGCACAACTTGTTTGGACTCCAATTGATGTGGTGAGCCAAAGATTGATGGTTCAAGGTTGTAGTAGTAGTAATAGTAGTAGTAGTAGTAGTAGTGGTTGTGGTGGGAATTTGAATTCACGTGTTGCTAATGTGTCGGCGTGTAAATATGCTAATGGGATCGATGCATTTAGGAAGATTTTGAATACAGATGGGCCAAGGGGGTTGTATAGGGGGTTTGGGATATCGATATTGACGTATGCGCCATCAAATGCAGTTTGGTGGGCATCTTACTCTATTGCACAAAGGATGGTTTGGAGTGGATTTGGGTATTACTTCTGCAAGAAAGATGGATATAGTAATGAGAATGGGGTGAACACAATTAGGCCAGATTCGAAAACTGTAATGGCAGTTCAGGGAGTCAGTGCAGCCATGGCGGGTGGTGTTTCGGCTTTGATTACAATGCCACTTGACACAATTAAGACCAGATTGCAAGTCTTGGATGGGGAAGAGAATGGGCGTCGAGGGCCAACTATTGCACACACAATTAGGAATTTGGTTAAGGAAGGAGGTTGGATGGCTTGTTACAGAGGATTGGGGCCTCGGTGGGCTTCAATGTCCATGTCTGCAACAACAATGATCACTACCTATGAGTTTCTGAAGCGAATGTCAACAAAGAATCAGGAAGCTGTGACATGATGAGATGAAAAAGAAAAGAGGTCTTTTCTTTGATCTTTGTCTAAATCCTGTTTATTTTCTCTTACTTGTTTCTGTTGTTCTCTGTTTTGGCCTTTTTTTGGTTCTCCTTGTAGCCTGCTTTAATGGTTAACAATTGTAAGTCATGGCAGATTTTATATATAAATATATATATATATATATATATATATGAAATAATTCCTCTTTTATTTGTTCCTTCACTACAACTTATGTATTTTATCTCAATATGGTGTTATCCAGAACTTCTGGTTCATGTAATTTGCAAAGCTCAATAGCATAATTTTGGGTTCTCTTTGTGTTTATAAAACATTTGTTTCACTTTCCTTATGGGACTAGTTTAAAATAGTCAAGATTCCTTTTGTTGCAGATTCAATTGCTTATGGTCTTGGGAGTAATTGAATTTCTTCTGCAAGCATTTTGTTTGGTGTTTGGTGGATAGAAACTTAGGCATCACTTGGGGTTCCCATCAATGTTTTCTTTTTTATCTTTTCATGATGTTATTGATTAATTGGCACATGATAGCTAGTGGTTGTGGATAACTTAAAGTAAATGGTGGGGAATACCTTGCATCTTGGATGGATGTGGGACTTCTGAGAGAATCTTTATAAGATTTAAAATAAAATCGTATGACCCTACCATATCAGTCTTAGCACTCACTCCAAAATTTTGATTTTATTTATAATTAGTAACTTATATTAAAATGTTTGGCTTATCTACTGCAATCTTATTAATGACTCGTTAAATATTTAAAGTTGGCTTATCTACTGCAATCTTGTTAATGACTCATGAATTATTTAATGTACTCCCTCTTCTTTTATGATCTGTGAATAGCTAATCTAATGGCCAAAATGGCTGAGGACACATATTTATCTCATAATTAAAGTCTCTAGTGTGTGTCCTAGTCATTTTGGCGGTGTATATATAGCATCTTCTTATATTAAATGCGAAAAAGAGGTAAGTTTCACCAAGCACTAAACTCATTTAGTATTAACGCTTTGTTTGTTTTGCTGAAAAATTTTCTGTAAAAATAGTTTTTCACATTTTTCAATGTTTGGTAGCACATCAAAAACTAGTCAACAGAAAACTATCTTTAGTCAATGGAAAATCCTAACAAAAATAAAGCTTGTTTTTTATAAGATGTTTTTTATTTTTTTTTGGAAAACAATCTCTCTCCCACGGTACGCTCTCTCACTCTTCTCTTTTCTTTTCTTTCCTCACACCCTCACTATCACTAACTTTGGTCTCTCATCTTCCATTGATCTCTCTCCCTCTCTCTCTCTCTCTCTATATTTCTCTTTCCTTTTATTTCATTCCTCTCTACCAACTTGCAAAAGAAAACATATTTGTAACAGTAATTATTTTATTTCTCTCTATCAAAATCTCAATTCTTTACTTTGAATTTCAAACCTAATTTATTTGTTCTCTAAGAAATTTTTGGTTTGATGGATTTCAAGTAGAAGTTTTTTTTGCACATAAAAGTACTAAAAAAATTTTAAAAAAAATTTAAAAAAATAAAAAAGAAGAAAGAATGAATGAATGAAGTAAAAGACAAATTTTAAACATAGTGCCTATATAGCTCTTTTTTTATACAAGATAGAATTTCTACTCTAACTTAATCTAAATGTATATATGTGTAAAGTTTCTTTATGGGGACTTGAACTCCGGCTCTTGCCCCTACACTTCACAAGCATTTATACTTGTAGAGTGACCATCGTGCCAAGGAGAGCGATGGTGCCTATATGGCTCTAAATTGCTTTTACATAGGATAATCTTTTTTGTTGACAGATATATTATACAGATACTATGCGATGATGATATATTATGTAGATACATTATATAAATACATAATTTTGAGTAATATTAAAGACTTGTTGTTGACTATAATAGAAAATGAGTTTACTAACAAAAAGAGTAAACAATTAAAAGTTATTGTTATTTGTACTTATTAAAAATGTATTTTCCTGTCAATTATATATATATATACAAATGGTTGGTATATGTATGTGTGTGTGTGCGCGCGCGTGTGGACGTTCCTGTCCATATATATGAGCAAGATGAGTGGTAAAGATAATGAAAATTTGACAACTAATTTTGATTGTATCTATTGTCAAAATTTTATTATGAAAATCAAATTCATTCTTGGTTTTTTATTATTATTTATATTGATTACATTACTTGGTTTACATAATACACATGTTTTAAATTACACAAGAAATATACAAAATAAAAATAAAAATTTGCATACTAAACACCTAAAAATATTCTCAAGCTCATTTATAAGGTTATTACCAAACACTAGAATATTATATAGTTTTCTAGAAAATGTTATTTGAAAAATAAACTAATTTCCAGAAAACGTTGATCCTAAAACAAATAGAGCATAAAGCATGTAAATATATTCTTATACATTATTTATTGTATTTAGTTATGTCTATTGTCATATATATATATATATATATATATATATATATATATATATATATGAAATACTTTTTTTCAGGCGTGCCTGTTGCTAGTATCTTTTGTATATCTAATGTGAAATGTGAAATGTGAAATGTGAAATGTGAAAAGGAGATGAGTTCAGCCATTGTTGAAACTCATACAATGTGTAAATTTTCCCCTATTCCCTATTTATTTAATTGTTTGCTAATGTCAACTGTGTTATTGTTTGTGTGTATTTTGGTAGCATGACTGTTGCTATTATGTAATTTTTTTTTTTTTTTTTATGGGAGTTGCTATTATATAATTAAATATCAATGATGCTTTGCATTTGGGAGCACGTACTCTGACACCTCTAGCTATAAGTAATCTGAAGGCAGGTGACATGTTAATCATTTATAAGAAGGAAAAAAGTACACAAAGGAATTCTAAGAGCAGCGTAGGTTTATTCCAATTCTATCATATTTTACCATTCAAAAAGTCATTTTATTAATTATATAATACAATTTTACAATACTTCTAACCTCCCAACTTTTATGTTCCTATTCTACTTATTAAAATGTTATTTTTACACAATAAAATAATATATCTCTCAGTCACCATTATTTACAATACAATACATTATTTATTCTTTCTCTTTCTTTCTGTTCAAAAACCACAATCACTACTACCGTTGCACTACAAACACCTGACACCACCTCCACCACCGGCAATCCATAATCTACTGTTAACACCAAAAAAAAAAAAGTACCCAAGACCATCAACACCACCAAAAAAAAAAAAAAACCCACAGCAATCCATCGGAGCCATCACCAGCAAACCCACACCGCTACACCACCAGACCCACACAACCCACCTGACCTACACAAACCACGTGATCCAACACTAACCCACCGCGAACTCCATCGCTAACCACTGCAAAGCCACACAATCTTCACCCACAAACATAACAAAAATTTATGAATACCGGATTGCTCAATTCGCCGCTGGGTAACTCGATTTTGTTGAAGCTCGAAGAAAGCGAATTCGCTGTTAGGAAGCTTGAAGGAAGTTGATTTTGTTGACCCACACGAAGAAGGAAAAATGAAAGAGAGAGAGAGAGTTGCCAAAGAAGGAAAAACGCAGAGATCCACCACCGCCGATCTCGCCAATCTAGAAACCCACCATACCAATCTAGAGAGGGCAGAACAAGAACAAGGGAGAGAGAAGAGATGGAAGACGGAGAGAGAAAGAGAGAGAAGAATATATGCATGAATAAAATATATTAAAATTTATACAATCTGAGCTACAATGCAGTTCTAAATGTAGAATCGCACTGTAGCACAATTGTATTTTTTTTTTTTTTTTTTTTTTTTTTTACAATTGTTGTAGTTTACAGCATCTAATGAAGTAAGTAATTTGGGCCTCAATTGCAAAATAGGCCTACATTTGGGATATGCCCAATCCGTTGGTGATGCTCTAATATGAAACTATTGCGTAATATTATGTCTAAAATATTTTCAAAACGAATAATTCTGAATGGCAATTATTATTGATGGGTTAAGAAGAGATGTAAATGATGGGTCCAAATAGAATTAGTAATAAGTTACTATTTAAGATCTGTTGTAAAAATGTTGTAGATATAACATTACACGTGTTTTGATCTTTGAATCTTAGTGGTGTGTGGTGTGTGGTGCCTCTGGGTCTGGAGGCTTTTAATATCTTGTCCTAAATTAGTGGGCCTTACAGCTTCTTTTAATCACTAGAAACCAATATAGGCTTAGGGTTATATTTAATAGGCAGATGAGTGCTTTAAAGTGGAGACCAGAATTAGTCGATTAGATAATAATAATAATAATAATAATAATCAAAATAATAATAATACTCTTTAATCTTCTTTTTGATGACAAACAAAATAGATTGTTCTTTTGCCTCCCCTTGTCAAATGCTTTTGACTCTATTGGTTAAAAATAACTCCCTTTTTTGTGCTTGATCATTTGAGCTTTGCATGCTTGTCATTTATCTTGATTTTGATTGCTTCTTGTCACCAAACTCTTTCAAAATCAGCTTGCGCATGGACAAATCAAATTTTCTTTTTTTTTTAAATTTTCTGGTCAGTTGGTAAAGCGGAGGGTAATGACAAATCATTTATCTCATTAGCTCAATTGTTGAACCCTTTGGTGAAACATCAACTTCATAGGTGTGGTCCAGATAAGTGGAAACTTAAGAGAAATAGAACTTATCTTCGAGAATTTTAGGACAAAATTGTTTGAAAATTTCGTATCTGTCACACCTTCTTCCACGGTTCCACCTAATCAAACATGCCCAATATCTGGCCCACGAAACCTAAAGCTCAATCTAGTCTTAGATAACCTTTAAGGGGAGTTTGGTTCACTTGATGTTACGTTAAGGTGTAATGTTACATCATCATAATATTAGATTCATGTGATCACGTTACTTTGATGTGACATTAAGGTGTTTGGTTAATTAAATTACATTTCAATCATAATCCAAGAATGCAACATTCATATAATAATTATTATGATAAAAAAAATTGATTCAAAATAGCCTCAACATCAAAAAATGCCAAAATTACCTTGAACCAAAAAAATACCTTAGAAAGACCCAAAATGACCAAATTACCCTTAAAATCTTAATAAAAAAATACATGAAATCTATAAAATGACCAAAGTACCCATGTAACCTCTAAAGTTACCAACAATACCCTAAATCTAACAAAAATGATCAAAATACCCCCAAAAACATCAAAATAGTTCCAAAACCTCAAAAATGATCAAAATACCTCCGAAATCACTAAAATGATCAAATTACCCCAAAATTTCTTTAATCAACAAAATAGCCTCGAAACCTCTAAAATGACCAAAATACCCCTAAAATTGCTAGAATGAGCAAAAAAACATGAAATATCTAAAATGACCAAAATATCCCAAAACATCTAAATGATTAAAATACACCTTAAAATCACTAAAATGGCCAAAATGCCCTTAAATCCTCTAAAATGAGCACAGACAAAAACTTGAAACCTCTAAAATGACCTAAATACCCCCTCCCCCCAAGATCTCAATGACCATAATACCCCCTACAAAATGAACAAAATACCTCTAAAATCTCAAAATGACTAAAATTGCCCATGAAACCTCAAAAATGCCCTAAACCTCAAAAATGACCAAAATTTCAATGAAATATCTAAATAACCAAAATATCCTAAAATATTTAAAATGACCAAAATACTCTTTTAACTTCTAAAATGACCAAAAAATATTTTGGAACCTCAAAAATGATCAAAATACCCCTAAAAACGCTAAATGACACAAAATAACCTGAAACTTTTATTTGTTTCAAAGGTTTTGGGTACTTTGGGCCAGTTTAAAAGTTTCAAGGTAGTTTAGTCATTAAGATGGTTTTGAGGTATTTTTTATCCTTTTAGAGGTTTTGGGATTAGTTTGGTCATTTAAGAGGTTTTAGTATATATTTGTTTTGAAGTTTTGGGGGTATTTTGGTCACTTTAATGGTTTCGAGAGTATTTTGGTCATTCTAGTGATTTTTGGGGTATTTTGGTTATTATAGTAGTTTTGGGATTATTTTCGTCATTTTAGAGGTTTTGAATGTATTTTGGTCATTTTAGTCATTTTCGAGTTATTTTTAGCCATTTTATTGATTTTGGGGTATTTGGTCATTTTAAAGGTTTCGGTGTTATTTTAGTAATTTTTAAGTTTTAGGATATTTTGGTCATTATAAAGGTTTCAGGGATATTTTGGTCTTTTTGAGTTTTTAAGGGAATTTTGGTTATTTTTTAGATTTAGGTGTATTTTGGTCATTTTCAGAGGTTTCAGGAGTATTTTGGTCATTTTAGAGGTTTCAAGAGTATTTTTGCTCATTTTGGAGGTGTTGGGCTATTTTGGTCATTTTAGAGGTTTTGCAGTTAATTTAGTTATTTTTTAGGTTTTGGGGCATTTCTGTCATTTTAGAGGTTTCAATTGTATTTTGTTCATTTTGAGGTTTAATGTGTATTTTGGTCATTTTAGATATTTCAAGGGTATTTTGGTCATTTTTGAGGTTTCAAGAGTATTTTGGTCATTTTTTTGAGGTTTCAAGGGTATTTTGGTCATTTTAAAATTTTTGGGGGTATTGTGGTCATTTTTGAGGTTTTGAGGAGCATTTTGGAGGTTTTTGGGATATTTTGGACATTCGTTGTGCATTTAAGTTGTTTTGGACCACCGCATCCCCTTGGTGCGATGGTCACTCCACAAGTATAAGTGCTTGTGGGGTGTGGCGGGCAAGGGTTAGGGTTCAAGTCTCCAGGAGGGAGCTTCACACACATATACACTTAGATTAGGCTAGAGTAGAATTCTATCTTGTATCAAAAATAAAAAATTGTTTTGGTGGTTCCAAGGGTATTTTGGTCATTTTAGATGTTTTAGGGTATTTTAGAGGTTTTTTTTATATTTTAATAATTCTCATGATTAAAATAATTTATTTTTTTAGTATTGGCAATTTTGTGAATTCAATAAATTATTACATCCCACTAATAAGTAATGTAAGATCACCCCATTTAAGAAGGTGATGTGATTATGGTGATGTTATATATTTTGTAATCTTAAATTATGACAATGTTAAAAAAAACAAAATGAACCAAACACTTTAATGTCACATTAAGGTTATGTACATCACATCAAGGGCACATCACGGCGAACTAAACGCCCCCTTAGGGTGAACTGTCTTTTTTATAATCTAGCCCACAGTATTGAACTCCATTTGATAGAGAACTATTCGAGGAGCTAAACATTGAATAAACTCAGATTTTTTTTTTGTTTTTTGGGGGGGGGGGGGGGGGGGGTGTTCGTTTTATGTAATGTAATCATTTCACAATAGTAATTGGGAATTCAAAGATTTTCAAAACAAATTCAAATCCTGCCCAGTGAAATGTTTTTGAGATTATAAGCAAGCTAGGCATCATGATGTGCTTGGAGGGCTACAATATGATTCTATTTTTAGAATTTTTTATGGGAAAATAAAAAAATAATTAATTTTACTAACAACTTTTTATATTTTTTATAAAAATGATGTCAAAACTTTCTTAATGTAGTTTATTAATAATTGCAATAAGGACACCGGTTAACGTGACTATTCCATTTAATAACCAATGCGTCTAGACTACTACATATTTTTTGAAGCCCTAGGCTACTACATATTTAATTTAGAAGATATTAAATAACAAAAAATGAAACGACATAATAGAGATATGATCCACCCAACCCAAATGCTTTGAAAAGTGCATCTTGTTTTATGCTCAAGACAATAATAGAGTTTAGGAAGCACTAGAGGGTATAAGTAGAATTTTTAAACGTCGGCTGAACCTTATATATATATATAGACTCAAGTGGAACTTGAAATAGGTAGCTAAATATAGGATAAGACTAGTTTGTTTTTGAAGGAATATTGGATAAGACTATAAAGTGATCTAGAGGGTATTAGTATAATTTTCAAACGTCGGCTGCACCTTATAAGTCATAACTCGTTCTCATTATAGATAGACGTGGATTGATAATGGCGTTAACCCTCCTATATTATTGGACCACGGGTAAAAGAAAATCAAATAAGACATCATTCTCCATGAAGTCAACAGAAATATTTATTCTTCAAGATTTTAAATCAGGCTTGCATCCTATTCTTGCACAAACATCACGCAAGTAGCTTTAAATCTCACGTTCAGTGCTTCCTACTCTTTAAGACATAGTCCTCAAGAATTAAAGTTGAAGCATTTCTTTATGGAAGCATAATAATCACAATAAGCTATTGCAGGATCGGCGTTTGCTTCATCAACTGACCTTTCAGACCTATTCTTGCAAGAGGGTCACCGAACTAATATGCATATTCGTTACTCCAAGTTAGTACTTTTCGTATGCCCCACGAATTTTAACGGTGGAACACAATTCCTAATAGAAATTTTTGTAGATTGAGCAATTACCATATTATTGAATCTGAGGCCAAAGAAAGAAAAGCCCAAAATACTCCACATAAATAATATTAACTCTGATAATATATAGGCACTTACAGGATGCTAAGTATTTCACTTTAATGACCAAAGAGTCCTAAAGGGAAAGATAGCACAAGTGACTTCAAAACAGTATATAATAAGTAATAACATGCGAATGAAACTCCAAAAACAGATTACAATTCTCGCAAATGAGTGTCCCGTCCTGAACCTCACTAATCAGTTGCCTTTGTTTTTTCCTGAAGAAAATATCATCACAAAGCAGGTTGCATAAGCAACATAAAATATGCAAATCAGTTAGAGCTGATATTGATGCAGTTTAATCGTGGTTGGGAGAAGATTTTGGACTGAACTGAAAAAAGTCAAATTTTCGAGGTCACCCCAAAGCCGACCAAAATGGAATTAAAGGCAGTTCAGTTTGGTTCAATTCAATTCAATTGGGTTGGGGGGCGGGGGGAAGGAATACACTACTAATTTCAGATCAATTCTAATCGACTTGAAAAATACTAAATATTCATCAATTTAAGGAATCATCAATTGATATGAGCATATCCTTAGTATGAGCATTTATACGAACATAACCTTTGTATATGTTATTATGGTAATAATGAGTCATATGAGTAACATTTGAGGGGCAGAAAATAGAATCAAGAACAAGAACTAGAATCCAAAAAAATAAAAAATAAAATAAAAACATGTTAAGAAGAGCTGAAGATTGCTTACCCAAATCCCAAAGATCACCCTTGGAGCATTGAAACTGTATTAAAGGGTGAGAAGGTTGTGATCAAAAAAACCTGTAGCCATGAGCAAACTCGCTAATTCTTCATCAAAAAACTTTGCTCTTGGTTAAGGTTTTTCATCAAAACTCTTACCTCTAGCGGAGGTCAGGTGCATGTTGGCTGTAGAGTGCTGAAGAAAGGAGAAAGGCTATTAATAAAAATTAAGTTCTATTGATAAAAGAGAAAATACTTTTGTTCACGATGATGAACACAATACAAACAGTTATATAGATCATCCTAATGAGTTATGGAAGTCAAAAATAGAACTACAAAGTGTAAAAACCCATGTCCAAACCCAATCATACAAGGTATGGATGAACAATGATTACAGTTGATCAAGGGATCTCTCAGCATCTTCAAACATATGACTATCCCTTTCCTTCCACAGCAGCCACATCAAACAAGCCGGCACGAGATTCCAAACATCTGGGGAGTGCTTCCTAAACGAATTTCTCCAACCAAATAATAGTGTTGGCATAGTATAAGGCAGCACCCAATGAATCCCAAATATCCAAAGAGCACTGCTCCAAAGGACACAAGCAACAGCACAATGTATTAAGAGGTCTTTCATCTTTTTCAAACAGACGACTATCCCTTTCCTTCCACACCAGCCACATCAAACAAGCCGGCATGAGATTCCAAACATCTGGGGAGTGCTTCCTAAACCAATTTATCCAACCAAACAATAATGTTGGCATAGTATAAGGCAGCACCCAATGAATCCCAAATATCCAAAGAGCACCATTCCAAAGGACATGAGCAACATCACAATGTATTAAGAGGTCTTTCATCGTTTTCCCAGAACACCAACACATACAACACCAATCCCGTAATATGAACCCCATCTTAGAGTAAGAATATTACCTTATGTAGATTCCCACAAAAAGAATGACACCCAAATACTCTTCCAAGGGAAGGAATGAGCATATATGCCACAAATAACCTTGTAATAGGACCAAAGGAGAGAGAGAGAGAGAGAGAGAGAGAGAGTTAAGGTGTGGAGGGAAGGGGGCTGTGACTGAAGAGTTTAGAGAGAAATGAAATTCGGTTTAGAGAGAAAATAACATACTTCCCCCAAACTACATTCTTTTATACTTAATATATACACAAAAGTACCAAAACAATGTTCAAACCTAAGACATTAATGCAAGAAAAAAGGTGCCTCTTCCACTGAGTAATGCATACTTATGTGTTTAAGATTCATACAAAAAGTAATATATCAGTTGGTTCTGATACCAGAAACCCAGGCCCTGATCTAACCCAAGAACTGACTCTTTTTTTTCAGAAATGAAAAACACCACAGACCGATACTGAAGAAGAACTAGCCAAAACTGAAAAATCCAATCAGTTTTGGTTGGTCAGTTCAAAGTACTGGTTTTATAAACCACCCTAAAAATCAATGAACATCAGATTTTCTATGTTGTTCTAAGAAAAGTTACAGCTAACAATACATTAAATAAGTCAACATCAGTCATTAATGCATGTAACAGCACTAATGAATGATGTTACAGACTTACAGCAAGCAGGATGAGTACAAGTCTTACAGTTCCACAAATAGACAGATATTTCTTGGATTAGAAAGATAGTAACATTTAAAAAGCTAAACAGGGTAAAGATCCAAACTACAACTAAACAGCATTATACCAAAAACTGAGGTCCCTAAACCAGAGTACACATTCACAAGTTGCACTAATTTTAAAAACTAGACAAAGATACCGATCAACCAAACAGTTAGCAGAGTCAACCAAGAGATGAGTACAAAGGTAGAAATGCCGCATCCCTTGCCATGTCAAGGGCGAGCTCGCTTATTGCTGCATGATGGACACTTGTACTGCTTAATATGCTCTGCCCTAGCAGGGGTAATCTTTACACACTTCCCATGAAACCACTTCTCACAGATGTCACAGCAAATCCAAAATTCATCTGATGCATAGTTCTCCCCACATGCTCCACACAAGGTCTCGCCATGCTCATCTTCATCTTCCTCATCCACGACCTCATCTTCCTCCTTTGTGGGAGTAGCTTTGGGATATTTTGGCGCTTCTAATGCCCGCTGCTTTGTCGAAAAAATATAAGAAAACAAATATAAATCAATTGATAAGAGAAACAGGGGTAGTAGAGTGTAATTGTAGCCAGTAGTTAAACATTTTATCCCAAACCAAAGTATGAACTTTCCCTAAATGAATAAATTTAAAAACAATGGCGAATGAATCTCTTAAGTGCTGGTTACAACTAAGGGATAAATCTAAAAAGAATGATGTCAAGAAATCCAGGAATGGTTAATAATAGCTCCCCAAATGTACAATTTCAGAAGATGAGACATGACAGCCCCATTATTTTTTGTGACTACAACACAAACAAGTCAGTCAGTCTGTTAAAAGCCAGTGACACTGAGGGCCAACATCCATCCTAGTACTACATTTTTTTTTTCTTTTAAAAGGCATGCATATCCAACAATCCTATGTTCTCACTTCAAGCCATAATTTGTGGTAATGTTGCCACAGTCCTAAGATGCCATATTATTATTAAGTATGAAGTCATGGCAACTAGGACCAAACCCAAATCAGGTGTTCTTGTTTTCACTAGAAAGAAAACAAAGAGCCCCTCTGTACATAAGATATACAGAGACTTCTTTTCTAATCAACTACACTAAGCTAAAATGCCAGTTTGTAAGTAATTCTAGTTTTTTAAGTGACAAAATGCAACTTGGTTTATCAATACTGAATTATTGGACCAAAAAATCTCCTTGATATTACATTTTACCAAAATTATAATAGTTATAAACAAAAAACAGAACTTAGTAACAAGTTAAGACTTCCCACTTAGGAAAACACAACTCTGTTGAGCTTCCCTCAAGAAGGCCAGACCAACATAATGGCCACTGCCCACATATATATTGTAATTTTCTTCACCAAATAAAAGCATTATATACAGAAAATCCTTTTACCACTTTAGAATTCGACTTGGATTTGTTGCCACTGTGATTTGAGACAGATGATGACTTCTCCTTTGATTGTTTCTTTGCGGTACCAGACACAATTTCAAAAATTGTTGGAAGTTCATTTATCATATTAAATAGCCGCTTCCTGCATCACGAGTAATAAGACAATGGAATAGCATCTCATGGAAAATCAGCCACATAATAAATCAAAGATTACAAGCCTTTGGTAAACATCTAAACAATGGCTTCATACTTCATGCTTCAACAACTGTAAGAATACAACTGGGTTTATCCATTTCTAGAAACCCAACTGCACCCAGTTAAAAGTAAAATATCAGTGCCTTTCATTCAGCTAATGGTTAAGATAGTTACCTCTCATCACATCTCAAAGTACATAAAAGTAATTCTTACTATTGTAAATAGAGCGTTATTTATTGGGCATCAAGCACAAAATATATTATACTACATTATGAAGCATTAAATGTAGTATGAGTCAACTGAGCATGTACTTTTCCATGATACTTGACACAACACATGAGAAGTTGAACCTCTTCTATTAAGCACTTGCAACAAAGTGTGAAACTTCAACATTAACCATTGAACATACAACAAAACTGGTCAATGTATGCTACATGACTGCAGATTATTCAATCTGATAAGGGGTCCAAATCAGGTTTTAAAAACCAAAAATGATGAAAAAACAGCAATGACAAACAAAAGCAGATAAAGTGGTCAGTCATTTAGTTTGCATCACAGAGGGTAAAAAATACCATTATCCAAAAATAATCAATAATAACCTGAATTGAATCAATACAAGACCATTATTTCCAACATAAGCCAAATTTTACGGTGCCTAGATGCAAATTTCTCTCCCTTAACCATTAAGTCACCCAATCAGGCTGACTTGCCTGTAAGTTACAATAATTCTGCAAGTAAGGAACAACCTACACTTTAACATCAAATCACTAAAAGGAAGTGAAGTACATAAAACAATAATATCTATAATCAATAAATTTCTAGAAAGAGTATGCCAAATCAGTAAAGTTCATTAAGCAAATTGCAGTATCAGACAAGAAATTTGGGAGGGGGAGGAAGGTAGAAAATTCAGAAAAATCCATAAGTTTACCTGTCAGCCCTATCAAATCCAAATCTGGAACCAAAATAGAAGGCAACAGCAATCAGCCATGCATCACTATGGACAGCAACTAAAGATAACCAATCCTTATCTTGCATGCCATCTCTCGCAAAGTTAATTCCCAATGCAGGCTCTGGAAGTTCTGGAGGCACTTCTTCAGCAGGTAAATTGACTTCCCATTGCTCACTAGGAAAGCCATACAAACACAGATTCTCCTTTTCTGTAACAACAAAATAGCATATAAAGACCATGAAACAGAACTCAAAAGAATAGCTATGTATCAGAAATAAAAAGCAAAAGGAAAAAATAAATATATGGGGATACAAAGCACAAAATTTAAAACCATTACTTCATATTAATTAATGACTAATTATTGCACCCAAAAAAAAGGAAAAAACAATAACAATAACTGTTGTTAAAATTGGAAACACCAAGATATATTAAGATTTATGTCCACAGTAAATGACGAGTTCTATGAACATGAAACTATAAAGGTACAAGAAGATCTAATGGCAAATAAAATTTTGAGTGACCACATCAAATCAATGACAGGATACTGCACAAAATCCAAAAAATAGCACAAAAATTTATGTAACAAGGGTTTTCTATTAGATATTTAAATTAAATGAGGTCTTTTTTTTCTTTTCTTTTCGTTTTTATAGGAGGTATTTTTTTAATTTTCACCTCAAAGTAGCCCTTCTAATGCATTGTGATGCTACTTATGCTTTGGGGAGTTAGACCTTCCAAGTGTTTGGGATTCCGTAGGTGTTACCTAAGCAGGTGGCTGATCTCTTGTTCCGGAAGAATTGGTTTGCGAAGCAATCATCAAAAATTTGGAATCTTGTCCCTTCATGTTTATTGTGGACATTGTGGAAGGAACACAATAGTTGCAATTCTAAAGATGAACAGAGCTCCATGACTCAGTTGGAATCATTGATGATTAGAACTATGTGTGATTGGCCTCGTGCGTGTGGTCTTACAAATAGCAATTACCTTTTTGACTTCCAAGAATCACTTTCTTTTTTTGTATAATTTTATGTAATTCTTTTAGGCTACTTTGTATTCATTATTGTATGCATGAAGTAGTCTATTTTTCGATAAAATATCTACTTATCCAAAATATATATATATATATGTGTGTGTGTGTGTGTGTGTGTGTGTGTGTGTGTGTGCAAGTGGTACAATTTATGAGCAACACTTGCAATGGATTTCATCTCACAGTTCAGCATAAAGTAATCTAGTATTCAATATAATATCCACTTATCCAAAATTATCAATAATAATTGCAAGTTGTATAATTTATGAGCAACACCTCCAAAGGATTTCATCTCACAGTTCAACATAAATAATAATCAACTACTGCATGGGTAGACGTTGCTCTTATGTTCCAGACATGTACAAGGCCAAAGAAGAAGAGAACTCTTCTGCAGATGCCCACATGGTATAACCAGTAACAAGCAACAGAACATATGCCCTCAGTTGCAATAGAAAGGACCCACTCAGATGAGAGAGAGAGAGAGAGAGAGAGAGAGCAGATAAGGAATATGTCAGCAGACCAGTGCCTCCAAATTCCTATGCCTTATAATTATTAACTAAAATTTTACTCATGAGCGATTGAATTTACTTATCTAGGGAAAAAAATTGAGAGCAATAGCATGAATAACACATTGATAGGACTTCTAAGCACAGACAACCATAGTGAGAATCAAAATTATTTACAGGCCCCTTATCACATGCCATGGATAAGAACACGCCATCTTCTAACTCAATCAACAAAGGAACAGCGTATACATTGCAAACATATGCAAGAACAGGGGGTGTGGATTCATATCTAAAGACTTGCATCCATTTTATAAGTAATTCAAGATGAAGAAAGAAATAGCTCCTCACCCGGATCACACTGCTGATAGAAATCTTCAACATCTGCAACAACAAAACAAAAACACGTAAATAGTTAACACTCAATACAAAAGCTTTCCAAAAAAGCCCTAACTTCAAACAATAAAATATCCGAAGAATTTTCCAAAAGTAACAAAAAGTAATAAATAAGAAAACGACAATGAGCTCTTGCTCAACTAACACCTCCTCTCCGGTGGAGGATAAACGGGTCATAAAAACTCATTTACGACCCCTCTTCCACATTCATTACAAATAACTAAACGACAATTTCAACCTCAACTTTCTAAAAGTATTTAAATTCAGAAACTAACTATTTTCCCCTGAATTTTCTTAACAAACCATATAACCGCTAATTAAACAAGAAAAAACATATACATAGATGAAATACATATTTCTAATTCAAATTCATGAACTGTTTTATTGTTACGACAATGTACGTTAATGAAAGTAACTCACTCTTCTAACAATCACTCAAATCCCGAAAATTCAAAACCTGCTCGTAGTTACGCAGACCTCTCTTTTCCTCTCTTTTCATTTTTAAACTTTCAAACTTACACAACAACATCAAAACAAAACACACAAATTTTCATCCTCCTCAGCTTTCTCAGTAACCAAACACGGCTTATTCAAACCTCAAAACCTGCACACAATTCTCCCAATGCACAGCCTTTCTCGTGTCTATTGTTCTTCAGTTTTCTTCAACAAATTTAACAATTACACAGTTAAAATCGTTTTTTTCTCTCAATTTCTCCGGAAACAAACAAAGAACTAAACCAAAACCAAGCAAAAAAAAATAATTTCAAACTAAATTATTCAAAAATTCAATTAATTTATAATAAATAAAATAAATTCAAGCAAAGAAAAACCGCTTCCTATTCCGTAATTCACAACAACAACAACAAAGAAAACCTAAAAGAGAGAGAGAGAGAGAGAGAGAAGAAGCGCATTCTCGAAACAGCGAAAACGACATGCCGTAACGGTCAAAACTACAGTAGTAACGTAAACGAAACAAAGAAAAAAAAAAGTTAGAGAGAGAGAGAGAGAGACCAGTAGTGAGAGCTTTGATCAAAGCAGTTCTACGACCCTTGAAATCCCTAAAAACCTCTTCCACTGTGCGTGGATTATAGTGTGCTGCTGCTGCTGCTGCTCCTACTACTCCTCCTGTTCCTCCTCCTCCGCTCTCCATCTCTCTCTCTCTCTCTCTCTCTCTAACTCTGTCTCTCTCTTTCTCTCTGAGTTTTTCTCTCTCTCTCTCTCTCTCTGTGTGAGAGTGAGCCAACCAAGTCAAAATAAAGTTTAGTTAATGTAAAATTTAATAAATAAATGCGTGCGATGTGATGGGTATATATATATAAGGGAGGATTGGGATGAGGTTTTGGTTTTTTTTTAGGGGTAGGGTTGGGATTTTTAGTTTTATTTGAGAGAAAGAGATTGCGGATTTGAATCTGGGTGGATTTGACGGGTTAACTGGATTTGATAGAGTCATGATGAGTCCGACACATTACTGAAAAATATATAAAAAGTTGTTAATACCCCAACCATACTCTAACTCAAAACCAAAAACTCTTTTGGATATTGGAGTCGTCTACGGCCCTTTTTGGGCTTTCAAAAAGTGGCTCATTCTAATCATCCCTCTTTTTCTTTTCTTTGCTCTCTTATCGTCGTTAGGTGGCGTTTAGAACTAGTGTTTTAATAATAATTTTTAGCGTTTAAATAATAATTTTTTTTTTTTTTTATAACACTCAAATACGTATTTTCATAATAGTGAAAATTGAACAATGATACTAGGGGTGTTTGGTTTGTGTTTTTAAATAACCATTTTCAATTTTTAAATAATATTATACGTATTTTCATGTACTTTTTCACCCACATGTATTTTCACAAATTTTTTCAAACAATAATTTTTAATTTTTAAATACATATATCAAACGGGCCCCAAAAATCTCCAACCAAACGGGCTCTAATTCTATTATTATCTAACAATTTTATACTTTTTTTTTGTGATAGACCATGAATTAATAATAGAAAAATAATTATAAGTTAAATCGTGATGTTCACAGAAAATCAATAAAAATCTATTACATTATGATAAAGTATAATGAATATCTTTATGTAACTAATATCGTTTTTCTATAATAAGTTTTTTTTTAAATAAAAAAAAATTTGTTGTTGACAAATGTCCTTTGGGTAAAGGTCGAATTTTATAAAATGAATGCTATATAAAAAAAAAAGGGAAATGTTAACAAGCACCATATGGTGCTTGTTAACATTTTCTTTTTTGTGTTTCACTCAAAAAGAAGAAAAAAAAAGTTGTCAAAAAAATTGTTAAAAGAGATAAAAAAAATTGCCAATAAACTGAAAAACTGCCAAAAAAATTGAAAAAGTTACCAACAAATTACCCAAAATTGTGTTGTTAAAACTACCAAATTTCCCTATGCTCCAATTACAATAATCAAACTTTCATCTCCTGAAAGTTGTTGTAATCTCTGAGCATCTTTGGCAATCATGGCTCCATCATTCACTTCTCTAGTGTTCACAATGAGAAGGTGTGAACCAGAACTGGTAGCTCCAGCCAAGCCCACTCCTCATGAATTTAAACAGCTTTCAGACTTGGATGATCGAGACCGCCTTTGATTTCAAATCCCAATTATACAATTCTACAAATATAGTCCCTCAATGCAAGGGAGAGATCCAGTGAAGGTCATTAGAGAAGCACTAGCGCAAACACTTGTATTCTACTACCCTTTTGCAAGTAAACTTAGGGAAGGGCATGGTGCAAAGCTTATGGTAGAATGTACAGGTGAAGGTGTCATGTTCATTGAGGCTGATGCTGATGTTTCACTAGACTAGTTTGGATATGAAATTCATCCACCATTTCCATGTATGAATGAGCTCCTTTATGATATTCCTGGCTCAGGAGAAATGCTTAATTGCCCATTATTGCTTATTTAGGTAACATATGCTTAATTTGTTCTTAATTTCTACAAATTAGTGGTTTACTAGTTTTCATCTTGAATCAATTGAAATGATTTGATGTATTAGTATGCCTAATCTCACTCATTTCAATTTTTTGATAAAATAATAAAATACCTTAAAAGTGTTTGATAAATAGTTCTATAATTATCTATTTATTATTGATGGGTCGTTGCGATTATGGGTTGGATGTCTAATTGTCCAGGTGATAATGATAGTATCTTGTACCTGAACCAGTGACTCACTTTTTCTAAGGCTGAGTTTGGCTCAATGTAAGATGATTTCAAAGTGTAAAATATTTTCAAGTAAAAATATTTTTCAGAAATGAAAAATATTTTTCAGAAATGAAAATTATTTCAAGTGTTTGGTCACATCACAAAAAATGTTTTAGAAAATATTTTAAGGTGTTTGGTTGTATTTCTGAAAATCATCTAGAAAATACATTCTCTCACATTTTCTCAACTTCCAAACAAATATTATAATAGAAAATCTGAATATATAAACCAAATCAACAATAAAACATAACAAAAATAATTCAGTCTTTCTCAAAAATAATCACCGATCGTGAGAGAGAGAGAGAGGGAGAGGAAGAGATAGATTGAGAGAAAGAGAGAGGTAAAGGACCACAGATCGGTGGGTGGGTTTGAAGGAGGCGACGGCAACGACATTGGTTTGTAGATTAGATATTTATTTTGCAAAATTATTTTGCAAACTACAACCTTTCATAGTTTTTTTACAAATATTTATTTTAAATTCAAAACATAGTTTTAAATAGAAACGGCTCTAGAATAAGGACAAATGACATTGATGTGCACGGTGGAATTGGAATTTTTTTTTTTTAAATATCATTAAGATATAGAATGCGTTTGGATAGGAGGCTGCGTCCACGTCTGGCCAGTTTTTTTTTTTTTTTTTTTCCACGCGCATGTGTCACTGTTCATTGGCCATGAACAGTGATTTTAGGCCAATGAACAGTACTTTTTGGGATGAACAGTAATTTTTACACATTAAAAAATTATTTTTGTACAGTATTTTCAGTTTTCAGTTTTCAGCAATAAGTTCTATCCAAACGGACTCATAGTCTATCATACTCATCTTATATATGGGAGTAGGTTCTATAGGATGGGTCAATGACTTTGAGGATTTTTTTTTGAGTTTTTCATTAGTCGATTAATTCGATTGTTAATTTCCGATCGAACTATCCATACCCAATTACATATATTTGGTGTATTCCAGTATTAATTAGCATTTGGAACGGTAGCAACAAGCATGATACAATATCAACAACATTGTGTGATTCGTGCTAATAACTAGGAGACATTTGTTACGTGCATGATGCAATCATGCAACCCATATATAAAATAATTCTCTCCCCTCCCCATAAAATATATCCTACTTAAATTTTTTAAAATATAGAAAAACTTTTTTGTTTTTGGTGGTGTCCAAAGTTTTCTCTTTCATTTAAATAGAGTCCTTATATCATAAAACAAAAACGAGGGGCTTGGTGCTGTTTTTTACTACTATTATACCATTTTCTATAATAGTGACTTGTCATATGTTGAAAGAGTTGTTTCAATTTTTATAATGTCGGATTTATTAATTAGGAGTTGAGAAATACCACGATCACAAATTATTTTACAACGTTTTTACAAAATGTTGATGTGGCCAATTTTTCATTGGTTTTTATCTAAACCCACTATTAGTATTATTTTTTTCATTTATCGATAACCACTCACCAAATCAACAATTTGTAAATTTTTTTTTTTGTAAAAAAATTTTGAATCTCTAGCATTACACTTAAGAGTTATAATAGCATTAGCATATGCATTTCACCTTGTTATTTAACTGGGTTAGTCATATATTTGAAATTATAATAATAAGTCTAAGACATCCAATGTATTATCATTAGCTAATTGGCACATCTCCATGCACAAAATATTTAGGATTTTGTAGGAAAAGGTTCGAACTACGGGGTTAGCAACAATTGTAACTGTCTCAAAAAAATATTATCATTAACTACAAGAAATGCTCCTAATAATTGTAAAAACACACATGCTTTTTTAATTGGTTTTAATTGTGTTAATCCGCAAGTGACACGACTAAGGTGTGGGGATTTATCTTTGCCCTACGCTTCAACCATCTCATGAGTGATGGTTCCAGCATAGTTCAATTCATGAATGCCATGGGTGAGATGGCACAAGGAGCATGTGCACCTTCAATCCCACCTGTGTGGCAAAGGGAACTTCTCAACGCTAGGAACCCACCACAGGTGACATGCACACATCACGAATTTGATGAATTGGTTAAGCCTCAGAGCTTGATCATCAACTCTCTTCATGAACTAGTCTGTTGCTCTTTCTTCTTTGGATCAACCCAAGTATCTGCTATTCGTAAAAACATACCTCACCACTTGGGCAAATATTCCACATTTGAGGTACTAACTGCGTTCTTGTGGCGATGTCGTACCATAGCACTTTCACCAGACCCAGAAGACCAAGTACGCTTGATATTTATGAATAATATGCGAGCTATATTGAACCCTCCACTTCCAAGAGGGTATTATGGCAATGCATATGCAATCTCAATAGCAATAACAACAACTAGGGAGCTTTGTCAGAACCCTTTAGAGTACGCATTGGAACTAGTTCGAAAGGCAAAAGCTAATATCATTGATGAGTACATTCGATCATTTATAGACCTGGTGGTGAGTAAAGGCCGACCTCATACCACCATTGTGCAATCCTTCGTTGTGTCAAACACGGCATGTGTGGGGTTCAGAGACGTAGACTATGGGTGGGGAAAGGCAATCTATGGTGGAGTAGCCAACATCAACATTTTTGAAAGCCCGAGTAATAGTGCTACTTCATTTTACATTGAAGCGATTAATAGTAAAGGAGAGGATGGGATTATGGTGCCTATGTGCTTACCAACTCTAGCAATGGAAAGATTTGTGCAGGAGCTGAATAGTATCTTACAAGACCAATCAGATGGCGGTCCGATGTCCAAATTTATAATTTCTTCCATGTGACTTATATATCTGGAAGACAAGATATATATGCATGGAGTCTAGTTTTATGTTTTACGAGTACTATCATGTACATGGAGTCTACTTTCATCTTTTGCCTGCTCTTTGCTACTTTTGCAAAATCACTGAAACGTGATGATAAGGGTGGTACATGTAATGTATATCATCTACATGTTATTGTTAGTAATAGAATCTATTGTGTTATGGATAATTCAGCAAAAATAATATCTACTTTTTCTAAATAATTTTGACATTAAAACTGATATATGGATAGGAAAAAAAAAAATAGAAGCACCTTATATTCCTAACGTATTTGTCACATGCTTTCCTTCCAATGTATAAAATGCAAAAATAAACAAATAAACAAAAAATTAGAGTGTTTTCTACTGTTCGAAAAAGATTGAAATCTAAATTTTTTTTTTTAACAAATTCGTATTTAGAATAGATATTCTCAACCCTAATTTTCCTTTTCTCATGCTTAAGTAAATGGGCTGATGAAATGGACCGGCTTTGACCGAATAGAATGAAATGACTAAAATAAACCAAATTAGACCGAAATGCCACACTTCAATTTTCAGATATTAAACTTGAACTTACCTAATGAATTTTTGTAGGAAGTGTGAAATTGAACCCCCAAAAAATATGAAGCAAGTAATTGATTAGATAATTTTTATTATTAAAATGATTGTAAAATATATAATGTTGTATTGTAATGTTGTTATCAGTTGTGAAATTGAAAATAAAACCTTTTTTTATTTTTCTTTTTGGCAAAAAAACACCAATGGAAATCAATTCAACTGAAATTGAGTTCTTTTGAAGGTTTTAATTAACAATTTTAAACAAAATTCGATGTTCCTATAGTCAAGTTCAACTTGAAAAGTTTTTCACATTAGTCAATTTTAATAAATAATCAGTTTTGCCTCTATGAAAAAAATAACATAAACTCGACTTTGATAAAGTCAAGTTTCACCTTGCAAATTTTTTTAAGATAGCACATCAACAACTACCACCTCAGTATGACTTTATTTTAAAAAATCGAGTTGCAAAATAAGGCCACACTTTCTCAAATATTTCAAAAATGGGACTTTTTGGCTAAAAATTTCGCCAATGAAAGTTATGGTTGATATGCCCTGTTTTACTAGGACTCGTATTGCTATCAAAAATTTCGGCACTTACTTATATTCTTTTCCATTACTAAATTCTGCCGGTAAGCACAGGTTTAAAGGCAGAGTAATTTCTAGCTTTGATATTGCACAGTCCTCTCCAAATTTTATGGTATCCCTTGATCTGGTGGTGCAGAATATCCTTATCACATGACAATCATCCCAGTATCTACTCACGAAGCAGTCTAAACTTGATGAAAAGTTCAAAACATTTTTTTTTTCTAACTTCTGTTCTCTTATGATCCCAACTCCCAAGCGTGTTAACTTCGTTCTACGTTCGTACATTCATCAACATGAAATTTCAACATTAACTTCCCAGTTGAAAAACATAGTTAGTGTATCAAAAAAAGAAAAAAGAAAAGAAAAACATAGTTAGATAACCGCACCTCAAGAGTATGATTTAGTTAAGCAGAGAATCGAAAATAAAGTATTCACATATGCATGCAGTATTACTATTTTTTGGGGGTAATATATATTGTCAAAACACTCTTAATCTCTCAAACAAATCTCTCTCAATCTCACTGTAACTAAAACATAACGAAAACAAAGGCAAAGAAAATGAACTGCAAGAACTCTTGTATTATTGCTATGAAAGAGTACAATACATTCTAATCTATACAAGTGAATAGATATTTATATATATATATATACACACACACCAGAAGTGGAAGAAGAGAGAAGCCCAACGAACTCTAGTATAACAGACTGGTAACCACCTAACACGAGTCATAACAGAACCTTACATGTGCGTGGAATAACTAATCCTTCAATCCTTCAATAGCTGATACAAGGAAAAGCGGCGCCATTGGGTTTAATGAGATACGACGTTGTTACACTTTAGGCGTGTTTTATACTTAAGCACTTTAGCAGACGACATCGTTTTAGATTGAGAACTAGCCGTTGGAACAGTTGCTGCTTCTCCTTCAGGATTTGAATCTGAGCTTGCACCGTCATCCCCCCTCAAACGATTGGGGAACTTCCACATGAGTTTGGAAGTAAGCCAATTAAACTTGGGAGAAGGAAGACCCTTGGTAAACAGATCAACAAGTTGATCATGGGTGGAAATGAATTTAATCAACAAATCACGCTTGAGGACCTTTTCACAAAAAAAATGATAATCAACCTCTATGTGCTTAGTCTAAGCATGAAACCAGTATTGGAGACAATGGCTAAAGCACTAAAATCGTCACACCAGAAAAGAGGAGGTTGAGGAAGAAAAATGCCAAAATCTCTAAGAAGCATTCGAAGCCAATACAATTCAGTTGCAGTGGAAGCTAAAGCATGATACTCAGCTTCTGCGGAAGAATGAGACACAATGCATTGCTTCTTAGCAAACCAAGTGATAGGGGAATTACTAAGAAAAACAACCATACCAGTGATAGAACGTTTGTCCACAGGATCCCCAGCCCAATCTGCATTACTATAAGCAGATAAGGAGATGGGGTCTGGAGTAAAAGCAATCCCAAAGTGAAGATAACCTTAAAGATATCTCAAAATCCTTTTGGCTGCTTGAAAATGATTTTGAGTAGCTCATATGTTGACAAGCCTGTTGAACAGCAAAAGAAAGATTTGGCCTGGTGAAGGTGAGGTATTGTAAAGCCCCAATAAGACTTCTATAGGACGTAGGGTCAGACAAGAATGGACTGTCATTAGGAAGGAGATGATGATTAGGGAAGCATGGTGTCTTACAAGGCTTGCAATCTGTCATGCCAAATTTCTGAAAAAGATCAGAAGCATATTTGGACTGATGCATCAACAGACCAGTAGAGGTATAATCAATTTGGAGACCAAGAAAATAGTGAAGCAACCTAAGATCCTTGAGGTCAAACTCTTTGCCCAAAAGCTTGATGATGTTAGAAATAAAGGAAGAGCTATTACCAGTGATGATAATATCATCTACATAGAGCAACAAATACACAATGAAAGAGTGATGCTTTAAGATGAACAAATTACCATCAGCAGTTGAAGCATAGAAACCCACATGAAGCTGCTGAGAAGTAAATCTCTCAAACTAAGCCCGAGGAGCTTGTTTGCGAACAAAAAGGGCTTTGTGAAGAAGGCACACATGTTCAGGAAAATCAGGATCAACATAACCCTGAGGTTGAGCCATAAAGACTTCCTCCTTAAGAATACCATGTACAAAAGCATTGGAAACTTCCAATTAACTCAATTCCCAACCATGTTGCACAGCCAAGGCAAGAAGAAGTCTAACAGTAGCAAATTTGACAACTGGACTGAAAGTTTCATCATAATCCAATCCATACTGTTGTAGATAACCCCGAGCCACCAACCTGGCTTTATACCTGGCAACAGAACCATCACTATGCCTCTTAAGCTTATAAACTCATTTGCAAGTCACAACATTCTTATGTGGAGGAAGAGGAACCAAAGACCAAGTTTGTTGCTTCTGTAAAGATTGGAATTCAGCATCCATGGCAGCCACCCATTGAGGATGCTTGGAAGCAATGGTAAAGGAAGGAGGTTCTTTCTCAATATAGTCACATTGTGCTTGCATAACTCTAGGCATATATATTCCATGCTTAGACCTTGTAATCATAGGATGGAGATTAGTGGAAGAAGGAACAAGATCAGTAGAAACAAGATTGGAAGAGGATAAAGAAGGTTGGACAAAATCTAGAAGAACAGGTAAAGAAGATATAGGTGTAGCAGACACTGAGGAATGAGTGTCAATAGGAGCAAGAACAACAGGAATAGGACAGGAAGAAGAAAGAAATAAGGGAAGTAGGGAAGAAACCAAATCAAGATCTAATGAAAGGGAAGAAGAGTTAGGAGCAGCAACAAATGGAGAGAAATAAAACATTATTTATGTTTTATTGGTCAATCATTAATGAATCCAAGCGTTTGAATTCAATTGAAAAAACAAAATGTACGACAGTTAAGGCAATGTATATAAGTCTCAATTACCACAGATCAATCCATCTATCTTCTATTTTATATATACCTCAGGTCAATCATCATATATTGCTCTCTCTCTCTCTCTCTCTCTCTCTCTCTCTCTCCACTTCCATTGGTCTCCCTCCATCTTGCGATTCACACCATTATCAGTATTTTTTAGGCGTAAATGCATTTTTGGTCCCTACATTTTAGGTCGTTTTTCGATTTGGTCCCTAAACTGATTTTGTTCCTAGGTGAGTCCCTTCTTTTTCATAGTAGTTTTTAAAATGGTCCCTGCCGTCAACCCAGTTACGGAAAATGCTGAAGTGGCAAACGGAATTCACTATTTGCTGACGTGGCTAATAAAATAATAGTAAAAATATATATTTAACATTTTTTAAATGCCATGTCAGCATTTAAATTAATAAAAAAACCAGCTAATAAAATTTTATAAAAAAGTAAATTAAATTTTAAAAAAAAAACCTAAAATCTAATTTAAACTAAAATCATTTCTTAAAAAATAAAAACTCATAATCGTTTTAATTCTTTTTGCTTTTGTTTTTGGTTAACCTCATCAACTTAAACCCATAAATTAAGATGAACATGAAACCCAGAAATTTACATGAAATCCAAAAAATGAAGTGAACATTGAACCCATAAATCAATATCAAACAATAAACACAGAAAAATTACATCTAACCCGCAAATTTACAACCTAGAAATAAACATATAGAGAGATCAAGCAACAAACCCACTGAGATAAACAACACAGAAACCATAAGCAGCTCCTTATTTCAGTCATCAACAAACTCAGACCTCAAAATCTCTACTTTGGTCATCCACCTCGTCAATTGCCAGATCTGAAATGTCACACCGAGTCACTGAATTGCAAGGCCAACAATGATGGCTTTCGTGACTCGATTTCAACAAGTTCGGTCTGGGCTCACCTTTTTCATTGCTTTCATCTCTTCGGAAGCGCCACTTAAGACCCACAACTAGCAGTGTGATCAGCTGTCGTCACCGTTTCCTTCTCCACGGCCACACCAATCTCCACGGCCACAGCCCACCCCCACTGAAACCTAGAAAAACCGAGCCTCTCCAACCAAACCCAGCCATCTCCATCTCCATCTCCAACCAAACCCATAATCCAAGACCCATGGATTACCAATCTCCACCCCGACCACCGATCTCCACCTCCATTACCGACCACCCCACGGAAAACTAGAAAACCCAAAGATTAGAGAGTCGAGTTTAGAGAGAGAGAAAATGTCAGAGATTAAGAGAGAGAGAGAGAGGGATTGAAAGCTTGAACAAAGAAAGATACAAACACAAATACGCACCAAGAGACAGAGAAAGAAAGGATCTAAAGAAAGAAAAAAAAAGGAAACGAAAAGAAGAAAGATACAAACACAAAAACAGAGAAAGAGAGGATCTGAAACAGTTTTTTCTTTTTTTCTTTTTGATTTTGAATTTTTTCAGTTTAATTTTTTTAAAATTATTTTTATTTTTTTATTAATTAAAATGCTGACTTGTCATCAAAACGCTGACATGGATGCTGATGTGGTATTTTTTAATATTATTTTATTAGCCACATCTGCATCTAACATGCCATCTATGCATTCCGTTTGCCACCTCAGATTTTTCTGTTACTGGGTTGACGACAGGAACCATTTTAAAAAATCAAGGACTAATCTAAGAGCAAAATCAGTTTAGAGACCAAATCGAGAAATGACCCAAAATGTAGGGACCAAAAGTGCATTTATACCTATTTTTTATCCAAGCGTATGCAATCTTTTGCAAGGACAAGCCGAGCACTTTCATTATGATGCTTGCTCTGTTGCCTACGTTTGCTTCCCTCTTGCTTATGTCTTTTGTGTGAATCTTTAAAGCAAGCAGAGTTGATGACGAGAAGCACTTGAATGCTTTCCTTGCAGTTGTGGCGGTATTTTTTTTTATCTAGATTATATGATTGAATTTGTTTTGATTTAGGCTTAGGTTTGGGCATGTGATTTTTTAAAAGAACTATTTTCTCTTTTTTTCTTTCCTCTATATTTTTCTTTATAGAAACAGTCCAATGAATAGTGAGACTAACATGTTCTTCCCTTTGATTTTTGAATTTGATTGCGATTGTCAATTTTTCATATACTTATTGATATATGTATATTGTTTATGTGTCTTATTGTGGCAAAAGTAAGGAAGACGATATCGTACCATACCGGCCTGTATTTTACGTACCATTACCTTGGCCGATATAGAAACATTGGCATCTCGTACCGGTTTAAATACCGGCCATACCGGAGCCATTTCAGTTGTATAGGAGAAAAATCTGGATTTTGGCCGGTAAATCTGAACCGACCGGTAAAGAAAAGAAAAGAAAAAATAAATAAAAACCTTGTCGTTTCTTGCCACCACAGATCCGATCACCGACACAATGCCGATATCAGAGTTCTCTGCCTTTTCTTCTTGGCCTCACGTTGCAACTACTACTGCTTCGTCCTCTTCTTCTTTTAGCTTCATCTTCTTCTTCTTCTCTTCCTCTTTTTAGTTTCCTTCCTTTCTCTTGTTTTATCCGCCCCTACCCACGAGAGTTGATTAGTTTTTTACTACTAATTGGCATTTGGCACACTTTTTAAGGGATTGACACTGGTTTGACCTGTGAAAATTTAACAAATAATGAAAATTTGAATGTAACTTATTAACTATTCAAACTCTCTTTTATCACATCAACCAGTAGCCTGTAAAAGTCACAATCACGTGTTCAACACTTCAACTATAGACTTTATTTTGAAATTCTTTTTTCTTTTTGTTTTAATTATCTATCTACATTATTTATTTATTATTATTATTATTATTATTGGTGAATTGAATAAATTAGGCATTTATATTCAATGAGACATAGACTTATGATGATATTATATAAAAATTGCGGTAACTCCAAAACGGTACACCAGTATTGACCGGTACCCAAAATATATCATACCGTTAGTCAAACCAGTATAGCCTCCGGTACGGTATTAACTTCCTTGGATACAAGTTGAATACTTTAATGGGGTTTTTAAACTTGGGCTTCTTCCTCTGGCGTTTGAAGGTCTTCCATATTTTCTTTTGTTTTTGGTTATTGGATTTGCATGACTTTGTTATTATTATTTTCATGCCGATGCATAGAATTGATGGGATTAGATGTAGAATATTGGATGCATTGGATTTTTATGTTCCTATCTGTGTTATGAGTTTGATACAGGTATGTTTGTTGCTTTGATTGACTTAAAAAATATTGTATAGTTTATATCATCAATGGCCCTTTTAATTGATAGGTTTTGATTGTAGATATGAATTTTTGCATCATTTATATATTAAAAAAAATATCAACCAAGTTCTCTTTCTCTCTTTTTTATTTTTATTTTTTATTAGCATTACATTGATTCTTCATCTCAAAGATGAGCCTTCCATTTGCTACTATGGACATGTACGTATCTCATGCAAGCTTATATGAACTTAAATTGTCTTTCAATATTTTGAATGCTTTATTATTTTGCTAGATGTGATTAGGCTCAAAAGTATATGCTTCATTATTTTTCTAGATCATTTAAATACACTAAAACTAAGTTAATAGGATTTATTTTATATAATTTGTCAAACAAAATGAAATAAATTTTGTCAAGTATGATTTATTCATGTTGTCCCCTTTTTACTTTTTTATTTTTATTTTGAATATCAGCATTTATTTATGTAAAGTGTGCATAGAATTATGTATCCATTTGCAACATTAATTAATATTTTTTTGCTAATTATTAGTATAATTTTCTATTCCCAACATATTCTTCATTAATATTTTTATATTTTTGGTTTTAAATTGCAAAATTTTGGACCATCATTATAAAATAGGTTTTTTTTTTCCTTGCAATTATGAAACTTATTTGACTAAAGTAGTAAAATCAAAGTGGAAATGATAGCTCTTTATAGAAAAAAATTTATTTTAAAGCCTGGTATTAAATGTTCATAGACTCATATGCGAGTTTACAATCTATATGGTTTAATTTTTTTTTTAAATTGGTTTGTTTTTTTTCTTGATTTTGTTTTCCAGGTTTGTCATAAAAGATTCCAAGCATCCTAAGAAAGGTGTGTAATCTATATGTAGAGCTCTGCAATTTTTTTTCATTTACACGTAGTGTCTCTCTTACAATTAAAACTATTCATTTTCTTTTTGTTTCTCAAATAAATTTTGTATTATATGAATTTATGTATAAAATCTTGCAACGTATAGCAAAAATTATGATAGGTTCTATAATTAGAACAAATTAAAGGTTATTATTCTTCGAATAGTTCTATCTCTTGAAAGTGACCAATTTTTATAATACCATGTCTAAATATTTTAATAAAGGACAATGAAGAAGAAGAACAAGTATTCTCTAAAAACATAGTTTACAAATAAGTATTCAAAGATTTTCCAAAGGAAAAAAAATACTTCTAACATTTTTTAATCATTGATATTATTTTTAACAATAACTCAAGTCACTAACAAATTAGTACTTATTTTGTTATAATAATTATTAAAATATATAATTATTTATACATATATTTTATAAGCTTTTTTGTAATAAATTTTAATTAAAAAAACAAATTACAAAGTTTTTAGAAGGAAAAAAAAAAAAAAACATTTATCTGGCCTGGGCCCATGGGGCCCTATACTATAATATACCAGTCCAGTTCAGAATCTTTCGTACTTCTTTCTTCTTCAACCTCCACAACACAAAAATCCCAATTTTTTTTTTTTAATTTTAAAATTTTTAATCAAAATCGAAAAAAACCCAGATTTTGTTTTTTGAGATTTTGGGAAGATGGGTATCATAAAGAGTAGCTTTTCGTTCATAGTAGGGACGGTGTGTGGAATATACATAGCTCAAAACTCCGACGTTCCGAACATCAGGAAGCTCGCCCACGATGCCCTCTACAAGGCCAAGCTCGTCGAAGAGAAGTACCAGAAGCCCAAAACCAAGGCCCACTACGACGACGACAACGGCTAGGATCCGACCCGACCCGACCCCGTTTGCCAAAATCCAACCAGGTCTTCAAGATAGACTCTTGTACTTTGAATTCTAGAGGAATACAGTGAATTTTATATCAAAAATTTTCAGAGATGAAGTTTTTGACTTTTTTCTGTGCTCTTCAATCGATGGGGTTGTTAAATTTTAGCTGAATTCCTTCTGGGGGTTTCTCAAAAGTTCATGTTTTTGTATTTGAAATTCGAAAAATTTAATGGGGTTTCGAGGTTTATGTATCGGTGATTTGAATTTATAATTGGTTTTATTGCACATTTAATTTATTCTAGCTGGAAAAGAAAATTGAAAGAAATGTAAAAGTTTTGATCTTTATGTGTTTTGGTTTCTGGGTATTGAAGAAATGAGAAATTCATAGCCTTTTAGACAGTTTTGGTTATTTGTTTTTATTTTTATTTTTATTTTTTTTTATTATTTTTTTTTTTTTGGTTTTGGATTTGGGGACAGGTTCTGGGATTTGATCTTGGAGTGTTTGGCAAGGTAGTGAATTTTTGGTGGGTTTTCAATCTAACTTAAAGTGTGTGCCTGACTGGTTTACTTCACTTAAAATTCTTAGGTAATCCTCTTCCTCTCACATTTATGGTGGTCCTATCATAAATTTAATAAGTAGATCTCACCATGAATGTAAGAGGAGGGAGCACTATTCTCCATTCTCCGAGCAGTACCTAAGAATTCCTCTTACTTCACTGCCAAATTGTGATTATAAAATGGGGAGAGTTATGCTAATGCCATTCTGATGAAAATTTTGGAGTTGGGTTGTGGTGAAAAGGCTGAATATAGAGTTGCTTGTAATGGGTGTGTGCTACATAGCCGTGTCAGCGGCGTCTACGGTGCTAAGCTTTGTCTTTCTTCAATTCTGGAGATAATCTTAAATCGGATGGACTAATAGCTGAGAATTATATTCATTCGGAGAATGCAAGCCGTGTCATCGAGCTGCTCTCGGGTTCTTATGCTACCATTGGACTGCTGACAAATTTTGTGCTCAACGTATTTGTTTTACTAGTTCTGTGTCTAAAGGTAAGTTTGCTATCTTTCTGAGGGACCTTTAAGCAATTATGTCTTTGTGTTGGTCAATGAACTATTTGCATAGTGGACTGTATGCTGAGTTAGGCAATGTATCGATCGCATTTACTGTTGCTGCCATAGGATATGTTTTTTATATAAAGCAGGCAGCATATGAATTTTACTTTGCTATAATGCCACAGTGATTGAGCAATGAGAATGATGCTAAGACATTAAAATACGACATTAGTGGCTGCAGTAGGTATAATAGACTAATGGTCTATAAAATCACTGAGTATGTCCGTCTTTTCTGTAAAGTGGGCCAATTTGTATTTACACTGCATGTTAGGGGTGTTTCAATTCGGTCGTTTTTTTTTTAACTGGCCAATCGAAACCGAAATTTTCGGTTTTCAAAGTTATCAACTGAAACCGACCAAAATAGTTGAAACATCGTCGGTTTTGGTTTGTTTCGGTTTCGGTCGGTGTTCAGTTTCAGTCAACATTACAAATTCACAATCACAAAAAGAAAAAAACAACTCAACATCACAAGTTATCGATTTTTCAATAAGAAAATAACAACTCAAAATCACAATCACAGATTCACAGAAAATAGCATTGATTCAACATTAAACAAAACCCAAAAAAAAAAAAAGAGGGTTCAAAGCATATAAAATCACACTCAGAATCGATAAAAACCGCAAGCTCAAAACTTTTCACACAGATCACTCTAAAACAAAATCACCGTTCACTTGAAAAAAAAATCACAGTATAAACGAAACAAAACAAACACAGCCTAAAGTGTAAAAAAAAAATTCACTGATTATATGAGAATCTCAGATATTCGAAAGAAAAGGAAAGTAGAGATCTCTTACGGTTGGTCTTCATCGATCTGAAGCGAAGAGATGAAACTCAGAGAGAGAGAGAGAGAGACTAAAGAATTTGAGTGAAGCTTGAGAAAGCTTCTTCTTCCATTTTGCTCTGTGTGTGTGTGTGTCAACTTTAGCAAGAACGAGAGAGAAAGGTAGAAAGAGACTGAAAAAATTGAGAGATAAAGTTGGAGAAAGGGGTGGCTGAAGAAAAGAAAAGGGAAGAAAATAAGAGGGGATATTTCCGTCTTTACATGTTATAGGGTTTTAAAGAATTAAATAGCTAAAAAAAATCCACGTCCCACACGAAGGCTTGAACCTTGGATCAAGTAGACAAACTGCACTGAAACCAAACCAAAATTTTGGCATCGGTTCGATCGGTTTCGGCTGGTTTTTTCGGTTCGTCGGTTTTTTGCACACCCCTACTACATGTATTGGTTTAGATGAAAAACCTTCTCTAAGTTTCAGGGAAATTTGTAGATTTTTTTTTCTTGGGCGGAGATTATTGTGAGCTGCTTTGGCAAAGATAATTGAGTTTGATGAATTGTATTAAACAATAATGCCATCTGCTTATCCTCTGCTAGCTGGATTATGCAATAGTTAACCACTAATTGGTGTTGGGTCTGCCAGTACTTGTAAATGGCATTGGAGAAAAAAAAAAAAAAAAGCATATTGATATTATGAATATTTTTGCTATTTCGTTGTTAGAACTGATTCTTTTAGAGTATCATAGATGGATTGAATACTCGTCTTCTGGAACGTTCACTTGTGTAGAGATTCAAATTCTTACATTCTTTTTCACGTGTATCATTTTTCTCCCTTAATTTCATGTTACTTTTTGTCACAAAAGGGGGTGAGGGGTCTTTAATGGTTCTTATATCAGATAACCTAGGACTTATGGTTTGTCAATGGTGAATTGTTGTAGACTGAGGTTCAAACTAGTAAACTACTGGTTGCTGTAATGAAGAAACAGGCTTCTGGAATATATTAATTAAAAGAACTATACACTAGATTCTCACTAACCTTGGAACAAGGGTCATTATAGTTATACAGGCACTCCTGACATACAAGCATCTAAGCACTCGTGCTGAAATGTATCAAGTTCTAACTTAGAGCTAGTCATATGAACTACAAAATTTTTGAAATTGGATTACAACTATGCTTTCCATTTCGGAAAGTTAAACACTAAAATTCATCCATACGATTCAGACTATTAGTTATTAAAACATTGTATGGAACTTCAATTTAAGAATAGGACCTCCTACAATGATCGAGTTCCATAGTTATACGGCTAAGATTGAGAATCTTTTTGAAAGTTTATATGATCAATTATCAAGTCAACTCAACGAAAATAAGTTGATGATTGAGTGGAATTATTTATTTATTTGTAAGATGTATGGGCTATTCTTTTGAGTTGACTAAAGAGTGGCGTATTAGCAACAAATTTAACGTTGGACTTGATACCTATAAAATGATGTTTACGAACTCATCATCAAAGTAATGATGAATTTATGATCAATAATACTGTTACTGGCTTTGTAATTATGGCTTATACTTTTCACTTGCAGGCCATATTCTTTGTGGAGTTGTATCCTCCTGAGACTCAGAAATTGTTGGAACGTCTTGTCAATTATGTTATCTATAAGGTAATTTTTTTTATTTGCAATTTAAAAAAAAAAAAAAAAACATTTTCTGATCATTCCCACTAGTAGCATGTACCTATTTAAATATGTGAGATATCACTTTTTCTGTAACTTGTTTTTGGGATCCAAATTTCCCCATGAATCTTTATAGGATTATGTATGGGGATTGGGTATATATGTGGTAGAGCTTATCTGAAGATTTGATAGAGCGATAATGAGTCAGACAGAATTACTGAAAAAAGTGAATACAAGAATGCTATTACCACAAATTGTTTTTACAGAGGATTGATGTAGCTGGTAATTATTTACGATTGTAAAATAATTTGGGCTTTTAACATTACTTTGTGCTTAAAAAGTGTGTCGCAGCCTTGCGAGTGTTTTTTTTTTTTGGCTGAATGAAAAAAAAAAAAAAGTTTTCTTTGTGGATTTATTGACCCTATTTCTTACAAAGGTAATGGGCTATACTATTAGGATTAGTGTCCTAAAATCTTATTGTATGCTATTCATGATTTAAAAATTGTTACGGTGAAAGAACCGAAAAAGTGACTAATTACCGATTTTTTGATCAGACCGAGATTCGACCATTGGTCTGACCGAAGTTCGACCATCAATCGAACCTCGTGACGTCATAAATAATTTAATTAATAATTATATAAATAAATAAATAAATTTATACCTAGTCATTTTAACTAAAAAATTAAATAATAGTAAACATTAAACTTTAGCAGGCTTACCAACTTTTAGATACCACTCAACACAATTCAAGCAAAACAAAAGCAAAAAAACATATACAAGCACCCACAACCTATTGTAAAATACTTTAGTTATTCTTTAACTTTTTGAAAAACAAAAAGTATGTGCACTAATAGCTAATAATATCATTGGCCAATTGATATTTTTTTTTCTCTCCACACAATCTCCACGTTAGTACTTATCCCAACTATCACACCTCTTTGAAATCTCTACAACCTGTCAACCACTGCCACACGTTTGGTTCAAGTTTCAACCACACTTATTTACATTTTTCCGTATCACTTTGTGCTTTTCATCTCTTTCTTCAGTACTCTCTCTCTCTCTCTCTCGTGAATATGAGCATTTGCAAGAAGCAGGAGCAGCAAAAAAAAAAAAAAAGCCTCAACTGAAGCAGCTGATCATTACGGGCTTCTCTGGTTCTTCCTCAACACAAATATAGTAAATCTGATTTTTTTTTTTTTTTTTTCTTTAGAGCAAAAGGTAAGTAAAGTAAATCTGATATTTTTGGGTCATTGTGGGTATCTTAGGCTTCACTATTTCACCATTTCTTACTTGAGAGAGCATTTTTAAAATCAAAATCTCTCTTTTTAAATCTGAAACAAGATTTCTCTTTTTTTTTTTTTTTCTTTTTTTTTTTCTAGTTAATAAACACAACAACTGAAGTATTTATAGAGAAGTGCTAAAACTGGTTTAACTGCACCAGTTTTCGGTTATGCCGGTTGAACCGGCGGTTTGTACTGTTTTCAGATTTTTTTTCCATTTTCGGTTTTAACTAATAATCGGACCGAATTAAAGTCCGGTTCTCTGTTGAACCAATCGGTCCAATCCGGTTTTTAAAACTATGATGTTATGTATGATATTATGTATGACATTATGTTATATGTAATAAAGTTATTTTATTATAATCTAAAATAATGGTAACATGAATATTTGGACACTATCGTATAGTCCTTGAGATGCATAGTATGTGATATATGTGATTTAATCATTATAGTATGTAATATATGTGATTTAGTCATAGAAGATATAAATCACAAGCTTTTTATAATCTCAAAATCTTAGTTCGTATTCGGTGATAAAATTGGACATTTCATCTGCGAAAACTGTAACATGTCAATTAAGATGATTTGTCTTAATTATGGAAGTGAAAACTTCTAGTCCTTGAGATGTATAGTATGTGATATATGTGATTTAGTTACAGAAGATATAAATCACAAGCTCTTTATAAACTCAAAATCTTAATTCGTATTCGGTGATGAAATTGAGTATTTTATCTGCGAAGATTATAACATGTCAATTAAGATGATTTGTCTTGATCATGAAAGTGAAGACTTCTAGTTGATATGTTAATATGTTTTAAGCGTATAAAACATACTGAACTAAATCGCTGTAAGATTTATTATTCTATTAATAACTGTCAAATTAATAATAAATACCACGACTTTCATTTACATGAACTCTCAATCCTGAGAGAATAGTGAACCCGACCATGAAATGTAGGTTACTTTAATATATCAAGAGTGAGATCTAAACAAATGGTCAAAATCTCAGTATGTTGGGCAACTACACATAATATTGAAGGAACACATATTCTCAAGATGGAATTCATAATCTCTTTATAGAGATATAAAATATTCCCTTGAGATAAGTTTAATAGGTTTGGTTATTTAGAGTGTTAGATCTAATTACTTTAGTAAATAGTTATTAAAGTTTATATTTCATAAAATCAAATTTCAAAAAATATGTATGAATAACTTAAAGGATTAAACTGAGTACTCAAGGATCAAGATGTATTAATCTTCAATGTGACAGTTATATATTATGATTTTGTATTACTAAGAATATTTTTATAAAGGAGTTAAATGTTTAATAAAGTCTTGTGATAAATCCAAAGCCCATTAGAACTAGAGTTTTATTTGTTCCTTTTAGTCTCACTTCAAGCCACACACTAAAGTCCAATTGGGCTGACCCAATTAGATAATCAGTTATTTATTTAATAGGAGTTATTAAATAAAAGAACTGCCAAAGTGCAAGAAAATATTTATACAAATAATTAAAAAGAGAATTTATCAGATTTTTTTCTCAAGACACTTAGTTATTCTCTTGAACAAATACGTATAGAACTGATTGAGAGATCATACATCTTGGGTACATTGTGGAATTGGAGTGAAGATTGAAAGTCTTCCCAAGTTTAATCTTCATTTGTTTTGAATTAGCTGCATCAAGGTACGCTTTCTTATTTTTTGTTTCTAAAATTCAGATGTTGCATGTCATCTCACATGAATTAAATAGATCCATTTGTTTCCGCTACGTATTTTTGTATGAAATACAAAATTGTATTTTCCATGTGTTTACCCAACATATATCACAGGCATCACTCGAGTAATAATGGGGTGCTACTATTTGAATCTCACAACTCATGCAAAGCACGAGTGATGGGGTAACGAGTGCTTTCTACCATTGAACCACACCCCTTGGGTGGTTGGAGACCTGTTTATTAGAGATTTCTAGTATCCTTGATCAAAATGATATGAAATTATGGTTTAAAAAGTGTTGTTAAAACGCGTATATACAGTATTCATAAAGCAAAAAATGTAGTTGGTACTATGTTTCAAATGACATGTTTTAGTGTGTGAAAAAACATAATTATGTGATTGGTATGTGTGTATTATTTTTAAAAGGCTAACAAGTACAGTACCATTTAATTTTTTTTTTTTTTAAGGAGAGAGAAGTCAGTTTCTGTTTTGTCTAATCAAGTGGCTCTTATGGTTTTCAACATATTTACAAAAGTGTCATTAAACAACGTTATTTGATAACTGAAAACTAGTAAGATGAGTTTTTTAAATACAGTGTTTAAACACCTTAAAATGAACAACATAAATCGAACACTCCAGTAAAAACACTCTTATCAAACACCCTAACCAAACAAGCCTTGGGTGTTTGGTATTGTGAATATAGGTTCATTCTCACTCCTCTTTGCTATCTTAATTTTTTTTTCTTTATTAATGAAAATTTGCTCTCATTATCTTCCATAACGAATATTATAGTATATGGCTTGAATATTTTAATTTGTTTTTTCTTAAAAAAAAAAGTAGTTAACTAGTGGATTTAGGATCTAGGTTGAATTTTATAATGGAATCAATTTACTTTTTGTAAGAAGTTGAATCACTTTCAATTTAAAGAGTATTTTTTCATAAGGTATGCTAACAGGTCCTCGATTGCACTCGTTAAGGACGAATCTAGTAGGTTCCACTACATTGAAAAGTAAGCAAGTAAATAAATATCTATTTAACTGAATATTGTACAACTTCTTAAAATAAGTTATTCGATTGCAACAAAAAACTCAATTTTAATAAATGCATTTTAACACTTGCTAATCAAACCATTTATTTATTAGTTTTTGCCAATTTCCAAATCCAAATGCATATATAGCCCATTTCTATTCTCCTTAAGGAGTGCACAAGGACACTCGACAACATCCTATTAGGATTTGGACTTTGTTTCCCCGAAGTTGGTTAGGTTTTCTGTTCGTTTGTGGTTTGGTATTTTAATTAAGTACTGCGTACTCAGCTTGGTTTAGGATTTCAATTTATTTTCCTATTACAAGTTGACTTTGGGTAAGCTGAAGTTCTGTGTGAAAACATTGGAGCTTTAGCTTTGTACATTGAAATAGAGCGTTCTTTGGGTATATTTTGGGGTTTGGTTTCGTAAGAGTGTTTTTTGCCACTTAAAAAAAAAAATTTCCTTGACATCATTCATGAACATAGTAAACCACAAAAAATCTTTACTTTTTTTTTTTTTTTTTTTTTTTCTATTTCTATTTCACATAAATCTACTATTATTGAAAATACATACAACAAAAAAGTCTCAAAGCTTCCATTGACTCAACACAAGATCCCCGCAAGCATCTTGTAAGCATGTGGATCTCATAAACGTTGAGTTCTCATTTCATAAGAAGAGGGTCACATATAAATCTTATGCTAAGTTACAAATTGCACCAACTTACTTTGTCCAAAATTTGATTTAGTTTTATAACTTTTGATCTATTCATTTCAGTATTGTAACTTCCATTTGTTTTTAATGTATCCTTTCCATCCTTTTTTGTTAGAAGGATCCATTAGGTGTCCCAAAATGACATGCCAAAATGACGTGATTTTTAAGACACCTAATGCCACAACATAATGGAATTAGACAAAAATGACAACATTGAATAATAGTAAAAAGAATATAACTTGAGTAAATAAATAAGAAGTTATGAGACTGAATTGAATTTTAGATAAAATTAGATGATGCAATTTATAATTCAGTCGAATTTATATATATAAGAGATGTGTTGTACATGATTCTTATATATAAGAAGAATATTGAATACAATTGTTGTAAAAGATACATAGTTGGTCACAAATATTTGGGATTTGTTGGAGTTATGGTTACAGACATACAGTGAGTGATGTTGGCAATAGGATTTTGTGATTGATAATGTAGGCAGAAGTAGTTTTTACATTATGATTAGTTTGATATGATCATTGTAATATTGGTTTAAGTTTATTCTGTTATTCGTAGAAACAAAAAGTATTTTATATCACGGGTGTGTGAGATAACTACTCATATAGTAGTACACTTCAGACTTCTGTTTTGGGATAAAAAGTACATATATGATAGGAATGTTACATAAAATACCACCTCTATCTGTAATATATAAGTGCAAGATCTATATAGAGAATCTATCTTTATCTTTATGAAGAGGATATATACTCTCATATGTACAAGATGGTATAACATGAGATAGGATAGGACCTTCAGGAATTGGGAGGAGCCTGGGAACATTGTTGGATTCGGGCTTAGATTTTCTGTTTTCAATAGCCCAGTCCCACATATTGTGTTTTGACTCTAAAATGGATCTCTTTGGCATCAAATTGAGCAATTTGGATCTCTATTCAAATTCTATTTTTTTTAAATGGCATTCAACTCTTTCTCCTACTTTCTCAAAAAAAAATAAAAAAAAAATAAATTCTTTCTCCCCTTCATGGGACCACTTACATCTTTTTAAGAATAGAGCGATGCACCATCAAAACTATAAAATATTAAATTCAAAAATGGAATTTAAGAAATTAATGAATTTTATTTTATAATTTATAAAGATAATGAACCATTTAAGAACATTGCTATTTCTATTGAGGGTAGGATCCAATGATGGAATTGATGCAAATACTTCAAGAAACTTAAGCCAAAGTTTGTGCCAAAACCTTCAGTGCTGCTTACCGACTCAGCATTTGGCATCTTTTATTAGATCTTACCCTTCCTAATTCTAGGGATATATTCCCCAATCAGATAATCCTCCTTCCTGTGTATGATTTGATTTTTACTTGATTATCCCACGGTAGCGCACATAAGGACCTATACTTCTTTTACCAACAATTTCTGTATTAAAATCCAAGCTTTGCATAGATGACCACATGGTTTTTTTTTTTATTTTTTTTATTTATACAAAAGAGTTATTTTAAGTTCACAACCTTTACTATACTATTTTTCACAACTATCCTACGTGACTCATTGTAATTAACTATCTGTCTGTCACTTTCACATAAACCCACCACTTCATTTTTCCGCTGCTTACATAAAATTACTATCATATGTGACTGATTGTAACTAGCTGTCTTTCTGTCACTTTCACATAGACCCACCATTTTTTTACCACCGCTCACATAAAATTTCTATCTTATGTGACTGATTGTAAGTAGCTGACTATTTGTCATTTTTATATAGACTTGCTACTTTTTTTTTTTTTTTTTTTCCCACCATTCACATAAAATTTTGTTGGAAATGGTGTGCTCCTGCAATTTTTTGAAGATAAAAAGATGCATATTTGTTATGGCAACATGACCTCTGATCACAATCACATCAATTCACTGAAATTAAAAAGTAAACAGAGTCAAAGCTAGAGTGCTGGCCCTGCTGGGTGCATCATGCACAGTGGTGCCATATCTTTAGCCCTCATTACCTGGAAGATTGTACAATAGGAAGCTAAGTGTGCTCCACATAACAAGCATATTAAAAGTAACAACCAATGCATCCCCAACCAAAATCCAAAGGCAGTAGTAGGAGAAATAATTATTTTGGATCCATTGTTAGACCCAAAATTTTAGGACCATGCCTAGATTGTTGTAATTGTTTATTTCAATAACGGGCAACAGACTCGAGCCTGGTCCCATTGGCGAAAAGTATAGGAGGAAAAGAATATAAAATTTGGGATTTTCAACTATGCTATTGTACGGAATCCGTGCACCAGCAAAACTATAAATAAATGGCACACTCCCATTTTTTATTTTTGCCTAAGCTTATCAGCAACAAAAGATTATGCACTTTCTTCCATCACCAAACCAATAACTAAATTAGATCAGGAATTGTATGCCCCTGAATAAAAAAACTTTATTATCAGAGTCAACTGTCTAGGCAGTCACAGAGGCACAAGTTAACAGCAAAGAAAAGCAATTATGGTCATGTCACCAATCACAAACTTAGTCTTAAAACATATTTGTATATGCCCCAAACACCAAAAATGTGCACAAGAAGTAAAGGTCTACGCTTTGTTTTTGGCAAGCCAACATGAAAAGCAACCGAGCAGGAAAAGTAGAGCCAAGGATGACTTCCCTTAGGGATTCAAACTACAACAGCGAAGGACAGTGAGATGGTGTTCCTTACTAGCACCACGCAGCATATCAACCGAGCGACCATGCATGGTCCCGCCAATGTGAGGAGGATAGCCAGAGAACCTGAATTCTGGCTGTTGGAAGATGTTGTCACTGTTGGAGACACTTGTGATGTGAGAGCAAGAGGTAGTTGAAGCTCCATCCCTATAGTTATCTGGCTGATGAACTTCAGATTCTGACATATTTGCAAACAAATGTAGCTTTGGGGAGCCTGAATCATCCAGTCCATGGCTTGTAGGAGTATGATTGGATTCTTCGAGCTTCTTCTTGTTGAGAAAGCGTCCACCAGATCCTCTAGCCCTCTTTAACGCATGGAGATGCCGAGATTCATGAAGATACGGCTGCACATGTTTCATAATGGCATTTCTTAGAGAATATTTCCTTTCAACCAAATTTCCATGCATAATATAGGGAACTGTAAAAGGACAGGGAAAACCCAAAACACTGGTACCTTACGACTTTTGATGAGTTTGTTCTGAGCTTCAAGCTTGGCACGAGACTGCCTCCGTTTGAGAATTGCATGGTACTGCTTTTTATTGACATAAATGGGTTCATCGTCTGGAAAACCAAGGGGAAGGGGCACTCGAGCAGTGGCCATCCCTATCATTTGGGATGGATGCATCTGCATACATTTCGATGACAAAAACTTCACTGAATGGAAACAGAGAAAACACATCCTCATGCAGCAACAGACTGGAAGTGGTGTGGTTTTTGTATAAATTTTGAGGCCATATATTAATTAAAGGCAAATGGAGTATTTAATGAAAACCACTGCATGGTAGAATCCACAAGTAGAAAACAACTCATGAAATCCACTGTATGGTTGAAACCACACAAGCAATATTATATGACATCCAGCAAAACTTTAATTTTTTATCATCAACCTATTAAAAAAAGAATAGCAGGTTATTTTAAATAACCTCGGTTTGATATGATTCTTTTGCATTTATGCCTTGAAAGTTCAGATATCATAAAGAAATAGCATCTGATAGATAAAAGGGGAGAACCTTTCCTACCAAAAGTATCATAAAGACAAGGAAAGTAAAAAGAATAAAAGCAAAGGAGATGCAAAGCCAAAAAAAAAGGGGTGAAAAACGAAATAAAATGGTGAAATACTTCATTAACCTACTTTTCAAACATTAAATAATCTGTAAGGCCAGCAAGATGTTTGTTGCACTTCCACATAAATAATTAAGCACAGATTGATGCCTAAGAAGGTTCTACTTTCTAAAAAGATGGTAAATAGTCTAAATTTTGAAGAATCACAAATTTCTGGTAAACAGGTTAGCCCTGGGGATCCACAAACTGGAAACAAGGTTATAGAAAGAAGGAGGGAAAAAGAGAAAGATGTTCCCCCCCCCCCCCTCCCTATCAGGGGATGATTATTACATTTTCGCAAGGTACTTACCTGATGTCCAAATGTAGCAGCAAACAGACCATAATATGGATCAGAATAGGGAAATTGAAGGCAAGCCTGAAACAGGAAATGTAAGAAATATAAGATTCCAAATCTTTCCTCGCAACCATCCAAACACTGGCAGCATCAACCTACAATTGATTGGATATGATCAAGCTTTGATGAAGAGAAGACTAAATCCTGAGTTCCCATCAATGAGAATTGTCTTGTGATACCTCCAATACGCTTCTCCTTAGTTTCAATAAATACTGAAGAAGCACAAGAACAACAAAATGAGATTTGTATCTGGCCTAGTAACAAGAAGGTGCACTAAACCCATTAATTATAGGTGAAGAACTTCTTCATTTTATTAAGGGAAGTCCTCTCATATATAAGTCAACTTAAACAACCTTTATAACAGCTCCAACAAACAGCATGATAATAGTCTATATGTTAAACTAATATCTAATGATAATTGATAAGATAACTGATATGAACACAGAAAATGTACACATAGAAGGATTAAAAGACCCCCAAAACCATCAGGCACTTACTACACAAAGAATTTTTATTTTTTAAAAAGGATCAGAAACAAAGGGACTTCATAGTTCAGATCATACTTGATTTTGGCGAAACTATGCCTTGTCCACAAGGGTTGCTTTCTTGCATACTAACCACTTCAGGGTAAGACTGACCAGTTGATTGAGTCGAGGGGGAATCCTGGTCTTGGAATTGAAAATTCAATTGCTCAGTGTTATGACAATGTTGTGGTGGATTTCCCATCTTCAAGCTTAAGCTTCTGGATATAGATGATTGCTGGACTTGTAATTCAGTAGAATTCCTGAATGGGGGACAATAAACAAACCATGAAGATAATGAATGGGCAGAACTTGTTCTAAAATGTTTCTTGTAAGTTCCGCATTGTCTTAACTACTGCTCAGAGCATTTAAAAATTAAGATCATAAATTTACAAGATTTAAAAAATATATATGTAATAAAGGAAATATGCACCTGCATTTAGCTTCTCTACTCATCGGAAACCACGTGCCAAATAAGTGTAAGCTGCAATAATGTTATTTTATTTCAATTATTTAGGCAAAATCACTAAAAAAGAACTGAAGCTTTATATATATGTACACACGTGTGTGTTTGTGTACATATATAACAATGAAACTAAGGAATCTCTATGCGGACAGGAAAGAATAACTATAGAAGGAAACTTGCGTAACACAGACATGAACTTTATCTTTTGAATAGTATTATAACAACTAAACATGATTCACTCATAAAGTATGTACCCCTTTGAGCACACCCAAAAGGTCAACCAACAACAGTTGATATAAGTAGCTCATCAGTGATTTGAAAACGCAGAGACTACACCAATATATTGTATCCCCCTATCCACAACCCTTTCTTACTCAAGAAAGGACAACTAAATGGTGATTATAGAAGCTTCGGTAAGAGTCTGAAATGGACTTTCAATATCATTGAAGAGATAAATCATGTAGTGAATGAGAAAATTCATATATGACATCTCTTACACTAGATGAGCTTTGGACACAAGCAATGACTTTTGTTTCCAAAATCTCAGAACATAATTTTATTCTTAGTTTAACTTATCTCATCTTTGCATTTAGCTTGGGAAACATCTTGCCATCAATTAGAATTGGTTACGAGAACCATCTCAAATACCTTTGATGATTATGTTTCTTTTTGCTTTAACATGATGATATGTTAAACTATAACACCAATTTGATTTTTTCCATAAGATAGATTAAATAAAATTACATGCGACTTCCAAGCACCCCACATTCCCTCAAAACTCACAATTCATGTAAAAGTACATAAGTAAGGAAAGATTTCAACATATTTCATTGGAAAAACTAATTTCATACGGACTCAAATTCTGCATTTCTAACAAGTCAACATAAAGATTGAGATATTATTCAAACAAAAGGATCGGTCAATGTATAAAATTAAGCATGCAAACTAAACAAAATAAAAATCAGAAATAGGAAAGTTAAATATGAATTTATCAAGTAGCTAGTAACCAAATAGAGCAATCAAAGCATAGCCCTGAATGAAACAGAGCCAAGCAGATATACTGCTTAAGAACAGAAAACTGAATTAACTTTTTTATTATTAACATCATGGAGCCAAAAAAAAAAAAGCATATGAATCAATAAGAAAAAATAGTATCATATTCCAACTGGGACATGAAAAAACAAAGAAAAAAAACCAAGTGAAATTTTTTGAAATAAGTTCCTCTACAGAAGCTGTCTACATTAATAAAAAATAATAATAAAAAAAAGCACTTCCTCAAATTAGTAACCATTGCATATATTCAACACCCAGAAATTAAATTCGAGAGCAAAAAGGAAAACAATGAAACTTACTGCCCAAAACAAAAAGAACCCAGAAACTAATTTCAGATACAAACTCTTACCCAACCCAGGAAACCCCATTATTTCAAAATTCAAACCTCAACAAAACTAAAAATCCACTCTCAAGTCCCACCATCTTAAGCTCCACATGCTAGCATACCAAAGATTCACAACTATAAATATGTCAACCAAATAATGAAAATAAAATAAAAACAAGAATAAAATCAGATAAAATAAGCCAACCCCAGAAGAAGAGAAGCCAAGAAGAAAGTAAAGAGAAAGAGTGTGTAAAAAGGAGAGACCTTGGGATTTGTTAGAGTGCAGGGAAACAAGAAATGATTGTTGTTGTTGTTGTTGTTGTTAGCATGGATTTGTGCATGTCCACCTTGATCCTTCTAACCCCACAAAAGAACACACACAAAAAACTCTCTCTCTCTCTCTCTCTTCACTTGGGTGTCTTGGCTTTGGAACCAAGTCCTAGGCTTACTCACACATCTCTTCCTAAAACAATGGCTTCTTGCATTAACAGTTTAACACATACTTAAGAAGCTCAACTCATCACCACCACCACCACTACTACCAGCTTTCCACTTTCAAAGTTTATACCTTTTACATATCTTTTTATATTCTAAATTTTTTTTTTTTAAATCAAAATTTTTTCATTTTTTTTAAAAGAATTAAAACTGTATACTTTTTATCTTTAACACTGTTTTTCTTTTGTTTTTTTAGTTGGTACAACGTTTTTTGTCGTGTTGTGGTTAGTGTGATAATAAATTAATAATAAATTTTTATCTAAAAAAATTATTTTTGTTATTATATTTATTTATTAAATTCACTCACAGTCTCTTAAGTAACCTCAGCCGCCCTTATATTTTTCACTTTTTACTTCGTCCACGCGCCTTCCATGGAGCGTGGAGTGCACTTTGAGATGAAATGGATTTGGTGACTTTTGATGCATGCCACGTTTGCCTTTTACTCTGTGATTGAACGGTTGGGATTTACTCATACATCCCCCTAATTTCTTGGACTCGGTGTTTATATTGGTTTTTTTTCCTCCCTTAAATGCACTAGTGTTTGTTGTTGGGAGGAACTCCTACTCTTAATACTAAGGATTTAATAGCTAGCAATGCTAGTAAAATCTAGTTTAAATCAAAATTTAGTTAATAATGCATATTAGCATGGTAATAAAGAATAGGAATATATTAACGGTGTCTTTAATAAATTATTTTAGAAAAAATTTTATACTATTTTAATGAGAAAATGAGAAAGTTGTTAAAAAAATTAATTTTTTTTTTTCATATAAAATTTTTTCTAAAATGGTCCATTAACAAACGTCATTAGAGCAATCTTTAACTTTTCCCTAAAAAAAATTATCAAGGAAGGAACATAATATGTTCAAATATATTAAGGTTTTTTTTTTTTTTATAAAATTTAAGTACATCTTCTTGGACCACAACTTTTGTACCAAATTTTTTTCCATAACTTAGATATAAAGTTCGTTTGGATACAGCTTATTTTGCTGAAAACTGAAAACAATAAAAAAATAATTAAAAAGTTACTGTTCATTCTACAGCTACTGTTCATTAGCATAACTGCACTGTTCATGTCCCATGAACAGTGCAATAGGCGCTGGTTAAAAAAAAAACGCAGACATGGGAAGCACAAAACGCGCTTCCGAAACGCTCACATAATTGAGTATTAGTTGTTGCCTACCACTTTCACATGGACTCAAAATTTTTTCTCTATCATTCACAATTGACCATGATAGAATCATTACAAAAGTTATAGCATAAGATTGTGCCTACAAATTTTTTCAAATTTAATTGAAGAATCTAACTTGATAAAGTAATAAATTGTACCTAAATTTTGTGTTTTTCTTATCAACAATATATAACTTGGGTGATAGACTGATATATCATTAATCATTACAAGGTACCTCTAATATTTTTTAAAGTATCATATCAATTGTAGATTTTTTGTTCACTAAGACATGAATTATGACAAAATTTACCATGTGGTGTGAAACTATTATTGTCGGCCCAAATTCAAAATGTGAAAATTTATAATAAAAAAGAGTTATCATGTGATGTGACAGAACTTACCATTTTGATGTAAGCATTATCTTATTTGCTCATATCATAATCTAACCTGAAAAAAAATCACAAATTCAAAATGGATTCTCAATACGACATGAGTTATAAACGGAGGTGAAAAATCAATTTTCACAAGTAACCATATATATATATATAGTTCTAAATTTTATGGTTGTATCAAATGGTTTAATTCTATATATTGCGCCTAGAATAATAGGCTTTTATCAGACATTAATTATTAAGATAATAAAGTTTAGACAAAATTACATAAGTTTCAAAATAAAAATTAAAATGTCACTCCATTTAAAAAATATTAGCAATATTTTAAATAAATTTATACTGAATTTGTAACTTATTTTTATCATTTATCATACTTTGTGTTTTAATGTATTTTTAATACATGTCTTTTTAATTATTAAGATAATCAGTTTTTCTATATATAAAATTTCAAGTACGTCACTAATTACTACAACAATTTTGTGTTTTAATGTGATTTTTATACATAACTCGTTAATTATTAAGATAATAAGTTTTTCTATGTGAAACACATATAAAATTTCAAGTACGTCACTAATTACAACAGCAGTTTTGATAATATTAGTAAAATATTTATTTAATTTTATATCAGTTTTAATTAATCCTTGCACCTCACAAACATACTACTAATTATTATTTAAGGTACAATAAATATAAATAATATGTTAAATACGGAAAATTCTTAGGTACTCTTGGAGTATAGTGAATTGGTGCTCATTCCTCTCACATTTATGGTAGACCCCATCATGAATTTAATAAGTAGACTCTACCATAAATGCAAGGGCGAAGCTATGTTGAAGTGGGGGGGGGGGGGGTCAAGGCCCCCCAAAATTTTGAATTTTTTTATATAACTATTTTAATATTTTCAAAATTTAATCTACAAAAAAAGAGAGCCGGCCCCACAAGTATTTGAATTAGTCCAATGATGCACTAAAAAAAAATTTGGCCTAATAGTTATAGAGAGATATAACTTTATTTTTCCCAATTCTATTTTTTATTGTAAAATGTACTCTTATATCTATTAAATATTTGATAAAGTTGGGTACCAAACATATTTAAATCTATCTTTTTCAACCCGTTATGTGACGATTAACAAGTCATTGACTCATTAAAAAAATTTTGTCACTAAAACTACACATGAAATGTCTCTTTAGTTGCCACATAATGGGTTAAAACAAGATGGATTCAAATATGTTTAGAGTCTAACTTGTTCGTCCAAGTTTTAGATCATTCATGTTTTTTAAAATTTCATTAGTTCAATTGAATGATTTTTTTTTTATCGAAAATGAAACTTTTTAAGAACTTCACTATGAAAATGATAAAAATGAATATTATTTTATGAAAAATCGTCATCAAACATAATTTTGATTCAAAATACTAAGTTCTTTTTTAGTATGTGAGAAAATGGAGTATTATTCGTCTGAAAGTACCTAAAAATTACTTGCTAAATACTCAATATACAATCTCTCATTGTTTGTATGGTAAGTCCAGCATTACTAATGAAGTAAAGAGTTCCTGAGAATATATGAATTTAAAGGTACATTAAGTTGCTTTGATTAGAGTATACTTCCCCTTTTGAAGTGGATTTAGAGCTAACGCTTATTAAAAAAAAGAAAAGAAAAAGAACTAACGCTTATAACTTCGGATTTGTCTTAACGCACTATTGGAAAAGTGTTTCATTCATAATAAATAAATAAAATACAATAAGTGTTTTAGGAGCCTTAAACACTCTTTTAGTAGAATTTGCCTAATGTTTGGCAATTTCACCCCCAAAAAGAAAGGAAAAAAAAAAAAAAAAAACTTTAAAGAGCTCCATAAAGGTGAAACCACTTAAACATCAAAGTTGAAATTAGGAACTTTTAAGGAAAAAAAAAACTATACAATCCAATATTCATATTGTTACAATTGTTTTTTTTAGAAACAAACTTACTGCTAAACACACGCACTTAATTATATTCTCTTACTAAGTTCAAATACATTACTTAAACCAAAATACCACTATAAAATGATCTAACTCTTACAGTAGTAGTGTGAGACTTTAAGATACTATTTACTGTTGTTAGAACTTTAAAGATACTATTTACTGTTGTTAGAACTTTAAAGGAAAACTATTGATTGAAAAACGTCTATATGGTATTATAGTATGAAATAGAACTTTTGTAACTTGGAATTTAATTGAAAAGTTGTTTAAAGTTTTGAGTGTATTTTAAGTGTTTAAAATACGTATGTTTGGTGTATTTTAAGCATTTTAACTTGGAAAACTATTTATTGAAAAACTTCTGTTTGATAGCGTATTTTAAACAATAATTTTCAGTATTTAAACAACATTACACGTATTTTCATACATTTTTTCACCCACATGTATTTTCAAAAAATACAAACAATAATACTAGAACGACATTATTACCAAACAGGCAATGTTAAAAGTTATTTAAATTTCTTTAAGAATTCTTAATAACTTAGGTTAAAAGTCCATTTAGATAAACGGTTGTAAAAAAACGCATTTTTAAAATATGAATTGCAAAAACACAGCCTTCGATTAAAAAATTGGGTGAGTGGGTGTTTGTAAAAAAAGCCGTGTGTGACGTAATTGAAACACAATATTTATAACTTTGTAGTATTTTTTTTTATGTCACAAAAAGTGAGGTGATGAATATTGTAATAATTAAGTGGAAGTGTCAATGTTGGATAGTTGCATCTAAGCGATCACAAAGCTTGAGACTTCAAGTGCTGCCATTTTTTTACAAATCAGAGTTGCACCCAGACCAATTTAAAGCAACTTTCATAAAATAATCCGAAACTTAAAATTGAAATTTTTAGCATATGATCAATCCCCACCATTGATCTGTTCGATACTAGTGCTAAAAATATAAAAATAGAGGTGACCTATGCAGTTTGTACATTTCAGAATTTTTGGGCAGTTTTAAATTGCTTATTGACTTCACATGAAACCTCAATTTAAGACGCGGAATTCACATTATTTAAGGAATAGAAAATAGAAATACGTGGAGTTCACAAAAAAATTTCAAAGTGTAGAACTAAATATATGATTACAAGTCAAAATCAGAATCTTTCTTAGCATGCGCTCATAAAAGAGTGAAGCTATAATTAATGTTCTTCCGTCACCTTCCAATAAAGGCATTAATAAATCTAATGAAGCTTAGAAAATGGTGCTTTATTTATCAATTAGTCTAGTCACGATTTAGCCATAAAATGTATATATATAATATCTAGTCAAACAACAACTTTCACATTTTTTTAATTTATTTTTTATAGTTATTGGAATGCATATTATGATTGATTTACAATCAAATTGATATAATTGTACAAAGAGCTCGGTTAACTGTTGTTTTCAGGATATTTGTTAATGAATTATTTATAAAAAAAATGGTAAATTGCAAACTACACCCTTAAAGTTTAAGGATATTTGAATTTTACACCTTTAAATTTCAAATTTTGAATTTTATCCCTTAAAGTTTAAAGGCGTTTGGATTTTACATCCCAACATTTCAAAATTTGGATTTTACCCTCTAAATTTTAGGAATGTTGGGTTTTACTCCCTAAAGATTGAGAATGTTTGAATTTTACACCCTAAAGTTTTAAAATTTGTGAGTTTAAAATTCAAATACTTCCAAATTCTAGAGGGTAAAATTCAAATTCTGAAACGTAAGAGTGTAAAATCTAAACACTCCAAATTTCGAGGTGTAAAATTCAAATACTCCCAAACTTTACGGGTATAATTTGCAATTTACTTTTAGAAAAATTTTGATGCTACTTTTATGATAAATATAAAAAAACTATTAAACAATCAGTTACTTTTTTTTATCTCATAAAAAATTTCTAAAGATATTTACTAAATTAATGTTCTAAAGGCATTTGTTATATAATTTACTAAACCAATGCGATAAGTCCATTCATTATTTACACTTTTAAGTTCTTATTAACTTCTATACCAGATTTCTTAGACTATGTTATGTCAAGTGTAAATGCTTCTTTAAGATCATTCTTATGTTAGGAATTTTGCTATGTTTCTAAGAATTCAAAGTTTTTTTTTTTTTGGCTCTTAACATTGCTTTTTGGATAGCATTTTGTAATTGGGATGAACCTATATCCATCTATAATCTACCTGATTGGATCTTCTGCCTAGAAGGTAGAAATGGATCAAAGCGTTTTCTCACATTTTTCCTTAATACAATTATTCTTAATTATTTTTTTTAAAAGATATAATTGATAATTTTTTTGAGAAGAATATAATTGATAATTGGTATGTAAAAATAATGTTGTATTGCTGTTGCTTTTTATTTATTTCCCCTTCCATATGGGGATTACTACCAATGTATAATATTCACTTTCCAATTAATTGGGGTCAACTATAAGTATGATATATATTCTCTTTCCTTTTTCCTTTTTTTTTTTTATATTAATTAGAAGACAAATACTAGGATTCAGCTATTCATCTAGTCATGAAAATACTAAACTTCATAAGGGGAAATTTTCACTGTTAATTTTTTATATATCGATGTAACCATTGGTATATGTTCCTAGGACTATATGTTTGAAGGAATATATATTTTTTAAATAATAATTAATAGTAACATACCACCTTCATGCATGAGATATATCAAAAGTTATGCGAAAGTCCTAAAATACATCGTTAATCTTCCATGTATTGGATGAATATTATTCTTATTAACTTAATCTTATCCTCCCATCAAAAAAAAAAAAAAAAAACACTTAATCTTATTCCTTCTAGAAATATATCGTAATTCTTTTATTATTGGATGAATATTAACTTAATCTTATCCCTTCTTGACAACTTGGTTGAATTTATCTGTTCAGATTTTTAAGCAACTTGGCACTAAAAAAATTATATCTGTATCGAAGAAACTATGAAATTATGTTTGGCTTAACGATGCATGAACTTGGCTTCAATTTATCAAAAATTTCCGTTTCTTTTATTATTGGATGAATATTAACTTAATCTTATCCCTTCTTGACAACTTGGTTGAATTTATCTGTTCAGATATTTAAGCAACTTGGCAGTAAAAAAATTATATCTGTATCGAAGAAACTATGAAATTATGTTTGGCTTAACGATGCATGAACTTGGCGTCAATTTATCAAAAATTTCAGTGAATATATATATAATTTAAGTGTATATGTATGTAAAGTTTTCTCTTAGAGATTTAAATCTTGATCCTTACTTCCCACTCTACAAGATCTTTATACTTGTAAAGTAATTATTTGAAGAAACTAATAAAAAATGGTTATTTATTAATAATAGTTTTATGGGATATGCTTCATTACTGTTGTTTATCATAATATTAGGTACAACAAATCTTAATGAGATTTTTTTTTTTGAAAAATGCTCACGGATGCCCTTAGGGTAATGATTAATAATTCATTAAAAGAAAGTTTTTATGGAAAAAGAAAAAGAAAATGCAATTAATGTTTTGACAATTTTTTTTATTTTTCATAAAAGTGGTATAAAAAATTTCCTAAAATGAATTATTAACCATTATCCTAAATCACTCGTTAGAATAAAAGTTACTGTTCACCTTCCGTGATTCCAGCAATCTTTAGATGGCATCCAAGGCTCCCTCCAGTCTATATAAGGCAGCCAAGTCTCCATTCTGAAGTAGGACATTTTAAGAGCAATTTCAGCAACCCCAAAATACCTCACTTTTTCAGCCAAGAGTTTTTCAGCTTTGCCTCCTCTTTATATATATTTGGTTCTAGACAAGATTCAATATTGAATCTTTTATCTGGGCACGAGATACTTCATTAATTGTTGACTAATTAAAATCTACCATTTGACAACAATATGAAATTTTTTTAGCAAATCCCTTATTGTTCTGAGTAATTCTCTCTCTCTCTCTCTCTCTCTCTCTCTCTCTCTCACACACACACACACACACACACACACACACACAAACTAAAAAGTTATAGAATGTAAGAAAAATAAAAATAAAAGTAGCTGTCTGGAACGTGAGTGACCAAAATTCTCATCTTTAACAAGCGACAAGTCTCATCCTTGTGTCATATTATGTTAATGCTTTTAATTTTATTGTGGACAAAGTAATTGCATTTAATATTGGTAAGCATGGTCTTATCTTTGTCAGAAATTATTATTTTAGTCACCTAGAATGATAGATATCCTTCCCAAAACATTATTTAAAGTTGAACAAGTCAAATTAGTACTTATCTTACAACTTATAGTTCTACCACTCTTTCCTTCATAATCATGAATTTTTCCCCACCTTTTTTGTAACATTTAAATTGTTATTAAATTAATTAATTTCATGAGTAGTTATTATTGATACCATTTTTATTTGGATTATAGTAATATGATAGTAAACTATTTTAAAATTTTTTTTATGGAAAAATAAAAATAGGACTAACTTTTTTGACAGTTTTTCAATTCACCAAAACTATTTTTTGACAGTTTTTCAATTCACCAAAACTATTTTCTTAAAATAGATATTAATGTATGTCCAACCTCTTTTTATTAACACCATCATACTATGTTAACTCAATAATTATATAAAATATTCTCAAAAAAATTATTATATAAAATAATTTTACAAAATTTTGTGAATATAATCTTGTTACTTCATTGCATCCCTTTCAAATATTTTTATAAACACCTTCACACTATGTTACCTCAATAAATATATAAAAAAAAATTGTAAAAATATTTTGTGAATCTAAACTTGTTACTCTCACTCTGTTTGTTTCAATGGAAAACATTGTGTGAAGATAGTTTTCTTTATTTTCCAGTGTTTGGTAGCATAAAAAAAGATGAGTCAAAGGAAAACTATCTTTGGTCAACATAAAAAGTATGGCTTATTTTTAAATATTGTTTTCCAATAAATTTTTTTTGGAAAACAACTCTATCTCACTACAAACTAAATATAGAAAGTTAGGAGTTTGTTTTTCAACTCATTTAAAATTGCTACCAAACATTAAAAAATGAGATAGTTTTATAGAAAATGCTTCTTAGAAAATGTCTCATTTTTTAGAAAACATCATTGTTGAAACAAACAGAGTGTCCGTTGCATCCCATTCTAAATAGGCGAAAGGGAACAGTTGGCCAAAGTTGGTGCACAAATTTAGCACTGCCTCAAGTATGTTTCATAAGTATTAGTATTAAAAATAAAACATTTCAAATTACCTAACAGATTCCAACAATTAGTAAAATATATATAGTATTTGTTTAATGTTGAAAGGAATCTTCACTACCAAAGAGAATATAAAATTCTTACTCCATTATAAAACCTAAGAAATTAGGCCATGGCTGACAATTAATCTGCATGTCCCATGCGGTGTCTTTTTTTCTTTTTTCTTTTTTTTTATGGAAACTTGCCCAAAATATTAATTATTTGATAATAAATTACTCATGAGCTTATCCATTAATCTAATAGAGAGCTACGATTTTTAGTTTTTATATTTTTTGGAATATTTTTGTTGTTTTCACTTATTATCTTTGAATTGCTTGGGTCTAAATCATCGTATATCGAACAGCTAAAGAGGTGTGTGGTAATGTTGTTTAAACAAAAATTTTTGTTGTTTAAACAATATAACACGTATTTTCACAACACTTTTTTACCTATACGTATTATCACAACAGTTAAACAAGTTACTAGAATAATATTACTAAACGGATATCATTATGTTGATGATGTTGTTAGGCCCTAAAATTAATTAAGTTAAAAAGTTTCAGAAAAATGGGAAACTGTGAGATAAATTGCACCACAAGACAAAGTTTATAGTAATTGCCATTGGATCTTCCAATAAAAATTGGAAAAATATTTGTTGATTAGAACGACGTTGCCGTCTAGTAGGAGTAGGACTCGTCTTTTGAGTTTTGAGAGGTGAGTAGGTAACACAACAAGGCTGGACTTTTTTTCTTTTTTCCAATTATCGTTTATGTTTTTAGTTTTATTGAGCAATGAAGTAGGTAAATACTGTAAATAGCTTGTTTGGTTTTCTTTTTTTATAAGTTCCAGTTAGCTCAACTGATAAAGTTTTTAATGATTGAATAAAAATTTTGAGATTCAATCTCAGTCTACACCAAAAACTAATTGGTGCTTTGGTCTTATGATGGAGAGTACAATTATCGAAAATAAACGTCATAGGTTGAAATTCTATCAAATAAATCAATAGATAAAGGTCCTTGGATGAAGGTTCTTCTAATGAAGAATCATATAATAACTATTCCAATTATTTAAATTTTTGAATCCAAGTTCTTCATGATTAGTATGTTGTAATATGTGTTTTAATGAAATGACTACTTATGTAGAATAGCTATTCAATTATTTGGTTACATCTTGATAGGTGTATAACTTTCTATATATACGTAACAATTATATAAAAAAAATTAAAAAAATCAAAAAAATCATTAAAAATTAATATGTTTCTTAAATTTAAAAATATTCTTGTAAAGATATAATTATATAAGTATAATATTTCATAAATACACATATTGACTACTTTTTTTTATGAGCACATTGACTTTTATTTTTAATAAAGATTAGCATTTTTAACCTAATCTTCATATGATATAAATGTCAAGGTTGGACTAGAATTTAAATAAAGTTTGCTCGTTAATTTTAAAATAAATAAAATTTAATTCAAATATCTTGTAGGACAGAACACTCATTACCAAGATAGAGAGCATTTGAAATCCATTTGATATAGATGTCAACGTTTTGACTAGATTTTGATACATTCAAAATGTTCTTGATGTAAATGTAGAGCAATTTACTAGAATTTAATACATTTGTCGGTCCTCTCATTTTCTTTTTTGATCATTCGACCAAAAATTAGAGAGGGGAGAGGCAAAGTCAAGATATGGCTTTGGGTTTCAAAAAAAAAAAGATATGGTTTTGGTTCTAATTAAAAGTAAATTTTCAAAATATTTAATTAAATCTACAAAAAAAAAAAAAAAACACTAAAGGTACATTTGGTATATTATAATGTTCGTTACAAATGTAATAGGATTCAATATATTACAAAAAAATAGAAGAAGTTGTAATGGAATAAGTATTCCCATATATATGTTTGATGACAGTACACGAATAAAATTTTAAAATATTGGAATATTATAATATTTTAGTCAAATTTTTTAAAACACCCTTTTTAAAATTATATATTTCACCTTTGTGAGTCTTGCTATTTTTTTTTTCCCTTAATTTATTATTTATTAAAATTTTATAATGGGATACCAGCTTTTTTATATATAGAGAGAGAGAAGTTGAGTTCAAATTACACCTGGTATAACTCTAAGTAATGTTACATCACTCAATATTTTTTTATTGGATGTGAATTTTGGAAAATCCACTGTTGAACCACATTATTTTCATATATTCTTTATGCTTGCGAAATTTCAAAGTGATCAAAGATCAATAGTCATGTCATCAATCGATTGTTTAAATTAAAGTTTTTGTAATTTAAAATAATACATAAAAAATGAGTTTATGGGTTGAATAGTAAATAACATTTGATTATCATGAAAATTGACATGCACGTTAAGAACTTACAGAATATATAATTTAATGGTATGATTTTTAGAATATGAATTTAATAACAAATTATTGGAAAGTATAATATTGCTTAAAAGTTACTCTTCTTATTTTATATTATTATAAAAACTATCATTGGGTATGGTTTTTCATTTTAAAAATAATAATAAATCAAATTGTAAAGAAGAAACCCATGCCATCTAGCATGCAAGTGGTGTCTTCCCCTTGTGATGTAATGGTGATATCTGTAAATGAATAACTAAAGAGCATTTGCATCTGGTATTGCAAATGCCATATGTAAGAGAATTTTAACATTAATGCACCAAATAAGTCCAGCTTCCGGACTTGCAAACACCAATTAATTTGCAATAGTGCACTATAGCTCATTTCTATAAAAAAAAAAATAAAAAAACTAATATTTTATTCACTTTATCAATTCCTCTCTCTCTCTCTCTCCAGGTTTTGGGTTTTTGTTGTTATTTGGGTTTTGAGATATATTATTTTATTGTGTAGAAATATTATTTTAATATGTTGTATTGTAAAATAAAAGTTGAGAGGCTAAGAGTATTGTAAAATGATATGGTATAATTGATAAAATAGCTTTTTAGGATAATAAATAGGATGAGATTAAATTTTAGGATGTGAATGCTCTAATATGAACCTACCAAAAAATAAAAGAATATGCCATAATTTCTAAAAGCAAGTGCGTTCCTTCGAAACGAAGTCCGAAAAAATTAGCAGAGAAAGTGAAGCCACAAATATGTGTTGTCCACAGAGAGAGAAAACTTGAGAATGGCTGTTGTGCGTGCCTTGGGGTTTTCAGAAAACTTGAGAATGGCTGTTGTGCGTGCCTTGGGGTTTTCAAGGATTCTCAATTCCATAGCTATTAGGTAGGTGACACCGTGACTGAAGAACAAAGTTTCTCCCTCATTTATATTGGATATGAATTTTTATATCCCTCGTCCTCGCAAAATTTTACGAAGATCAAAGATCAATTACTATGTTTTCAAATAAGTACAAAAATTTCAAGTTTTTGTGACATAAAATTGTGTATAAAAATAAAATTTATTGATCGAATAGCAAATAACATCCGATTTGAACGAAACTTGATATGCATATTAAAAACATAAAGAACATGAAATTCAACTGTTAAATTTTCAAAATTCACACCTAAAAAAGATATATATATATATATATATATATATATATATAATAGAATATTTATTATGACCATTTTAAAGAATTACTTACATAATAAAAACATAACCAAATAATTGAATAATTATTGAATTATTACATTATAGAGTTTATCAAACCTTGAGCTTTTAAGACTCACATTTGATTTGAAACTAGTAAAACTATAAAATATATAGATTCAAAACTAATAAAAAAAAAAACCTATAAAACTTATTGTAAATTAACAGTTTTAAATTTCATAATTTAATTTGAAAAAATTGTTAAGACTATAAAATGGTCATTTCAAACCAGCCCTAAAATACAAGGTTCAAAAGGCAATTTACCACATACAATATAGGAAAATAGTGGTTATGATTGTCGAATGCAACAAACAAAGGTGCAGACAAACAGAGACGTTAATGTCACAACTTTAGAACCATTATTTGCAATAGAAAGTGGAGTTTGTGATAGATTTTGTCAATCTCTAAGATGTATCTATGCACATCACAGCTAAATCCCACACACTAAAAAAGGATCGAATACCTGTCATTGTAGAAACTACAGAATAGACATACATAATAATGTCATAAACTGAGTGGGTCATATTTGACCTGGCACTTTTGGAACACCAGGTTGGGATCATTATTTTACTAAAATAGAAAAGATGGTTGCACATCAAAAGCATAATTCAAGTTGGTATGAAAATTAACACTAGACTTCTACAGCTCAACGTAAGATTCAACTATAAAAGAAAAGATAACTTTGTTAAAAGCAAATCCAATTATTAAACTTTTCTACACAATGATAACATTTTCCTTTTTTTTTTTTTTTTTTTTTTTTTTTTTTGCCTTAGTTACTGACACTTGAAATTAAATTTCCTTCAAAGCATCGTCATTTCAAATTTATGGCCAACAATGTAACACAAATAAACAATAAATTATTTTGGAGTTAGAATTTAAGGGGAAAAAATATCAATAAAACAACCGGTGTTCATTGACTAAAGCAGTCCTGACTCCTGAATTAGAAGACTCCTTTTTTTTTGGTTCTTTTCCGCAATGTCAATAAAACATAGGTGAGCCTAGGCCATCATGTTATGACCATAGTGATGTATGAAGAATTAGGGAAAGAGTTGGAGATTCACATCTTAACCAAAATTTAAGCACTGTCAAGCTACGATTTGATACAAGAATCACCCGCTCTTGCCCCAACCTGCCCCCCCGTCTCCAGCCAACCAACAAACTAAAATTCTCGTCCTTTGTACTGCATTTCCTGTAAAAATGAATCAATTAGCTTCCTAATATCAATCCTATTTTACAAGGCAAAGAAGTATCCCAGATGTTTATAGAACAAAAAAGCTACTCCAACACTTGTGTTACTCATATATGGAAACATTAGACAGAATAGTATATGAATTTAAAATTCTAAACAACCTGAATAATTCTACAAGTATCACTCCAAAAGTAAATCGGCATCAGTTTTTTCTGTTTTTTAATTTTTTAGTTGAAGGACAGTTTCATTCTACACTGGTTTGTAAGAGTTACAAATCACTAGGTGGCAAGTTTTTAAGAGTCCGAATGTTCCTGTTAATGTTGTTTTTTTTTTTTAAATAATTAAATAAGCATTTTTTTTAAATAAAATTACTTCGTTTGTTAGAAGTGATTAAATAATTAAATTTACTTTTTTTTTTTTATAAATGAAATGATTAAATTTACTATATCTCAATACCTTAAGCTTTTGAAAAAATCGATAATTTAACATAATATTAGAGCAATAGGTCCTAAATTTGATTCATATCCTCCTCCACTCTACCTCCCATTTAAGTTCCCATAATTTCTCACCTATTAAAAGGGCAAAAGGGCTCACAGGTGAGGGGGGAGTGTTAGAAGTATGTGGTTAAATGATTAAATTTATCATATTCCAATAGTTTAAATTCTTAGGAAAATCAGTAATTTAATAGCGTAAATGAAAGTGAACACAAAGAAGTCTAAAGAATTACAACAGATTATGTACAGAAAGATACAACTCTAAAAACTCAGGAATGGAATTACAATCAGCAAAACCCCATGTCAGACACCAATCAAACAATCTAGCAAACAGCTCTATCAATTGTATCCATGAAATTTCCAGATCCTCAAATGTATCACTAATTACGTTCCTGCCATAAAGTCCACATCAAAAATAATGAGACCAAGTTCTAGATATCCAAAGACTGCTTGCCTACCCAATTCTGCCTACCAAACAACGTGAACACAACACTACTAAAGTTTAACAGAAGATGCTCCATTATCTCCCTACTATAGCAACACATACAACACCACCCTACCAGCGTGTATCTTCTCTAAATGAGATTATCTCTTAGGTTGTGTTTGGAAACAGATTTGGATTTGGATTTTAAATTAAAATATTTTAAATGCCTTGATTTCAAATCCATTGATTTTAGGAGTTATTTCAAATCCAGGTATTTTAAAGGTTTAAAATCCTTGGAGGATTTGTCAAATCCAAATCCTTGACATTTTTTAAACTTTCCAAACAAGATATTTGGATTTCAATCACCCAAATCCAAAACCAAATGCCCAAATCATGTCATCCAAACACACCATTAATTAGATGATCACAAGTGAGGATCTTCCCCCATGCCCCCTGTTCAATTGGAGACAGTCATTTTAAAACTCAATATCTATTTAATGTTATTCTAATCTGATGGCCAATTCATGATGCCCCATATCTATTAATGTTATTCTGATCTGCTGACCAATTCATGATGCCCCACTTACAACACTAGCACCCTACTCCCTTTTGCTTATCTTTGCAACTCAATCGATATATTGTCCCTAGTCGTTTTTCCTTTTCTGGAGAAAAAAGTCTACAAAAAGCTCAACCAAATTTACAACAAAGCCTTAGTCTCAAAATTTTGGGGTTGGTTATGGATATTCAACATATTAATTAGGGTACATACAACCACATGTATTCTTTTCTTTTAATCTGTTCTGTTCTATCTGAAGTTATACTTTGTTACCTCCTTAAATGATGTCCTTTTTTTATAACTTCTGCCAATGCTATTTTTTGTCTTCCTCTACCATTTTTTGTTCTCTCAACTTATTATTATTTTTTTTTTTTGATAAGTAATCAAAGACTTATTTCATAAAAAGGACGTCATGTTCACAATGGTGAACACTATGAACTTAAAACAAATACAAGTACCTCAAGAAGAGATACAAACAAAAAGAAGAAATTCAAAAATGGAATTACATTGTGTAAAACCCCAAGTTCTACCCCACTAAAATATGGTCCCAACTAGTATAGGCTTCAAAAGATCAATTGATCTCACAATATCTTCAAAAGTATGTTTATTACACTCACACCAAATTAACCATGTCAAACAAGTTGGAACCATATTCCAAATATTAGAGGAATGCTTCCCCAGCCAATTCCACCAGCCAAAAAGAAGGGAGGTTACTATCTTCGGCATCACCCACTAGATCCCAAATAAAAATTTAAAAAAAAAAAAAAAAAAAAACTTCACCTCACAAGACATGAACAAACTTACAATGGAGTAGAAGAGGATCCACAATTTCCTCATCACACCAGCACATGCAACACCAATTAACCATTGGTAGACGTCTAAGAACCAAATTATCAATGGTAAGAATACTGCCCCTAGTTGTTGTCCATAAAAAGGAAGACACCCGTTTAGGTACCTTTGTACTCCAAATACACTTCTAGGGGAAAGAGAAAGAAGGAGAGCCATCCGGGAAAGCTAACAAATTATAATAAAATTGAACATCAAAGAAACCAAAACAATTCAACTTCCAAGTCAAAGTATCATATCCCTCACCCCTTGGCATATTGGTGTAAGATGCTTAAGCAGAGAACATGCTCTCCCTACCTCCCTTTCATGAAAAGCTCGACGGAAATGTAGATTCCAACTTCTATTACCCCTTACTAAATTAGAAACAACCAAATCAGAAATCCAAACTTCTTTGGAAACAGCACAAGCAAAAAGATCTAGATAGAGAACCTTTAGAGGAATAGGCCCACACCAAGGGTTGTACCAAAAATGAATACGATGGCCTTCCCCCACAGCATACTCCACCTGTCTTAAGAAACTCTCAACTCCTGCTCTGATATTCTTCCACATTCCATAGCCATGAGCCCTTCAAACACACCAGCCCCCACTATCCACTCCATATTTGGTTGTCATAATCTGACGCCATAACCTGTGAACTTCTTTCCCAAAGCGTCATCACCACTTACCAAGCAAGGCTTGATTAAACAACCCCACCCTCCTTATTCCCAAACCACCTTCCTCCATCGGTAAACAAACATTATCCCATGCGACTAAAGAATATTTAAAGACTTCATCAGTAGTCCCCCAAGGGAAATTCCTTTGTATCTTTTCCAATCTGGCCGCTACAACTTGAGGAATAGTGAACAATGAAAAAAAATAAGTAAGAAGGCTCGAAAGAGTACTCTTTAACAAAGTAAGTCCACCACCCTTAGACAAATATAATTGTTTCCACCCAGAAAGTCTCTTTTCCATTTTTTCTAGAATTGAATTCCATATCGAGGGATCCTTGTAATGTGCCCCAAGAGGCATACCCAAGTAATTCATAGGTAGATTTCCCACCCTACAACATGTAAGTTCCTACCTCACCTACTGGCACAATCTCACTCTTACCAACATTGACTTTCAAACTTGTGATAGCTTCAAAGAAAATCAACATCATTCTTACATATAATAATTGTTCCCTGGAAGCATCATAGAATAAGATAGTGTCATCAGCATAGGGGCTACCCCCATCTTTAAGCAAATTTCCTAATTTAGAATCCTATATTTCTGTATACTTCCACCTTCAATCTTTCCATCTTTATGAATTATTGATCCAAGATATCGAAAGCTATCACTCTTTAGTATCTCTTGACCATCAAGTCTAATCGTCTCTTTCTCTCTATTTCTACCTTTACTATGCTTACATTTCATGTACTCTGTTTTAGTCCTACTTAATCAAAAGCCTTTAGATTCTAGAGTGTCTCACCAAAAAGCCAAATTTAAATATAAAAAAAATAGGCCAAATTTTCCTTACATGCTAAATCTATGATTTATTCAAAATTTTCCAAGGGAATTTCTTTCTAAAACTCCAGGCTGCAATATGCAGCTACAGTATCCTTGGCACAGCGTTGTCTAATGTGATGACTGCATTATCATCCTCACCTAGGTTTCAAATGGTGACAACCAAAATGATACAAAAATAGAATTGAGAAATATAAACAAAGGATAGATAAACTAGGAGTTAGCACCTACACTTGCTTGGAGTCAACACCAATCAAGAGAAAACAAACCTAGGAGTCAACTCCAAGCAAGAGAGAATAGATCTAGGAGTCAATTAGCAGCACCAGGTCATTGGGAAATTCCAAGAGAGATGTTATTAATCAATCAAACTGTAAACGGACTCCATATGAGTACAACATTGCTGCTGACATGCAACACAGTTGGGCTCCGTTTACAGAGTTCTCATCTCAGAATTTAATGGGACTTAGCTTATTGATAAATTACCAACTATCCTCAAAGCTTAAGCTGTTAATAAATGGGGAAGTTAATCATTTAACCATTATTCTAACACTCCTCCAAACTTGTGGACTTAAGACTACTTAAATGGGACCCAACACATAGGATTTTTAATTTTTAAATGGAAGGTAACAGAATACAAACTTAAGACCACCTGCACTTATACCATGATAGAATACCAATTCTCCCAAAAGCTGTGTTGGGAAATGGTGATTTCAATCATTTAACAATTAATCTAAAACTTGATCAACATGGGTATTTGGGAAAATATTTTTGGTATCCTGGTAGTGCTTTTGAGAGAGAGAGAGACGGTGGGTTCACCAAGGAAGTAAGTGACATAACTGCTGTAAGTGACGTGAAAAATTATGTGACTTTAAGCATGAGAGATGTGGTCTATTTTAAAACCTAACAGATTATAGGAGCTTTTTACAAACCAATTTCGAGGAAACTTTATTCTTTTATTTTTTTTAAAAAAAAAATGGAAATCCAGTGCTTCCAATTAGAGAACAAAGAAGGTGGACCAATAATGCATGTTCCTTTTCCAAAAGCATTGTTGCTTCAGGAAACAAATAAGAAATAGGAGCAGCTTCTTTATGCGCAAAGAAATATTTAAAATTAGCACTCAAGAAGAAAATATAAATTCTTAAAAAATCTAGAGTACAATAATTCAGAATATGATTAGAATGACTTACATGTTGATAGTTTTGCATGTACAAGACTTGCCTAGGGTGACCACCAAGAAGCATCTGTGGATACTGCATATAGATAGATAGATACAGGTCATCAATATCAAGAAGTTACGTTTGTGTACTAATATATAACACACAAACAAGAATCCCTGTGCAGAATCCCACAAGAACTTATAGACAATGACGCACCTGAGGGCCATTAGCATGAAAATATGGCTGTGGTGTTGGTGGAACCTGTGGATATATAACAGGCTGGTGTCCAGGAAACGAAGGTCCAATCTGTTAAAACCATGGAAAGTAACCATAAGAATAAACAAGTGGAACTAAATGTATAGAACAAATTTACAATTAATACCTATCCTAATGTATTTCACAAATCATTCTTTTGTTACACTTACTCCAATGCCCACAGGCATGCTAGGCATATGTGGTACAGCAGAGACATTTGGTGGATAATAGAATGAACCATCAGAGACTGGGGACGGAGGCCTAACAGGAATTTGAGATGGTATGAAACTCTTTGCATTAGGATTGAGTTTGAATTCCTGATATCAAAATTGAAAAAGCAGTGGAAAACACCGTAATTAGGAAGAGAGCAAAATATATATTAAGAGGAAGAATGGATCCTAACAATTTTATATATCTCTTAATTATGATGTATGTTTTTACCCTACTGCATTTCCTAATATCAACTGTGCAATAAAAACATACAAGGTCTAATCAATAATACCTTAGCATGGGGATTCAAAGTTGACTTTTCCGAGGATAACGAACCCATTGATGAGCTTGGTGATAAACCAGGTCCACTAGAAGCCGAGACACCACCTGCATAATCTGAGCTAGATGATGCAGAACTACCAGGTCGTCCACGAGAGTGTAGAGATTGGGGTTCTCCATGCACTTTGCTAGATGCCACACCATCAGATGGTTCACCATAACTTGTCTTTTCATGACTCTTAGATAGAACACCACATGATGTAGCATAAGAGGTGGCATTAGCAGATATTCCCCCTTTATCAGAGCTGTCTTTCTTCTCATTAAGCGATGATTGTGAATCTACATTAGAAAATATGCAATAGTAAACAGAATGTTTAAAATTGCATAAGCAACAATTATGCAGTATGCAGAAGAACAATATAGCTGATAGGGGCACAAAGGTCAGTAAGCAAAAGAAATTAATATTAAAGTAGGCTCCCTCTTAAAAAGAAATTCAGTAAAAGGAAAATCCAGACTGCAAAAGTCATGTAAATAGTAGTTATAAATATCCTGTGGACATTATTTTCATGCTTTAACCATAGATCTACATCATTAAACAATGTACCATAGCTTTTTTGTTTTCATTTTATTTTATAAGTAAAGAAAATTTTATTCAAAGTCATAAAAAGGAGTCACCCAAGTATACAGGAAGTATACACAATAGGGGACCAGAACAATCAAATACACAAATTACAAGCATCCATCATATCATAAACCTAAAAATAAAAATGACTTCCTATGATAGATATCCAATCTGATAGTGTTTTAAAGAAGAAAAGTTTTAAGTCGTCTATAGTCCTTTCATAATCTTCAAAACACCGGTTGTTTCTCTCCTGCCAAATGCACCACATCAAACAATGAGGGACAGCCATCCACATAACTCCATTACGATGGTGACCAAATTTTCCTTGCCAACATGCTAGGAGCTCAACCATAGTCTTTGGCATTGCCCAGTATAACAATGTACCATAGTTTACAGGCTATGTTTGAAACCACAGAAGCCACAATTATGCAGAAGGTATTACAAGGGAAAGAATTTTAGTAAGTGCAGGACACCCCCCCTCCCCACACCTCCAAAAAAAAAAAAACACAAAAACCAAGTAAAATGGGAATCCATACAGTGAAAGATAGACTAAAATGCAAATTACACCCTCAATGTATGGAAATTTTTTATTTTAGTCCCAAATGTTTTAAGATTTTGATTTTAATACAAACTGTTGACACTGTTTCAAATTTCATCCATCCATATATTTATGTTAATGATGTGGCAGTTAAGTTCCACCTATGCTTGCAATGTGCATTACTTGGTCCAATTAAAGTTAAACCATGCCAATTCAACTAACTGAGCCATTTATGATTTCCTTTTCTTTTCTTTTCTTTTTTTTATAGGGAATAAAACTTTTATTGAAAAAATTGAACATGATGTTCACGATGGTGAACACTCTAAACAAGAAATAGATACAATATAATCAAGAACCAAAGGAAATAGAGACTAAAAAATCAGATAAAGAAATACAATTCATACAACCCCAAATACGAGCCTAAAGAAACAGAGTACCAAAGAGGAGAGATTTTAGATGATCTAATGTTATCTCTGTCTTCAAAAGTGCGGGTATTGCGTTCCTGCCAAACTAACCACATTAAACATGCCAGGACCATATTCCAAATGGTTGAAAGATGCTTTCCAGACCAGTTTCTCCACATAAAGAAAAATGAGCTGACTGACCTTGGCATTACCCGTTGGATCCCAAACACTACAATAGCTTCGCACCATAAGGCGTGAGAAAACTTACAGTGAAGAAGAAGGTGATCCCTATTCTCCATCACAGTAGCATAAACAACACCTATTAACCAGAAACCGACCTCTCTTGACAAGATTGTCAATGGTGAGTATCCCATCATTAGCTGCTGTCCATAAGAAGAAAGACACCCGTTTAGGCACCTTTGCACACCAAATGCCCTCCCAAGGAAATTCATCAGTGTTAGGACTAGATAATAGCTTATAAAAAGAGCACACATCAAATACCCTAGACGTAGTCAATCTCCAAACCAAGTGATCAACCCCCTCACCCCTCGGCATAGAGGAATAAATAAGCTCAAAAAAGGAATAAAGTCTGCCTCCCAATCTTGAGGAACATGACAGAAAAGTATATTCCAGCTCCTTCTATTTCCTTCAAAATTAGATATTACCAAGTCAGAGACCCATGCTTCTTTAGACAGAGAGCAAGCAAACATAGTAGGAAAAATATCCTTCAAAGGAATAGGCCCACACCAAGAATCATGCCAAAAACTAACACGGCACCCCTCCCCCACATTATACAGAACTAAAGAACTTCTTTGTGCCTTCCTTAATACTCCTCCACATCCCACACCCACGAGACCCTCTTACCCCTCTAGTGCACCAGCCTCCTCTCCCCTCACCATATTTGGCTGCTATAACCTGACGCCATAATTTGTTACTTTCTTTCCCAAAATGGCACAGCCACTTCCCAAGTAAGGCCTTGTTAAACAACCCAATCCTCCGGATCCCCAAACCACCACTCTCAACAGGCAAACGGACCTCATCCCAAGCAACTAAAGGATATTTAAAAACATCCTCTGAGGCCCCCCAAAGGAAATTCCTCTGAACTCTTTCTATTCTAGCTACCACAGCCTGAGGGATAGTAAACAAAGATAAAAAGTAGGTGGGAAGGCTTGAGAGAATACTTTTTAACAAAGCAAGCCTGCCACCTTTCGACAAATAAAGTCTTTTCCAGCCAGAAAGCCTTTTCTCCATCTTTTCTATAATTGCAGATGATACTTTGATTCTGTCAGGGAATGATCCAAACCAAATTGGATATTTGAAACGTGTTCCAATTTTTTTTTTATTTTAAAAATACATAAACTGAAGAAAAAACCTAAACTCAATTGATACACACACACATATATATACAAGGCAAACGGGAGGGGTAAAAAAACATGAAGAAGACCAAGAGAACAATGAACTCAAAAGAAAATTCACAAAAAAACACAATAAACCTAAAAAACAGTTCTCTTCCTCATCATGTTTCAGAAAACAAAGGCAAAAAAAAAAATTCAAAACATAATCTAAAACAATAATTGAAATTCAGAGTTACCTTTACAAACTCCATCACATAATACAACGCCAAATACCCAAACAACAGCGAAAAACCCAACAAATGAAAACTCCATAAAGGACAAGAGCATGTGCAAGGAGAGAGAAGGGAGAATAACTTTGTTTTTTAGAATTTTTTTAGTTTCTCTACCTTTGTGGGTAATTAGTGAATTTTTTTAATTTAGTGATGTGCATTTCTAAATGAAATGACATGTTTTGATTGGATCAATCATAGAGATTGCAGGCTTATATGACATTTAATAGCCACGTTATTAATGGGAATAAACAGAATGATAAAATTCAAAACGGTGTTACATGTTAGGTACTAAAATCATAAATTTTAAACATTACAGAACTAAAATAAAAAACCATCCCAAACATAGATGATGTAACTTGCATTTTAGTTGTGTAAGCTATTTAAAAAATAAACATAAATATCTCATGGATATAGTTCCATGCGTAACTATATGCTGGTATTTTCTTCTTAAAGTTAAGTAGCCAGATAAGAATTAACAGTATTTGGAATCTATAATTGGCATGCATATGGACAAGAAATTTCTCTCACCCTCAGGCTTTGACAATTGAGCATCTTCAGCTAGCTGCATTAGAATAAATAGAAACACAAAACATATATGTTAAAGGCAATCAAATGAGGCACTCTTAAGTTACCATGAGAAAAAGCATATTAAGGAATTTCAGTTCACCGTCTTCTTCTCTGCCAATTCCTTGGCATTATTATTGAGTCCATGTTGATCACTGATTGAATTTTCCTGGATCCTGCAATTTTTGAATATAGAATTTGATTAATTTAGGAAATGCATTCTAGGAAAAGCAAAGCCACATGCCATTAATTTCTCAAGGAAACAAGTAAATAACAATTAACTAGCAAAATCAACAAAAACCTGTTTTCACTATCTGAAGCAGGGACGCTTTTAAAAAGAAATTCGGATGCCAGCTGTTTAGCATGATCATAAGAACCAGTGCGGCTTAAATCCAAGCCAGTACTTGACTGGGAAGTCTGTGCTTGATCCTGCATGCCCAAAACACATTTTCCTTAAAGACGTTATGGGTAGCCAAACACCACAAATACATTTGGTAACTCTTTAAAACAATGACAAAACAGACAAATATAAGCTATATACGCATTGAATTAAAATTTCAAACACCATAATGAAGATTTGAAGATATTGATTTCAAGATAAGAGAGACTCAGATTACAAGATGATAAAAGCATGTTTCAGGATAAACTATACAATGGATTGAGAAAAAGAAATTCATTGGATTGCAATCACTTCTATTAAAAATAAAACCCAACACCAGGCACTACGTATTCCTCAGACTAATGATGATTTATGCAAAATTGCAGTACTACCCAGCCACTAAAGAACCTTCCAAATAGAATAAGCATACAGGATGATAGAAGCATGTTTCAGGGTAAATCACCCCACGTTTTCAGCAAATACATTCATTCAATTGCAATCACTTCTATAGGAAACCAAATACCAGTCACTATGCATTCTTCAGAGTAATGGTTATTTAAGCAAAATTAAGTACTACCTCGCCATTGTAATTAACTTCCAGATATACAAAATTGACAGAGCTCATATATTCTCAACACCCCCCCCCCCCACCTTTTTTTAATTTTCTATTGGTAAGTTGCATCTCACATCCTGTGAGTCTTGAATTCACAACCCTGCCCTCCACCCTATACCATAAGGAGAGGATGAGCCATTTGTACTAGAGCTCATTGGATGTTCTCCATTACCAGCGTGAGTTGCCGTATGCAGCCAAACACTTGTCTAAACAAAGCAAACTAGAGACCACATGTAGCACAGTGATCAAGATTATATTGAAGAACCATCCTCTCTCAACTCGGTATCAACTGCACAAAATCTATCCATAAGTTATGACTTGATCAAGAAAGTCAAACCTATCATGCTACCTATCATCCTGCTGCTTCCCTTGAATCCCTTCCGAGGGACAAAGATCTGTAAGCTACATGCATAAGACTCCAATTACATCAAGGCTTCAATTACACCAAGCACACTTGTCCTTACACTTGATGCCACCAAGAGTCCAAGACAGCGCCAAGCCAATAATATGGCAAGCTTCATAAGAGGATTGGCTATTATCTACAGATTTTTTTTTTCTTTCAAAACTGAATGATGCACCTAAGATTTGAATTTGTTTCAGTAAGTACTGTCCATCAGTTTAAGATCCACCTAAGATGTAATTCTTTAGGAGCACTTTGCGTATGCACCCCATGTACTTGAGGTCTCTCCATTTCAATAAAATTTATTATTTATCCCAAGGAAAAAGACAAACTAAGTTTTAAGAGTCTAGGAAATTTTATTACTTTCTAAAACTGCTAGGCATGGGCTATAGTAACCAGTCCTTGAGGCTTCTATCTCTAGTACTCATGTCATTGGGTGTTTATATTTGGTCTTTAATTTAGGAGTCCAAATCACATTTAAGAGTATGTGTTCACGTTTAGTGGAGGTTGAGTTATCATGACATGGATTCTCATGAGTCATAAGTCATACCTGCCCCATAAAATAAACAAGCAGCATATAAGATAAGCAGTTTGATAACATCCTAATGAAATCACCTAACCAACAACTAGTCCATAGTTGATCTAATATTATCAGATTAAGCACAAATGAGCAAAAAACATAGTCATATTACAACAGCAAGTAAAATAGCTTATATTTGACAGAGAATAACGAGGAACCACCTTAGAGCAAAAGATAGATGACAACCGAGCTCCATCATTGTTTTTCTCAATGGATAAACTACCAAAAGTTTCAGTGTTATGTGAATCCGACAATATATCTTCAATATCTCCATACCCACTATCATCAACCCCCTTACCCCTATAGACAGAAGAGAATTTAGTCTCCTCATCAATATCAAAATCTTCATGGAAGTGAATGCCTCTCTCCTGTTGGAACAAATCAACATGAAATATTTAAGGAATTTGGAGAGACCGATTAACAAAGGAAAAAGTTTAAAAACAAAGACCATTATACTAGATTAACCTCACCTCCGCTAAATGAAGATCTTGAGTTTCCTCACCCTCAATTTCTCTAGCAATTCTTGAGGCTTTCTTTTCCAACTCTTCCATCTTAGGACCTCTCTCAAGTTTTGTTGTATAAAGTTCCTCATCAAAGGTGCTTTTTACTCCAAATAATGCTTCATTGGTTTCAAACTGGTTCCAGTCCCTAGGAAGAAAATAATACAAAAATTATCAGTCACCGCAAATATAAGTGATAGAAAGATCACACTCAATAATTATATATGTATGTACATCTATAACACACACACACATGCGTGTGCACAAACATTGGTCCTTGTAGCGCCCAGAGCCTATTGCTACGTCCAATAAGAGCATGGCTAACCAATTAGTTTCATTTTAAACCATTAAGTAACAATTTAATATGAGTCATAGGAACAAATGGAGGAAGATGGATAAATGAAAACATGTATGTATTAAGAGTGTGAAAGGTGCTTTTTACTCCAAATAATGTCTCATTGATTTCAAACTGGTCCCAGCCCCTAGGAAAAAAATAATACAAAAATTATCAGTCACACAAACTTAAGTTTTAGAAAGACTGCAATCAATATATGTACGTATAATATAATATAATATATATACGCACACACAAATTGGTCCTTGAAGCACCTAGCGCCTATTGCTCCCTCCAACAAGGGCATGGCTAACCAATAAGTTTTGCTTTACATCGTTAAGTAACAATTTTATATGAGTGATGGAAACAAATGGAGGAGGATTGATGAATGTTTGTCTCTGTGTGTGTGTATGTGTGTGAGAAAGAGGGAGAGAGAGTTTGTGTGAATGTGTGCTGTATGTCTGATATTATTTAAATGGGTGCACTTCATTCCACCAAATGAATGTTTAAAGAATAATATCTAGGTACAATTGTACTTTTGCCCAGCCAAGTTTTAACCAAAATAAGCCAATGAAAATAAGATATACCAAACCAACATTTAGAAATTAAATGGAAGAGGTTCAAGGGCCAGAAACAAAAGAAGAACTGCTGCTAATAAAAATTTAAAAGTTCTCACAGGTGATCCTACTCAAGTAGAGAAGTTATTAGAACTGTAGAACAATTACCAAGATATTTGGGGAAAGAAATATTTATTATAACAACCTATTCCAATGGCCATCAAATATATTGTCCAGTTCAGGACACTGCGGATAGTTTTCATCAGGAACCCAGGGTTTCAGTTCTCTCTCCAACTCAACATGTCGAGATTGTGATATGTTGGAGTCCAGCATAAGCTCCTGCTGTCTTTCACGTTGGAATTCTTGTGATAACTCTTCCTTGGTTACTGCCACCCCCTGGCAACATCAACAAACAACCCAATTAAATATTAATGGTGAAAGATGAATACAAACTTAGCCACTAATTCTAACGCAAGACAGTTATTTCTCTTTTACTGCAACAAGACCATATCCTTGCTTTCATTGTAAAAAATTATTAAGTATTTTAATAAAACAACTACACATCAACTTATTGAATCATTTAGGAGAAACCACATTTAAGGCTGCAGAGTTTCAAATACAAGAAATGCAGCAGAACCTTTGCAGAAACTTGTACAAACTCCTTGGAAGTTATAATTAAAGTCTTTATAGGAGCTTTGCTAACAAAGTCTGCAGCAGCCCTCTGTCCCCGTAAAGAACCATCCTTTATCAAGTGTGCCATTTTCAAGACAATTCCTGAAAGTTACAAGCAAGTAAATGTTAAAGAAGACACTTGCCAAAGCAAATTGCAGTGTTTTAGAAAAGAGTTAATTGAATCCACAAACTACATCTGGTTTACAACACTACAAGTCAAACACATAATCTCTTTAAAAAAATCAAATCCAAAAAAACATACCAAAGTCTTTTTCAGCAGGATTTGTTGAATGAAATATTCCAGAGTATATAGATCCATCTTGTACCCGAACTTCCACATGATGCCCAATGAAACAAGTTGTTACATATACTAACCGGTCACGTGAAGGACTCCCATTACCGCCGATTTTGTAGCCAGCCATTGCCCCTATACCATCCACTATGAGAATGGAGAATGTAACGTACTACTGAATGCAATCCAGGTCTAAAAAGTTCACCTGTATTTGTTGATCTGCTGGGATTTGATTTTCCAGACTGCGATTTACTCTCCGTCCTAGTCCCTACTTCTCTCTCGCCTCTTTGACGGCCAAATCCATTAGCAGATAATTTAGGCTGTACAGCTTGTTGCAGATTCATTTCCAGCAACAACCTTTGACCTAGACACACACGCACAAAAAAAGGGTCTGAAATCAGTTAAAGTCCTGCTGCAATATCAATTAAAAGTTGTGCACAAAAAGAAACAGAATAATAGTGGAACATGTGGTTAGCTGTTTCATGAAAATAAGATGAAGGAGGACTGCCAGACCAAATTGATGTGATTAGAATACAGGGAAAAATACAATAAGTAAACACTGCAACTAAAGAATCCTAAATCACAAAATCTGAGAAAATATCTTTCAACTAAATAATACTGGCCAAAAGGGAATTCTCCTACAAAATGGAAAGAATGGACAGAAATATTATATGAGGCAGCTACCCAACCAACATATACCATACTCTTGGATGATGCTATGAAATTCCCTTATTATAGACCAATGTACATCCCTGTATGTTATCTAAGATCATTAAGACACAAAAAAAGACACCTTATAGATCTTGTTGACACCTATTTCATAATACCAGTACCCATCACCAATTTAATTTAAGCCCAAACTCTTATTAGCAAAACTTAAAATCTTCAGTTGAATATAAATTCCCACTTCTGGGACATCTGACTCATTCAAGCAAAAACATCCTGCTTCTGTCAAACCTGACTGCATGAATTACGTCACTGAGTAAAGCTTTTGGCTTGAATGGCTTCATGATTCTTTATGCACGTGACATGGTTAAGCCTAAACTGGTCGTTTATGTAGCTCTGCCATCCTTCAATGTCTGTTGTGGGAGCCTTGGTTTAGTTTTTATTGTTAATGACACTGTCTTGTCCTGCCTTATTTGGTTCAATACCTTGAAATTGTACCCTTATATATATATTCGAATGTGGCATAGATGATTTTGTCTCATATAAAACACCTCCAACCTACACCTTGACCACAAAAATTTCCAAAATAAAGTGCAATAAATGATGAAACACTCCAGCCTGTATCCAAGAGTTTGGATTTTCACCAAAAATAGTTTCTATTGGCTCAAAACCTGCAGGCAGCTTATCATAAACAACCATTACTTTACTGATCTTCAATGAAACATCCTCATTAAAACCAGGACTACTCCTCCACCATTCTCCCCACCCCCAACCCCATCTCTCTTTCTTCTCACATACTCAAAGATTCCCAAACCAACTAAGCTTTTCTTCAACTGCTTGTGTGTTTGAACATACACTTGCTTCTACAAGTTTCAAACTTGTCTGTATGTGTACGAAAGCCCCTGCACACATCCAGGCACCCTCTCACACACACAGATAGAGTAGAATACTAGAATGATGTCTGGCTGAAGCCAAAGCAGAACCACTTATTGCATAACAACATCATATCCAACGATTAAAAAATCACCACTCCTCAATGTCCTTCTCTACACCTGCTAGCTAACTTTTTTTTTTATATAAGTAAAATAGTGACATAAACCTCCTACCTAAACTTCAAAAACTCAAAAACATACAACATTATAGTTTGCTAAAGAATAAAAGACATTACCTTTCTATGATGGGAGCTACCCACAAAGAGACCCTTCAAAGTTCCAATAAAAACTTACATCATGAAGAGAAACAAACAAACCATTACCAGTCAAACAAAACCACAAACCCTCCAAATTCTCCAAATTATTACAAAGGTAAATATCACATGCCATGGCAAGTGATTAGCCGGTTCAAGCCTGGAAATTATACTCTCCAAAAATGGTATTACAGGTAAGATTGCCTACCAATCACCTCTCCAAACCCCGCAAAAGTGAGACCTTTGTACACTAGGTACGACCTTTTCGGTTTCAGCACAAGCATTATCACTAAGACCCTAACAACCAACAATTACGTAAACAAAGGGAAACCTAAAAGCAATTCACACAGTCAATGTACAGCAAAAGGAAACGCACTCAAAAGAAAAACACATCGAATATGAACTCCTAACCACAAATGATTACAACATAATTATAGAATCTCCAACACACTATAAGCAATTAAAAATCAAATGCACAGCAAAAGCAAAATAGTTCTCCAATAAATAAACAAAAAAAACCTAAATTTGTATATATGCGTGATACATTTTCCGGATTTAGCAGATGAATAGCCGAAAATGGAAACTGAAATCAGTAATTAAAGCAAGTGAAGCGAAATTGTGTTTACTACTTAATTGCTTCACCGGAAACCAAACAGGTTTGATTTTCCTTCAGATTTTCTCGGGAACCAAACAGAGAGCAAAGTTAAAAATTAAACAAATTGTAATTCGGATCGCGAAGCCAATTGAGAAGTAATGAAAAAAAAAAAAACAAAAAAAAAAGAGCGTGAATTCAAAGTACGATCTTATCGTTACCTTAAATAGCTGAAGGTTGAAGCTCAATGAATCTGTGAAATTCTCTCTCTTTACTTCGATTTTCAGCGGCGGTGGTGGTGGTGGTGCTTCTCCGAGTTGAGAGACTCAGTGAGTTAGGGTTAGGAATATAGGGAGAGCGAAGAGAGAGAGTTGTAGAAGATCGGAGATGGGAACGAATCGCCGAAACGAGACGAAATTTTTTAGAGAGAGAGAGAGAGAGAGTCTGAGTCTGAGACTGAGTCTGTGTCTCGTTGTGATCGATGTATAGAGAGAGAGAGATTTGAAGAATAGCAAAAGAGGAAATAGGAACGGGAGTGGTGAGCGTTTTGAAGGGTGTGAAAAGAAACGAGCGAGGAGTGGAGGGATTTGGTGCGGTGGGGGTGTAGGATAACGTTCAATGCATGTTTTATATATATATATTTAGAAACAATGCATGTTGTATAGTGTTTGATTGACTTTTACTACTTTTTTTTTATTATTCTTTTTTGTTGTTCACTTGTTCTTGTGTTTTCTATTATTGGGTGGAGTTTTGATTGATCTTTATTGCTTCTTTCTTTCTCTTTTTCTTTTTTCCTCGTATGGAAATAGGAAATAACAAGGATGATGGTGAAGTTCTATTATTGGGTGGAATTTTGATTGATCTTTATTGCTTCTTTCTTTTTCTTTTTTCCTCTTATGGAAATAGGAAATAACAAGGATGATGGTGAAGAAATTTGGTGGAAATTGCTATGTCCTTGCTACTAGGATTCCTATGGGTTCTTTTTTTTTTTTCTTCTTATAATGCAACAAGTTTGAATGGGTAATTTTATAATTTTATACTGATTTTAGAATTGTGTGTATATGAATTATTTATATATTGTTTGTTTTAAGATACATTTTGGGGACTTAATTTGAATTTTTTCCAATTTAATTTACCTATTAAATAAAATAATCTTGTACACTTTTATTTAAGCTAGGTTTATAAGGATATTATTTACCCTTTTTTTAGAATTAATTTAATCTCGATTTTGATTTACTTGTTATCGTGAAAATCAAAATTTGTATCATTTTATATATACTTAAAAAAATTGATGTAATAATTGTTGATTTGATGGCATAAATGGTGTGACAGTTTCAAAATCAATTGACCAAGCATTATTTTCACAAGTTTTCTTAGTATGATTTGCATTTCATCGATTCAATAACAAGTGTGTACTAGATGTTGTTTCTTGCATACATGTTGCATTACCCAAATTATTTATATTCTTTGTTTTGAGATATTTTTCGGGGACTTAATTTAAAAATTTTCCAATTTAACTCAACTATTCAGTATGATAAACTTGTACAATTTTATTTAAGTTAGGTTTTTAAATCAAATTTTTCAAAATAAGTCACCTTGAAAATACAAATTGTATCATTTATATAATTAAAAAATTGAGATGGTGTGACATTTTCAATATTTTATTAGTCAACCATGTGTGATTTCCACATGTCTTCTTGTTTGACTTGCATAAATAATAAGTATGTATCAAATGTTATTTTCTTGCAAAAATATTGTGTTATCCAAATTATTTATATTCTTCATTTTTAGATAATTTTTAGGAACTTGGTTTAAAATTTTCCAATTTAGTTTTGCTATTTAGTAGAATAAAGTTGCATAATTCTATTTTTAAGCCAAGTTTCTAATGATATTATCTAACTTTTTATAATAAATTTAATCTCAATTTTGAAATTCACTTGTCATCTCAAAAACTAGAATTGTATCATTATATATAATTACAAAAATGATATAATAACTTGCAACTTATATTATTTTCTTGCATATTGTGTTATCTAAATTATTTATATTCTTCATTTTAAGATGATTTTTTAGAACTTAACTTAAAATTTTTAAACTTATACATTTTTAATTAAGTTAATTTTATAAGGATATTTTCTGCTTTTTTTTAGAATAAATTGAATCTCAATTTTGATTCACTTGTGATATCAAAAATTAGAATTGTATCATTATATAATTAAAAAAAATTGATGTAATGATGTCACAATTTCAAGATTTTATTAATTGACCAAGTGTTCTTTTCACATGTCTTCTTAGTATGACTCGTGTCTCGTGATTAAATAACAAGTGTATACCAAATTTTGTTTCTTACATAAATGTTGTGTTATCCAAATTATTTATATTATTCGTTTTTTAGATTATTTTTGGAGACTTAATTTGAAAATTTTCCAATTTAATTCAGCTATTTACTATAATAAACTTGTTTATTTTTAATTTAGTTAATTTTAGGATATTATAAATTTTTTTAAGAATAAATTTAATCTTGATTTTGATTCACTTATCATCTCAAAAATCAGAATTTTGTTATTCTATATAATTAAAAAAATATGTAGTAATAACCGATTTGATTTGATAGTATTAATAGTGTGATGGTTTCAAGATTTTATCATTTGACCAAGCGTTATTTCTACATGTCTTCTTAGTATAATTCGTGTCTCGTCGATTCAATAAGAAGCATGTACCGGATGTTGTTTATTGCATAAATGTCGTAATCCAAATTATTTATATTCTTTGTTTTGAGATTATTTTTGGAGACTTAATTTGAAAATTTTCTAATCTAATTCAACTATTTAGTAGAATAGACTTGTACAATTTTATTTAAGTCGGGTTTTTAAGTATATTATCTAAATTTTCAAAATAAGTCACCTCGAAAATCATAATTGTATCATTTTATATAATTAAAAAATTGATGTAATAATTGTCAATCTGATAGCATTAATGTTGTGATAGTTTTAAGATTTTATTAGTTTACCAAGCGTTACTTCAATGGGTCTTCTTAGTATGACTTACGTCCTGTCTCTCTCAATAAAAATACGTGTACTAGATGTTTTTATTTATTTATGGGAAGTGTGTACTAGATGTTGTTTCTTGTATAAATGTTGTGTTATCCAAAGTATTTATATTCTTCATTTTGGGGACTTAATTTGAAAATTTTCCAATTTAATTCACCTATTTAATATAATAAACTAATACAATTTTATTTAAGTTGGGTTTTTAGTTCAATTTTAATTAAAAAAGTTACCTAGAAAATCAAAATTGTATTTTTTACATAATAAAAAAATTGATGTAATAATTGTTGATCTGATAGCATTAATGGTGTGATAGTTTAAAGATTTTACCAGTTGACCACATGTTACTTCAATAGATCTTCTTAGTATGACTCGCATTTAGTCAATTCAATAACAAGTGTGTATTAGATGTTTCCTACATAAATATTATGCTATCCAATTTATTTAAATCTTCATTTTGAGATGATTTTTGGGAATTTAATTTGAAAATTTTCCGATTTAATTAAGCTATTGAGTAGAATAAACTTGTACATTTTTATTCAAGTCAAGTTTCTAAGATATTTAATTTTTTAGAATAAAATTTATTCTTGATTTTGATTCTCTTGTTGTTTCAAAAATTAGAATTGTATCATTTTATATAATTAAAAAGTATGTAATAAACTACCAATTTGATCGCATTAATAGTGTGACAGTTTCAAGATTTTATCAGTTGACTAAGCATTATTTTTACATGCCTTCTTAAAATGCCTTATGTTTTGTCAAATCAATAAAAAGTGTGTACCAAATGTTGTGTCTCGAAGAGACGTCATGACACATATTAGTCAATATCTTAATGAGTTCATTTTAGAAAATGTGTAAGGTTTTCTTTATGATATACTTTTAAGAGCCATGTCCAGGTGTCCTCTTACTGTGACTTACCTCTCATCAATTCAATAACAAGTATGTACTAAATGTTACATATTTTAGACTTACCAAAACACATATTAGAATAGATGCATCTATATCAAATATATCCATAGATTTTTTATATATAAAAATATATATATATAAGTTTGGCTCCTAAATTATATGTCAAATTTGAGTTTCATTCCATATATAATAAGGGGGCTTTAGTTGAAATTTTACAAATTTAATTTAATATCAAATGGAAAAAAACTTATAGATTTCTTTGAGCCAAATTTAAAAAACATTCTCTAAAACTTCAAACTAAATTTAACATCAATTTTAAGTCATCTTTTCACTTGATGAGGAAAATTGATGGAAAATGCAATGCCCTTACTACTAGGATTCCTAGTGTTCTTTTATTGCTATAAAGTTTAAATGGGTTTATGACTCTAAGCTTGATTTCATGCTATGTTTTCCAAATTATTTATATTCTTTTTTTTTTATATATATAGATATATTTCGGGGACTTAGTTTGAAAAGTTTCCAATTGAATTCAGCAATTGGGTAGATTAAACTTGTACAAATTTACTTAAGCCAAGCTTATGAGGATGATATATAAATTTTCAGAATAAATTTAACCTCTAATTTGATTCACTTGCCACCTTGAAAACAAAATTGAATAATTTTATATTGTTACAAAAATTGATGTAATAACTGTCGATCTGATAGCATTAATGGTGTGACAATTTCAAGATTTTATTTGTTGACCAAACGTTGTTTCCACATGTCTTCTTAGTATAACTCTCGTCTTGTCAATTCAGTAACATGTATCAAATGTTGTTTCTTGTAGAAATGTTATGACGCATATTATAATATATCTTATTGTATTTATTTAAAAAATAATATGCTACTTTTTTATATTTAAATACGAATAGTTCTAAGAGTCATGACTGTGTGTGTTCTTAGTGTGACTCACATCTCATCAACTCAATAACAAATGTGTACCATAAGTTACTTTCTTGAGACTTGCCATGGCAAATATTATAAAATACATTGATGTGTGCATTTCCAAATATCCATACTTTTTTGTTGGGGACAAAATATGAGTTTGGCTCCTAAATTATATGGAAAAAAAATTGAGTTTCATCCCATGATTTTGGGGTCTTCAATTGAATTATACAAATTTTGTTCAATTATTAAATATAAAAATTATAGATTTGTTTAAGCCAAGTTTAAAACATTCAATCTAAAACTTCAAACTAATTTATCTTCAATCTTAACTAATCATTCCATTGAAAAAAAAGAATTGATGGAAATTGTAATGTCCTTGATACTAGGATTCATAAGGTTTTTTATTACTATAAAGTTTAACCGAGTTTTATAACTTTAAGCTTGATTTCAATGTTGTGTTATCGTAATTATTCTATTCTTTGTCTTGAGATAAATTTTAAGGACTTGATTTCAAAATTTGTCAAGTTAATTCAACTATTGAATAGAGTAAACATGTAAAGTTATATTTGAGTGAATTTTTAAGGAAATTATCTAAACTTTCGAAGTAAATTTAACCTCAATTTTAGTTTACTCGTCATCCCATAACCATAATTGTATCGTTTTATAAAACAAAACAACTTTTTTTTTTCGAGGAAGACAAAAAAACTTATTTTTACTTACTGTGAATTTCTTATAAATAAAAAATAACTGCAAATTTATTGGCATTGATAGTGTGATACACTTTTATGTTATCTTTTTTTTTTTTTTTTTGGTAGAATACACTTTTATGTTATCACTAGTTGAATAAGCGTTGCTTTCACATGTTTAGTATGAGTCGTGTCTTGTTAATTCAATCACTAAGTGTATACTAGGTGTAGGATAACACTCAATATTCTTCAGAAAGGATAACACTCAATACATTGATTGACTTTACTTTTCTTGTCTTTTTCTATTGGTGGGCAAATTTTGATTGATTTTATTGCTTTTTTTTTTCTTTTACCGTTTTTGGAAAAACAAAATAATAAGTACGATGAATAAAGATGGTGGAATGTCCCTACCGCGTGGATTCTTATTTTTGTTTGTTTGATTGCTTAGGGTTTGTTTGGATAGAATTTATTGCTAAAAATTGAAAAACTATAGCAAAATATTTTTTAAATATGTGAATAGTGCGGTAGGACCCATTTTTAATGAAAAAGTTGCTGAATATTGAAAATTGTGGATCCTATGAACAGTGCACAGATGCAATGTTCACAGTAAAAAGTCAACAAGTGCGGCTTGAAAAAAAAAAACTGCAAAACGCGCTGTTTGAAAACGCAGACGCGAAAACGCTGTATCCAAACTCTCTATTAATTTTAAAATGGAGAATTTCATAACATTGATATTAATTTTCTTCTAAAAAAATACCTAGTATTAATTTTGTGCTATTTGAATTATTTATAATCTTCTCTGTCATGAAATAATTTTGGAAAATTTGTTGATATAATTCAACTATATTATAGGTTCCAGTTAACTCAATTGGTAAAGTCTCTAATAATTGAATAAGAGATATGTGGTTAAATCCCCATCTACACCAAAAACCGATTAATGTCTTAGTTTGATAGAGTTATCATCACTCATAAGGAGCGGATGTCATAGGTTAAAACTCTCTAAAAAAAAAATCAACTATAAAATAAATATGTAGAGTTTTATTTAAGTTAAAATTATAAGGATATTATCTAATTTTTCATAATAGACTTAACTTTAGTTTTAAACTTTTAATTAACTTCTCGCCTTAAAAACCATAAACTATATTTTTTATATAATAAAAAATAGATGTAATAATGACGTATCAAATAACATTAATAGCGTTACACTTTCAATTTTATTAGTTGAACAAATTTTATCCCCTCAACAGAAAATATTATCTCCACAATATTTTTATAATACTTTAACAGCAAATCTTAAGTTGCAAGTTGTTATTGGATGTTATTGTTAAGTAACAAAGTAATTTCAGTTGTAAGTTCAAATTATAACTAGTTACAATTTACTAGCTGCGTTCAAATATTATGAACGCAACGCTTCTCTATTCCCACCTGCGATTTGTTGTGAAAATATTATGAATGCAACGCCTCTCTATTCCCACCTGTTATCATTTTAGTATGACCCACGTCTCCTCAAATCAATAACAAATGTGTATATAAATGCTATTGGAAAATATCCTATGATTTCATTTTTAAAAAGAAAATATGTAATAATTTTTTATATTAAAATATGATATAATTTAAAAACCTATGCGTCTTCTTAGTATGACTCATTTCTCATCAATTAATTAATAAGTGTGTCCTATATGTTATTTTTTGAGACATGTCATAACAAATATTAGAAACTACATTGATGCGTCCATTTCCTAAAATCCATATATTTTTTTTGAGAAATGATATGTCCACAATATTTTCACAACATTTTTACAACAAATCCTAAGTGGTTGGTTGTTACTGGTTATTATTGTTGGGGCAAAATAATAATCCTAGTGTTAAGTTTAAATTTAAACCAATAACAACTAACCACCTGTGATTTGTTATGAAAATGTTGTGGACGTAGCATCTTTTATTTTTTTTTGGGTCAAAATATGAGTTCGGATCCTAAATTATATGACAAATTTGAGTTTCATCCCATAACAAATATTAGAAACTACATTGATGCGTCCGTTTCCTAAAATCCATATATATTTTTTTTGTCAAAATATGAGTTCGGATCCTAAATTATACGACAAATTTGAGTTTCATCCCATAATTTTGGGGTCTTCAGTTGAAATTTTACAAAATTAATTTAATTATTAAATAGAGAAGAAGTCAATTTTTTTAAAGCCAAGTTTAAAAAATTTATCTCAAATTCAACTTAAATTTAACATCAATTTTAACTCATCGTTCATCTGATGAAGAAATTTAATGGAAATTGTAATCTATATATCTATATATATAATAATAGGTAAAGCAGAGAGAAAAACTAATTAAATTTTAAATTGAAATTCAATTAGAGTCTAATTTTGCGCCTTGAATTTCAATTAAAGTTTAATTTTGTGCCATGTGTCCCATCTAATTTAAATTTTTGCGTCCAATTAGTTAATTTAGTATAGAAAGAGAGGAGTCCAATATAATAAACCATAAAAAATATAATCATATAACTAAAAAAAATATCAAATTTGTAAGTCATATATATATATATATATTAATAGGTAAAACTTAGAGAAAATTGAATTAGAATTAGAAATAATAATCCAATTTTGTGCTATGTATCAAATTTATGTGGGAACTACACCATAATTATCCACTTAAGCTTGTGCCATGTATCTACTTAAATTTTTTAATTTTTGTGTCAAGTGAGTTAATGAGTGCAAAATACTAAGAATCTAATATTAATGAACTATCAAACTTAAAAAAAAAAAAAAAAATCACATATATTCAACAAAAATCACCACATGTTTCTCAATAAATAAATAAAATAAAAATCACTATATAACTGTAAGTGCACAATTGCACCTGGACCCAAGAACAGTTACGGGCTCAGGCCCAACGAGCCTTAAACAATGTAATTTGTAGAGTGTGGGCTTGAAACCCAGGTTAGAAGTGTTTGAGGATTAAATAGCAAGTTAAAGATTATAAACACTTAAAAACAACAAAGAATGCTATAAATCAATCTGCTCGGACGTAAGCCGAGAACTGTTCTTATATAATTTCTCTCTCTCTCTTTTTCTCTTTCTTTTAGGTTCCAAAGAGGGAGATCCCCCCTTTCTGTCTTAGATTCCTCCTTAAATACTACTCTCTTGAATACCTTTTACACGTGTTGCTTTACCTCCCCTTTAACCTAGATATTTCTTTTCCCAGTGCCTTTGAATAGTAACCAGAAGTTTCTCTTCCACTGTTCAGGTGTCACTTCCCCATCAATGCGGCCAGGGTGGTAGGTGCAAGGTCTTTAATGTGGAGGTAGCAGCCTTTATCTTTGACATTTCTTCAACACCAGTGCTTCTGGGGCATTCTAGGGTTTACCCCTTTTAACCATTGGTCTTAACCGTGTCATCCCCTAATCTTTATTGCGAAACCCCGAGTTCTTCGGTGTCCGTCCGAGGATAAGTTCACCCTCGGCTGGATCCTCGGACCCTCGGGGTATGAGCCGACCCATAGTACCAACAAATTCAAAATCCAGTAGCAGGTCGGCCTTCCTTAACACGGCCCAAAAGGCCCACATTCTCATCAGGATCTTTTTGCCCCCCACAATAACAAAAATCACTACACGTTCTATCTTATTAAAAATTAGAAAAAAATGATCATAAGCAGTATTAAATTTAGGTAAGAATTTTAATATGTAACCAATTACGTTTACTTTATAAAAATAATTTGACTAATTATCTATATTTTATGATAAAAATTATGTTTAATTTTAAATGTATCTAGTATGCATGAATGCATGTGTTACATGTTTTAAAAAAATTTTAATTTGACTAATTATTTATATTTTTATAATAAAAATTTTGTTTAATTTTAGATGCATCTATGCATTTGCATGGAGTTATATGCTAGTGTCCTTAATACTAGAAATCCTAAGGCGTTTCAGTATAATAAAGTTTAAAGAGATTAAATTTTGTAAGGATGTAGTATAAAACCTATATTTTACCCTTCCAATTCTAATACCAAATGAATTGAAGCCAAAATACCAAATGAAAATAGATCGATTTTTTTTCAATCCCGAGGAAGTACATATTTTGCCAGAATCTTCTTCCATAACGGTACAGAACAATAGTCTCATTGGACTAGATACACGAATCACTTTAAATACAAGAAGTCGAGCGGGCGGATTGGTCCGAGTGGAGAGGAAAAAAAATGGATTGAACTTAATATCTTTTCTGGAGATATCCATTTTCCTGGAGAGATGGATAAGATATCCCCACACAATGATATCTTGCTCCTGCTTGGAGTGGCAAAAAAAAAAATGCTAAGGAATCAAAAAAAAAATTTTGAAAAATTGGATCTATGTCCAATGGATCCCACCTAACAAGAAAAAGTATTTTGTTTTGGCTTGACCCGTAATCATATATGAGATAGCGGACGGTATAAATTTAGTAACACTTTTCTCCCAGGATCTGTTGCACGAAAGGGATAATATGGAACTTAGAATTGTCAATTATATCCTTTATGGCAATGGCAAACAAATTCGGGGAATTTATGGAACAAATATTCAATTAGTTCGGACTTGTTTATTGTTGAATTGGAAACAAGACAAAAAAAGTTCTTCTGTCGAAGAGGCCCACGCTTCTTTTGTTGAAATAAATACAAATGGTATGAGTCAAGATTTCCTGCGAATCGATTTAGTGAAATCCCATATTTCGTATATCAATAAAAGGAAAGATCCGTCAGGTTCAGGATTGATCTTTGATAAGAGGCCAGACCGCACCAGTATCAATCCATTTTATTCTATTTCTTCCAAGGCAGGGATTCAACAATCACTTAGCCAAAATCAAGTAACTATTCGTACATTGTTGAAGAGGAATAAGGAATGTCAACCTTTTATAATTTTGTCATCATCTAATTGTTTTCAAATGGGTCCATTCAACGATGTAAAATATTACAATGATGTAATAAAAAAAAGAATCAATGAAAAGAGATAGTCTAATTCCAATTAGGAATTCCTTGAGACCTTTAGGATTAGGAAGAACCCCTCAAATTGCGCATTTTTATTCATTTTATCATTTAATAACTTATAATCAGATCTCGGTAACTAAATATTTACAACTTGACAATTTCAAAGAGACTTTTCAAGTGCTTAAATATTATTTAATGGATGAAAATGGTAGGGTTTCTATTTATAATAATCCCGATCCGCGCGGTAACATCGTTTTGAATCCATTCAATTTGAATTGAAATTTTCTCCATCATAATTATTGTGAAGAAGCGTCTAGAATAATTAGCCTTGGACAGTTTATTTGTGAAAATTTATGTATAGCCAAAAACGGACCGCACTTAAAATCGGGTCAAGTTCTAATTGTTTATTTCAATAGCGGCATCCAAAATGCCTATACGAACGCAATTCATTTTGCATTCACGACTTTTGGAAAGAGTCGCTAAATCAGCATTCACGACTTTTGGGAAGAGCTGCTAAATCAGGGGTTTGAAACCAAACTTCTCCTCAGGAGGATAGATGGGGCGATTCAGGTGAGATCTAATGTAGATCCAACTTTCTATTCAATCGTGGGATCCGGGCGATCCGGGGGGGACCACCACGGCTCCTCTTTTCTCGAGAATCCATACATCCCTTATCAGTATATGGACAGCTATCTCTCGAGCACTAATTTAGGTTCGGCCTCAATGGGAAAATAAAACGGAGCACCTAACAACGTATCTTCATAGACCAAGAACTACGAGATCGCCCCTTTCATTCTGGGGTGACAGAGGGATCGTACCATTCGAGCCTTTTTTTCATGCTTTTCCCGGAGGTCTGGAGAAAGCAACATCATCTGATCACATATTTAAGAATAAGCATAGCTACACCCAATCAATTTTAATAGTCATATATAAACCCAACAAAATTAGGAGTTTATTGAGATGTTATTAGGTGGGGTAGGATGTATTGAATTTTAAGTAAAATGCTGATGTGGAAATCACTTATTGGATGATGTAAAACATGGGTTTTATACCCCATCCTTACCAAATTCAAACTCAAGTTTAAATGTGTTTTACAACTTTAAGCTCCATTTCAATGTATCGTTATCCTAATTAATTATTTTCTTTGTCTTAAGATAAATTTTGAGGACTTGATTTGAAAGAGTAAAACAAGACAACTAATGTAATAATTGCAAATTTGATCGCATTAATAGTGCCACACATATCTTTTTAGATATTATTAGTTAACTAAGAGCATTCGCATCAAGGGTTTTAAAAATTTTAGCATTTAGCATCTAAAAAACCAACTTTATAGCATTTAACACATTACAATATACCTAACATCAGAACTTCTATTTTTTTAACACTTTATTTGGATAATCTTTCTTTATTATTTTTTATTCTTCCTCTCTGTCCCTTTGTCTCTCTCTCTTTTTCAACCCAACTGTTCTAAGCACTGCCAGCCATCACAATACCAACAGTCACCACAAAACCCACCACCCAACCACCTACCAAAAATTCACCACCCATACCATAACCACCACAAAGCCTACCATCACCTCCATCAACCACATCCACCCAACCACCTACCAAAAATTCACCACCCATACCATAACCACCACAAATCCTACCATCGCCTCCATCAACCACATCCACCCACCACCACAAACCACAAAAAAAAAAAAAAACTCCATCATCGCCCCCACCAACCAAATTCACCCACAACCAAAAACAACAGTAGAAAAAAAATTTTAAAAAAAAAAATCAAAACCATCAACGACCATCGGACCCATGACCTAACCACTCGAATTGGATCAACAAACCACCGCACTGTAACCCAGGAACCAATCATTCCACCAAAACTGACTAAAAACTAGATTGGAACCCATGGAAAGAGAGGAGAGAGATCGAGAGTTAGTCCACAAAAGAGAGGGAGAGTGAGACAGAGGACAGAGAATGAGTGGAAGAGTCTGAGAAAGAGAAATATGAGAGAGAATGAGAGTGAGAGTTTGAGAAGAGAGAATTAAAAATATTAAAAAATGATAACATGTTGCTACAGTGAGCTCACATTTTTGAGAGCTCACTGTAACAAAATGTCAATTTTTTTAGCATATAACATCTTTGATGAAGTAAATTTCTGTGGTTTCAATTGCTAAAAATAACATTTTAGCATTTATACCACCTTTAATGTGAATGCCCTAAGCGTTTCTTTCATATGTTTATTATGACTCGCGTCTCGTAAATTTAATTACAAGTGTGTATTAGATAATGTACATTGTAGAAATGTTATTACGCATATTAAAAAAAAATAGTTTAATGGTTTTTTTTTAATTTGCACATTTAACAAAAATTAATGTATGACAATGTTTTATTTTTTATTTTTTACAAGAAGACTTGAATTTCATTAAAATAAATAAACGAAATAAATTACATGATTTGATAGAGCATGTTTAAAAAATAATGTTTTAAGAATAATGTCAGTTTATTTTCTTACCATGACTTATGTCTCATCAATTCAACAGTAGTCATGAATCTAATGTAACTTTTTTGTAGACCTGCCATGACCTAACTTGCTCAATAAACATATATGGGGAGTTATAGACTAATAACATGCAACACATGGACGCTTTACTGTCTATATAGCATAATTGCACATAGATTAGCAATGGAGGACAATGTTGCCAAAAGAATGATCTAGGGGGATAAATAAAGTACAAATGTGGAAAGATTTTTGTGGAGTGTGGAGAACAGGTTTAACACCTCATGTGTGCAATCGTTGGGGTGGAGAGCTCTTAATGGTGCACTACCAACCTTGTATAATTTCAGAAAAGAAAAAAAAAAAAAGGAAAAAAAAGTGGATGTGGTAGATGAAGAAATTCTCAATGACCAGAATTTCTAATGAAGCAAGAAAGAGATACAAAGATCACCAATGACAGAAACAAGATTACACAGAATATATTGAAAAGAGAAAGTCCAAGAAAATGAGAGAAAGTGAGAGAAAGATTGAGACAAGAATTGAGAGAATAAAACTTTTATTGAACAACTGAGAATTCTTGCATAAATACAACTGAGCTCAATGAGTTGTTTTTATACCTTAAGATTACAGTAACTACTTAATTAACCACCCACCTTATGCGGATCTAAACCCTGAAATTTAGGAATTACAATTACACTTTTCTAACTGAAATTTGTGCCAAAGTCAACTGCTCTTTGAACTGAGGAATACACTATCGTTTTACTAATACATCTCCAAGTTTAGTTATTAAGCTAAACGATGTGTTTTTTAACATAAATTCTATTTAAATGAAACGATGTGTTTAATGCAATGTTGAACCGCTATCGTTTTGACCATCAGTTATCTTCAACCTGTGCTTCTTCTTCTTTACTGGTCTGGTCCTGTCATCTTCAACATCCCCCCTCAAATTGATCGAGGAAGAATCAACCAGAAGTTGGCACGATGAAATTGAAAAAGAGGAGTAGGAAGAGATTTAGTAAAAACATTTGCAAAGTTGTCCTTGCCAGAAACAAACCCAATTTGCAATTGCTTGTGAAGGACCTTCTTGCGAGTGAAATGATAGTCCACCTCGAGATGTTTGTTACGAGAGTGAAAAACAGGACTGGCAGATAAGGCAACTGCAAAAACATTGTCACACCAAATTACATGAGAAATTATACAATCCTCTGGTGGACCACGTCTCTTGTCCACTATCCCACTAAAAAACTCCCATTTGTTTAAAATTGCCGAGTCAGTAATAAGTTTCTATTTTAACAAATTTTTTAACTCAACAATTTTAAACAAATGTAAGTCTTTTAGTGGAATGGTGGACCACGTCACTTGTCCACCATGTGGACCTTATAATTTCTCAAATTACAGGGACATGAGAAAGATAAATGCGAAGCTCTTTGAAAAAAAATATGAAGCCAAGACAATTCCGCTATCGTTGTAGCTAAGGCACAATATTCAGCCTCGATTGAAGAACGAGACACTGTACTCTGCTTCTTAGCAAACCAAGAAATAGGATTAGGCCCAAGGAAAACAAGCAAACCTGTTGTAGAATGGTGATCAGTAGGATCCCCAGCCCAGTCCACGCCTGAGAACGCAATAAGAGTCAAATAACCAAGAGTGAAAGAAATTCTGAAATGAAGGTGCCTTTGGTATAACAAAGAACAAGCTTAGTTGCCTCTAGTTGAGTGGTAATGGGATGACTCACGAACTGGCATAGCTGATGAGCACTAAATGCAATATTTGGACAAGTGAAAGTTAAATATTGAAGAGCACCAACCATGCTCCTATACTGAATAGGATCTGAAAGAGTAACACCATCATATGGAACTAAACGTGTGGAAGGACAAGAAGAGTCTTAGTAGCTTTGGAGTTCTCCATGTGAAATCTGCAAAGCACATCAGAGACATATTTTGATTGAGTAAGAGTGAGATCATGAGCAGTTTGGGTAATCTGAATTCCCAAGAAGTAATTGAGGAGGCCTAAATCCTTAAGTTCAAACACCTAACCAAGAGCAGCTATAAGATTTTGGACTTGAGTTGAATCATTGCCAATGACAATGATATCATCAGCATACAATAGAAGATGTACAATGGTATTAGTTGAGCAGAAAATGAACAAGGAGCTATTGGCCACTGAAGCACTAAAGCCAAGATGAAGCAAGTGAAAAACAAACCTCTCAAACCAAGCCCTTGGTGCCTGTTTGAGACCATAAAGAGACATAAGCTACTTACAAACATAATCAGGATGAGCAGAATCCACATAGCCTGGAGGTTGATGCATATACACTTCCTCTTTGAGATATCCATGGAGGAATGCATTAGACACATCAAGTTGTCTCAACTGCCACTGACAACTCACAGCAATAGCCAAAACAAGTCTCACAGTGGCAAGCTTAACCGCAGGACTAAAGGTCTCATGAAAATCCACACCTGCCTGCTAATGAAACCCTTTTGCAACCAACCTGGCCTTGTACCTAGATATTGAACCATCACTATTCAATTTAAGTTTAAAGACCCATTTGCATCCAACCAAATTCATATGAGGAGGAGCAAGATTAAGAGACCATGTCTACTGTCTTTGAAGAGCTTGAAACTCAGCATCCATTGCCTCACACCACTTTGGGTATTAAGAGGAAATCTTGTAAGAGGGAGGTTCAATGTAGGTGTAGTCTATAGTGGCTTTGTAGCAAAGTTTAGAGTTTGGTTTGGTAATCCCATTTTTGGACCTGGTTTGCATAGGATGAGAATTTTGTGTATAGGGAGGTTGAAAAAGGGAAGATGTTGTTGCTTGAGTAGGTAAAGGCTTAGGGTGAGAATGTAAAGTAGGCAAGAGTGATGGTTCTGCAGGTAAGTCCACAGTAGATGGAGAGGGTGAATTGGCAGGTGAAGTAGGTATTAATGAGGTAGGGAAGAGTGGAGGTGAAGTATCTGAGGGAAGATTAATAGGTGAAGATGGATAGGAATCAAGTTAAGGGGGTTGATTGGTAGAGTTGATTGGATAACCAAGTGGGAATAGTAGTAGCATTGGAGGAAGTGGAAGATACAGATGTTACAGTAGATGAAAAAGGAAACTTAGACTCATTAAAAATAACATGTCTAGAGGTATGTACATGATTTTTTTGATGACCAAGACAAAGGTGTCCTTTAGAACTAGTAGGATATCCAATGAAAATACATTCTTTAATCCTAGGTTCAAGCTTGTGAGTAGTGTAGGGTCTGAGATTAGGAAAGTATGCACAACCAAAAGTTTTAAGTTAAGTTAGATCAAGTGAAAAAGAGTATAGCTTTGACCAACGAGATTTCCAACCGAGAACTGAAGTAGGAACAAGATTAATCAAATTGACAGCTGTTTGAGCTGCAAATGTCCAGTAAGTATAAGGAATAGAAGCTTGGGATAAAAGGGTAATAGTAGTTTCAATTATATGATACTGTTTCCTCTCAACAACACCATTTTGCTGAAGTGTGTGAGGGCAAGAGAGATGATGAGTAATACCATGTTGTGACAGATAGGATTCGAAGTCATTTGAGATGAATTCACCACCTCCCTCAGACCTAAATATTTTGATTTTGGAGGAAAATTGATTTTCAATCATAGCATTGAAATGAACAAATTCGGTAAAGGCATCTGATTTGAACTTCAACTAATAAAACCAACTAAATCTAGAATTATGATCAACAAACAAAATGTAATATCTAAACCCATTTACAGAAGCAATAGGTGTAGGATCCCACAAGTCGGAGTGAACAAGTTCAAAAGGAAGCGAGTCACTTGAGTGTCAAAACCAAGCGGAAGAAGCTGTAAATTGAGAATTTGGAAAAGAGAGATTGTGCATTTTACCAAATAAGCAATGAGTACAAGTTTGATCCAAAACATTGTTCTTATTCAGTACAGATTTGATATTAGGAAACAAACTATTGAGAGCTTTTGATCATGAGGATGACCAAGCCTTATATGCCAGAGAGACTTATTGAAAACAAGTGATTTAGAAACATTATTGCAAACCTTAGGTGACAAAGAAAGCTAAGAAGCTTGATGAGGATAGATGGGATAAACGCCACTTTCATTTTTGCCCTTGTAGAGAATTTCCCCGTGGCCAAGGCCTGAATTGAAAGAATATTTTCATCAAAATAGCACCAGTAATTATTATCATGACAAAGTTTATGAACAGAAGCAAGATTTGATGCAATTGAGGGAACTCTAAGAACATTGTTAAGTTGAAGATTAGAGAAAGAGGATGGAATAAGGGCTGTACCAATATGTGTAATGGGTAAAGTTTGACCATTGTCAACAGTGAGATGATCCTGAGTAGTGTAAGGCTTTGGGAGGCTAAGATGATTGAGACTAGCTGTCATATGATCAATGGTTGCACTGTTAGCAAGCCTAGGTTGATCTTGAGTAAGGCAGGCATTTGATGTTGTGGCCATTGCAACAAGCTTGGTAGGTGGATGCTTGCTTTAATAAGCATAATCCATCCTATGATAGCAATCAATAGCCAAATGTCCAAGTTTTCCACAGATTTGGCATGTAGGCCTATCTAATCTAACACCACCAGAGCTAGATTGAGCTTGTTGAAAATGGTTGAAGGAAATGAATTGAGAAGATTGACCATTGAAGCCTCTACCACCTCTACCTGCTCTATTGTTAAAGTTTCCTTTGCCTCTTCCTCTATTGTAAGATTGATTATAACCACTGCCATTAGATTTTTGATTAGCTATTACAGCAATGGCAAAAATGGTATCTTTGACTTCTAACCCTTCATTAAATGACTCTTCCTCTGCATTTAGCATAGTTGAGAGCTCATCAAAATTAAGCTGAGTACTCCTAGTCCTGATAGCTAATCTGAATGCATTGTACTCCTTAGGGAGTCCCTTAAATGCAATGTAAAGCAATTCTTCATCATCCACAATTACTCCAGTTGCTAGCAACTTGTCCCTTACAACTTTGATTTTCTATAGATAAACATCCATAGTATCACTCCCTTTCTTGAGATTATGAAGTTCACCTTTAAGATTCATGATGTGAGACCTTGAGATTGAAGAAAACCTATTTTCAAGCACCTTCCAGGCTTCGATAGTAGTAGCATATTGAATAGTAATGCAAGAACAGATAGAGACAAAGTTGAACTTATAAAGGTAATCAAAGCCTTTTCCTTTGATTTCCAAACTAAGAAATCTAGATTCACAATTGTAGTGTATTATCCTAACAAGTCTTTGAGAAATTTCTCAGGAATTAGTTGAGGCTCTTTAAGCAACTCAAACAAGGAATAGGTTTCAAGAACCATAGAAATTTGATGTTTCCACACAATATATTTGGTATTGTCTAGCTTCGCTGTCATCATATTTGACATATTAGATAGCAGTAAAAGAGGTTGATTTACCAGATTCATAGCTGAGCTTGAAGACATTGTAGAAGTAGATGAGGATGACGCCATTGTTGAGCTTGAAGTTGCCATTGATGAGTTTTGAGTCACAGCAGTAGATTGCTTTGATACCATGAAGAAATTCTCAATGACCAGAATTTCCAATGAAGCAAGAAAGAGATACAAAGATCACCAACGACAAAAACAAGATTACACAAAATCTATTGAAAAGAGAAAGTCCAAGAAAATGAGAGAAAGTGAGAGAAAAATTGAGAGAATAAAACTTGTATTGAACATTTGAGAATCCTTGCATAAATACAACTGAGCTCAATGAATAGTTTTTATACCTCAAGATTACACTAACTACTTAATTAACCACCCACCTTATGCTGATCTAAACCCTAAAATTTTGGGATTACAGTTTAGCTTTTCTAACTGAAATTCGTGCCAAAGTCAACTGCTCTTTGAACTGAGGAATACGCTATCATTTTACTAATACATCTCCGAGTTTAGTTATTGAGCTAAATGATGTGTTTTGTTACATACATTCTATATAAATGAAATGACGCGTTTAATGCAATGTTGAACCGTTGTCGTTTTAACCATCAGTTATCTTCAACTTGTGCTTCTTCTTCTTTACTAGTCTGGTATTGTCATCTTCAATAGTAGAGTGGTGTGTCCATTGTAGGATGCATAAGGAGATAGTTAAGCATGCTTTATATTAGAAGGAGATGCTTGCAATTTCCCATAGGTACTATGGAGTTCTTCATTGGATTCTTCTTGGCTGGGGAACTTGGTTTTGGAAGCTCCATCGTTCACTGCTCTTTCAATTCACTAAGGTGTGTAATTTTTTTTTTTTTTTGGGTGTGAAGCTAATTCTTTAGCTCATGGACTTGCCTGATGATATGCTAAGAAAGTATTAGGCTGATCTTCTTGTTTGGTTGGAGGAGGTACTCCTTTTGTTCAAGCCCAATTATTTTTTTGATGTGCCTATTTGAGTTTTACATTTTAATAAAGGTCCTATTAGTGGGTGCCTTTAAAGTATTTTTGTTATAGATTATTTTTTTTTAAAAAATTGATACTATTTTATTAGAAATATAAAAAACTGTAAAAAAAATTCAGTGCTTTTTTTTTTTTTATAAGAAGACTAAAATTTTATTAATGACTAGATGAACTTGTTACATCATGGAGAATAGCTTGCTTGAGAAAACAAGGAATCTCTTCAATCCAGGCAATGAAATCAACAACACCGCAAGCGTGTTTGGCTAATAAGTGGGCTAGTCTGTTGCCTTTTCTCCTGACATGAGAAAACACTACCCCACGAAATTCCTTGCACATCTCCTGCATGCCTTGTACAACAGCAGCCGCAGAAGAAGGTGGATTGGATGACTCGCAAGTCACCTTCAATAATAAAGTCATGAATACCGATATCCTTTGCAAAAATAAAACCTGTTTCGTACGCCATCGCCTCTACTTCCACAGCGCCCAACGGAACAGGTATCTTCTTGCTCATTGAGCTTCGATCCTGCCCTTGTTGCCTTTGATAATCACTCCAACACCCACTGCTTTTTGATCCATGAAGACAGCACCATCGACATTGATTTTGAACATATTTGCTGGAGGTGGAATCCACGTACCCCCTTCCCCGGTCACAGTTACTTTATAGCCCAAACTCTCAATTGCTGCCTTATATTCCTCCATGTACTAAGAAGCCCAACTAACTAGCTCCTTTCCATTCCATCGTTTCCCTCCATGTCGGACCTCATTCCGATTATGCCACATGGCCCATGCAATACAAACTACCTTTGCTACCACCTCGACATCATTTCGTTCTTCAGCCAACATGTTCCACAGCAGGTCGTGGAATGAAAACACTCTATCTTGGTTCGACGGCACAACAACCTTCAAGCAAGACCATATCTCTCTAGCTCTTGGGCACATCCAAAACATATGCCTAGTAGTTTCGGCCTCCAACCCGCACCCCTCACAGACCTGATCTTGTACCACCTTCCTACATATGAAATTTACCTTAGTGGGGAGAATGTCTCTGCATGCCTACCATGCAAAGTAATGGACTTTTTGTGGCATAGGTAGGTCCCATATCTTCTTCCAAAACTGATGTATGTGACTTTGATCCGAGCTTGCACCTTGGTCTACACGTTTGGAGATTTGCATGACAACATCGTAAGCATTCTTAACACTAAACTTGCTATTCGGAGTTGCGGCCCATATCACATTGGCTTTGTAATGAAAGAACTCTAGAACGTTTACCTTCCAGCTTGTTGAGGTCTGTCTATTAGCTCACTTACCCTTGTGTTTTGGTGTAAAAATTGTCTAGGTGAAGCAATCTTGCATGTCAAAAGATGAAGGTAGACATTTATCTCCCCAAATACGAATATTGCTTTCATTGCCAACTCTCCACTGTACCCCCTTTCTAACCAAGTTTTGGGCAGCCATGATGCTACACCAAACAAAAGAAGGGTTGTTCCCTATGGTTGCCTCAATGAAGTCACATCGTGGGAAATATCTCGCCTTTAGGACTTGATGGACCAAGGAGTTTTGGTTGGTTTGGAGCCTCCAACCCTGTTTGGCTAAAAGGGCCAAATTAAATTGTTTAAGCTACTTGAAACCCATACCTCCATTACATTTTGGCTCACACAGTTTCTCCCAACTTAGCCAAGCTATCTTCCTTTCATCTTCCTTTTGTCCCCACCAAAAATTCCTTATCAAGCTTGTCAACTCATCACAAAGAGTATCTGGTAATTTAAAGCAGCTCATGATGTATGTTGGTATTGTTTGGGCCACTGCTTTGATTAGTACCTCTTTATTAGCCTTGGACAACATTTTTTCCTTCCACCTCACCAACTTTTTACGGAGCTTTTCTTTAATTTCATTAAAAGTGTTCATTTTATTCTTCCCCACCAACAAAGGCAACCCCAAATATTTCTCATGTTGCTTTATTACTTGAGCTCGAAACCTTTGCTGTATCTCCTCTTGGATAGCATTGGGTGTGTTTTGGCTAAAAAATAAGGATGTCTTGGCCCAGTTTAACTGTTGGCCCGAAGCATCCTCATAAACCTTCAGTATTTGTTGGAGAGCGTCGCATTCTTCCAAAGAAGCCTTGCAAAATATCAAGCTATCATCTGCAAATAAAAGATGGGATAATTTTGGGCCTCCACTACACACAGCAACTCCCTCTAGAACACCATTCGCCAATGAGGATTTAATTAGTGATGACAGTCCTTCTGTACATAAGACAAAGAGATAAGGTGATAAAGGGTCTCTTTGACGGATTCCCCTAAATGGAAAAATATTACCCCTAGGCACCCTATTAATCTTTATAGAGTATGATACACTTGTGACACACTACATGATAAGAATCCTCCACTTTACATCAAAACCTAGTTTTTCCATAATATTATCTACGCAAACTCACTCCACCATGTTATATGCCTTACTCATATCTAGTTTCAAAGCCATCTCCCCCATCTTCCCCCCTTTTTTCTGGCTAATATGGTGCATAGTCTCAAAAGCTACAAGAACATTATCAGTAATTAGCCTACCATGCACAAAAGCACTTTGGGTATCACTACTAATGGAATGTATTATTTTCTTTAACCTATTAGCTATGGCCTTTGAAGCAATTTCGTACACCACATTACATAAACTAATAGGCCTATAATCAGTAACCTTCTTAGGTGTCTTGACTTTTGGAATTAAAACAATACGAGTCTTATTAAAATCAAGAGGAGAAACACCATGGTTAAGGAAATCCAATACCGTAGTTGTGATCACCTTACCACATGTCGACCAAAAGTGCTGGAAGAAAAGAGGGTGCATGCCATTCGGACCTGGAGCTTTTAGTGGGTGCATTTGCTTCAGCGCAAGTTTGACCTCGATTGCATTAAAATCTTTGGTAAGCATCTAATTCATTGAAGTAGTCACCTTGGGCTGCACTGCATGGAGCAAGTCTGAAAATTCTATTGGTTGGCATGTGGTGAACAACTCCTTATAATAAGCAACCGCCACTTCCTCTATCTTCTGATCATCCTTTTGCCACACTTCATTTACGTCCATGATTCCTTCAATAAAATTTTCTTTTGTCGAGCAAAAGTTTTTGCATGGAAAAGCTATCCCCTGATTGGAACCTGTTGAGACTTGATCGTTGTCGCCACATATCGTCTTTTTTTCTAGCCAGCATTTTAGTTCGAATTTGGTACTCCTCAGCTCATGGTTGATCTCAAGAGATAAAGGTTGAAATTCAAGTCATTCAAGCCTTTTTTGCAGTTTGGTGACCTTCTTTCCCACGCGACTGAATTTCATTTTGTTCCACGTTTCTAATTTGGCGTGTCTCTTCTCTAAGCAACTCCCTGTACTTGCCACCTTCCCTTCCTCCCATGCATCATGTACTACCTCTTCACATCTTTGATCTCTTAACCACATTGATTCAAATCTGAATGGTTTCTTGACCTTCTTATTCCCCTTCTTAGTCTTGACCATGCGTAAAGCCAATGACAAATGATCCGATACCGATGAAGTAAGGTGTATAGGTTAGCCTCAAGACATAAGTCTATCGACTCCGGAGTTGCCTTTGCTATGTCCAATCATTCCCTAATCTGCATGCCATCTGCTTGCTGGTAAATCCACGTAAACTTTGGTCCAATGAGTCCCAAATCTCGTAGACCATAGTAGTTGATGGTTTCAATAAAATTCTTCGTTTGCTGTCTCAATCTATTGCTACCCCCCTCATTCTTCGAAGTACTTGTAATTTCATTATAATCTTTGATAGTGAGCCACGGTAGGGTTGAGTTTCCTTTCAAGTGTCAAAGTTTAGCCTATGATTCCGTCCTTTTTGTTGTGTTTGGGTTGCCATAGAAGCCAGTGAAGTGCCACCACCTTATGTTTGCTCCACCATCCACCAATGCATCAATATAGGACTGAGAGTACGTCTGAGCCTCTACTGTTATCCCTTTCTTCCACATCAATGCCAGTCTACCACTCCTTCCTTCACTTGTTACGATCAGACCATGTTTCGTGATGCATTTATCCTTTACATTGTTCATCCACTCTCTGTTCAATTTCGTCTCTGTTAGGAAGACAAATAATGGGCTCTCCTTTATTAATCGCCTTTTCCAAGGCTTTAACTGACCAGTGGTTCCTAAGCCCCGATAATTCCAACTCAGCAAACTCATTGGACTTAGCAGGGTTGCCAAGCAGCTTTCGCCGATTCCAGGCGTGTTGCCATAAGAATACTTAGGCTTCTAGTCTGCTCATCCAACCTCTGTTTCTTTTCCGTTCTTGTGGCCTTAGTAATATCAGTTGTAATTGCTTCACATTTTCTCTTCGGGACACTCTCCACCTCTATGGGCTCTGTCCTATCTTGATTTCTTGGTCCCGTGTAAAGTCTAGTCCAACTCCATTGTTTTGGGCTTTTCTTTGGCTCTTCCATTGTCTCCTTGTTCCTTTTAGTCGGCCCACTTGAATCCTTAAGCTTATTTTTTCCTTTCCTAGTACTCCTTTTAGGCCTACCTTTATTGGTTTTTCTATCCACAGTAATATCCACGTTGCCCACTTCGAATTTGACTTCTGTGGGGTGTATCCTAGAAATTTGGGTAGTCAACTTATCGTCCACCTTATTCAAATTCTGTGAGTGCACTCCCAAATCTTCTGGTATTCCTGCGTTAATCTCGACATACTGATTCTTTTCCAATCATAGCTATTGAAGGAACCAAATTTTGTACTTTTGATTTCGAATAATCAGGCTTTGAATTGATTGCCTCATCAATGTCCCTTATCATCACCTCAAAATCCAGGATTTGCTTTTGTGGGCTCGCTGTCTCAGGATCAAGCACGTGTCTATCACGCCTCTTTGCACTGCCGCTGCTCACGACCTCTAAGATTATCATCTTGCTTGGATCTTCCATATGCACTTTAGCGACTTCGATGGGAAAAGCCCCCGCCGTATTAGGAACCGATATTGAGTCCATGTGTTGATCTGAAATACGTTCCTCTGCTCTACAGGGTAGATTTTGGTTTGTTCCTTGGCATTCAAAACCTTGCACTTCAACAATGGCTTTCCTCGCCGGGTTGAACTGAGGAGCTTTGAGCCATGGTCCGAATTGTTGCTCCTCCTTCGATAGGCTTCCTTTGCTGCTGAGCCACACCATGCACTCCTTGTCATCGTGTGAGAGAAGGTCGCACCAATAGCATATATTTGGCAACCGTTCGTACAAGAAGGAAACCCACCTATCTTTCCCCTGATCCCATGTAATCGTCTCGCCGCGACACAACGGTTTCGTAACATCCACTGCAACTCGAACCCTCATAAACTGTCCCCCTTTCATCTTAGCTTCGTCATTTGGTTTTGAGACAATACCCAACGTTTCCCCAAGACTGATTGCCGCTTCTATCGTCATCAAGGAGAAAGGTAGGTTATGAATCTGAACCCAGAACGATGTTTTGTCAAAGCTAAGTTCATTAATAGGACCTGTACCATCATACCTTTGTAACACCACCAAGTGTCTATTGAAAATCCACACCTTACCTTGGAGGGCCTTCACCACATTGACCTCCCATTCAAAAGCTATCAATACTACGTTGTCGCCTGCCATACTTACTTCAAAGTTACGTTTAGTATGCCATAGAGGGCGGAAAATCCTGGCCACTGCCTCTATGTTAATCGATCTCTGAGTGAAGAACTTTGCAGCAAGGACGTATTCTATGGACTTTTTGTCCTTTGAGAGATCATGTTTCTTACCCTCTGCCTCCAACAGAGAAAGCTTCTTCCATCTCAACGCAAGTTCCTCCATACCACACAAGGGTGGGTTCCACACTACTCACCAGCCAACACTGATCCCACCTAGTAAAAAATTAACTAGGGAGAACGGCACGACCGTCTCAAGGAGAAGGGAGAAAATATGCTATAGTGAGAGGAGAGGGTGACCACTTACCTCACAAAGAACTAATTGGGCAAACTTAAGTGTGCATTCTGTAACTTATGAGTTATGAGTATTAGAAACTTTTTTCTATTTTCTCATAAAAAGTTTTTAAAAATATTTCATAAACTAATATCCATCTGTTATTTTTAGTAATACTGATGACTATTTTCCTAAAAAACAAAAAAATCAATCAAGAACAATGGTGCCACTTGCACCAGCGCCTCCTCCCCTCTTATTTTTTGACAAATATATATTTAAACATTGACCACCTTCACTAAGTTAAATTGCTCCAAAGAAACTTAAAAAAAAAAGTGTATGTGGTGTAAAACTCTGTTGTATCACATAAGATAACGGAAAGATGCCCCAATGGACAAGGCAAAATATGTCCAAATGATAAGTATATTTGGTCCTTGTTGGGGAAAGAACATGAAACTAAGTTCCAAATCATAAAAAAGAAAAAAAGAAGAGAGCAATTAGGTGTGCATATAACTCATAATCTTTGCTTGGCAATTAGGAAAACAACTGAGAACCATTTCACCAAAAGAGGTGACTGATCCATGTTGATTTGGGTTTCTATAAAAATATATCCACATCCACATCTTTAATTAGTGAGCCCAAAATGGAACATATGGTTTTTGAGGACCAAATCAATTTCCCCTATGAAAACTTCCCAAACTGGTTAGCAGAAAGAAAAAGGCCCACATCCAAACTATTATTCACGAATAATTATAAACCTTAGCAAGTTTTGGAGGAAAAAGAAAAACAGGGCACATGAGTACAAAAAACATCATAAATACAACAGTTCGGATTTTCATATAATCTCTCCTTCAACAAGTATAAGATATATTTATTCACTGAGGACTAAAAAGTACAACAGATCCACACAACATATATTCTGGAAAATGTATAAAAATAGTCAAAATCACAAGTAATACAATATCGACAACATTTTCACAGTAATTTCACAACAAATCCTAGGTGGCATACTGTTAGCGCAATTCAAACAAACCAACAAATGCATAACACTGCACTTTGTTTCAACATTATTTAAATTGGAGGCTCCAAATGATGTGTAGCCCACATGGTAGTAGTACTAACTCAGACAAGGTTGACGTTCAGAGCTATCATTTGGATATTCTCTTGGCTGTTGCTAGTAACGCCATCACTACCGGCAGTGTTGGGATTTGTGGAGCCTAGTTGTGTTTGATCCGGTTGACGACCCGACCCGACCCGACCCGAATAATGTTGCGTGGTTTTTAATGGGAGATTTTCTAAGGTTTAGTCCATGAGCGCTCCGGCTTGGGCAGCCCCCGGGAAAATTTTTTTTGCCCGTTTTATAGCCCATTGTGAATCTTGAGCGCAGGATGTAGAAAACGTTGTTTTTGTGATTAAGATTTGTCGTTGTCATTTTTGAGAGAAAAAGACTGTAGCCGCACTTTGAATTGTTCTCTGATAATAGTGAAATCCCTGCAACTCCGTGGACGTAGGCAAATTGCCGAACCACGTAAATACTGTCTTGTGCGTGTGAATATTTTTTTTTGACGTGTGTTTTTCTCTATATTTTGTTTCTCATAGGTTGGAAATTTCGTGGTATTTCCCAATAGGCAGGGTTGCCGCCAGGAAGCGTTTGGGTTGCAGTACTGGTGTTGTCAGTTGTAAACTTGCGTAGAGCAAGAAGGAGCGCGACGATGAGGATGAACAGGCCAAGTATTTGAGCAGCAAGTTTAAGGTCCGAAAGCAATGACATTTGTTCCTGCATGCAGTAACAAAGAGGTGATTAGTACTATATGGAATTCTGAACCAACAAGAATAAAATTATAAAAATTGTTAATGAATCATATGCTATTCTCACTCGTTCAGAGTAATATGGGGAAACATATTTTGGGTTTGTGTGGGTGTTTTGTAGGTTCATGTATATTAATATCGATATCAATACTACTATATATATATATATATATATATATATATAAAACGAGAGTTGGCCTTGTTTGTAAATGAGAGAGTTGGCCTATACTCGTGACTTTGTGTTGTGTTTGTGGTGTAATAAAACGCGTTGGAAGTGGGTTTCAGTTAACTCTGATGGTTAAATAAGAAATTTGGAGTTTAATTCCCGCCTACACCAAAAATTGATTGGTGTTTTGGTTTGATAATAAAGAGTTATCATCAGAAACGGATGCCATATATTGAAACTCACTCTTAAAAAAAAAAGAAAAAGAAGAAAGGCGTTGGAAAAGTTAGGCAAGAGAAAAATGGTAAAGAGGTCCATCTGTGACTCGTTTTTTTTGCCGTGTTTGTGTTTTGTTTTGTGGTATAATAAAACGGCGTTGAAGAGGAAAGACCAAAAAAAAAAAAAAAAAAAAAAGTCCCGCTTGTGACTGCCTTTGAACCCCGCCGAATAATAATTTGATGATCTTTTGCTCTCATTCGGATATAGACTTTCTTCCTTGACCTGCGTATGTCTGTTTCACATTGCTGCACAACTTTTCTTGTTGGGAAACTTCCTCGTCTTCACAGTAGTTGTCGGATTTTCTTTATTTTATTTTATTTTAATTGGTGTATGTGTCACTGAGTTAGTTTAAGCAGTTTTAATAATTTATTTATTTTTTTTAATGAAAATGTGTTAAAAAGTATACTTCTACTTAAGAAAAAAAATGTAAGATTTTAAAAAATTGTATGGTAAAGTTGTATTTATAAACGGATGCTAAATAAACAACCATTCGCCATTTACCTTATTATTGCAATCCTATGTAGGACTGAATCATTTAACTAATTAGTAACTTACATGTGAATATATATTGTATGCTAATGTATCTGTTGCATTTCATGCATAATATTTTAAATTAATTTAGGAGTGTGCTCTATTTAAGGTTGGGTAGTAAGGGTTGGAGAAGGGTAGTCACTCATTCTTAAAACTAACATTCTTTAAGACCAAATAGTTGGGAGCAAAAGGGAGGGAGGGAAGGAGGGAGTTTCCGTTCCTAGTTCTCCAGTGGCATTACGATGGGACTTGTTGGTGACTGCTCTCATTTATCAGTGACCAAACAACTGAAACCTACTAACTTCTAAAGACTAACTGCAACCATTTACAAGCCTCCCTATCCTATAAAACTGAAAAAAAAGAAGAGAAAAGATCTTAATCAAACCAAGCTTGTGATTCAAGTGCAGCACATCCCATGCCTCCATTAGTGAACCTCTCCCTTCTACCGTTGCCTATTTAAGTTGAGACTTTTAACGACACTTCAGTTTCTTGTTCGACCCTTCTCTCTGTGGGTTAGGCAGGCATATCCTCACGGAGGCCTACTAAACCACATGCGTATGATGTCTATATGGTCCTAAAACAAGAGATACAAGGCCCCCATGTAGGACTCCCTATGTGTCTTCGAGTACAATTTCTGACAAAAAAAAAGTTTCAAGTACAATTTCCATGTGTCTTTGAGTCTCAACAAATAATAATATCTGGGAAATTATCTAATTATCAATGGTCTAGATTGTAGATATCATCACAATTTAGGGGGAAGAAAGTGTCGGGTACACTTCACTGAGTAGTAACCTGAGATATCATATTGGGGTTGTTACAAAATAGGGGAAAAAAATTATAATAAAGATCACAGAATGTGATTTTAATTTACATGTGTATATACACCAGTTGCAATTACAGTTGCAAGTTGATCTTCTCAGACCATTTGAAGATGTCAGAGTAAACACGATCACCCCCCAAGTCTTCCCCTGTAGCTCCAGCAGCCACCCTTAAAATGTCCTCAATCAAAGCAAAATTTCCCATTATATCAACATGAGCTCCACTTTGGGTGCCCCTGCCCTCTAGCAGATTGGCTGGAGGAGAATGATCATACTCCCTAACATATGTTCGGCTTCCTGAAGGATTAAATCTTGTTTTCCCACGCCATCCTTTTGCGCACATGAAGCCTGCACTTAAAACAGGCACAGTCTCATCACCATCCACATGATAGACTCCATCTTTCAGACAGCCATCTTCATCTTCACTATCAGCTGAAGTATCAATCTGAAATGGAATGTTGCATTCAGCAGTGGGGGATAACTTGTAAACATAAGATCTTTCAGTTGGTAAGCCAACTCCATACATAGAATATATTTCCATGTCAGGAGCATTTGGCAATCTGCAAAGCCAATGGGGGGAGATTAAACATTAGCAGAAATTACTTTAATGGTTGGTGAATACTAATTGGACAACCATTAAGAACTTTTTTTCCCTATAAGCAGCCAGAGTTGGCTAAATCGATCAAGCAAGCAAAAAATGATCAGCCAGGGAACAAAGGATTCGTAAATATGAATAATGTCATAGCTGTATGGAAAGGAAAGAGAACAAGAATATGCAAGTACAATTAACTATTAATAACATCAGGGCACATTTCATTGTGATTACAACATGCGTGTATCATTTTCCTAGGACAGCGTGTAGAAGGTTTGTATATCCAGAGTCCAGACTATTAACTATAAAAACTTAAAAACTTTCTTTTCAAAACATAATAGCATATTAGAATATGAAATTAATAAAGAATCAACCTTGTGTAGGAACTACTATAGTAACTTTGAATTCTTCAAATCCATTGATATAAGATCTATTTCTCTCTAGAACCAAATGCTCCCAAAATCCTTTTAGTTAATTAACAAAGAAATAAATGAATCAGTGTTACTCATGGTTTATATAAGATTTAAGCTACTTTTTTACATCACCAACTTCAAACTTTTAGCTACTAAATAAGCATGCAATCAAGAGCGTATTTATGCACCAAATAATTCAGGCTATTCAGCATACAATTGGCAACTATATTCTGAAATATTTACCAGCGAAATCATTTAAATATGAGGTGACAAGAAAAAATTGAAATAGAGTACAAAGATTCTCACCTTGTCTCCAAGGGATTTGACCAATATTTATAGTGTTTGTACTTTGGATCATCCAAATTGTCAGCAATTCCATAAGAAAAATGAGCGCCACCACGTGCCATCATTTTTGGAGCAACAAAATTAAGCAGATCTAAAATTGATCCCGCAGTGTAAACTTTATGTTCCGCAACAGCTCTGATACCCTCAATTCCCATGTCATGATATTCAGTCCACACATCATGACAGGTAGTATTTGCAACATTATTACCCTTAATGGCATCCTGCACATTTACAAATAAGCTAAGAACATAAAGATACCATGTGTGTCCCTGTCTGTACACAAACAAACCAGCAAAGACACATGATGAGTTATTTTACCATCTTCTTTGAGTATTCATCTCATACACAGTTTTTTGATATATCCACGCATATGCAGTCAACATAACCCATAAATCATCAAACTGCTTGTTGATATCACTTTTGCAGTACCTTTTAAAATCTAATTACTCATAATCAATTTAAAAGCCTTCCAATCTCCTTCCAATCCGCAGTACGTCATATACATCATTATGCACTGATGAATTAAAATGGAAAAGAAAAAGATTATGGGATTTCACTGGATTCTAGTGGAATATATAGTCTTACCAGAAAGTCAATCCTCTCAATCTCAGATAATGGTGCCTCTGCCACGTCTTTCCCAAATGATATAATCCTTCCATATTTAACACTTTTAGTTTGAGAACCCAGATTTCCGGTTGCACTATGTCTTTCTGATTGTGTATCATTATCTCTTTGCCTTCTCTTGCTAGTAACATAGTCTTCCTCTGGTGACCAGTCAAGATCACCCCATATAGTGTCCCCACCTTTTGGTATCATTGACATTGTTGAGTCCCATGAGCGACTCGTCCTCATTACATGTTGCAATGTTTGAAAACGAAACAGATCACTGTCCAAGAAACCTGGTGCAATGGCCCTACATTTTTGAAATACAAAGAGATTAATTATTTATTTAAAAAAGAAAACAAAGAAATGAGAAGAAGAAAAACTAATTAATATCCTTAGGAAAGTAATCCAAGTAGATTCATTGTTACAATATACTGTAATATCAGGAAAATAATCAAACAAATAAATTACATGAGGCATAGAAATTTCCTACTCACTATGCAATGCTGTCAAACAAAACTTGTATCAACAGGCCATCAAAAAGCACATTCCAAGTATATACACTACTAAGGAGGGAAACCAGAGAAAAAAACCTGGCAACTGCAATATCCTTAGCTTCAGCAGAGAAAAGCCCAGAAACAGCTTTTGGAACACCCAAAAATGGTCCACCAATGTTCATCACTGCCTTTATATGCTTAGAACACCAGTCTGGCCCTCCCCCTCCACCCATTGGAGCTGGCTCCTCAACCCACTTCATAAAATGCAGAAAATACAGTACACCCATTGAATGTGGAAGTATAACTGCCTTTTCCCCACTGGTAGCAACCATCGATTCTATATTACTTTTTATCCGGCTTAAAGTTTGGTCCCGCACCTGATAAATTGAGTTTCACAAAAATGTCACAATTAGTGCAAGTAATTTAAAGAAGATTGGAACAAAAAGAAAGGTGCACGATCAATAAAACTCCACACCAAAACACCAAACAACAGCTAGTTCAAGTTTAAGTACCTCAGTATTCTGAAATGAGATTCTCCAATCATATGCAGCCATATACATGTTCTTCTCTTCATAACCAATGCGAGCCAAGTTAGCAATTAAAACTGCCCACACAAAATAGCCTGGAGCAAAGTAATCAGCAGCCACAAGTCCAGTTACAGGTCGGATCCTTATGCCAGGAGGATCCAATCCAGTTTCATTGTCCAGTGATATGTGCTCTACCCAGCATAGAGGTCTGTGGCAGGCCCAACAGAACAATGAGAATTCATTTGCCAATTATCATGGAAGTTCACAAGTTAAATGAATGATAAACTCTGAGAAAGCTGGATATGATATCCAGTGGGAACTAGCAATTCCTATAGCCCCCATTTTCAGTTTAAGAGCAATTAGCATTGGAAATGTTTATTGCAAACCTACCAGCCTACTATTGCCCAGCCCCAATCTGAACAAGTTTGACTCTGGAAGACTATTAAACAAGCTGAGATTTTTGTTTACTTTCTCTTCTAAATGGTCACAGCTAAACCTATGACATTGTGAATTTTACCCAAATAATCATGCCTAAATAGGAGGTGATATTAATCCTCAAAATGATTTTAATTTTAGGCATCACCAAGTGCACAACATTCTGCAAAATAATTCACTCAGGTAACAAGCTCCCAACCAAAGTCGGCCAGAAAAAGTTTTTCTTTTTGCCTTTTTAATAATCAACTGAAGTACAAGCATCTCGGCTCTAATGACTTATTTGCTTCAAAGAAATGATTTGTGAACATCGCTTACATGTAATGACATTTGAATATTTCCTCCCATCCTCAGCATCAACCAGACACCATTACCAGACCAAGCAAGTTGTTAATAATCAACTGTTTGTTTTGACTAAACTGGATGCCAAAAAAGGAAAACAATCCAAAATAACAATACTAAAGAAAGAAACAGATGAATCAAAAAGGTGGAAAACAATCACAATAAAAAAGACTACCGACCAGCCATATTCAAACAATTCTACACACCATTACTAAACAAGGCAACTTCCTTATTAGTTCTCAACCTGTCAATCACTTATACTAACAAGAAGTCACTCAGTCACTGCCAAGAATAAACCAGTTGACTCACCTTATTATAAATAATTAAGATTATCGCATACCCCATTAATCACTACACAAATAAGCTCCAATCCACACCAATCACATTCCTTCCCAGTCCCCCCAACCACACTCAACCTATGAACATTAAAAAATAATTCAATACTCCAACTTCTCCCACTTGAATGGCACATCTTAGCCCAAATTTTATCTGTGGAATCCCTTATTCTATACAAGTGAAATCCCATAGTACAGAGTAATTACTCCTACATATCCAATCACACATTACCATTAATACCCTAAAATTAACACCTTATACACTACTACTAATAATAAAAACGGTTTTGCTAATGAGAACCCTAATGACACATGTTCAAAACTGTTAATCAAATAAAATCCATTTGAATTTATCTTAAAAATATAAAATATTATTAAGTACACTTTACTTCATGCCTAGCAGACTTGTTAGCATAAGTTCAATACAATGTCTATGCACATTGCATCAAGGAAAAATTCTAAAATAACCATATATTTTCAATTGTTTCAATCTCCAACATTGATTCATGGCACTATATATACATATATGGCAAATTAAAACATCAGAGATGGTACTAATGAATTAGTATATTCCAGAGTTATTAAATAACTCCACCATAAAGTTTCTAAAATCCTATCTGTCATTTTGAAATGATAATAGTCTCAATATTTAAATGTCGATGACATGCCAAAATCTACACTCAAATCATCCTAAAAACAGAGATTTTAAAATTACTAGATAAGGTTTTTTAAGGATTCCTCAATCAAATTATCCTAAAAAAATTATAAAAGATGCTAATCTTGAGCTACCATATAAAAGTATTCTTGCATCAAACACAATGTCACACTACACCATTCACTTTCACATAACCCCAAAAAACTCAAACTCACACGCACAACCAATTACTATGACAGCACATAGTGGCATTGACCATATATACTTCTTACACACTTCTCCAGCAATTATTATTTATATATGCAAAATTCAACAAACATATAAGAGTAAGATTGAAACATAGAGGGTACTAATAAATAAGGATATTTTAGAGTAACACCAATATGAGTGAAATAAAATCCCCATTCATATTGTCTTTAAAAAAAGTAAAAACTACAAAATATGCTAACCTAGAGCTACCATAAAAAGAATTCTTGCATTAAACACAATGTCACATTCCACCATTCACTTTCAAATAACCTCAAAAAACTCACAAACTCACACACATACACAACCAAATCCTAATGATATTACATAGTGGCATAGTCCTCCATACCTCTTATACACTTCGCCATAGGTACCACCCCACAACTCAAATTATATGCTAATCTTGAGCTACCATATAAAAGTATTCTTGCATCAAACACAATGTCACATTCCACCATTCACTTTCAAATAACCCCAAAAAAACTCACACACATACACAAACAAATACAATTATAGTACATAGTGGCATTGTCCATACCTTTTATACAATTCTCCAAATGTACCACCCCACAACCTTTTCCTGAACAACCCTTCAGCACACTGATGCCCCTCCCACAATTCAAGCCCGCCGGTCACAATTCCCGGCACGAAAACCACCGGGTGCTTTGCTATCAGCCCTTCCTTCTTCAGCTTCAAACCCGGGGGGTCCGACATCGGCCCGGTGATCTTCTCAGTCACATATTGAGGCAATGATGAAGGCATAGCATTGTAAAGCAACACCACCACCCACCATACTGTGCACACAAACCCTATCAACCAATAACAGCTGTCCACGCAAGACCAACCCCTCTTCTTCTTCCTAATATTTTCCTTCACTCTTCCATTCTTCTTGTCAATGGTTTCTTCTTCTCTTTCCTTTTCGGCCTTTACGTGTTGGTTTATATTGGATTCGGATTCCGACCCAGAATTCTTCTCTGTTTCGGCAGGCTTTTTTCGCCGAACTACAGGCATTTTGGATTGTAATAGTAATTAACGTGGACTGTTTGGTTCACAAGAAAAGCATATGGAGCTGAAATTTTCTCGAGAAAATTTCAGTTTTTTTTTCTTCTAAATGTTTCTATTAAAAGAAACGGAGCTCTAAGCTATAGGTAACTGAATATATCAACTGAAAGAAGACGAAGTTTCAATTTTTTAAAATAAAATTTTCATTAAGAGTGAAAATTTAAATTTCCAATAAAAATTGAAACAAAAAGAAAGGAGACAAAATTCAGTTTTTCAATATGTGCTTAGTGCAAAGAGAATAGCATAATTCATAAATAGTTAAATTTTCAAATAAAAAATTAATAAATAATTAAATATACTAAATTTGGAAGGGAAAAAAAAAATTGCTAGAGGTAACTGAATAAATAAAAGAAAGAGCTACAATTCTAAGAGGGGAGAGAGAGAGAGAAAGAGAGATTCGCTTTAGAGGAGTAGAGAATTTTCCAGGGAAACAAACAAGGGCTTAATGGAGATTTTACTTTTTTTTTTTTTGACATTTTGGTGGCATTGGATTGGTTGTTGAAGCCCAGAGATGTGTGCTTTTTGATGGGTCCCAGTTTATGATAAATGGTTGATTACGTGGCACAGTTTTATTGGTGTGTCTGATTTTAAGATCTTTCTCGAAGGAACAGAGTTTAAGTTTATGTGGGATTGCACTGGAACTCAGTTCAGTTGTGACGAGGCAAGTAGAAGGAGTGGGATCTAGTTTGAGATTAATTGTTCAATATATCATCACTAGATTTTGTATACGTGGCTGAAGTCTATTGGTTCCTTTCTGTCGTATGAGAGATGAAAACATAAGGACAAGTTTTTCCTGAATTTATATGAAAAAAATGCGGCTAGATTCGGTGTCTATAGTGTATTAGACTCGTTAAGACGGTTATATGTGTTTAAAAATAGACAAGTGTTATAATTTTAACGAATTCAGTGCAACTAGATACTGAACTTAGACCTCACCCTATTCGCAAATGTATGAGTTTTGCTAAAGTTAGTAAATTATTGTAGGATACCAATGTAAGCATACCTATTATTATTATTAGGTCTCATTTTATTTATGAATTTCATTAGTAAGACACGATATTATCAGCCTTGTAATTCAATTGAGTGACTTCTATAACATTCGGATTCAAATCTCTCATTCTTGTTTCTCAAAAAAAAAAAAAAAAAAAACTCTCATTCTTATCATATAAGGAAATTAGAAAGACAAGTAAGGCGGCTAGACCCAGGTGATAAAATACAACGAATATTTTTTTTATAATATAGAATTTCTACTCTAATTTAATCTTAAGTGTATATGTGTGTGAAGCTTATTCATATAGAGCCTCCCACACCCCATAAGCACTTATACTTGTGGAGTGACCATCGCACACCTTAGTGGTTAATACAATGAAAATTTAACAAATAAAGATATCTATTTATTTGTGAAAAAATTACTTTTCATTTATTAATAAATGAAGAGTAATTTTTTTTGTCAAAAAAAAAAGTCCCTCGTGAAAAAAATAGACCCCGAATTCTAATCAATAGAGATATTTTTTTGCTTGTGAAAATATTAATTATATTAACGTATAAATAAAAATATTTTTTTGTTAAAGAAAAAATAAAAATTTTCATTGAATGTGTACGACTAACCGTTACTATTCTATTTGGGAGTTCTAAAGTGCAGTACTCATTAATCTTCCACACATAGAAGCTGAAATCTCTCTCTCTCAACGAAACAAAACGAAAATCAAAATGCAAATTTTTTTTTTAACCTTATACCTCAATCTTCTCTGTATAGATGGATAGATGGAATCATGGAAAGTGCTGCTTTATATAAAAAAACACTTTCTCTTAGCTTTTTCTTTGTACTTGCTTTGCGGTAAAGCACTCTTCATATTCTTACATTTCATACTTATCTATTACATTTTATTTATTTATTTTTAAGATAAATTCCAACTTCAATTTCTTTGTTTCTTTATGAGATGATCCACGTCCAAAAATTCTCATTTTTAGTAGATTAGCCATAAAATTAATTGAAAAGGAAATCGTGGGGAGTGAAACGACCCCGGTGGGTATATGGGCCTTTGGGCCATGCTAAGGAGGGCCGATCTGCTCCTGGGTTAAGATTTTGTTAGTACTACGGATCGGCCCATACGCCGAGGATTCGAGGATTCATCCGAGGGGTGATTTGCTACTCGGACGGATATGGGAGAACCAGGACTTCATTATAAAGGTTAAGGGACGACTCGGTGAAGACCAATGGTTAAAAGGGGTGAATCCTTGAATGTCCTAGAAGCACCGATATTTGAGAAATACCAAAGATAAAGGCTGCCACTTCCACATTAAAGACTCTGCACCTACCTCCCTGACCGTATTAATGGGGAAGTGACCCCTGAACAGTGGAAAGGAAACTTCCGGTCACTATCCAGAGGCACTAAGGAGAAAAATATCTAGGGGGAAGGGGGTGAGAACAACACGTGGAAAAAGTATCAGAAAGAGAAGTATTTAAAGGGGAACTTAGAACGATAGAGGGGGATCTTCTTTTTGTAACAAAAAAAAAAAGAGAAAAGAGAAAGAATAGAAAAAGAATTCTCGGCTTACGTCTGAGGAGGTTTATTTGCAATAATTGTTTGTTGTTAATAAATGTTTTTAGCTTTGGAATTGTTATCAAATCCTCAATACTTCTAACCTGGGTTTCAAGCCCACACTCTAGAAATTTATATTGTTGAAGGCTCATTGGGCCTGAGCCCGTAACTGTTCTTGGGTTCAGGTGCAATTGTGCACTTACAGAAATGTTAGTGAAACTTGAAAACATTTAGAAAAAAAATAATAAAGTAGATGAAAGAATTAGTTGATTATCCATAAAAATAATTGAAAAGAAAATGTTAGTGAAACTTGAAAACAAAACTTAATTAGTAGTTTTAGTGTTTTACATCTCTAGAAGTAAGAAAAATAGATATAAATGAAAAAAAAATTATATCAACATTTAAATAAAATTTTTAATTAATATTTAAATATACTAGCCTTATCACACGTGCTTCGTGCGTGCGATGAGGCCTTTTAAACAAAAATTATTATGTCATAATATTACGCATTTAGAATTACTAATACAACTAGAAGTGTCATGAGATTAGCTTCAAAAAATGAACAAATATTATACGTTTATTTTGTAGCAAAAAAAAAACCTATATTTCTATTTTATATATATAATTTTTGTTTTGAGAATCTAACTTATAAGTGGATAAAACAATTTGAAAATTAACAGGAGAATGACTCTATTTCTTAGGCAATGTTTTAGTGAAAATTTGAGTTGTATTTATACTGTATTGTCATTTAGTTTTGTCTTTACTTAAATATAAGAGTGTAGAAACATTTTTAAACAAAAAAAATGAGGATCTCAAATAAGAAAAGCTCCTTAAATAGTAGTATAGATATAAAAAAAAAAAAAATGTCCCACTTAGTGTTATCGCCTAAGGTCCTCTAAGACATTGAGCCGGCCCTTGGTATTAAACTTAGATACAACATTAGACGTTTGAATTCAATTAAGAAACTTAAAGTATATAATTTATCCATTGTATAAATTAATGTATCTGAGTTTTATCCATCGTATCTAGCTAAAATTATACGTGGAGGTAGTTTCGAGGTTATGTCTTGTTTTAAAGATGTGAATTTTTTATTTTTTTTTCTTGATACAAAATAGAAATTCTACTCTAAGAGTAACTGCATTAGTGCTTGCATAAGTTTGCAAAATAGAAAAAGAGGTTAATTTTACACATTTTAACAAAAAAAATACCTATATCAGTGAGTGCATTAGTTTGTATATATCAAAAATTGCTACAATAACTTTGCCTATATCCATAGTTACTGTTCATTTGCAAATAATTTTTTAATTCTTTTTTTTTCTCTCACTTCATTATTGACCTTCTTTTTCAATTTTATCTTTCCCTTTTCAATGTCCTTAACCTCAAAGGAAATTCTCTCTCCGGCCAAATCCTAGAACTCATTGGCCTCCTCAACCTCAAATCTCTCTTCCTTAACAGCAACAACTTCTCTAGAAACTTCCCTGACTCAATCTCCAGTCTCCACCGCTTAAAAATCGTTGTCCTCTCTAGAAACCAAATCTCTGGTCAGATCCTAACCTCACTCCTCAAACTCCAGCGACTGTACACACTATATTTGTAGGACAATAACTTGACAGGTTCACTTTGTCTTATAGAAGAAGAAGAAGAAGAAGATTTGGGTATGATTTGTGTTATTTTGCTGGGTAGTTTATAGAAGAAGAAGAAGAAGAAGAAGATGATGATGATGATGATGATGTGGTTTTGGTTTGGGATAAGAGAAGAAGAAGCAGCAGCAGCAGCATTGTCGGTGAAGAGCAACAACGACGACTAAGAGAGAGGTTTGAGAGGTGAGAGGATCAGTGTGAGAAGTGAGAATTATCTGAGAGTGAAATAAAAAAAAACGAATAAAATGAATATTTAAATAAAGTAGAGTCTACAATAGATAATCTGTTGGGTGTGTTTTGTAAAAGTAACCGTGTAAAATAGAAAAAGTGGGTTTTTATGCTAAAATAGACAGAAATTTTGCAAAGACTGATGCGGTTGTTCTAACCTAATCTTAGTGTATATGTGTGTGAAGCTCTCTCCTGGAGACTTGATAATCAGTCCTTGCCTCTTCACACTCCACACTCTACAAGCACTTATATTTGTGGAATAACTATCACACCAAGTGTGTGCGGCGGTGTGAATTTTTTATTATTGAAAACTCCATGGTTATAACAATGGGTTAAAGATATGATTTGACTTCATTTTTTAATGGTATTAAATTTGGATTTTCTTCTCCTCTTGCTAGGAGTGCTTTTTCTCATCTGGGGTAAAACTTTCCTCTACTTTTGTGTCCGTAGATCTACTTAGTGCAAATCTAGTGCAGTGTAAGGCCATAACTTTGTTTTTGACTTTGTTCTTTCTCTTACCCTGCCTATTTGTCTCAAAGTTTCTTTTGTCCTTAGTGCTTTTCCTGTATCTTTGTCCTTAGTGTTTTTTTCCTTGTCCATCATGAACCTGGATTTCATTGAGAGATTACAACGCATTACTTTAACCTCTGAGGAGGGAGAGGTTATCACAGTTCGTTCAGATCACCGTGAGAAGATTCTCGAGGAGTGCAACCTTATTCTTATTGGCCGTTTCTTTACAGCAAAACCCATTAATCTTTGTGCGGCAAAGAACCTTTTAAGGTCTGTTTGGAAGTTTGGTCAGGATCTGAAGATTACTGATGTTGGAGATGGACTTATTCAGTTTAAGTTTGCTATGGAGAGCCAATTATTATGGGTAATCAACAATGGGCCATGGAGTTTTGATAATCACATACTGCTTCTTAGACGCTGGGAAAAAGGGATGACGACGTTTTCAGTCCAGTTTTTGCACATCCCCATATGGGTTCAGATATGGGGACTACCTTTTGATTTAATTAATGTAGAGGCAAGTAGGGATATTGGTAGTGGTATTGGCTGTGTTGTTGACATATATTGTAAAGCTATTTCATCTGAACAAACCTATTTTTTTCGAATACAAGTTGAGATGCCAATAGACAAACCTATTCGAAGAGGGGCTCTTGTTATTAGTCCAGAGGGGGATAAGTATGGGTAGCTTTTCAATATGAACGTCTTGTTGGACTCTGTTTCAATTGTGGTCTTTTGGGGCATGAAGTAAATGTTTGTTCTGTGCCCAAAATTAGGGAGGGCAACGAAAAGTCCATATAGTGATTGGCTGCGAGCAGGTTTTCGTCGGCAAAAGGAAGTAAGGGGACGAAGGACACCTAGCCCTCCCAGGAGGAATATGGAGGAGCATATTCTGTCACGCCCCGAACTCAAAAAGGGTCCAAAGCATGAGAAACATCTCAAAGGTACCTGTAGATTTTTCCCTTTTTGGAAAACCAAACTATAGGAGATCTTTATTTTCCCTCTTTTCCACAGGATAAGAATATATGACCATACTAAAATCTCCACGTTACAAGTCAAAGCTCTATAACACATTTATGAACAATAACTAAAAAAATCATGTGCCTCCACATAATACATGAATATATTACAAAACTCTACTTAAAATTACACAAAGTCACAATCTTATCAAGAATAAAGAATCTTAATATCGAGTCTAGGCCTACCACACCTAAGGCTAACAAACCTCAAATGACCCACCTCCAATAGAATTAATTAAGGTCTCGTTGAACATAGCAAGATTGAGTCACCAACCATTTATAGCACAAATCTCCAAATTTAACATAGCACTCTAATCATCACCAAAGAAGTAAGCTCCATACTTAAGGTATAGCTAATAAATCTGAAAAACTGTTAGAGGGTGGGATGAGCTAACGCCCAGTAAGTAGCATAATTAATGAGGGTGGGGGAAATGCTAGTTTCATCTTCAATAATAATAATATGACAAGAATGATTAAATAATGAAACACAAAGTTTCTCAAAGTAAATACCTTGAAACTATATACTATGATCTGTGAGCACCAACAATATAATTTTCAAAGCCATAATATCTAACATAATCACAAATATACCACACTACCACATAGACCGGTCAGGGGATCTACCCATTCACAACTGGCATGGTATTGTCCTCTTTGATATGCAGATTCTTGGCCCCATGGACAGTAGCCTCACCCACACACAATTAAGGAACCTCTTCCCCTTATGGGCAGCAGGAAAGAACGCATCATCCAAAGTGAAAGGGCACTGACTATGGATTTGATTCCGTTGTCACAAAGATTACGAAAACCAAATCGGGTGATCACTGGGAAATCACACATGGCATGGTGTTAAAATCACATTAAGCTCACAGATTACATTACTTCCAAATACATAGTTTATATCTAGGTAATTTCAGGGAAAACCTTAAATAATCTATCTTCCACAAGGTTTGTAAGGTTTTCAACTTCATTCTTGTCAAAAAGATTTTATATCAATTTCCCAATAACAAGACAAGATAAGCATCGTTAGATTTTGTAATAAACCATAAAATCCATAATCTCCTTATCAAAGATTAAATAAAAGATGCTCATATTTTCCATGTCAACAATTCATGCATTTCCCCAAATGCAATACCAAATATGATACATTTTCATATATATATATATATATATATATATATATATATATATTAAGGTTACGACACAATAGTTTTTAGGAAAATTTAGTTTCCATAGGTAGTTTCCAAAAGTGTGTCTAACCCAAAAACAACATTTATGCAACATGGTTATTTTTCAAAAATCCCATTAAAAAACTACTTACCTCACAACCGCAAAAGCCTAATTCTCCAAGCTTCAAGGAGATTAGCTAGAACCTAAACAATATCAAGTAAACCTATCACAATAAGCACAGTGCTTGAAATTGTATCTAGCTACAATTTAGGAATTGCCAAAAAAGCACTTAATTAGGCAAGCCTAGTATTTAATCTCATCAATAATAATATACTTCACTTCCAAAGTTGCTTAACAAATTGATTCATAAGGCATAAACTCCAACTTATAAGGTTAACCCATTTAATATTATCTCCAACATTATGACTAGCTTCCATAAAATTTATACTACTTCATTAAGAGACCCATGAAAGCAAAATCAAAATATCCTCCAAGACAAGAGATTTAGGACTTCAACTAACTCCAAATAAACCTAATGGCAATGGAAAAATTAAACTTACCAACCATCACATGTTATAACTTAAAACCCCTAAATTTTCCACCATACATAAACCTTAAGTAGTCATTTTTAGCACAAATTATATACCCATTCATCAAATAATTCCACCAATACAAAACCTATACATAAAAACACATAAATATCACTTCCAATGCTCATAAATTACGTGGATATCATTATTAAAGCTTAGATAAAAATAACCTCAAGCAAAAGTATAAAACTTACCAAAAAGATTAGAAATTTTTATCTCAAATAAAAGATGTGAAGGTGCTTATGGATTTACAAGAATTTTCCGGTGATCTTGCCGGAAAAATGATGGTGGAAATGGTGGTGGTGGTGTGGAAGTACCGGTGGAGAGGATGAGAGTGATAGAGAGGAGTGTGTTTAAGTGAAACGAAAAGAGAAAGCAACAAATGAGAGAAATGGTCGGACATGAGAGGGTGAGATAGATTAAAATGAGTGGTGGGGTAGGTGGGGCATGTGGGAACTAAAAAAAATCTGCTCTTTGCCTCTTTTTTTTTTTTTTTTTGGTCTGATTGACTGGGACAGGGACTTTACATATTCGCTGGGATAAAGATCCGCCACAATCAAATTCAAAATCTAGAGTTTTACACGGCAATTCCTTAATTGCTGCAATGGTTACTAAACTGGGGACCTCTAATGGTAATTCTTCAACTGCTATCACGGTTACAGAAATAGTGGATAACGAACTTGCAATTATTCCGGGATTGGATGGATATGGTTCTCAGCTTTCGTGTACTTCGGAGATTAATGAAAGAAATCCTAAAATCATGGTACACACTGATGCGATTGGGACAAAGCATAATATCGAAAAAAATGATGCCAGTTGGATTAGTGTACCAATTGTGTATGAGGATAATTTGGTGGATCATAAAAATCCTCTTTGAGGTATTGGAAACGCATTCTTAGGAGTTCCAATAACAAAGCCGCAACTGAAGTTACTCCTACCCTTCCAAGTTTATCAAAGCGTACATCATTAGAGCATAGTGTTCTGGATCCACACGCTCACAAGAAACAATTGCTAAGTAAGGAGGGTCTGAGTATATTGCATACTTCAGGTGGAGGTAGTCCTTCACCACCGCCCCCACCATGAAGATTTTAAGCCTTAACTGCCGAGGGCTTGGGATCCCAAAGGCAGTTCAAGTATTTTGCTATTTGGTGAATGAAGAAGGTCCCAAAATTCTCTTTTTGTTTGAAACACATCTTAACACGGATGGTTTTCACAGATTAAAGAGGAAATTAGATGTGATGGATGGTTTGGCAGTCCCAAGGATTGGTTTGGGTGGTGGTTTGGATTTGTTGTGGCGGGATGGTGTGGATGTGGATATTCAAACATCTTCATCACACCATATTGATGCTCTGATAAAATAGGAAGGTGTTGTTTGGCGCCTTACAGGTTTTTACGGACATCTAGAAACTTCAAGAAGAGGGGAATCTTGGGACTTATTGAGGCAACTTCATGCCTCTTTTTCACTCCCCTGGCTGCTGGTAGGCGATTTTAATGAAATATTACTTCTTGATGAGTATTGGGGTAATGGCAGTAGGCCATACAATCAGATTGCTGAATTCACAAGGGCAGTAGAGGATTGTTTACAGATGGATTTGGGTTTCAAAGGGCCAAAATTCATATGGTGTAACAGGCGTTTCGAAGGGAATTTAGTATATGCAGGATTGGATCGCGGACTACATAATCAAGAGTGGCTTCAATTTTTTCCACAGTTAAGCCTATCTCATATCCCGTTTGGGTTCTCAGATCACATGACACTTATGGTGAAAGTTCAAGTTACTCCTGAAATTAAACCTACCAAAAAACATAGGTTTTTTCGTTTTGAAGCATTCTAGATGAGAGATCCTAATTGTGAAGATATCATCAAATTGAGTTGGGATTTATTTTTCTGGGGCACTCCTATGTTCAAGCTAACTCAAAAAATCAAAGCCGTTACAATGGCCTTGCTGCAATGGGGTGGTGGAAATGCCAGAAGTGTCATAAAGTCTATCAAAATGAAAAGATACTTGTTGGCCAATCTTGAAATGGAATGCCAAGCACAACTGTCCAATCAACAACTCTCTCAAAGACGAAATTCTACTAGAGTTGAACTTAATGAACTCATTGCATAGGAGAATATTTACTGGCATCAACGGGCAAAAGTCTTTTGGCTTCAGGAGGGTGACAGAAATTCGAAGTTTTTCATGCAGTGGCCTCTCAGAGAAGACGACATAATGAGATCACTAAATTAAAGGATTCTGTTGGAAATAAAACAAAATACTGATGGGCCTTTCCTTACTTACTCTCATAAATATCCACACACTACTTAGTGTATAGAAGAGACTCACACTCACAAATTAAATAAAGGGAGAGGGAGTGGAGAGGGAAGAGTTAGAACTCTTTAAATTTTTATATTTCTCTCAACTCTTGCTTAGAACTTGACGGATGAATGAGTTTATATAGTACACCATCCAACCTTTAACTCTCACTACATTTATTTTCTAACTCTTACATTCATAAATCTCACACATAACTTCAATAAACTTCCCACTACATTAACTTATGAAACTCACTTATTTATGAAGGATTAATTACAAACAAGTTTAACTTCTAACATCCCCTTTAAACTTGTTTTCTTGATTACTCCAAGTAAGGCTCGCAGCTTGTTGAATGTGTCATACTTGAGTGGTTTAGTGAGTATATCTGCAACCTAATCATGTGACTTCACGAACTTAAGATGAACTTCTTTTCTTGCAATACATTCTCGAATAAAATGATACCTTGTGTCGATGTGCTTGCTTCGGTCATGAAAGACGGATTCTTTGCAAGAGCTAGTGCTGACTTATTGTCCACAAATATCTTCGTAGCTTCTTCTTGAAACATTTGCAACTCTTTCAATAAACTTCTAAGCCACTTTGCATGACAAACACTAGAGGTAGCAGCAACGTACTCAGCTTCATAAGTGGAAAGCGTCACGATTGGCTGCTTTTTGGACGTCCATGTAAATGTAGTATTACCCATATAGAATACAAAACCAGTAGTACTCTTTCTATCATCCGTATCTCCGGCCCAATCACTATCACTGTAGCCAATAAGTTTAAAATCTTTAGAGGGTGAATACAACAATCCATAATCCAGTGTACCTTTCAAATAGCGAAGAATTCTCTTGGCAGTCTTCAAATGAGTCATCTTCGGTGCTTCCATGTAACGACTAACTAGTCCAATGCCAAAAAGAATGTCTGGTCTTGTGCATGTTAAATACCTCAGACTTCCGATCAAACTTTTGAAGAATGTTGGATTAACCTTCTCTTCATCAACATGCTTTGATAACTTCACTCCACATTCTACAGGGGTGCTAACTGGATTGGAATTTAACATCTCAAACTTCTCGAGAATATCATTCGCATAACCTTCTTGGGAAATAAAAATCCCATCCTCCATTTGCTTCACTTCAATGCCAAGATAATAGGCCATAAGTCCAATATCTGTCATTTCAAACTCCTTAGTCATTGCTTTCTTGAAGTTTTCAAACATACTTGGATTGTTGCTTGTAAAAATCAAATCATCTACATACAGACAAACAATTAAGATATCTCCATTTGTATGCACCTTATAATAAAGCGCATGTTCATGTGGGCATTTAAAAAACCCATTAACCTGGAAGTATTTGTCAATTCTACTATTCCAAGCTCTTGGTGCCTATTTTAGGCCATATAGAGCTTTCTTTAACTTCAAAACTTTATCTTCCTGCCCCTCTACAACATAGCTTATAGGTTGTTCAACATAAAGTTCTTCCTCAAGGTAGCCATTCAAAAATGCGGATTTTACATCCATTTGGAAAATTCTCCATTGATTCTGAGCTGCTAAAGAAATTAGCAATCGTATAGTTTCCAAACGAGTAACTGGGGCAAATACCTCATCATAATCAATACCTTGCTGTTGACTATACCCTTTCACCACCAATCTTGCTTTGTATCTCTCTACCTCTCCTTTTGCATTCTTTTTCAACTTGTACAACCATTTTACACCAATTGTCTTCTTTCCAGTTGGAAGAGTTGCAAGCTCCCATGTATCATTCTTATTTATTGCCTTGATCTCTTCATCCATAGCATTTCTCCATTTTTTGTCTCGCACTGCTTCTTCAAATCCTGTAGGTTCACAATCAGCAAACAGACAAAAAAGTGTTACATCATCAGTAATCTCTGTTGAATCATAAAGATCCTGGATACTTCTCATTTTTCTTGGTCTTTCACTAGAACTTCCTTTTAGTAAAGATGATGATGATGGACTTTCATGAATGGGAGATGATGCTGCTGGTGATGGAGGTGGAGTGGTCGGCTCTTCCTGAACTTCATTCCCTTAATCTTCCCCTTCAGATAGAGGAAAGAAATCATACTTCTCCTCTTCTTGGGTACTCCAATCCCATGTGCCTTCTTCGTCGAATTCCACATCTCGACTAACAATGACTTTTCCAGTGCTCGGATTATAGAGCTTATAGCCCTTAGAGCTTGGATCATAGCCAATGAACACATACTTCTTGCTTTTATCATCTAGCTTGGATCTCTCTTGATCTGGTACATGTGCATATGCAATGCTCCCAAACACACGAAGATGGGAAACTGTAGGCTTCTTCCTACTCCAAGCTTGTTGTGGGGCTTTTCTTTGTACACTTCTTGTGGGGCAACGATTGGACAAATAGATTGCACAATCTATAGCTTCAGCCCAAAATTCTTTAGGCATTTTCTTGCTCTTCAACATGCTTCTGGCCATATTAAGAATTGAGCGATTCTTTCTTTTTGCTACACCATTCTGTTGTGGTGACCTTGGAACTGTTAGAGGGCGGCGAATCCCATTTGTTTCACAAAATTCTTTGAATTCATTTGATGTGAATTCGCCTCCTCTATCAGATCTTAAGGCCTTAATTTCATGACCACTTTGCTTTTCTACAAATGCCTTAAATTTCTTAAATGCACCAAATGCTTCAGATTTCTGCTTCAAAAAATAAACCCATGTTTTTCTACTAAAATCATCAATAAAGAGAAGAAAGTAGTTACTTTTACCAAGTGATGATGGCTTGATAGGTCCACACACATCAGTATGAACAAGTTGCAATGGCTTGGTTGCTTTTGTACTAGCTTCTTTTGGAAAACTTTTCCTTGATTGCTTGCCAAGGAGACATCCTTCACAAAGCTGGTTAGGATGCTCAATGGAAGGCAATCCTCTCACCAACTTCATCTTTGTCAACAACTGTAGTCCTCCAAAGTTTAAATGCCCAAATCTTAGATGCCAAAGCCAAGAAGAATCTTTAAAACGAGCCTTCAGGCATCTAATAGCATCAGTTTGAATATTTAACAAGAACATTCTATTTCTTGTCATAGGAACATTAGCTATCACATTATTTTGATGATCCCTTATTAAGCAACTACGATCTTTCAACTGGATATCATAGTCTTTCTCAAGAAGTTGTCATAAGCTCAAAATATTAGTTTTCATGCTTGGCACATAATATATATCAGAAATAAATTGATGATCTCCATTCTTTAAACGGATAAGAATTTTACCTATCCCCTTCATTGAAACTTTGAATGAGTCATCAAAGGTAACATTCCCAACCATCGATTCATCAATCTCCATAAACATCCTTTTATTCCCACACATATGGTTGCTAGCACCAGAGTCAAGATACCACGCACCATTTTCTTCTTTGCCTTCTCCTTTGTATGCCAACAACAAAGTCGGCTCCACTTCTTCATTTTTATCTTCAACATAGTTAGCTTTCTCCTCAATAGTGTTAGCGGCATTTTTACATTCAGAAGCATAATGCCCATACTTTTGACAATTATAACATTTGATATTAGACTTATCATACCTTCTTTTATATGGTCTTGAGAAACTTCCTCTTATATGATCTCTTGTGGATTTTGAACTTTGACCCCTCTCTTCATAATTGGGAGAGTTTTGACCATTTCTTCCTCCAGATCCTCTCCCTCTCCCTCTACCTCTACCACGTCCATGTCCTCGTCCTCTTTGGCTACTTTCACGCCAACCTTTCTCATTCAAGGTGAGCTTTGCTTGTAGGACTTGCTCCAAAGGCTCTTGCTTCTTCTTATTGAGCCTTTCTTCGTGGGCTTGTAATGATCCCATGAGTTGGTCAATGGTCACTGACTCTAAGTCTTTTGATTCCTCAATTGCTACAACAATATAGTCAAACTTTGAAGTTAATGACCGTAGAATTTTTTCTACTACACGGACATCATCCAAGTGCTCACCATATCTCTTCAATTGATTTACAATTGCCAACACCCTTGAAAAATAATCTGAAATAGATTCAGATTCTTTCATGTGCAAACCTTTAAACTCGCCTCTCAATGTTTGAAGGCGAACTTTCTTCACTTTATCAACTCCCGTTAGAGAGTTTTTAAGAATCTCCCATGCTTGCTTGGATGAAGTTGCATTTGCAACTTTCTCGAACATAGTTTCATCCAAGCCTTGATAGATCAACGTAAGTGCTTGTTGATCTTTCTTTCGAGCTTTTTGCAAGGCTTCCTTTTGGTTTGGGGTTAAAGATTCTTCATCTTGTGGCTCCACATAACTTTTCTCCACAATCTCCCACGCATCTTGGGATCCGAGCAACGCCTTCATTCGAATACTCCAATTTTCAAAGTTTTGTTTGGTAAGTCGAGGAAATTGGAATGACACCATCCCATTAGCAATAGCCATTCTCACCACGAACCGATTGGCTCTGATACCACTTTGTTGGAAATAAAACAAAATACTGATGGGCCTTTCCTTACTTACTCTCATAAATATCCACACACTACTTAGTGTATAGAAGAGACTCACACTCACAAATTAAATAAAGGGAGAGGGAGTGGAGAGGGAAGAGTTAGAACTCTTTAAAGTTTTGTATTTCTCTCAACTCTTGCTTAGAACTTGACGGATGAATGGGTTTATATAGTACACCATCCAACCTTTAACTCTCACTACATTTATTTTCTAACTCTTACATTCATAAATCTCACACATAACTTCAATAAACTTCCCACTACATTAACTTATGAAACTCACTTATTTATGAAGGATTAATTACAAACAAGTTTAACTTCTAACAGATTCTTCTAGGAACTTCTTTTCTAACCAAACAGATTTGGAGAGGATTGTCATTGATTATTTCCAGGAGATGTTTACAAGTGTTTCCACAGTATCCTATTCTCAAGTTATTCACCATGTTCATGAAGTGGTCACTCCGGAAATGAATAACATGCTGTTGGAAGAATTTACTCAAGAAGAGGTGAAGAAGGCGCTGTTTCAGATGAATCCAACAAAAGCTCTTGGTCCCGACGATATGAACTCTTTATTTTTCCAAAAATATTGGCATATTGTTGGAATTGATGTTTTTGATGCTGTTCTTGATTGCATAAAATTCTGGAAAATTCTTACAAAGCATCAATTTCTCACATATCACCTTGATCCCAAAAAAGAAAAATCCGAAACTTATATCTCATTTTCGCCCCATTAGATTATGTAATATCATCTATGAAGCACGGGTGCGGCAAAACGGCCGCCGCACTTGCGTCCGACGCGGCAACGCGCGAGGGACACGGCTGCCTGCGCGTCGGTGCTGCGTCCACTTTTTTTTTTTTTTTTTTTTTTTTTTTTTTTTTTTCGTTTCACGAATTGCGCCGACGCGGCGCAGACTCGCGCCGACGCGGCGCTGATTCGGGCCGAATCGGTCGAGATCAAAGCAGAGGTCTTCGCCGGGAGCTGGTACTTGAACGACAAGTCGGAATCAGCGCCGCTGCACAGAGAGCAGAGAGCAGAGAGTTTGGAAATGAAGGAGTTGAGATCAACGGCAAGGATGAGAATCTTAGTCTCGCCGCCGCCGCCGATGTGAGACATTAGACAAAGCGGAAGAAAGCTCTTCTGATGTGGAGAGGAGAGCGTGGAACTGGAAGATTTTTTTTTTTTTTTTGGAAAGAGGAGAGGTGAGTGATGTCACTGATGTGGAGTGAAGGTGACTTTTGAGGGGAGTGGGTCCTGGCGTGTGGGAAGCAGTGTGGAAGCCCAATGACCTTATTTAGTTTAGTGCACCTGAAACTAAAGTTGTGCCCTATCATTCAGATTTTAATATAGAGTAATTATTGTTATATATAACTAGTTACACATAATTTTGCATATATTTGTGAAATTGTATTTTAAACATATAATTTTAATTATAATTGTAAAATCATAAAACTGTATTTTCAAAACATAATTTTATAATTTATGTTTAGCAATATATATAAAATATAAATATAAATATTTTTAATAATTTTTTAATCGCCGCACCCAGCCGCACCCGCACCCTACTTTTTCAAAAATTGCCGAATCCTGTACCCGCACCCGCACCCGAATCTAGAAACGCACCCGTGCTTCATAGAATATCATTTTTAAGCTTATCTCAAAGGTTTTGGCTAACAGACTGAAAAGAATTTTGGGAAGAATTATCTTTGATTGTCAAAGTGCGTTTGTAGCTGAGAGAGTGAATACAGATACTATCCTTATTTCTTTTGAGATCCTGCATTACATGAAGTCAAAACGCCAAGGAAACACAGCACACATGGCTTTCAAGTTAGATATGAGTTAAGTTTACGATAGGGTGGAGTGGGATTACTTAAAAGGCATTATGTTAAAAATGGGATTTCATCACAGGTGGGTGGATCTAATTATGGTGGGGATATCGTCTATCTCATATTCTGTTTTGGTAAATGGGGTTCCCTTGGGATTTATCAAACCTTCTAAGGGCATAAGGCAGGGAGACCCTTTCTCTCTCCATCTATTTTTATTATGTTTTGAAGGTTTTTCTGCTCTTCTCAAAAATGCACTTCAACAAAGACTTCTACATGGAGTAAGTATCTCTCGTAATGGACCTCAGATTACACATCTTCTATTTGCAGACAATAGTTTATTGTTTTCAAAGCTTCCTTATCTGAGTGTCACATAATCAAGGAGATCTTACAGATTTATGAAGTAGCTTCAGGTCAGAAAATTAATTGTGAGAAGAGTTCAATTTTTTTTTTCAGCACCAACAGTCCTTCCTCGACCAGAGAAGAGATCAGAATGCTACTCAATACTACATCCACAGAACCCTTTGAAAAATACCTTAGTTTACCCCCAATCATTGGTAGAGATAAGAAACAAGCTTTTGCTGAAATCAAACTTCGTATCCAATCCAAACTCAATGGGTGGAAAACTAAATTATTATTTCAGGCAGGGAGAGAAGTCCTAATCAAGTCCGTAGCCCAAGTGATACCTGTATATGCCATGAATTGTTTCTTATTGCCAGCAAGTTTTTGTGATGAAATTAATTCAATGATGAGGCAATTCTGGTGGGGGCAGAAAAATGATGAGAAGAAAATGCATTGGTTGAGTTGGAAGCATATGTGCTTAGCAAAGAAGGATGGAGGCCTTGACTTTCGTGATTTAAAGAGTTTTAATATAGCTTTACTTGCCAAACAGGGATGGAGGTTAATGCAGTGCCAGGACTCGCTCCTTTTCAAAGTCTATAAAGCTAAATATTTTCAACATACGTCTTTTCTTGAAGCTAAAGTCCAGAATCACTCTTCTTTTGCATGGAGAAATATAACTCGTGGGAGGGATTTGATCATTCAAGGCAGCAGATGGAGGGTGGGTAATGGTTCTTTGATCAATATATGGACTGATAGATGGTTGCCTTTGGAGACAAATCAGAAAGTATGTTCGCCTAGAACAATTTTACTAGCTGAAGCCACGGTAGCTGATCTTATGGATTTCTCAGCCCCACAACCGCGATGGAAGGATTTCCTCATTGATTCTATTTTCTTTCCCTTTGAAGCTTCAATCATTAAGGCTATCCCTCTCAGTATTCGAAGACTTGAAGATACTCTTATTTGGACCAAAAATAGATTTGGGAAGTTTTCTGTTAGGAGTGCTTACTTTCTGCATTTGGAAATTGAAAAACAGTCCAATGTTTCTTCTGCTACGACATCAGATCCTACTAAGAGTCATTCCTTTTGGAAAGGCATTTGGTCTTATATGATTCCTCCAAAAAATTAAATCTTTTATTTGGAGAGCATGCAATGATAGCCTTCCCACTAGGACAAAGCTTTTTGATAGAAAGATCTCCGACTCTTTCTCATGTGCCCTCTGCAATGATGAAGCTGAGACAAATAGCCACCTGTTTTTGGAATGCTCTTTTGCACAATCTGTTTGGATGCAAACTCATTTCTGGAATGGTCTTCAGCTGCCACAACAAATCAGTTTTATTGATGCAATGGAGGATGCCTTAAAAAATTTGAATTCTTTGGATTTTGACACTCTTTGTATCGCATGTTGGATGATTTGGACCTGCAGAAACAAGCTGATATTTGAGAATAAAATTCCCTCATCCAAAGATTTATGGGCTCGGGTTGAAACTTACCGGTTAGAATTTATGGAAGTGCAACACAGGCAGAATCATATTGTTGAAGTGCGGACAACAAAGTGGCAGCCCCCAATTTCTGATTCAATCCATAAACTTAATCTAGCAATTTCCCAAGAGAAGAACACCTTTGTGGGTTTTGGTTTTCTTATAAGGAACAATAAATGTGAAGTTTTAGCGGCATCACGTCATCGTCTGTAGAAGAATTTAAACCTTCTCTGCACAGCAGCTATAGTGATGAGATTGGCTCTTTTGTTTTGTCAAAATACCAGTTTCCATAAGGTGATGGTGGAATGCAACTTTGCTGAACTTGTGAACCTCTTGAATTCGGATAGAATCTGTTGTTTAGAAGCTGCCTCCTGGATCATTGAAGACATTAGTTTAATTAGAGATAGTTTTTCTTTTATTTCTTTTCATAGTATATATTTACGATGTAATCGTGCTGCATTGGCTTTAGCTAATCCTGTAAAAGAGAATGAGGAAGTCATTGTTTGGTTGGAAGAATGCCTCTCTTTTCTCTTCCCATTGTACAAAGTGATTTAATTGAATAAAGTTTACTATCGTTTTCTCTCTAAAAAAAAAAAAAAAAAAAAAAACGAAGAAGTATGAGGTGGGTTCTATTATAGAACTTGTACACAAAATTTCACTTATGAGGACATGGCTCTCATTGGGCACAAAAAATTCGAAGACCTAGCCTCCACAATGTCCACATAGTCTATCGAAGATCTCTAATAATAAAACAAAGACTAATAATATTATTATTATTATTATATGTGGCAATGATAGGAGGTAATTTAGTCGATTATAATCATTGACTTTCTTAAAAAAAGAAAAATCATTTAGTTACCTCAAAAATAAATTATTAAATAAAAAAGAGTTGAATCTTTTAATTAAACATAAAATTATATATATATTTTATAATTGATCATTTATCTGGATCTGGGTATTTGAGATTAAAATGGTTTCTTAAATTGTTTTTCACTCATTGTTGCAGGGTAAAAAATTTAAAAATAAAATTCTGTTTGGACTTTGGTGGGCCAAGTAACTGTCTTGCCCATACTATTGTAAGCACAAAATATTGGCCCAAACCTCTGAAAACGTTTAGCCGCATGGTATTCTTTTTACGCTGCAAACTGTATATAGTGGTTCTCAGACAAATAGCAATGAGGTATTGTACCAGTGCCAGCAAAGTCGATCACGGCTAAGTAGGTAGCACTGTGAAGGCGTGAAGCCGAGAAACAAGAACATAACCTACATCCATTGAACACCTCTATGGTTCTATGACTCACTTTATTTGATAGAAACCCTCAAAAACTTGGTTGGCCCTCTCTGATATCTAACCTTACTTCGTTATTTGTTATGTACGACTATGACAACGAAACCAATATATGTTGCTTGTTTGTAAATTTAAATTCCTCTTGCCCTATGCCTTTCTTTCTTTGCCATAATCCAACAAACTTTCTGGACTCTCATTTCACACAATATAGGACAAATTTACAATGGACTTCACATATTTTGAATCGTTTCATAAACCCTGGATACTATCTTAGTTTCCTCCCTTGTTTCCGACCCTTAAGAGAAGCAGCCAGTTATTGTTGGTAGCCTCGTTCAATGGCTTGCTTTTGTGCTGTGATAGCAAGCTGTATCAATGTGTTTAGTACATATGCAATCCACTTGACCAAGTGTAATGCCCTGAATTATATAATTGGATTGGATAAGCGTGTGTTTTGCAAACATGAGTGGAGTCCTAGACTGGTATTTACATGGTAGAACTAGACAATATAGATGATCACAACGAACACCCAATTATAACTAATTCAGTGGAACTATTCGTTCCTCATGTCATGATTCTTGAGTCCTCTTACCCCTACTTGTTACAAAGAGAGTTTCATGTTGGGTTTGTAACTTTGTATGCGAGCCCTACTATGGAGAGGATGAGAGAAATCCTAGAATTAACCTACCATGAAAGCTAGCAACAAGCGGCTCAGGTACAGGTGTAAGATTATCTACATTATTATCCCAAATTCACAATGTGGCTCACATAAAACTTATTTCAATTATTGTATATTTAATTTTATTTCAAAATAAGCGTGATAAATTTATGGTATTAAAAATCTATTTGGGAACAGGAATGTGAAGAAACATTATAGAAGAACAATCACTTAAAATGTTATTTGGTGAACAATCACTTTACAATAAAGTGTCAATAAAATTCTGTTCGTTTTTAGACCCCTGTAAAACTAGATTGTTTAACTTAATTAATTAACCAAGTGAATACTTAGGTTTATTATTCAGATCTAGGTTAAAACAAAACAATCATATCATGGAAAGTAGTGGAAATATAAAAAACATAATGATATGATGACTTAGGAAAACTAAACCGGTAAAAAGCCTAGGGGGATTTAACCTAACTATCCTTAAGGTAAAACTGAATCCACTATGAAAGAATTGAAGTTTACACAATAGCGACTTAGACCATTAACATCCTATTGCTATCTCGAGTAGAAAACTTACTACCACGATCACGTGATAGCTCCGAGTCCACGGACTACTTCTTTCTTGGATTCCTAACAATCACAAGCACTCCTGCTTGTATATCTTTAAGCTCTTGAATCTACAACTGAATTGATCGCCAACTAAATTGATATCAATCTGGATCTTGATAACCCTAAGTGTATGTGAAGACAAACACCTCTAGATCTCACAAAAGATTCACACATACAGCATAAAGAGCATCAGTAGCAATACTAAAAACGTGGCTAGGGTTTTCTCTTTTATACCTAGGACAAAATATAAAACCCTACACATAAAACGGGCTTGGGCTGAGTTGAAAAATTCTGCAGAAAAACAATCTGCACGATTTTTGATCGGTCGAGTCTAATTCTCGATCGATCGAGCCTGGCAGAATTGCACAGTAAACAAGATTAAAACATTTTGATTATGGTTTACCAACATTACAAATTAGAGTTCTAATACATTTAAACCTAAAGATCTTAGAACCCAACAAATTCTTTGATGGAAGGAGCATAAAATAAAACTCGTCAAATTCAAAATCATATTGGAGGTCACTTTGGTTTGGGCAGAAGAACAAAATATTTTGGTAGTGGTTAGTATCGATGGACTGTATATTTGTATTTTTATAAACCCAAGTTCACTAACCCAATGTATTAGCTCAAATAACTTGTTTTTATAACCTCTTTTATTATTTTTTAATTATTTTATTTTGCATTGGTCGAAACATTTAGAAAATCCTCGATACAACTGAAATAGATTGGTACTTTATTCGGTACATTTTATGGGGGATATTTTTACCAATTTAGTGGCTGGTAAAGTACATACTAATGGGCACGTCATTGAACACCTTGGTTTGAAGGTTTATTATGCAATTTTTAATTGTTTGAAATTTAAATAAAGTTCATTATGTGCTAAATTTTTTTTCCACGACTTGTTAAAGTTGTTAAATAAGAGATTTTGGGTTCAAACTTTGTCTACGCTAAAAATTCAATTGGTGTCTTGGTCATAATACCAATTATTATGGAACGAACGCTATAAGTTTAAATTCTATCATATTAATTCAAAAAACATATTTTTTATTTGTGAGTATAACATTAATTGATTGAAAACAGAAATATATTTATGAAGGTACTATTATAATGATTATTACTTCTTAAGCTCTTTAAGTTATATAAATATGATGAAGGCGAAGTTGGAGAATGCAATATTATCTCCATTAGGAGATTTAGTGAAGAATCACTTTTTTTTTTTTTTTACAATAATAAGGTACAGGGGATTTGAGTCTTGGTTCTTGCAAGAAAGAAGAGCGCAGGTTATGCCAATAAATTACATGATTCTTGGTGTGACAAATCACCTAATAACAACTGTCAATGGTAATTGATCAATGAAAAACATTATAAAAAGTACACCAACATTGAATTTTTTGAGGTCCATAACCTAGCCTCTAAATTAGCCTCTTTTCCATCAAATGTTTTCTAAAAGTGTAGGCTTTACTACCAAAAGTTAGAAGATCTCTCTCCTTTTAGGTTTTTCTCTACACAATACTTTTTTTTCTTTGATAAACTTTATCTACAAAATAATAGAATAAGAATAGTAGAAGATATGCATTCTATTTCATTCCATTCTCTTATGAACCCTCAAACGAAGCCTTAAAGTTTTTTATGGTTTAAACTTCTTTAATTGTTGGGTAAAATACTATTTTGGTCCTTAAATTTTACTAAAAGTTTGTTTTTCATCCCTAAACTTTAAAAAGTTCATTTTTCATCCTTAAATTATTGAAAAATTTATCTAATAGTTCCTAAACTATTAAAAACATTTTATTTATGTCCTTAAACTTTACTAAAAGTTTGTTTTTTCTTTTCTAAACTATTGAAAAAGTTCTTTTTTTTATCCCTATTTTTGTCTCTAAATTATTGAAAAAACTCTTTACAAAGTTTAGAGATGAAAAACAAGCATTTATTAAAGTTTAGAGATCAAAATAGTATTTTACCCTTAATTGTTTTATTTGAATCATAAAGGATTGATTCATTTGGATTTTAATATTATGCATATAAAAGGGCTAAAGTAACACTACAAACGTTAAGATGACAATGTCATAATTTTTAAAATTTTACATTTTTTTTAGAGAGAGTTCAACCTATGTCGTCCACTCCTAATGATAGTTCAATTATCAGACTAAAACATTAATCGATTTTTTGTGTAGGTGGAGATTGAACCCCAGATCTCTTATTCAACTATCAAAGATTTTACTTGTTGAGCTAACTGAACCCACTTAAAATTTTACTTCATTAGCAACATTACTCATCCTTTTGTAACTATAATGTGTTATGTATATAATTGGATGTGCTTTTATGGAATCGTTCTATTAACATTAATTTTCCAAGCTTTATGTGAGTTATTTTGGGAAACCTTGACCTCAAGCCTTGAGGCCTAGGCCCTAGGGTGATTGGGTAGACAGTAAATAAATTGTTTCTCAAAAAAATCGTTCAACTACCGATATTGTTCCTCTTAAATTAAATGTTTGCTATAAGGGTTGACAAGTATCTATAATAATAATAATAATAATAATAATAATAATAATAATAATAATCTATATTATATAATAATAGGTAAATCAGAGAGAAAATCCAATTAATTTTTAAATTGAAATTTAATTAGAGTCTAATTTTGCGTCACGTGTCTCATTTAATCTAAATTTAGAATTTTGAGCCAAGTAAATTAATTTAGTGTAAAAATTGAATTTCAATTAGAGTTTAATTTTGAGCCACGTGTCTCATCTAATCTAATTTTTAAAATTTTTATGCCAAATTAGTTAATTTAGTGTAGAAAACGAGGAGTCCAATATAATAAACCATAAAAAACATAATCATATAAGTAAAAAAAATTCAAATTTATAATCCAATTTTGCACGTGTCTAAATTTATGTGGGGACTACACATAATTATTCACTTAAGCATGTGCCATGTGTCTACTTAAATTTTTTAATCTTTGTGTCAAGTGAGTTAATGAGTGCAAAATACTAAGAATCTAATATCAATAAATTATAAAATAAAATAAAAAACAATTACATATACTCAATAAAAATCACCACATGTTTCTTGAAAAATAAATAAAATAAAAATCACCACACGTTCTATCTTATTAAAAATTAGAAAAAAAAATGATTATCAGTAGTATTAAATTTAGGTAAGAATTTTAATATGTGACTAATTATATTTACTTTAAAAAAATAATTTGACTAATTATTTATATTTTATGATAAAAATTGTGTTTAATTTTAAATGTATCTATACGTATGCATGAATGCATGTGTTACATGTTTTAAAAAAAAAATTTGACTAATTATTTATATTTTTATAATAAAATTTTTATTTAATTTTAAATGCATCCATGTGTTTGCATGGAGTTACATGCTAGTAATAATAATAAGTGAAGTTGAGAGAAACTCAAATTAGAATTCCAAATTAGAGGTTCAATTTTGTGTCATGTGTTCTAAATTATTTATTCTTAAAAGAGTTTTATTTTTTAATTTTATAATCAAATGTGGGACCACATCACAAATATTCATTTAAGTGAGTTATTATGTACAAAAACCAAAGAGTCTAGAATAAATGAATTGAAAAAAAATGCTTCACAATAATTAAAAAAAAATGGACAATTTACATTTTATACCTAATAATATCCTTATAATTTTTTTAAAGAGTTAATAAAATATAAACATGACTATCAATAGCATTTAAATTATATATATATGAATTATATTATGCATCTTACTATATATCTTTAAGTGTATCCATGTATATACAAGAGATTACAAGCTAGTTTCATTAATGCATAAGAACAAGAAAATTGAAGAAAAAAAATGAAATGCATTGTTATCTTATAGAAAAATTTAAATTTACATCACGATAGAAAGTAAAAAAAATTATAAAAATTTGTTTCCTGGGTATAATCTAGAGAAAAAAAAAAGTGTGTATAGCTTTAATTTTTAGTTATTATTAAAAAAAAAATGTAAAATTATACGGAGAAACACTGTTTAGAACAAAGGCTCATCATTACACATCCAGTGAGTTCACACTTCACACTGATAACTATCCTTCATGCAGCATGCACTCCATATGAATCACTTCTTTAGCGTTGCCATTATTAGAAGACAAACTACTCCATAAGAAATATTAATCTTATTGTTGTAATTCTTCTTTAATTTTTTCCTTCTTTGGGTCTTCCTCTTTATCAAAACTAGTTTCATAATGAAATGAAACCAACTCAAATGTATTGCAATGAATAAGACAAACAAGCACTTCTAACCTTCAAACAAGGTCTCACTAATCCTTGTGAAGTTGAACCCACTCTAATCTTGGTCTGATCAAGAACGCTGCTGTAGACGAGTAAGAGTTGGATGTGACAAACAAAACTGGTTGAGTCACAAAGCTATCACTACACATGTTAGGCAGCGATCGAGATAAGTGCCCGAATGATAGTTTTTGAATTACTTGGAATTGAGTGAGAATAACTTTAATTGTACTCGTCTTCCAAGTTTCCTTAGTTCAACAGGCAAAGTAAGACATCTTCACCTCTCTGGTTCACTCATGACAAAGGATATATATTTATTTCAGTGCATAGCAAGGGACACACCAGTTATTATGGACCAAGTTCAGCTAAACTCAAACCATGTCTGAAAACTAGGTCAATAATAACTGGTGTGCCCCTCACTTTCTATGTCAAATGCACAGAGATAAATATATTTCCTTTGTCATCAGTGAACAAAAGAGGTGAAGATGTCTTAAACTGCCTATTTAGAAGTGTTTGTGTATCTTTTTCATTGCTGTCTTCATAATTGATGGCGTGCTTATGGCATTTGGTTTTGAAAATGTCATTTTTTTGCAACTAATAATAATGAGAAAAAGGAGAATAGAAGCCAATAAGAGAAGGGTAGTTTCCTCTATTTGATAATATGACTAACATATTTCTTTTAGTAAATGAAATGGTTTTCCTAAAGAAGGTTAGTTTTGTGGGGAAGAGCTTCTGATCTGGGCACTAGATCCAAAATCATAATTTAACTTCCCATGTTCTACTAGGACAATGAAGGCTATAACTAAAGTTAAGATTGCCCTAATAGCTGAAAAGTTGAAATTTGTGGATACTCTCGATCGTTTCTATAATCACATAAAACAAACACAAAGGAAACACACAATTGTGAAATTCTTATGAAATGTGGATACGTTTTGAATTTCATTTGACATTTTATTAATTTTGAAGGCATTCCATTAATTTTGATGAAATTTAAGGATTAAACGAGTTTTTTTTTTGGGTGATATTGGGGGCTTTGTGCAAATTTTGAAAGTTTAGGGGTCGAAGTGTAATATTGGGTGGATTTGGGGCTTTTGTCTAGTTTTGTAAATTTTTTTGGAAGTTCTAAGGTTATGTAGTTTTATGAAGTTTTAGGGGGTCATTATGAATTTTTTAGAAGTTTTAGGGATCAAAGTATAATATTGAAAAAGTTTTGAGTTCAAGATGTGATTTGGAAAATTTGAGGTCAAAATTTGATATTGGAAAATATTTGGGGTTAAAATATAATTTTGGGAAGCCTTTGGAGTTAAAATTTGGAGAAAAATTTGAGGTCTAAAGGATTTTGGATGAATTTGATGACATTGCCATAATTTTGGAAAAGTTTGGTGGCACTTTTCGTAATTATAATTGGGTTGATATATATATATATATATATATTGGAGAATCAAGGGTTTGATATGTTTGTCTAATAAGTGTGAATTCAGTATTTGTACCAAGGAAGTCAATACCGTACCGGAGGCTATACCGGTTTGGCCACCGGTACGATATATTTCGAATAATTTGGTAATACCATAGTTTCGGGTTTATCTTGCTATTTTATATATACATATATATATATATGTATATATTATATACACAAACTAAAATCTCTAGAACTATGGTTATAAGCATATAATATTTCACTTATATTATAGTAAATATAAAAGTTTATCATAAAATATTACCTCAATTCAGAATAAATTATTCATAGTTTTAAACTTTAGTATCAATTAAAAGGAAAAAAAAAACACAATATAAAAAATAGAAAGCTTAGTTGTTCATTGTATATTAAGAAAACAAATAATACTAATAAGTTAGTGTAAATAAGTTATTATTATGTCCTTAAAAAAATTCAAAAATTACAAAACTAAAAAAAAAAAAAAAGGTTTTTTTCTATACCAGCCGGTACGCCCGGTATCGGCCGGTATTGGCCGAAATTGGCCGGTATGGCCGGTACGCGACCGGTACGGCCGGTATTTTTTCCGGTACAAAATAGAAGTGTACCGGTACCGGTGCACTGACCGGTACGGTACGTACCGGCCGGTACCGGTACGGTATCGACCACCCTGATTTGTACCGTTTATTAAAATAGTAAATAAGTGCGAATTTAGTTTGGGCTTTGTTGTGGGATGGGTTTGATTTTATGTTTGGACGTGTGAAGATTTACTGTTTTTGTTCGACTCTTTTATACTCTATAAAAAAGAACAGTTGAACTGTTTGTATTTGGCAAAACGAGACTAAAAAACTTAAAATGGTAAAGTCTCAACATACTGGTAAAATTACATTGTTGCTTCTAAAGATAAATGTGGGCTGAAAAAAATGTTAGAGCATGGAGCCCTTTTTGGTCTTTTACTCTATAATTTTCTGCTAATACATTTGGTTGAAATTATTTTGTTGTTCATAACTTCATTTGTTAGTTAAAGAAAAAGTAAGGTTTTTTTTTTGTCTTTTTATTATCAACTTTATAATGTTGTCACACGTTTATGATGTTGCCAAACGTGTACAGGCTCAAGAGGACTTGAATTACTTTGTTGGTTGAATTACTTTGTTGGTCCTAAAGGTATGTGTGAGCTAAAGAAAATTGGAGCTCACTGGTCCTTTCCTCTTCAATTCTAGAGTTTTCTTACCTTTATTATCAGAAAAATCCCAGCTACTTTTGACTTTATCTTCTTTCTATTGATAAACACAAACACAGGAGACGGTGAGAGGGATAAAGATAAGAAAAAGAAAGAAAAAATTACTAGAGTCAGTCCCTATTTCGGCAACCTCTCTTAGTCACTCACTGTATGATAAAGATGATAATGATCTTTGTAAAAGAGACAGAAGAATATATACATTTAGAGTTCAAGGACAGGTTTATCATTACATTAACGAATTGATACCATCAGATAGTCATCCTTCTAATTTGCAGCTCTATTTCTACAATACTCATCATGAGATTGATAATAGAATCCATATTTCAGATAGGTTGAACCTAGAAACACTTAGTCATCTCATTGATCTATTAGAGATTAATCCATATTGTTCCTTCTTCCGTAGTCTTAAGAATATATCTAACGTGAATCAAGTTGTTAATTTGTTATACGATCTGATTCTGTATTAGATCAACGTATATATAATGCTCCATCATCATCACAAGTGGCTGCAATATGGCTTGAAAATGACCAAACTGGTGAATGTGAAGAGCATGATATCGTTGTTTATAGTCATTCGGGATTTAGTCATAAAGTTTAGCATTATATCATAAAATATTTATTTGAAGTTTTTTTTTTTAGAATACTACGTATTTTTAACAAGAGAAAATATTTTTTAATATTGATTTGAAGTTAGATAGTGTTTTTGAACGTGTAACAAAACTAGTATTTAAGAAACAAGACGCTGGTGGACTTGGATAGTGATGGACCTATGTTGACAGTCAGCGCGTGAGTAGCACTTGCGTCTGTTCTGCTCTGTGCAGTGTGAGTGATCTTTTCATTGGTTAAGATTTTTTGCATGTATTTTTGATTAAATGATCATTTAAATCAAAATTATAATTAATTTTGTTGCTGTTTTGGGATGCTTTGCTTTGAGTGTTGTGAATGTCTGATGACTCTGATTGGTGCGTGTGTATACAGATTTTAAATCCTACTAGAACATAGTGAACGTGAATTTTGTTAGCAGTGGATACAAAAAATTTAATATTTGGAATATTTTTACCAGTGTTGTGAATGTATGTACGTTAATATTTGGAATACTTTTACCAAAAAATTTAATATTGATTAAATGATCATTTAAATCAGAAATATATACATACATTTTTCATAAAAAATATTCCAACAATGTATGTATTAGGATGCACGTACTACGCAGGAATAGAATTATCTTCTAGCTATAGCAAGTAGCAACACATGAAATGGAAATAAAGGGAAGTGATATTTACCATGTTTCTGGCTCCCATTGTTTGGCTGAAAAGAATATATGGAGCTCAAGTTAGTCAACATAAAAAAGAGACGAGTAAAAGAAAACAGAGACAGATCCCTTTTGGTTTTTCTTGGGTGCTGAGATATTGCTGCCTTGGTTTTGTTGAAGTTACTATAGCTAATCTATTGTTGTTTAGGGGTGTGCCTTTTGCTCTGGGTGTTGGGGGTGATAGTGTCGTGGTCATATGATGTTTTGTGAGCTTGATGTGAAGGGTTACGGGGTCGGTGGTGCTGGCTTTTATAGGGGGCAGTGTTTATTATACAATGCCTATTTTAGTTTTTAAACTAAAATTATGATTTGAAATCTCGATTTTAGTTAAAAAAATAAATTGTGTGTATGGTGTGTGCATTAATAATAGGTGAGATTGCTCATTAAATAAAGGAATTATTGATAGGTTTAGTAACCAATAACGTAGTGCTACGTGTTAGTAATTATTATACCCAACATTGAATTGGATTCCCTCTCCACAGCCAACTATTTCTACACTTTTTTAAAAAAAAGTTAAAAGTAGAAGACAAATTGATCTCCTACTCTACAAGATTTTTCTTAAAATGTAAAAAGTAGAAGACAACCAAAGGAGTAAAATGGGGTTTAGAATATGCTCCTATATTGTATTGGCATATAGTGTGCTTGGGATTGTGCTAATATTATTCATTTTTTTGAGGCAATTCGTCAATGGGATTGGTTATTGTAAAGTTGTAATTTACAACAATATTTTATGTTGGCTTTATTTTATGACAAAAATTGTTATAATTGCATTAATTTAGTTCCTTGTATTTTGTGGAATTTTATTGTATTGAGTTTAGTGTTAAGTTGGTGAAGAATTGAGCATGAAATGAAGAATTAGTGCAATTTCGCGACTAACTCGCAAGAAGAGTATCTCGCAAAAAGGGCACGTGAGAACTATATGCTGGAAGCTAAAGAGTCGTGCTAGGCTATCAATTTTGCGAGTGTCTCACGGGTAAGGCCTTCTCGCGAAATACTTGTGAAACATTCTGCTTGAAAGATTTTTAAGTGTAACTTTCTTACCCTTCATCCATACTATATATACCCTCATTACCCATAAAAAGTATGAGAGCCCATTCAAAGAGAAAAACCCTAGATAGGTTTTCTACAACACGCACACCCTTCTTTTAGAGAGAGAGCTACTCATCCTTAGTGAGAAATCATTATAACCCCTTCTCATTCCCTCTCCCATTGTCATACCTTGAGAGGAGATTTGTACCTAAACACAACCCATACCTATTCAGAGTGTAGGTTTTCTACAACACGCACACCCTTCTTTTAGAGAGAGAGCTATTCATCCTTAGTGAGAAATCATTGTAACCTCTTCTGATTCCCTCTTCCATTGTCATACCTTGAGAGGAGATTTGTATCTAAACACAACTCACACCTATTCAGAGTATAGAGAGTGTTTTGGAGCTTGGGAAGCTTTGAGAATTTACCAAAAATAGTCGATAAGGCTTGGCGGATGCAATTTGGCGTATTGCAGGATCCAAAAAGTTAGAGAAGACATGATTCGAAGAAGTCTGTTTGTAACAGGAGCTTGGAGGGCTCAAGTATATGGGGTAGACTAGGCTTGGGGGGTTTTTTGTTATTCGTGTACTTTAACTTTATTATCTAGTGGATCGATTTACTACTTGGAGGGAGGCGGGGAGGTTTTTCGCCGAATTCTTTAGTTTCCTTTTCGATAACACGTCTTGGTGTTATCTTGTGGTTGCATCTCTCTTCCCTTACTCTTGTGCTCTACTTTTATTGTTTGTTATGTTTATGCACTAAAGTAGTTATCTATTTATTGCGCTTCATTTACTCTTGTTCCGCACTTAGATAAGTTAGAGTAAAAACAATCTAGCCGTAAGTTTTTAATTAGGGGTCTAAACAAGCTCTTGTTTTTTAAGCACAAATTCGAGCTTTCAATTGGTATTAGAGCGGGTACACTTGTTTTAGTTTCATTACCTAAGTGTGATCCTTAACCCGTGTGTGTTTTGCCACGGATATCATGTTGTATGCTTCTATGGATGTTGTTGAGTGTAACATGCCATGTGTTTGTGAAAATGCCTCTATGAGAGAGCTACTCATCCTTAGTGAGAAATCATTGTAACCCCTTCTCATTCCCTCTCCCATTGTCATACCTTGAGAGGAGATTTGTACCTAAACACAACCCATACCTATTCAGAGTGTAGGTTTTCTACAACACGCATACCCTTCTTTTAGAAAGAGAGCTATTCATCCTTAGTGAGAAATCATTGTAACCCCTTCTGATTCCCTCTCCCATTGTCATACCTTGAGAGGAGATTTGTATCTAAATACAACTCATACCTATTCAGAGTATAGAGAGTGTTTTGGAGCTTGGGAAGCTTTGGGAATTTACCAAAAACAGTCGATAAGGCTTGGCGGATGCAATCTGGCGTATTGCGGGATCCAAAAAGTTAGAGAAGACATGATTCGAAGAAGTCTGTTTGTAACAGGAGCTTGGAGGGCTCAAGTACATGGGGTAGACTAGGCTTGGGGGGTTTTTTGTTATTCGTGTACTTTAACTTTATTATCTAGTGGATCGATTTACTACTTGGAGGGAGGCGGGGAGGTTTTTCGCCGAATTCTTTAGTTTCCTCTTCGATAACACGTCTTGGTGTTATCTTGTGGTTGCATCTCTCTTCCCTTACTCTTGTGCTCTACTTTTATTGTTTGTTATGTTTATGCACTAAAGTAGTTATCTGTTTATTGCGCTTCATTTACTCTTGTTCCGCACTTAGATAAGTTAGAGTAAAAACAATCTAGCCATAAGTTTTTAATTAGGGATCTAAACAAGCTCTTGTTTTTTAAGCACAAATTCGAGCTTTCAATTGGTATTAGAGCGGGTACACTTGTTTTAGTTTCATTACCTAAGTGTGATCCTTAACCCATGTATGTTTTGCCACGGATATCATGTTGTATGCTTCTATGGATGTTGTTGAGTGTAACATGCCATGTGTTTGTGAAAATGCCTCTATGAGTGTTAATTTTCATAATTGTGATGACATGTTACATGAATCTATAGGTGTTGTTGATATTCAAAATGTCAAACTCTTAAATAAAAAGGCTAAGAAGCTTCATGAGAATTTGAGCAAGTTCTTTTGTGAAAAGGATGATTTGATTGCTAAGCTCAATGAATCCAACAAATTAGTTGAAAAGTATAAGAAACTTGCTGAAATTCTCTTTAAAAACTAAAGGAGTTTGAGTGTTTAAATGTGGACTTGGATGCTAAATTTGTTTTTTCTAACGAACTTGTTGATGAGCTAAAATGTGAAAATTCTTTTAAGATGCATGCCAAGTGTTTGATTGCAGAACTTATTGCTAAAAATGATGAAAATATTTGTTGCAATCATGTTGTAGTACCTGATTTTGTGCCTATTGTGTGTTCTACCTCGAAGGACAAATTAGTGTACATTCCTCCACACAAAGAGTCTTAAACCAAAGCCTCCTTTTAGGTCTTAATCTAAGGTTTTGGATGAATCTAAGTTTGTTCCAACTTGTCACCATTGTGATGTGATTGGCCATATACGACCTCTATGTCCAAAGTTAAGAGAACAAAACCATGTTGCTAGATTCCTTCTTAAAAAGCCTAGTGGATCTAAACACATTATTTGTCACCATTGTGGTGCCTTTGGTCATGTTGGACTTCATTGCTCTAAGTTTCAAGCTCTTAAAAGAATCAAAATAAAGGAGAAACTTGAGCTTTTGGAAGTTTTGCTATAAATGCAAAACTAGATTTGGGAGAAAATGGTAAGTTATTGAAGAAAGTTTTTGACGTTCTTACCTCCTTATCTATGTGCATCTCTGATTCTCATTCTTCCAATCCTCATCTCACTTCTCATGAAACACTCATTCCAAACAATCGTTCCGTTTGGATGAGGAAGGATTTCTATGGCTAAGCTTATGCTCTTTTGGTCATTGATCTAATTCTTTAAATTTTTGTAGGACCCTTTATGCATTAGATGCTTCATTGTCATGCATTTATGCATCATGCATCTCTTTATATGCATTTTTTTGAATTTGATCTTACTTTTATACTTTTATTTTTGTGTGTGTAAAAATAAAAAAATACATAAAAAGTGGAAAATTCAAAAAGTTTGATTGTATATGTTTGAGTACATATCACATGTGAGTTTGGCCCAATACCTTTGTACTAATGGTGTAGTACATTTACAAGCTTAGTTTTTTATGTATGCACATATTCTAAGTGTTTGTTTGGATTGCGCTGAACGCGTCCGCGTTTAGCGCTTTTTTTTTTTTCTTTTTCTGCGCGTTTCAGACTTTCAGGGGACAAAGTTATTGTGCACGCACTGTGCATGCACTTTTCAGCAATTTTTTATTAAAATTGAGTCCCAGAGTACTATTCACACATTTAGAAATTATTTTGTCACAATATTTTCAGTTTTCAGTTTTCAGCTGTATTTAAATGGACCCTAAGTGTGAGCGATATCTAGAAATCTACACTTTGATTGTTGTAAATAGATCTTCAAACTTGTCATGAATGATTGGTCAATAGACTTGCTTGATCTTGATATATGCGTAGACTTGTGCCTATATATCTCCTCACATTTTTTTTTTCTTTTTTAAGAGCTCTACAAATGTCAATCTCGAAAAGAGAATTTTGAGCTAAAAAAGCCATTGCACATACTAGTATTTGATTAGAAAAAAGGGAAATTGATTTCTACTAAAATGTATGGTGCCAAAGCGAAAAGCAAAATTTTCAAAGTTCGTTCAATTGTTAATGGCATCGTCTCTAAAGAAATTTGAGCTGTTTTGATCAAAATTATGTAAAATGGAAGAAAAACAAAAAGCTTTCAATCAATTGTAATAACCTTGGTGAGGGGTCATATATGTTCATTTCTACAAGTGAGATAGATCACTTGACTTCGTACTAGTCGTGTATGACTTGATTGAATTGATCATTGAAGTTTCATACTAAACTATGGACTAGTTCATACTTGATCCACACACACAACACACAAGACTTTTTGTTCAATGAATGCTTATTTCATTTGTGTGATTGTTCATGTTCAAATGTGATGTGTATACTTAATTGCTTGTCGATCAAACCCAAGAAGATTTTTGAGTTTTTTATATGTTTTTGAAAGTGTTTTTATGCTTTTGTGCCTTGATCATGCTTCACATATGCACACCACATGCACACACTTATTCACTTGTCATGTTTTGCATATCACTCATGCTAGATAAATATTGCTATATATTTAGCATATATAACATGTTTTTGTATCCATGTCATGCCTTGGTCTATACTTTGTTCCATCATTTTTAGCATATCATGTTTACTTTATGCTTTGTAGCATTTTTTATGTTTTTGTCTTTTTGTTTGAGCTTCATTTTCTCATTCATCTTGCATCCCTTATACATCATCTTTTATCCTTGTTCATATCTTCTTTTCTTTCCCTCATTTGTCTATTTGTGACAAAAAGGGGGAGAGTATACTAGAGAGTATACCAATGTGTTTCGTCATTTCTATGTAACTTATGTGCACATTCTTAGAGGGAGAAATTATACCTCGTGCACATTCGTAGGGGGAGAAAGCCATAGGGAAGATGCATATACTAAGGGGGAGAAGACATCTTTTTATGAGAAAACATTGTTTTGCTTTGTTTTACTTTATGCTTGTTTTCTCGTTGTTTTATGATGCTTTGAGTTACATTTAGTATCTTTACTTTGTTGTTCTCATTGCATCGTGTTTATGTGTTGGACATGCATACGTCCTTATGTTATTGTGCTTTATTAATTGCATGTTCGGATGATCATTTGCTTTGCTATATAATCATTGTAGTCATTTTCATATAACTGTCATGTGTTTGATCAAGTTGCTTATTTGCTTCACATCATGTTTACTTGATTGATATTTACTTATTACATTATATTTGTCCTTTTATCAATTGATTTACCTTGAGGGTCTAATGCGTTTTGTGCAAGTGTTTTGGGAACTTTGTTCCAAGTTCATCATAGGTTTTAGATTTAGGTGTGAGTGAGTTTTGCCATTGTTCCCAAACTCATGTTTGAGTCTAGAGTCTGTTATAGGATGTTTTGTCATGGAATAGCCAAAGGAGGAGATTGTAAAGTTGTGATTTACAACTATATTTTATGTTGGTTTATTCCATGATAAAAAGTGTTGTAATTGCATTAATTTAGTTCCTTGTATTTTGTGGAATTTTATTGTATTCAGTTTAGTAATAAGTTAATCGAGTATGAAATGAAGAATCGAGTATGAAATGAAGAATCAGTGTAATTTTGTGACTAACTTGCGAGAGGAGTATCCTGCGAAAAGTGCACGTGAGAAGCACATGGTGGAAGCTGAAGAGTCGTGCTAGGTTGTCAATTTCGCGAGTGTCTCGCGGGTAAGGCCTTTCCGCGAAATACTCTCGAAACATTTTGCCTGGAGGATTTTTAAGTGTGACTTTCTTACCCTTTACCTATAATATTTATACACTCATTACCCACAAAATTATGAGAGGCCATTCAGAGAAAAAAACCCTAGATAGGTTTTTTACAATACACACATCCATCTTTTAGAGAGAGCTACTCATCCTTAGTGAGAAATCATTGTAGCCTTTTCTACTTCTCTCTCCTATAGTCATACATTGAGAGGAGATTTGTACCCAAACACAACCCACACCTATTAAAAGTGTAGAAAGTGTTTTGGAACTTAGGAAGTTTTGGGGATTTGCCAAAAGAAGCCGATAAGGCTTGACGGATGCAATCAGGCATATTGCTAGATTCAAAAAGTTAAAGAAGACATGACTCTGAGAAATCGGTTGGTAGCAAGAGCTTGGAGGGCTCAAGTACATGGGGTAGACTAGGCTTGGAGGGTCTCTTGTTATTCGTGTACTCTAGTGGTAAATCGATCCACTAGAGAATAAAGTTGAGTTCTTCGGCAAAGAGGTTTACCGCTGGAGGGTGGCGAAGAGGTTTTTTGTTAAATTCTTTGATTTCCTCTTTGATAACAAGTCTTGGTGTTATCTTGTTGTTGCATCTCTTTTCACTTACTCTTGTGCTCTACTTTTATTGTTTGTTATTTATGTTTATGCACTAGAGTAGTTATCGGTTTATTGCATTTCATTTACTCTTGTTCTGCACTTAGATAAGTTAGAGTAAAAGCAATCAAGCCGTAAGTTTTTAATTGGAGATCTAAACAAGCTCTTGTGTTTTAAGCACAAATTTGAGCTTTCAGTTATATTATATTTACACCATTTATAATTTTACACCAACCCACTAACTCTGCAACTTATATGTACAAATTCAAAAGGGACAAAATTAGAGACTAATAATTGGGTTTGAATTTTGATTTTTGTGATTTCAAGTGTTTAATTGATAATTCATTACGTACGTGGAAGAAGATTAGAAGTATGTATTGCAAGTGACATGAAGAACGTGTATAGAAGGCAAAGTAGCTTATATTGTCGTAGGATAATTATGAAGTGTTATTCAAGGTAATGAGAGTGGCATGAGATGGGATTGGGAGAGGGAAAAAAGAAGATAAGATGGTGATATGTAATGTAGGATAGGGAAGAGAGAGAGGGAAGAAAATGGTGATAAAGACTTTGATCATGCATTCCAACACAACTTGTGTGGATTCACATAAATGTAATAGGTTATATATATATATATAATATTAAAAAAACATAAAAAGGGAAGACAACTTGATATCTCACTAAACACGATTTTTCTATAAATGTAAAAAGTGGGAGATAGCCATGTTAAATGAGGAAGATGGGGTTGGAATACTTTTATATCTTTTAACTTTTGTTTCTTCTTTTATTATTATTTTTGAATTAATTTATTGGTAATTGTAGGGATTCATGCTCTGAGTGAGTGAATATGCTTTCTATTATGTGATGCTTGGTGAAATGCAATTAGGGACAATCACATGATCCAAAAATGTTTACTATTTTAGTTTATTTGAATTAATAATATTGAATAGGCAAAAAAAAAAAAAAACCATCAAATTATAAGAGAACGAATACTCATCCCCACAAGTAATTTTTTATCTAAGTACCTTTTTTTTTATGAACATTTTTATCTAAGTATTATCTAAGTACCTTAATTACTAGTTTAGATAACTAATACATATATATTATACATGCATGTACATCCGCATGAGAAGACATATAATAGATTCCATCAACACACCACAAATGTCTCAAGAAAAGTGAAAGTTAAAGCATTGAAGCTGGACAAGGATTGAAGTGAAAGAGTGATGAAAATGGAGTCATCAATATAGCTACAAAAAGTATATGCTATACCTTTAAAGGAAATATACACGTCATTACAGCTGGACTTCCAAAAGAAATTATTGCACCAAAGAAAATGATTCAAAAATAGTCCACAAGTCACCGAAAAAAAATAAGTATTGAAGTCTTTTTATTTTTGGTTTGATATGAACAATTACCATATAGGTTTACGTGAAATATTATTTTTGTGCCGCAATAAGTTTAGACTTTAGAGACAATATATTGTACAAAAAATTCAACAATTATTGATGTTATAAGTAACATAAATTGATATTGGTGGAGGATCCTTATAAGAATAAATAATTATCTACTAACTCAGTAGTTGTAAACTCTGTTATAAAAAATATTGTCTCTCTTTAGTATTATTTTTTGTGCAATACATGATAGAAAGACAAAAAAAGGGGTGACACTATCAACCATAGAAGATGAATTATGGGCGGTTCCCACATATTAATGTCCCATTACAACTTTTATCATAGTTTGACCTACCAACCATACTCTAGCTTTTTATGTATCTAGATTTATCGTACACTCAAATCTAATATATCTTTCATGGAAAATTATCAGTCTTATCTCCTAAAAAAAAAATCATCCTTACGTTACACAAGCAATTATTGTGTTCCTAGGATTAGGAGTCTTGGCTTTTCTTTGCAAAGCATGGGGCAACATGTGTAGTCCATTCCTACAAAGACTAGTGAAATTAATTGACTTATCTAAGCTAAAGACTTTGCAATTTACATCATCGATCAAATGCCCTTCAAAATCAACTTCATTATTGACTCCCAAGTTAAAAGCACATGCAATCAATGTCAGTGGGATAAATTGAGAAGATTCTGGCACTATGAGTGTGGAATAGGTAGCTAGACTTAATGAAGACTTGCAATAATTTGTGCGAAGATGGCAAACTTGGTGGTGGTGGGGGGGGGGGGGGGGGGGGCGGGGTATAGTGATTAATTCTATTTCTAAGAAAACATAATTAAAGAGAGAGGAATTCATCGTTTAGAAAGGAAAGGAATAGATAAATGTTGTTATGAGTCATGTCACGGGAATCTTCCGATAAACTAAAAGAAACAAGGAGAAGAAAACAAAAATCTCATTGTTGAATTATGGGAGGCCACACTTATAGGGGTGTTTGGTTTGCTGTGACGTACCTTTAATGTGATGCATATTACGATGATGTGACATTAATTTCATGTTGACTGTAATCAGCATTGTAATGTAATAATTATTCTTATGATTTAATTATTTTTAGTTTGGTAATATTTTTATTACAAAGAATAGACATTCCTTATAAATAACTATTCTTTAAAATAAATAACTATTATAAGGAATAACTATTACTCTCTAATAGGGTTGTAAAGGCTATTCTTTAGTAGGTGCAATAATTTCTAAAATTAATGTATTTCCAAATAAACAAACTTTCCATATATGTAACAATTATAAAAATAAAAAATCATAAAAAATAATTCATCTCTCTCTCAATTAAAAAAATATTTTAAAGGAAATATAATTATATGAGTAAAATATTTTCTAAAATAAATCTTAAGTTTTATTCCAATGTTACAACTCACAACTAGACTTATGAATAAGTTTAGTTATTCCGTTACAACTCATTTTATTCCTAGTAATAAAAATCCCGATTCCTGTTGTGATCCTCATTTAGTGTACCAAATGTGCCCTAAGATTTTTGGTTTAATTTATTTTTTCTAACATTACCATAATCTAAAATTACAAAATATATCACATCACCTTAATCTCATCACATTCCTAAAAAATATACTGTTGTACTCTTGTATTGAGATTACATTAATGTAAAATTACAATATTGTAATATTATAGTGTAATGTAATATCACGGCGAATCAAATGCCCCCTTAATGGCTCTACATCATGATGATATTAGATCTAGTAGATGAAATTAGAGTTAATGCTAAGTTAGAAATTTAACAAAATGCTTTAGAAACAAACAAAGCATTTATAATATATATATATATATATATATATATATATATATATATATATATATATATATATATATATAACCGAAACCTCTAAAACTCTCACAATTTTTCACGTCAGCATAATATTTAAATAAAATTATTTTTGTTTAGTCCAAACTATATAACCGAAACCTCTAAAACTCTCACAATTTTTCACGTCAGCATAATATTTAAATAAAATTATTTTTGTTTAGTCCAAACTTGACAAGGAGTGAAACTTTATCTTTCTAACAAGTTCAACTTAAACTCAAACTCATCATTATCATTTTTTTAAAATAAAATTACACACACACACATACACACACACACACACACACATATTGTAAGGACTGGGTTTGGAACGTAAGCCCACTTAGAATAATGGAAGCTAGCCCAACGAGCCCAAAGCAATAAATTTGTTAGAGAGTGAATCTTACAAGCAAGCTACTAAACTAAGTAAGTATAGGCCCATTCAAGACAGTTGGGTTTAACATATAAATGGTTCAAAACACCCTTTCTCGGTTTTAACCGAGGATGTAGTGTTCTTATATTTGATCAAGTATTTTTGGTTACAAGGTATTTTTCTCATTGTTCTTTCTCTCGTTTGTTCACTGCATGCCTCCTTTTTATGAAAGCCATTTCCTTATATAGTCCTTTCTCAATCGTCTCAACCTTCCACCTATTCAATTTCTAGGAAATCTCCTAGATGCTTATCCCATCAAGGCCCTTTTGGAGGTAATAAGAAAGACTTATGAGCTGGGATGACACTGTTTAGGTGTTGTTTCTCCATAAATGCAGCCAAATCAGTTGGTGCAGTGCATTTAATGTGGTGGTGACAATCTCCTTCTTAGATATTTTCTTTTTCCGTTGTTGGTACCACTTTGCTACTTCCTTTGAAGCTTATCTTTCCAAAATGATTGACTTACTAATGCATTCTCGAGGTGGCCTTGCTCCTCGAGATCCTCGGTTGCTTTGTCAATTTCCTCTTTTCTCCTTGACCTACTGGCTTACGCTTGCACGGACCCTTCAACCATCCTCGGGTACCTACTCGTCCTTAGGTAAAATGTGCTCGGTTTGCCTGTCCTCTCACACACACACACACACAATTTTGGTTGATCTCTCCACAATTTTAAACATCAACATCATTTAAATAATTAAAAAACAAAAATTTTGATAGAACTTAATAAAAAAGAAAAAAGAGACTCACGTTGAAAATATGACTAAAAAAAAAGGACTCACGTCAGATTAAGAAAAAGAGAGAAAGAGAAAGACACTCCTGTCAGGACTCTCTCTCCCCTCCTCAAAGTCCTAACAATTACCACCTCAAAACCCTCAACTTAACTTTAATTTAGGATTCAAAAAAGAAAAGGAAAAAGAAAAAGAGACTCACGTAACAAAAAAAGAAGAAGTTAGGATTAAGAAAAAAGAGAGAGCAAAGCTCCTGTTAGGAGTCTCTTTTCCCTCCTTAAAACCTTAGCAATTACCACCTTAAAACCCTAAACTTAACTTCACTTTAGGATTAAAAAGAAAGAAAAGAAAAGAGAAACTAACGTAAAAACACACACACACACACACACACACACAAGCAATCTGATTCAACTTTCTTCTTTGATTAATGAATTTTATGTTGAATTTGTTTATATTGTTATTATTAATAAAATTTCAATTCAACATATGTGGATATTTGTTTATATTGTTATTAATGAATTTTATCTTTTATGTTGAACTTTTTATTTGCTTTCATATGGGCCTAAGATTTTCTTTCTATCTTATTCTTTTTTTATGTTTAGAGTTGATTTTCTTTTGAGTATTTGGGTTAATCTTCATATTTATATTGACATTGTTTTCATGGGTTTGATTTTTGGGCTAAAATTTCTACTAATTATTTTTTTATATTGTACATGGCAGATAAAACATCTCTATTTTTTTTGGAGAAAAATTAAAACTGCAACTTATATCTTCCAGCCTAGGGAATGATAAATTTTTATTTGGTATGTTACATATAATTTTGTTGAATTTGGTTTGGTTTTGAAGTAGAATTTGGGGATTCTATCAATTTTGAAGTTTTAAGTCTTGAAGTTTTTGGTATTTGCGTCTCAGTAGATTGATCTTAATTCTTCACCTTAAATGCTTTTTATTTAGGTTCATGTGATTTTTTGTTTTCTTATTAAAAACTATGATTATTGGTTGATTAATTATTTGTTTGGGTTCAATATAAAAGATAATGGAACTAGGTATTATAATTTTGATATTGTTCTATATTTTGAATTGTCTATATTGTTATTACTATAAGAAAGTCATATTACTACTCAAATTTGAAACTTGGTGTGTCTTCCTTATATCATGGTCTTTGTTTATATATTTGTAGTTTATATTAGCAGTTTATATTAGTTTTGAGTGTGTGTTTATACAATTGTTGTGAGTTTTGCTTTATTAATTTAAGAATTGTGAATTACTTTGTAGGTTTTGGTAACTATGCACTTGCAACTCAATAACATTTAATGTTAGACAATACTTCTAAACTATGGAAAAGTATAGAAGTGAAATATTTATTCATTTAAAAAAAAAAATATACTAACTAGCAAAATGTCTATTTACTCATTGTTAGATTTTTTTTTTTTTAAAGATTCAATAGCTTTTCCGTGCATCGCATGAGTTAGTGACTAGTTTAATTATATATTGCACAAATTTAATAATATTTCGTGTAAACATTAGTTTTTAAAATGGACATTTTCCTAACTCTTGCTGTGTAATTTGTGTCAAGTCGGCTTTAAAAAAATGTCAAGTCAAAACTCATCAATAGTATGATAAAAACAATTAATTCTTGTTAATTGTGAAGTCTAAAACATATAAAATTCTGCAATTCATACGACTCTCCTATAATTTTATACCATAGATACATAATAAATTGAAAATGATTTGACCAAGGAGATTAGCAACTGCTACATTTCTAATAGAAAATAGACAAACATTTGACCATCTAGTTGATTCATCAATTAAAACCATAAAATATCTAAATGACCCAAAATATGGATGTATAGGCCCACAAATATCACTCTGAATTATTTCTAAGAAAGATGGAGATTCAAAACAATTTTTGATTGTGATGGTTTGACAATTAATTTTACTTGAGAACAGGGATGCATGTATGGTCACTTGGTGAAAGAATTTTCTAGTTCATTAAGAGGTGTTCATGAGAGTTTTCAATAATTCTACACATCATAATTGATCCCGAATATCCAAGACAATCAATGCAAAGCATAAAGATCTTTGGATCAGTTGCTTCAATTGTTCTCATTGTGATATAATATAAACCAGAAGAGAAAATAAGTAGTTTTTCTAATATGAGCTTTTGGCTTGAAACCATTAAAGTAATATAAATATATTCTTTACTGCCTTCATTATTGGTTTTAATATGATAACCATTACCATGTATATCCTTAAAGCTGAGCAAATTTCTTCTAGCTTTAAAAGAATACAAAGCATCGTTAATACAAAATCTTGTGCCGTTTAATATTTGCTTTTCCAGAGCCCTCAATTATGTTTGATGAACCAGATATGATATTGACCTTTGCTTTGATCAATGTTAAGCTTTGAAAGTATTTCTTATCTTTAAGGATTATATGTGTTGTTGCACTGTCTGCTAAACATAAATTTTCCCCAATCATCTTGGAATTATATTCATCAGTGGGATCCATGGTTCTTCGAAATATGCAAAATGTATACATTGAATTTTATAGCTTAGAAATGAAATAAACACATAATGAAGCATACTTAAAACTATCATAGATAATAGTCAGAATACATTGCAGAGCAATATTTTTGCACTGCTAACATGTAAAGAATCAAAAAGATCATAAGAAGAATACAAAGGAAAAATAGTAGAACCATATTGCTGATATGAAATATGTATCTTTTCTTTGTTTTTGGTGTGTTTTGTAATGGTGATAAACACACATATATATAGAAGGAATGGGGGGAGGCTTAGAAGCTAAAAGTTTGCTTCTTGTGGTACAAAATCCCTTAAATCTAGAGCAAACGATCCTTTAGGATATTGCTCTTGGATTTCTGTCCCCTTAGTGCGGTGTGTGTATGGCTGATAAGTCATTAGCGTGAACAGTGAGCAGGTTTTTGGATGTATTCATGAGATTTCCTGAATCGCGGGGTCTTCCTAGATTACTTTGATTAATCAGTGAGATTATATATATAGAACGTACACTGAACTTTATTAATTTAAGCACACAGATAATTTACATAGCATAATGTTATAATACACTGAGAGGAAATATTTAATTGGTACCAACATTTTGATCACCAATTAAATTCTTAGCTTCTCTATCTATATCCTCAAAAAAGTTAGAAGCTTCAAGATGAGTAGCATTTGCTTCATTTGAGATATCAAGGTAATTCATTGGATCTTATGGATCACTGAGATCAGCAAGGTTTACTTCAACTCCTTTTCCCTTATCTTTCAAGGAGGCTTGGTTCAAGTTTGCCAAATGTATAGGCATACAACATGTATGTGACCAATGCCCTTTTATGCCACACCTATAACATATACTTTCATGGCCCTTTGGAGCTTTATTCTTCAAACTTCTGCCATTTTCTTTTGGTTTTATCCCACTTTTATACCACTTTTTGTTATAAGGTGGGTTATTTCCTTCTGAGAGACTAAGAGTATGTTTCCCCTTATATTGATAATTTTTTACCATGACCACGCCCTCGACCTTTATTCCCTCCATTTCTTTCAAATGACATTTTATTCACTTCAGTGAATGGTATGGAGCCTGTCGATCGAGACTGGTGATTTTTTTAATAAAAGCTCATTATTTTTCTTGGCTACCAAAAGACATGATATAAGTTCAGAATATTTTTGGAACTTGCGCTCTTGATGTTGCTGCAGCAAAAGCATATTCGAGGCATGAAACATAGTAAATGTTTTCTCTAACATGTCTTCTTCAGTGACTTTTTCACTGCATAATATCAACTATGAGGTTATTTTAAATAGTGCTGAATTGTACTGACTCACACTTTTGAAATCTTCCAGCCTTAAGTGTAACCAGTCATAACGAGCATTTTGGAGAATTACACTCTTATGGTGTTCATATCTCCCCCTTAACTTTTTCCATAGAACAAGAGGACCTTTTTCCATGAGATACTCAGTTTTCAGTTCCTCATTGAGATGATGGCGAATAAAGATCAGTGTTTTTGCTTTATCCTGCTAGGATGTTTTATTGCCATCTTTCATTGTATCTCCAAGTGTCATTGCTTCTAAGGGTGCGTTTGGATGCTGCTTATTTTGCTGAAAAATGAAAACAATAAAAAATTTTTTTTGATTACTATTCATAAGTGAAAATACTGTTCATTTGCCTATTTGCATTGTTCATGTCCCATGAACAGCGCAAGAGGCGCTGGTTCAGGAAAAAAAAAAAAAACGCTGAAATGCATTAGCTATCCAAACGCTCACTAAATGGATCTCAGCATCCAAAATCCATGATAGATAGTTTGTACCCGATTGATCAAGGGCAATAAACTCAAGTTTTGCCAAGTTTGACATGATCTATATATATATAATAGAGATGTAGCAATAGTAATAATTAAAGTAGATAAGTATTTACAACATGTAAAATTTAATTAAGCAATACAATATTTAGTCTATGTCATTCATATATAAACACATTCGAGTTAAGTGAAAGTGTCAAAGAAATAACCTTTCCCTTCAACAGGCGAAATGATGATGACTCATTTTCTGAATCTGGCTAGAATTTCGTGTTGATAACGTTACAAAATAAAAAGGGGGTAGTAAATATGGAGTAACTGTATGTAGGATTATATATACATATATAAAAAAGTGGTCATCCACCTTATTGTTGGGAAAAATCCTAATATGTGTGAATTAAAATGTCTTCCAAGCAATAGCAATATTATCGAAAAAAAAAAAAAAGAATCCAGCAAGCATCACATAAACACATCCACAAAAGAACACCAAATCTTACGTGGAAAACCAGAGAAAAATCACGGGGCAGTTCTGAAAAATATCCACCATAAAATAGAGATAACAACTATCAAGTTTATACTAAACATATAAACTTAAGTCTACAATAAATTAGATATACAACAAATAAATTTCAGGAAATAAATACAATCTCACCACAAAGCCAGAAGTAAAATCTTCTTTTGAATACTCAAACTCTTCATTGTTGTAGCACTCAAATGTTCCATGAAAATTCCACCAATTTATGAACAAAGAAAAATGTCTCATTTTTCTTTTTCACTCTCTCACACCCTCACTGTATTTCTCTCTCTATCTTTTCGGACTATCGTGTTTCTCTCTATCTGTTCGGACTGCAGCTCTCAAGCTGAAGCTCTCTCTTTTCTCTGTCTTGCTCTCTCTGAAACTCACACCAAAATGGCCGAATATGGCTTTCTTGCTTCAGCTCTCCTCACTAGGCCGAATGGCCTCAGTTTTTTTTCTTTTCTTCTCAGTTTCCGCGTGTCCCACACGCCTAACTCACTGCCCAAGGAAGCAAGGTCATTTAATGAGCTTTGACCTATGCATGTGGGCTGGACCCACACGGTGCTTGCACCCAACACTTAAATCGTTATTGCTGAAGTACAATTGATTCTTTTCCTTTTGATACAACCTGTACCTATTCTTTGCTACTAGAATGTAAAGTCGGTTGGTCTGAAGAGCTAGAATAAGTAAAGTAGTATATTTTGATTGGAAGCTATTGTGGTAATGGAAGGCCGAATTACACGGCTGCTAAAGGCCGCAATTTATCAAAATCCAGCTAGCAAGCTGATCACCACAGTAAAATCTAGCCAGCATACTTATCTCAGTTTATATATATATATATATATATATAGCTAGCAAGCTGATCACCACAGTAAAATCTAGCCAGCATACTTATCTCAGTTTATATATATATATATATATATATATATATATATATATAGCTAGCAAGCTGATCACCACAGTAAAATCTAGCCAGCATACTTATCTCAGTTTATATATATATATATATACAGGGTTAAAATCAAAGTATTATGTAAGGTTTGATTTTTATTTTATTTTACCCATGCATACTGATGCTCTCGTTTCCCTTTTGCTCTGTTGTTAATCATGGTTATTTGTTGTTCCTGCTTGCATCTCCGTTATCTTTTGGCTTGTTGTAATCGCGTGAGTTCATGTAAATAATTAAACACAGAAATTGTTAGGAGTAGATTAGATTTTATGCAAGAAAAACTTTGTATAAATAAAAATAAAAAATAAAAAATTACAGCAAAAGGAGAGATAGGTACGTCGTACTTTTTCTTGTGATGACTGTACTCTCTACTAGTTCTTGTTGCTTCCTTTTTTTTTCTTTTTTTTTTTTGGTGTGTGTGTGTTTAAGGCCTGTTTAGTAATGTTATTCTAATAATGTTATTTAAGTATTGTGAAAATACGTATGAATGAAGAAGTGTTGTAGAAATACAAGTTGTGTTATTTAATTAATGAAAACTGTTGTTTAAATGACATAACCAAACACCCTCTAAATTTCTGTGTTTTGAGGGAAGTAGGCGCTGGACAAGTTTCTGTATATTTTCTGGGTCTTTGGCTGGGCTTACAAAGGGATTTTTGGGATTATATTGCTATGTTTCTTGGGGTTGATTTTTGTGTTGATCTTTCATGTGTTTAGAGGAGAAAATGGTGAGGTTGGCAGAGAGACGTGCGTGGGAATGAAACTTTGCGAGGTTAGATTTGTGCTTTTTATATATATATATGGGTTTTTGCTATCCTAGGTTCATTTGAGTTTTCGTTGGGTCTAGGAGGAGAAGAAATGATGAAAGAATAGAGGTTATATTGAGAGGATGAGACACTCTGTTAGTTTTTACTTTTTTGAATAAAAGATGTAAAATGACAAAGGATTGAGAATTGCTAAACTCTCATTAACTGAATTGATATTACAAACTGAATGAATGAAAATAATTACCAACTAAGCTACTTATATACAAGCCCAGAAAACAGAGCATTGCTCCAGGCGCCAAAAACTAACTGTTTTTCAACCTATCATCCAATTACAATTTGACAGATGGCCTTTTCTCTAACTGAATTTTGTGATCCTTCACACGTGTGACTTGTGTGACTTCATTAATCAAAACGCCCCGTTTCAACCTTCCATTTGCTTTTGCTGTTTCACTGTTTGATCTTGCTTTCCTCTTGTCGTTTTTGTTGCCTCTATTTCTATCGTTTGTAGTGCTTTTGTCTTCAACACTCCCCCTCAAGTCCAGAGTATTAGGCTATGAGACTTGAACTAAAGAGGCTACCTGAGAGTCTTTATATTGCTCCTTTGATAATTTAGGTTGGAAAATATCTTTCATTCCTAGTTTCTTTGACAATCTTACAAAGGATGAAAAACCCAAAGCTTTAGTGAAAATGTCTGCAACCTATGATTTGTAGCAATATGGAAGGTTTTAATCATTCCCTCTAAAATTTTATCTCTCACTAAATGGTAATCAACTTCTATATGCTTCGTTCTTTCATGGAAGACAAGGTTTGCTGCTATGTATAATGCAGCCTGATTGTCACAAAGAAGCATTGCTGGTCTTGAATGCTCAATCCTTAAATCCTTCAACAATTGCAAAACCCAAGTGATTTCATAGGCCACACTTGCCATAGCCCTGTACTTAGCTTCAGCTGAAGACCTGGATACAACCCCTTGTTTCTTTGATCTCTAAGAAATCAAGGAATCTCCCAAATATACTGCATAACCAGTGAGAGACCTTCTTGTGTCTGAGCATCCAACCTAATCCGCATCACAAAAAGACTTAATATGCAACTCTGTATTGCTTGGGAAGAATATTCCTTTACCTGGTGACCCTTTAATGAATTGGAGCACTCTGTGAGCTGCTTGCAAATATGGTTCCCTTAGTTGTGAAACAAACTGGCTCAACCAATGCACTGCATAAGTAAAGTCAGGTCTTGTTAGGGTAAGATATAAGAGTCTTCCAATTAGTCTTCTATATTGACCTGGTTCCTCTAATAACTTCCCTTCATACTTTGATAACCTCAAGTTCTTCTCCATGGGAAACTTAACAGGTTTGCTGCCAATAAAACTAGTGTCCTTGAGGATTTCCAAAGCATACTTTCTTTGGTTAAGACTAATTCCTTCATCAGTCCTAGCCACTTCCAATCCCTAAAAATACCTCAGTGAGCCTAGATCCTTCAAACCAAACTTATCATCAAGAATCTTCTTCAAATTGTTGACACAAGCAATATTGTTTCCTATCAAGACTATATCATCAACATATACCAACAAAACTGTGAATGAAGTTCCTTGAGAATGAGTGAACAAGGAGTAGTCAAACTTGGATTGGACAGACCCCATTTGTAGAATAGTTGAGGAAAACTTCTCAAACCATTTTCTAGAAGCTTGTTTAAGACCATATAGACTCTTATTCAACTTGCAAACCAAATGAGGCTCCCCTTGCTGTGAAAGTCAGGTGGTAAACACATATAAACATCTTCAAGTAACTTACCATGAAGAAATGCATTATTCACATCCATTTGATGGAGAAACCACCTTTTCAAAGCAGCTAAGGACAATATAATCCTAACTGAGACCAACTTAGCAACTGGAGAGAAAGTTTTCAAGTAGTCCAACCGAAGCTTTTGAGTGAAACCCTTAGCAACAAGCCTAGCCTTATACCTCTCAATGGTGCCATCAGGTAAGTATTTCACTCTATAAACCTATTTGCAGCCAATGATAGACTTACCAGGAGGCAAAGGGGTTAAAGTCCAAGTGTCATTCACCTCTAAAGCCTTAATATTTTTATCCATGGTAGCTCTCCACTTAGGAAACTGATTTTCTTGGTGAAAAGAAACAGGTTTTGATAGGGTGGAAGAAACAGCCATGACAAAGGAGTGAAAACTAGGTCCAAGGTGAAAGTAATTCAAGTGATCTAAAAGAGCATAAGGCATACCAGAGCTGGGTTTTGTACTAGCAAATTGACAAGAGTAATCAGACAAGTAGGAAGGAGGTTTGTGAGACCTAGCAGACCTCCTAAAAGGAGTTGGGTTGGTGGAAGAACAAGGAACGTGATTGGAAGACTAGGAATCTGTATCAACAACAGGATCAATAATAATAGAATCTACAGAAAGTGGTTCTGCAGAAACATTATTAGGTGAAGAAATAGGGTTTGCATGAATAGGGTTAGGTGGTGAAGAAGATGAAGGGCATAAAACAAGGTCAGAATCAATATCAGAACTAGAAGCATGAGGAAAAACAGAAGTATCCAAAATTGAAGTGGAAGATGGAGGACACTCAGCATAAGGAAAAATGGATTCATAAAAGACAATGTCTCTAGAAACATAGACAGAATTGGATTGAAGATCAAGAACTTTGTAACCCTTAATGCCATGAGGATAGCCAAGAAACACACATTTTCTAGCCCTAGGTGCAAACTTGTGCCTAAGGTGAGAAAGAGTGGAAATAAAACACAAGCACCCAAAATTTTTGAGATGATGATAAGAAGGAGCAGAATGGTAGAGAAGTTCATAAGGACTTCTATTGTGTAAAGCCTTAGAAGGAATCTTGTTAATAAGATGAATTGTTGCTAAGATGCAGTCGCCCCAAAAACATAAAGGAAGGTTGGACTGAAACTGTAAAGCCCTTGCAACATTTAGGATGTGCTGATGCTTCCTTTTAGCAATGCCATTTTGCTGAGAAGTATCAACACATGAGAGCTGATGCAAAATACCATTAGAATAGAAAAATTTTGTTCCATTGTCACTTCTAATGGTCTTAATCTTGCAATTAAATTGAGTAAAAACCATTGATGCAAACTTAGGAAATATAGATTGAGTTTTAGATTTGTGTTTAAGCAAATAGACCTATGTGCATCTAGTAAAATCATCCACAATAGTTAGGAAAAACCTATAACCATCAATAGTAGGAATAGAAAAAGGACCCCATAGGCCACAATGAATCAATTCAAAAGGTGTAGTAGTTACATGAATGCTAGAGGGAAAAGAAAGCCTTTTCTGTTTTGCAAAAAGGCAAACATCATAGCAAGAAGCCTTATTGGTAACATCAAGCCTTATTAGACTGAATTTTGTGATCCTTCACACGTGTGACTTGTGTGACTTCATTAATCAAAACGCCCCATTTCAACCTTCCTTTTGCTTTTGTCGTTTCACTGTTTGATCTTGCTTTCCTCCTGTCGTTTTTGCTGCCTCTGTTTCTGTCATTTGTAGTGCTTTTGTCTTCAACAAAAGATATAAAAAAAATTAAATGAATCATGTACGAGTACAAGAATGATAAAAAATTTGATGACCTAAACACTTGCAGTGCAGGAAACCATCAATAAGACTTTTTACTACACCATATTGTTTTTGTTTTTTGAGTTACTGAGTAAAATTATTAATTATGTAAAACAGTTTGTGTTCAACAAGTATTATGTGACCATACACGTCCCTTCAACACATTAACATCGTTTGGAATAGATTTTTTTTTTTTTCTTTTTTACAACTTTTTATTAGTTTACATAAATTTTATTTGTTTATATCAAATTTTTTAAAATTTCATTTTTCCTATGGTGAGTATTGTGTTTTGAGTCTTGACAACTTTACACTTGTGTTGATGTTATTCAAACATGTAAGTAGCTATCAAACTTTTAATATAAGGAAATTTTTTAGAGTAGGAAACGACAATAATTAAATCCAATAATAGACACACAAATAAATGAAGAATGAAGTGTGAATCTGTTTGAAATAAAGGAAATTAAATATTGAAATGACAACGTAAATATTGAGGAAGCTTAATTACTAAGAGCCTTGCAGCTAGCTCCTCTGTATGCTAGGGCTGTGTATTCTAGAAGAGGTCCTCTCTTGACAAAACTTTGTTCCTTTTAATTACTTATTTGTTCCCAAATTTTTATTGCGAATTAGTATATTGTCCATTTTACTTGAAGTATATTTCACAACTAAGATTCTATTTAAAAATTTTAATAGAATATAAAATATAGAATGTTACTTCATTTAAATTTTAAATAGAGCATGACATTATATAAATATTTATATTTATATTATTTAATCTAAATTATGAAATATATATTTCAAATGGAGATAATTATTTTCCAAAATCTTTAAGTCGTGCCATTGTCATTTCCTGATTATACAATTAATAAAATCCATCTAGATAATGTAGGTGAATTGAAATCTCAAGCATTTAATGATTATTGCATGTCAATTGGAATTGATGTTGAATACCTTGTTGCACGCACACACACGCTCAAAATGGTTTAGCTAAAGCGCTTATTAAAGACATCAAATAATTGCTCATCCTTTACTAATGAAAACTAAATTACCTGTTTATGCTTGGGGACATGCCATATTACATGCTGCATTATTAGTTCATATTAGACCAACAACTAATCATAAACACTCACCAATACAACTTGTTTGTGGTCAACAACTAAATATTTTTCACCTTCGTATTTTTGTTTGTGCTCTATATGTTCCTATTGCACCCCTACAATGCACTAAAATGGGTCCTCAATGTAGGCTTGAAATTTATGTTGCTTTTGATTCTCTATCAATTATTAGATATCTTGAACCTTTAACTGGTGATGTTTTCGCAGCATATTTTAATGATTGTCATTTTGATGAAATTATTTTCCCATCACTAAGGGGATAAAAGTTGTTGCTTGAAGCACAACCAGAGATAACTTGGAATGATTTGGCATTTTGCCATCTTGATCCTCGTACAAATCAATGTAAATATGAATTTTAGAGGATCATTCATTTGCAAGGTATTGCAAATCAATTATAGAATGTATTCACTAACAATAAGAAAATTGTGAAATGGCATATTCCAGCTGTTGATACTCCAGCAAGGATTGAAATCCCAAAAGAACAATCAATTAAAATAGCAGCAAATGAATCTAAATTGGACCTGAAGCGTGGGAGACCTATTGGTTCTAAAGATAAAATTCCTCAAAAGAGAAAAATACAGGAAAATCAAGTTGCAGCCCTTAAAGAGGCTATACCTATGAAGTAGGTAACAGAAAAAATCGATCTATCCGAAATTGTTGAACAAAAATCTCATGAAAATGAACATTCTAAAAAGGATCCTCCTGAAGAGGAGTCCCTTGAGGGATTATCCTCTAAAGAAAATGAGGTACTTGAAAATAAAGAGATCTCAATATATTATGTGATTACAGGAGATATATGGATAGAAATAAAATAGTTGTCACAACATATTTTCATTTCAAATTGTCCTTGACATTATTAATGATCATGAAATAGAACCACAATCGATTAAAGAATATCGGTGTAGAAATGATTGGCCAAAGTGGTTAGAGGAAATTAAGGTAGAATTAAATTCACTTGTAAAATGTGAAGTATTTAGGCCTGTAGTCCAAACACCTGAGGATGTAATGCCTGTAGGATATAAATGGTTATTTATACAAAAACGTAATGAGAAAAATGAAATTACGAGGTACAAAGCGCGACTTATAGCACAAGGTTTCTCACAGAGACCTGTCATTGATTATGATGAAACATATGCTCTTGTAATAGATGCAATCACATTCAGATTTCTGATTAGCTTGGTAGTAGCAGAAAATTTAGATATGCGTTTAATAGATGTGGTCATAGCATATCTATAAGGATCATTAGATAATGATATATACATGAAAATGCTTGAAGGATATAAAGTGCCTAAAGCATATAATTCCACATCCCAAAATGTATATTCTATCAAGCTATAGAGGTCTCTATATGGGTTAAAGTAATCTAGATGCATGTGGTACAATCGCCTCAGTGAATATTTATTGAAAAAATGATTTGAGAATAATCCAATTTGTCCATGCATTTTAATTGAGAGATCAAAATCTGGATTTGCTATTATTGCGGTTTATGTTGATGATTTGAATTTTGTGGGGACTCTAGAAGAGCTCACAAAAACCGCAAATTATTTAAAGAATGAGTTTGAGATGAAAGAACTTGGTAAGACAAAATTTTTTCTTAGGCTACAAATTGAACATCTTCCAAATGAAATTCTTGTTCACCAAACAACATACACAAAACATGTCCTAAAGCAATTTCTCATGGATAATGCTCATCCTTTAAGCACTCTAATGGTGAATAGGTCACTTGATGTCAAAAAGGACCCTTTTCGTCCTCAAGAAGATGATGAAGAAATTCTAGGGCCTCAAGTACCATACCTTAGTGCAATTGGTGCCTTGATGTATCTTGTAAATTACACACGGCCTGCAGAGCATTTTCAATCAATTTACTAGCAAGATATAGTTCTACACCTACTCGAAGACATTAGAATGGAATCAAGCATATCTTACGCTACCTATGTGGAACTACTGACTTGTGATTATTTTACCCCAAGGGATCAAATCTACAGTTGATTGGGTATGCAAATGCAAGATATCTTTCTGATCCACATAAAGACCAATTATAGCTAGGATATTTATTCACTTGTGGCAACACTGCTTTATCATGGAGATCTGTCAAACAAACATTATCCACTACCTCCTAAATCACTCAAAAATTATTGCAATCCATGAAGCAAGTCGTGAATGGCATTTGGTTGAGATCATTAATCCAACATATACAAGAAAATTGTGGCTTATCATCAACTAAAGATTGTCCCACAATTCTATATGAAGATAATGCTACTTGTATCGCATAGATTAGAGCTGGTTATATCAAGGTGACAAAACCAAACATGTTTCACCAAAATTCATTTATTCACATGAGCTTCAGAAGAAAGTGAAATTGATATCAAGCAAATACGATCAAGTGAAAATTTGGTAGATCTATTCACCAAGTCTTTACTGTTAGGACATATGTGAGAATTGTTAGAGACATATGTTATATAAATTGGTTAATCCTTTGACAAAACATACTTTACTTGTAATTTAGTAGATTTAGGAGTGTTTAGTAATTCAAGAAACAAGTGTTCAAGTTTAGTATTGAAGTCATGCAAGTCTGACCAAGAAACAAGCGAAGAAGTATTGTTCATTAAAGTTCGATAGAAGCATTTCTATCAAGGTTTAATGTTGAAGCTCTACAGAAGCTGAATCTGTCGAGAATTACGAAATTATAATTTTCAGATTTGATTTCACGCATATCCATGAGTGTTTGTGTAGGGTTTCTTTTCTCACAACCCTAGACATATATAATGATTATTTTAAGGGCCGTCACAGGTGATGCAACTTGATGCAAAGTTATTATTCAAGCATATGGTGACCGGAGACAGAATTTGCCCTAGTTCTTCATATTCTTTCTAGGAGTTACTGCGTCTTTGCGCCAAGGGTTTTGTGACCAAGGAGTTTCTTGATCTTCATTGTTGGATGAACTGAAGAACTTTACAGTCAACATCTTTCTCAAGCTGGTGTGTTAGTTACGTATTGGGATCCATGCATCATTGGTTAGTCACGTACTAGGATTTGTGCATTGAACATAGAGATTTCCGCTATATTACAAGTCTAATTGGGTATTGGAATAAGGGTTCAATTGTAGGTTGGTATTAGGTACTGGGATTCCTTTTCCTTGTAACCGCTTGTTTTGATAATAGTGGATTCTCGAGAGTCGTGACCTTAAATTCACCAGATGGGGTTTTGCCTGGTGGTTTTCTCCATTCGTAAACAAATTTCCTGTGTTAAATTATTTTCTGCTGCATTTAACTTAATTGATGATTTGTTTGTGTTACCATGCTTATTGTATGTAATTGAATTTAATTAATTCTCTCGGGTAATTAATTAATTATTTTGCCAAAAGAGTCAATACATTTTGGCCTATCACTTACCAACTGCAACATTTAAGAAAATGGAGAACGGTATTGGCATGCATCGACCTAAAGATCTTCCATGTCCTTATGAGGGGAAGTAAAAGTTTAACATGACATGTGCTGATTTTACTCTTTTTCCTTCACTTAGGTTTTTTCTCACTGGGTTTTCCTTTTCAAGGTTTTAAATTTTTAATGAAGCCATTCAAAGGCACTTAAAGGTTCACAAGAATACTATACTCTTTTTCCTTTGCCATTGGTTTTTTCCCATTGGGTTTTTCCTTGACAGGGTTTTGACAAGGCATATTCTTAGCAAGTAGTCATCCAAGGGGGAGTGTTGAAAATTGAGATAAGTTTGCTGGCTGGATTTTACTGTGGTGATAAGCTTGCTAGTTGGATTTTGATAAGTTGCAGCCTTTAGCAGCTGTATAATTCGGCCTTCAATTACTGCAATAGCTTCCAATCAAAATATACTACTTTACCTATTCTCTTCAGACCAACTGACTTTACATTACTATATATATATAGTTGCAAAGAATAGGTACAGGTTGTATCAAAAGGAAAAGAATCACCTGTACTTCAGCAATAACAATATAAGGTGGATGACCAGTTATATATAAAATCCTATATATAGTTACTTTAGTTTTTCCACCTCTCTTTTTATTTTATAACATATAAGTATTTAATCTCTAAATTAATGTACACTAGGCCTTGGTTGTTTCTCTTTCTGGTCTTCCAAAACCACTTCTCTCTTCTTAGACCTTTTTATAAAAAAGGAAATGACTCTTACACATATAAACGTACACAAGTAGATTTTAAATTGAAATCATGACTTTAATCACAATTTTCATTGAAGTCACAATTTTGGTTTAAAATCCACGTGTGTATATGTTTGTGTGTAATAAATACACCCTTTATAATATCTCTTTTTGATTTTGAAGTATTTTTTGGTGAGTTTTCTATGGGATTTATATATTTTCCAGATACATATCTTTGGTGTGATTTTGTGAATTTTTTTATAATTTATTTATTTATGGGAAGATGGATGGGTTCCAGAGAGTTGAGAAGCCAAAAGGATGAGCAACTATATCCTGTAAGTTGTAGCCTATGAGCCTCCTTCACATTTCTCTCTCTCTCTCTTTGGTTCAATTTTTGTTTTGCATGGTTTGGTTTTTTTGTTGTTGTTGTTGTTAATTTTGGCGCTCGGTTTATGCTATATAAGTTATGATGATTAGTTTGCTTCTTTTACTAGATTTTTTTATTTGGTACTTATTTGACTCTGGAATGCTGGAAAATGGTTTGGTTTGGGTTTGTGCTTTTGTTTTGGGGTAGGGAAATTTGAGAACGGGTATAACGGTCAAAACAATGTTCAGAGGCTTTGAAAAGTGTAAAAAATTGTGGTAACTCGTAGGGTCAAATCTTATATTTTGTAGGTTGAAGAGAGATTTTTAATTTAGAAAAAGAGAGAAAATCACATACCTTATCCCGGGGTGGGGCCGTGGGGGTTGAGAATATGTGTCCTTAAGATGGATTTATTCAAATCTATGTATGTGTTTATGTTCTATTTGGGTTTTATATCTTATTATTCCGTATTTATTTTGGCAATCCGTTAGCCTTCAATTTATTAGCTTAGCTTTTATTTTTATTTTTCATATACAGTTTTTTAAAATCTTTTTTTCTTCTTCAAATTATAAGTATATTTTAGCACATTTCTGAAAAAAAAAATGCAAAACCTAAATAAGCTAATGTCAGGGATTGGATTAGAACATAATTTTCAGCAATTAGTAATTTTACGTCAAACAATCATTTTGATGAACTTTTGTTTGCAGATGGCACCAAAATTACATACCCATCTGTCAAATACACACACCCACATCGAAAAGAGGGGAGAGAACACCATTTGGGCTTGGCTTAGAGAGAGAGTTTTCACTTTTCAGATAGAGAGGGAGAGATGTTTTAGAATAGGATGGGTGCATGGGTGAGATTGGTTAGAGAAATAGGAGTATGGGTCGAGTTTGCTCGACCCAATGAGGAAACCAATTCTTTAGACCTTGAGGTCCAACTTAAAATCCTTTAGGCTTAGAATATTACAGTAGCCCTCATTTAAATCCTAGTCCAAACTCAAAAGCCTTAGATTTTATAGCCTAAGCCCAATCTGAATCAAACCTCAATCACATAACCAACACAAGTGAGGCCCAATCTAAATTTACTAACCAGCCACCTAAAAATCAGATTGGGACCTTCACTTCCACCAGCCCAATCTGAAATACACCTAGCTCAAGCCCATCTAATTTTAGACCAAAAACGCTCGGCCCATTATACCAAAACTCAACCCAAAGCAAACCCACTCAAGGAATAAAAGGGCCCAAATCCATTCAAATATAAACCCTCAAGTCCAATTAGTCCAACAAAAAATACACTTGAATCCACATCATTCAAAGTCTTGGCCTAACCAGAAACTCTCCCATACCTGCTCTGTTTATATTTAAACAAAAAAGAAGAAGAAAATTATAGGTTTTTTTTATTAGGCATATATAAGTGCTTTTAGCTTTCAAACTTTAAATTTATGATTTTTTTAATGTTGTATTATTGAATTTATATTTTTTATTTAAGATTTAAATTGTTTATATTTTTTAATTGTTGCATTGCTATGTTTGAATTGCTTGCGTTTCTTAATACCTGAATTGTTGTATTGTTATACTTTGAAAGTGTTTTGTAATGCTGGAAATTGTTTTTTTTATAAATGTTTTATGAGTTTTAATTTAATGTATTATAAGTAAACTTTTAATAAATTATATGTATAGAAAACTTGAGTTTGGTTGGATGGATACCCATGAGTATCCGGTAAAATGGGGCGGGTTTTTTGAAACCTCTCACATACCCGTTCTGTTGCCATTCTTAACAAAAACTTCACATGCGCATAAAATTTTCTAGAATTGCATTTTGAACCCAAAGTTTATTAAAAATTACAAAATAACCATAAAACCCGCAGACACCCCATTTTGTTCCAACTTATACCTGAACTCCTCGATTCCAATGACAAGAGAATCAATCATTACCAATATAATTAGCATTGTGTGTGAAGTCCAACAAGGATACAAATCTAAAAGTGGCCCAATACAGGAGTTAGAGTTGTTATGCCAAAGGGCTTGTAGCTGAATTGACACCTCTCCATATACAAAGTGTTTGGAGGCCTAGGAGGGGAAAGGGCTCGAGTTGCGGGATTAGCAACATGTTGTAATTATTTCTATAAAAAAAAATGTTGGAGTTGTTATAAAGGTCATTTAAGTTGGAGTTGTTAAAAGCACATACACACTATTATCATGCCGTTTGTTGAAGCTGTTATAAAGGTCATTTAAGTTGACTTAGTTATGAGAGGACTTCCCTTACTAAAATAAAGAGGTTCATTTCAAATTAATGGGTTTAGTGCACCTTTTTTTTCAGTAGGCAAGAGATAAATCTCATTGTGTTGTTCTTGTCCTTACCCAGTATATATTTAAAATCTTATATTTTTATTGGCTGCTACATTTGGACCACAGGACCTTGTTTCCAGTTTGATTGTGTCCTATATACCCGAGAATTTTGTGAATATTTTGAGTTAAATAGAGATACTTGCTGTATTATATTTATGGCAGCAGGCTGGGTTGCTTCTTCAAGAACTTTGATTAAATCACAAATGAAGTAGGCATTGGCAAGATCTTGTGTTGACCCAAAAGATGCATCAAAGTTAAATGCAAGATCCCAGGATCCCAATTATAGCTGTTGTCTCCAAAACAGATAGCAAAACAGCCCCTGTTTTTTTTAGAAACACAGCTCCAAAAAACACCAAGTCATTGTTCAAAGGCTCCACTTATTTGGCAGGTTTTAAAGTAGACACCACTTTAAAAGAGGAGGGTGACTAAAACGTAGGGGACGGATTACCATCAACTCCAAAAGAGAAACTTCAAAACTCACACAGGCTTAAGTACTCAACCCACTTGAAACCTCTTGGTTACCATACATGCACCCTAGAACACTTGGTGAGATTCAGCATGTGTTTAGGATGCACATATGAGCTCTAAAATACCAAAATAGGTTTACCCTTTTCATTTTTCTCCTTCAATTCATTCCTTATTATTTCCCTTGTTTTCTTGAAGTTGTGGTAGATATTTTTGCAAGCTTTTATAGTTGCTGTCCTTTCACACTTGCTGCTAGATACAAGTTGCTTGCAACCAAGATAAGTTTCTATATATCTTACTCTATACATTGCTTCACATCTTATACAATTATTGCTTAATACATTTGTTGACGTACGTTAACTTTGAATATAGAAACTTGGGCATTGACGATTTATTATTTTTTTTTTTTGAAAAGGATGAAATTTATTAAATCTCGCTAAATATATTTGTTTAGCCTTACTAAATGTATTTAATTACCTCAAAATTTCTTTTTTTTTTACATCATTTAATTACCTCAATTTCAAATGACTCGTAACCTAATATATTTCCTATCATGTATTTAGCTTCATATCTTAAATTAACTACTCATACTTTAGAAAACTTTGATCCGCACCAATTCATTATTTTGATCACTCATTATATTATCCTTTTGCCAAGGAGGAATTGTAATAGTAGAAGCCAACATACAATCCATTGGCATGAGTACTGGACTCAACTATCTCAAACAACCTAGGTCTAGTCTTTAACCTATTGAACCACGACGAATGTCATGGCCACAAAAAGACCCCCAAACACTGCCAAAATAATCATGCCAAAATTATCTAATTCATACAATATGGGACTTTATTTTGTATATATTGTATATAGTAGTCTAAAAGTTACTTGCTCTTTTTTAGTAATGTCTATCTTTGTCAGAATTTGTATAGAATTAAGGTAAAGTGATTAAACTCACTATTTTCTAAAAGTTTAAATTTTAAATATGGTATCGGAGTAGCAGAATATTCTAAGTTCAATCACTGTTTTCACTCTACCTACCATTTAAAATGTTAAATTTTCACTTGCTGGCTCTCATTTATTAAGGAGAAGTTTAAACCCACAAGCGAGGAGGAGTGGTAAAATTATAGTTAAGTGATTAAACTCTTAATTTCCTAATAATTTAAGTTTTTAGGATAATCGGTAATTTAAAAATCTTAATGTTCTCATCTTCCTTTTTGGGAGTAAACTGGGGTGATATATGTAACAGAGTGTGAGAAGGCCCTTATTTACTCTATAGAAATTTGCGATTCTTCAAAATTTAGACTGTTTACTATCTTGTTAAAAGTAGCACCTACTTAATCTTAGGCATCGCTCTGTGCTATTAATTCTTTAAGTGGAAGTGCAACAAACATCTTGTTGCCCTTAGAGCATTAGCAACAGAAGGGCTAAATTCCAAATTTAAGCATAAAGAATCCATTAAGCCCAAAATACTCCCTCCATTGAATGTTGTAAAAGGTAAGTATTGTAAAAAAAAAAAACAATTGTGCTACAATGCGGTTCTAAATGTAGAACCGCATTGTAGCTCAATTGTAAAAGGGATATTAATATTTTATGCTTAAACTTTTCTCTCTCCACAGTCTCTCATCTCTCTCTCTCTCTCTCTCTCTCTCTCTCTCTCTCTCTCTCACAACAGCTCCCCTCCTCACTCCCTCTCTCACATCTCTCTCATTCAAAGCTTGCATCGGTGCTGGGTTTTGGATTTTGGAGGTTGGATTGGCGTCGATCGGTGGGCTGGGTTTGGATCGGCGGGTTGGGTTTGGATTGGCGTCTTCGCGTGGGCCAAAAAAATGTGGGAGATCGTGGCGGGCTGGGTTTGGATCGGCGTCTCGGCAAGCTGGGCTGAGTTTGGTTAGCGATGGAGATTGCGGTGGGTTAGTGTTAGGTCGCGTGGGTTGTGATCAGTGTGGGAGTGGGTTTTGGGTCGGTGGGTGGCGGTGGGTTGATTTCAATAGGTGTGATTTTGGTGGGCTACGGCATGGTCAGTGGATGCAGCAGCGTGGGTCTGGTGGTGCAACGACTTGGGCAGTAAGTGCAGCGGCGTGGGTATGGTGGTGCAGTGGCGTGGGTTTGACCGTGGGTTGCTGTGTGTTTTTTTTTTTTGGTGTTGATGATCGGAGAGGGTGGTGTTGATGGTTTGGGTTTTTTTTTTTTGATGTTGACAATAGATTATGGGTTGCTAGTGGTGGTGGTGGTGGTGGTGTCAGGTGTGTGTGGTGCAGTGGTGGTGGTGATTGTGGTTGTTGAGCAGAAAGAAAGAGAGAGAGAATAAATAATATGTTGTATTGTAAATGATGGTGATTGTGAGATATATTATTTTATTATGTAGAAATATTATTTTAATAAGTAGAATAGGAAAATAAAAGTTGGGATGCTGAAAGTATTGTAAAATTGTATTGTATAATTCATAAAGTAGCTTTTGGGATAGTAAAATAAGATAGAATTGGGATAAACTAATGCTGATGCTCTTACAAATTATTTAATATTTGTAAAGTAGGGATCTATGAAGTAATTTTATATTCTTTTTCTCCCTATTGTTTTTATTTATTTTTTCTTTTTATCTTCCTTGTCTTAATGATTCTTAATTTTGGTAGGAAAGGTTCTCCCCTTTCATCAATCAGATGCTATTTCGTTATGATATCTTCACTTTTAAGGCATATATAGATGCAAAAGAATCATATCAAACTGAGGTTATATTAAACAACCTGGAATTCTTTTTTTAATAAGTTAAGGATAAAAAAGTGAAAAGTTTTGATTGATGTCATGCAACATTACTTGTGTGGTTTCAAGTTTGCAGCTCATAATTAAGTTTCTTAAAAAAATAAAAGGTTTGTAGCTCATAATTAAATATTTATTATTTTTTTATTATATGCCATAAAGGCACTCAATTAAAGGAGTAGGACCTTGCTTTTATAATGCATAGAGAAATGATATGTCCACAACATTTTCACAACATTTTTACAATAAATCCTAAGTGGCAGGATGTTACTGGTTGTTATTGTTGGGGCAAAAAAGTAATCTCAGTGTTAGGTTCAAATTTGAACCAATAACAACTAACCACCTATGATTTGTTGTAAAAATGTTGTGAACGTAATGCATATACAATACACTAATGCAATCACTTGAATATTTTAGGACTAGATCTTTAAATTCAAATTGGACTAAGTAATTGATATAGGAAACGGAGATAGGATACTTAATATGGTTCTCATCTTCAATTGTTGATTGTAATATTTGCATCTCCTGGAGTTTTGAATTGAAATACCTAGGGTTAAAATCGCTACTCTTTTCATTGTAACCAATAAATTATTAAAAAAAAAAAAAATTAGCGCTGCTACTTCTATTTTATTTTATTTTTTAAATTATGGGAAATGTATAAACTTTTATTCATTTGAAATTGAGTTACAACAGAGAGAACAAAACAACAGCAGGGAGAACAAACAACAAAACAGCTACACACTACCATCCTCTAATTAAGATTACATGCTCCACAAAGCTTGGACACACACCTTTCCAAACTTGTGAAACACCTGAAATTCTAGTTGCTCTTGCAAGTTCATGGGTTGCTCTGTTACCACTCCTTTTCAAATGCTAAAAAGAGCACTAGGAAAATGAGGAAGAGATGTCTTTAATGTTCTGCACTATGTGTCCCGGCTCACCACCCAGATCACCTTCAGTAATAGCTTGAATAATTGAGAGAGCATCGGACTCAACAATGGCATGTGAGATCCCCAATTCTGAAGCAAGCAGCACACCTTCTTGCAACGCCATAGTCTCTGAGATCTCAGCAGAGAAGGGCACTGGCAGAATTTCACTTGAAGCTGCTATGAGAGAGCCCCGACAATCACGAATCACCACACCAATGCTAGAAGGCCTGCCATCATCTGAAGTAGCGCCATCAGCATTAATTTTGAAGAAACCCGAGGGAGGGGCTTGCTAAGTCGTTAGGGTAGGGGCTGGAGAAAGAGCAGGGAGAGAACATGCATCTTTATACTCACCTAGAATTCTGTTTGCCATTTCCCATACCTGACTTGGAGTAGTACCCGAGTCCTCGTGTATAGCTTGGTTGCGATTCCACCAAATGGACCATGCCACTGCAAAGAAGAGCTCCAAGTCAAGTGGGGAACCTTTCTCAATAATGTCCAAGGCTATATCCACTAGATCTCTGGATGAGGAAGTTACTTCAACTGGGCAATTATGCCATTGTGCCCAAGTTAGCTTGGCGAGATTACAGAGGAGAAGTGCATGGGCAGTGGATTCCAAGGCCTTATCAAATATAGGGTAGAAACTTGAGCAATGAATACCTCTATAGCTTAAGTTGAGCATGGTTGGAAGGCCATTTACACAAGTCCTCCAAGTAAAGATTTTGAGCTTTTGAGGGACTTTTTGGCGCCAAATCTACTTCCACAGAAAAGTTCTAGAATCAGGAGATGAGCACTTTCCCTCCTCATTTGCCTATCCAGATATATAAGGCTGTCTTCGGGGAGATTATAATTGAGGGGGATTTTTAAAATTGTGCTGGCTTCGAAGGGCAAAAAGATGGACCTGACCAATGTGACTCTTTGTAAGCTTCCTCAACATTTACCTGGTCATTTTTTATATATAATTTCCTTTGGTTCAAACAGATTCTCACTTAATTCTTCATTTATTTGAGTATCTATTCTAGGATTGAGATATTATTGTTTCCTGCTCTCTAAAATTTCTTTATAATGAAAAAGTTTGACATACCAAACAATTAATATATCTAAAATGTGAAATTTAATAAATTGGTTCTCAGTTTGAAATTGACTGGCTATGAACCGTTTAATTCCCAGTGATATGAGCATCCTCCTCACATGTTTAGATAGCATCAACAAAGTGTAAAGTTGGCAAAAATACGATACTCACCTTAAGAAAAATTGTTGAGTATACATGTGAGTTAAGTCATATATTGAATAATAATGACAATAATTTATCTTTAATATAATATAATTGAGCTCAAACTCATAAATTTAAACTTTTGGGTTAAGCAGTGTCTCACATATTCCCCAACAAATAAACGGTACACAAACTAATGACAAATTAAAAATAATTAAGAAACAACTAATCCAATTCATAAACTAATATATGAATTGTGTGCAACTGTTGAATGCAGGAAGAGCCAAACACTTAACCTAGGAAACAAACAACCAAAATAACTGCACAGCAAGCCATGTCACTTTCACGCGTTAATTGTAGTTCCACATTGGTCCAAAAGGTTGCGTTACAATCAATCTCATTGTTCACTCTCTTTTTATTTATATATTTATATATTTTTATAAAATAGAAATTTTATTCTAACATAATCTAAGTATATATATGTGTGAAACTCATTTCTGAAGACTTGAACTTCGACCCTTACCCCCCACACCCACAAGCACTTAAACCTGGAGTGACCATCGTATCAAGAGTGTGCGGTAGTATTGCTCACTCTCTAAAGCTACTTGTTAACGAATGCCATTTACACTTTCTAAAAAACAGGTATTAATGCGCATTTAATACTTTACGAAAAGTATTTTTATATATTTTTCTAAAAATAAAATCATAATTATACACAAATATCTAAAAAAAATACAATATTACAATTAATTTGTATGTATAAGCCACTAAAATATTTAAAATTATATATATTTTTTTTCCTAAAAGAAAAAGAAATACAATTTACAACTTATAAACTTATATTAATGATTCTTTAACATATGTGCTAAGGACACTCATTTATAGGATACAAACTTTTATAGTGTATATACACTACACCAATGCCCTCGCTTATATTCTATACACCTAGGCAAACACGTTAACTCACCCACTCGTGCTTTAACACCTATGCACTAACACAAAATAGCTCTTCTGCCTCACATGGAATGGGAGAACTATCTTCCTATCTACGCATCATTTAAGTCGGATTATTATTAAAAAAAAAAAAAAAAAAATCGGTTCAGCTAGCCTCTTTTTATTTTTCAGTAGTGTTTCTAGAAATTTAGATGAAAGTATTAGCAAATGTAGGAAATGATGTGATGGAAAGATAAAATTCTAGAGAGAAAGAGAGGTGATGCTTGATTTTTAACAAGTTCGTTCATTTCATATCCAAGATTTGAAAATTTTAAACAAACATATTGCATTGCACGTATTAATTAATTTGAAGCTTTTAAGAAAAATTTGTAATTATTTTCAAACTCCCTAGTGGAGGTAATTAATAGGCTATCACACGAATAACATTTGTGTAATAAGCCTTTAAACACGATCAAACTATTTAAATTTCTTTGAATATTTTTATTCTACAAGCCTAAATTTTATTAAATTATTTAATTTATTGTTAGCACATAAATTTTTGAACATCATCCTAACTTTCATTTGTTAGTACAATATATTATTGTAATAAAACTTGTATGGTAAAAAAATAATTTCTTATATTTTTTTAGAAACAAAATAATTTCTTAGGTAGATGTCTTTTTTATAGGTCACCAAATCAACTTTATTTCTAATAACAATTCATAGATTGTACTTTTTGAACCATAACACAAATAAATTAAAAAATGAAAATAAAAATCTAAGCGGGACCATTAACTGTGTGGATAAAAGACTAGCAGTCTAGCCTCCCCTAATTCATCTTTGTTTTTTTCCATGAAAAAGTGATGGAATCATTTATCATTTTCAATTCCTCCCCCACTTTTTAGTTATGCTTTCTTAAAATGGAATGTTTTATTCTCCCACTCTTATTTATGCTTTCTTAATAGGAATGAGCTCTGCCAAACTTTAAAGAATGGGCCCGATGACTATGGACGAGCTTGGTTACTGAGCTTATTGGCTATGAGCTAGACTTATAAATAATTCAATTCAATCAAATGGACCCAAACCTAAGTCACAGTGCTCTTTCTCAAAAAAAATGGACCCAAACCTAATGCATACGTTGAAGGATATGAAAAAAAGTCACTTCACTTTCAGTGATTTGGTATTGGTCTGGCGGTATCGTTTAGTTCCTTTTTCACTTCGCTAGATACAAAATATATAGTACTATAGCCATGAATTACATGGACCATTCTTGTTTGTTCTCTGATCACCAGAAAACACTTTCACGAGAAATCCAAAAGTTTGTGTATATAGTTCCCACTTATCCTCTTACCTTTGAGAATAGGTTTGCCCCTCCAACCCCAAAAAAAAATAAAAAAAAAAAAAAAAATTAATTGCCTTTAATCAGAAGAACAAAATGGCCCTAAGCAAAAAGAAGCCAAGGATTTTTATTGGATGCTTATTATTCATCTCATGCGTTCAATTAGTCCTGTCAAGCTGGGCTATGGAAAGCTCTTCCACATTAGAACATGAAGGTTCCAAGCTCTCAAAGCGCCGCATGCAAGACCCAATAGTTCATAGTAAGAAACTTGCTGCATGGTCCATAATAGGACTATAAATACATGACTTATTTTATTTTATTTTTATGTGTGTTATATATATATATATATATATATATATATATATATATATCCTTTTAATTTTAACATTATATATATATATATATATATATATATATATATATATATATATATATATCCGATTTTCTACAGCAAGACTTGATGGTGTAAATGGGACAGTTGGTTTGCATGGAGACTGTGATGACAAAGGTTGCATTCGAAAGCAAGAAATATTTGAGTCGGGAAAGTTAAGTGGAGGCAAGGGAGGTTCTGACGGTGGTGCAAGTATTGCTCGTCGACCACACTCCACGAAAAAAAGTGCAGCATCTTTGTTAGCAAAACCTCCATTTTTCATTTCAACCTTTATGTGTTATTTAACCTTCGGTGTGTGAAATTTGATATATAGGTTGCTACCGGTTCTCTTTCGTTTCCTTTATAAAATAATTTTTTTTTTAAAAAAAGACAGAAAAACGTGTGTTACTTTCTATGTTTTGGCCTTTATTTCCATTATGTTATATATGGTGTGGCCAATTTTTTTGTTGTGCACCCTTGAACTTTGTGGATAATTATTACTGCCTAAAATATTATACGTACTACACGTAGATTTATTGTGTTCTATATAACGTGTGCAGCTTTATAGAGTTCATACACTTCTCCGTGTTAAAATAGAATAAATGAAAGAAATTAAATTATGTAGAGAGAGAAAGCTAGAGAAAGCAGTAACAGGAGTTTTAATGTGGCTTACATCCACAACGAAAGCTTTTGGCTGCATCTTTATATTTGTATTTAATGTTATAATAAATCTAATAAAATTTATTGCAGGATAAATTGAAAATCCTAAAACTACAATAACTTATTGTATAAAAATAGAGAAAAGTTATGCCTATAATATTTTTCACAACATTTTTATAACAAATTTTAAATAGTATGTAGATTGTTTTTGGTTGTGATAAGTGAGCAAAAAAATAATTTAAACTGTGAAATTAAATTAGAACTAATAATAACAAACAATTTACTACCTATAATTTGCTATGAAAAATGTTATAAATATAACAATCCTCATAAAAAAAATGATAGTAATTTAAGATATTATATAAAGTTTTGACCTACACAATTGTGGTAATATGCCAATATATTAATTCCAACATATATTGAGCTTCACACACTATTTTAAAAATTGTACTAGACCAGCCGGTTTAATTGAAAATTGGGCACCAATTTGGTTTGGTAAAATGCCCCAAACTGGTAAAAATTGGTCATAACCAGTAAAAATCAGTTAAAAACCGAGCTGAATCGAGACACAAACTGGTTCTTTGATCGTACCGGTTTTTTAAATTATAGCTTCATAAAATTCACCTAATTAAAGCAATAAAGAATAAAATTGTGTGCAATTTAGTTGTCATTTTTGTATCTTTTGCATGAGTATGAGCCATATGTGTTGCAAAGTGGGCAAGAGACACTTGTAGCACCTAAAGCTCATGGAAGATGTTTGGTACCAAAATGTTTTACCAAATAGTGGCTTCTAACTCCTACTGTACGTGGCTGAAACCTTCAGATGAACCATTTTTAGCCCTTAAGAACAAGCTGACTTCTTAGGCCAACTTTGACTACATGCTAACACTTAGGGCAGCTTCTCAAGGGGCTGAATTGGTTGGAGAACAGCACCCAATCCCATTTGGTCAATCTGTTCCCTTTTGATGTAAAAAGCAAGCCAACCCTTTGCCAAAACGAAGGTAAACTGAGCACAAACATCAAATTAGCACCAAAGAGGTCCATGGTGTCATTTATTATGCATGGACCAGTCCTGAAGGACGTCCAAAGCCTGCTATAATGCCTCACAATCAGATCTAAACCAATGAATTCACATTTTTCCTGTAAAACCACAACTTCAAAGCAAAAACCATCTCAGCCGATCAAGAATTACAGCATTATGAAATTTAGAGGTGAAAATAGTGGTACCAAGGAGTCTTCTCTCTCCCTCACCACTTCTCAAATTCCTCTTCTTGCTATATGTGCAAAACAATTCCAAATTTACCGAATTATGCATATTTTCCATTACTTTGTTGTTTTGCACTTTGATTCCACTCTTGTGATGCACCATTAGTCTTTATTTACTAAATATTAGAATTTAGGGTTTGACTTTCTCAAATTAATCACAATTTCAATAAACCTAAGGGGAGTTTTGGGCTCATTCTAGTATTTCAGCCATTGTTGCAAAATGTCCCCAACACTATGTCATGTTAGTCTTGTTTTATGTTAGTATATTTTAATGGCGTAAATGCACTTTTGGTTCCTACATTTTGGGTCATTTCTTGATTTGGTTCCTAATATGACTTTGCTCCTAGGTTAGTCCTTGATTTTTTTTAAATCGTTTTTAAAATGGTCTCTACCGTCAACTCAGTAACAGAAAAATTTAAGGTGGCAAACAGAGTGCATAGGTGGCATGTTAGATGTTGATGTGGCTAATAAAATAACATTAATAAATACCACATCAGCATCCATGTCAGCATTTTAATAAATAAAAAAGTCATCTCAAAAAAACAAAAAAAAAAACGAAATAAATTTTTTTAAAACACCTTAATTTTTTTTTCTTTTTGCTTTTCATTATTTTTCGAAAGCACATTGTTCTTCTTCTTCCCCAAGACATGAACTTCATGCTTCATGCTCTTCCCCAAATCAAACCCAATAAATCCAAGAAATCAAACCCATAAACATCCGGTAAATGAAACCTAATAAATCCAAGAAATCAATGAAGGAAAAAATTCTGGTTTTGCATCTCATACAAAACCCACAGCGGAAGAAAAGAATAAGGATCTATTTCATTCATGATTGATAACGTGCACTACATAAATTTCAGAATTTAAGAACAAGATAGCGTACCTTGGTGTGGAGAAATTCAAAACAAAGATTAGAAGCACTTGGGAACACTTTTAATCTTCACTCCAATTCCACTTTACGCCCAAGATGTGTGGTCTCTCAATCATTTTTTCAAAAGGGAGAATGAAAGTGTGTCTCACACTCTCTCACACACCGTTTCTTTTTCTTTTCTAAACTCTTCTAATAAAAATTCTGTATGTTTCTCCCTTTATAACTAACTGATTATCTAATTGGGCTGGCCTATTGGGCCTTTCCAATTGGGCTTTAGTGTGTGGCTTAGAGTGGGACCAAAAGGGACCAATAAGACACTAGCTCCAATGGGCCTTGGGCTTTTCCGTCAACTCTTGACAAGTCCAAAGTTACCATTAATTATATTTAATACCACTATATAAATATAATTGCACTCTAGGCCTTATTAATAAATTATATCCCAAGAATTTATTATACACGTAACCCCTTCATAAAATATTCGTAGTAACACAAAGTCATAAATATAGACTGCCACTTTGTAAATTACTACATCTTATCCTTGAGTACCCGATTTAATTCTTTAAAGTTATTCATTATATATTTATGAAATCCGATTTCATAAATATATATACTTTAGTAATTTCTTACTAAAGTGGTTAGGCCTAACTCTCTGAATAACTGAAACCATTAAACTTATCTCAAGGGAATATTTTATATCTCCATCAAGAGACTATGAATTCCATCTTGAGAATATATGTTCCATCAACACTAAATGTGGCTGCCCAACATACTGAGGTTTTGACCATCACTTCAGATCTCACTCCTGATATATCAAAGCAACCTACACTTCATGATCAGGTCCATTATTCTCTCAGGATTAAGAGTCATGCAAATAGAAGTTGTGAGATTTATTATTCATTTGACAATCGTTAGAAGAATAATAAATCTCACAGCGGTCCTGTTCAATATGTTTTAACTCTTAAAACATATCAACATATCAACTAGAAGTTTCCACTTCCATGATCAAGACAAATCATCGTAGTTGACACGTTATAGTCTTCGCAGATGAAATGCCCAATTTCATCACCGACTACGAACTATTAATTCTGAGTTTACAAAGAACTTGTGATTTACATCTTCTGTGACTTTTCACATAAATCACATACAATGCATCTCATGGACTATATGATAATGTCCCATATTCATGTTACCATTATTTTAAATAATAATAAAATAACTTTATCAATCACAATATTAAGTCATACATAATGTCATACATAATATTATACATAGCATCATACAATAGGATTTAAGGGCACTGATCCTAACAATCTCCCACTTGCCCTAAAGACTATTGTGCACTAATCTAACTCCCATTCCCTCCAAATGTGACTCGAAAGTCCTTTGAGGTAATGCTTTGGTAAAAGGATCTGCTAGATTATTTACACTTTCAATCTTTGCTACCACAACATCTCCACGAGCAACAATGTCTCGAATAATGTGGTACTTCCTCTCAATGTGCTTTCCTTTCTTATGATTTCTTGGATCTTTGAATTGTGCAACTGCTCCACTATTGTCACAAAACAATGTGATGGGAACTTGCTCCATTCTCACAACACCAAGATCAGAAAGGAATTTTTTTGAGCCAAACAGCCTCCTTTGCTGCTTCACAAGCAGCAACGTACTCGGCTTCCATGCTGGAGTCCGCAATACAAGATTGCTTAATGCTCCTCCAACTTATGGCTTCACCTCCCAAGGTGAAAACACATCCTGAAGTGGATTTTCTGAAATCTAGATCCGATTGAAAATCTGAATCTGTATAGCCAATGGGAATCAAATCCTCACTATGGTAAACAAGCATATAATCTCTCGTTCTCCTAAGATACTTGAGAATATGCTTTACAGCTTGCCAATGTTTTGGTCTTGAATTTGATTGATATCGGCTGATCATGCCAACTGAATAACAAATATCTGGTCTAGTACAAAGCATGGCATACATGAGACTTCCCACTGCAGAAGTATAAGGAACTTGTCTCATCATATTTTCTTCCTCTTGAGTCTTAGGCCTTTGGTCATCAGACAGAGGAACTCCATGTCTAAAAGGAAGCAATCCTTTCTTGGAGTTTTGCATGCTAAACCGTTCTAGGACCTTATCTATATATCCAGCTTGTGATAAGCCTAACATCTTATTCTTGCGATCTCACCAAAGCTTGATCCCTAGAATAAAGTTAGCCTCACCCAAGTCCTTCATATCAAATTGGCGTGACAACCAAACTTTAACCGATGACATTACCCCTACATCATTCCCAATGAGTAGAATATCATCAACATAAAGCACTAGGAACACTACTACTTTGTCTCGATGTCTTTTGTACACACATGGTTCATCAAGATTTTGTTCAAAACCAAATGACTTGATTGCTTGATCAAATCGGATGTTCCATGACCTAGATGCTTGTTTAAGTCCATAAATGGACCTATTCAACTTGCATACCATATGCTCTTAGTTCTTTGCTATGAAACCTTCTGGTTGCAACATGTATATTTCTTCTTCAAGATTGCCATTAAAAAATGCAGTTTTGACATCCATTTGCCAAATCTCATAATCATAATGAGCAGCAATGGATAAGAGAATTCTGATAGATTTAAGCATGGCTACTGGCGAAAAGGTTTCATCATAATCAATACCTTCTTTTTGTGTATACCCTTTCGCTACTAGTCTTGCTTTAAAGGTTTTAACCTTTCTATCTATCCCTCTCTTTCTCTTGTAAACCCGTTTGCAACCAACAGGTTTAATGCCGTTAGGCGCCTTTACAAGGTCCCATACATGATTTGAATTCATAGAATCCAATTCAGATTTCATAGCTTGGACCCAATGATGTGCATCTATATCATTCATTGCTTCATCATAAGTGTAAGGATCTGATTCAGCCTCTTCTGAGATAGCCTCATAAGTTTCTCCCAAACCTATGAATTTTATAGGAGGCCGAATAATTCTCCCACTACGACGAGGCACCTGTGTACTAGACATCTCATGAGTAGTATCTTGTGGTGTATCTAATACAGTCACATCATCCCTAGTTTCATCCATTGGTTGTTCAACTACAGGTTCATTCATTTCAGCCAAGACAACTCTACTTCTAAGAGTAAAATTATTCATATAGTCATTTTCCAAGAATTTGGCATTTGTGCTAACAAACACTTTATTATCCTTATGACTATAGAATAAACCTCCAACTGTTCCTTTTGGATACCCTACAAAAAATACCACTTCTGTTTTAGCTTGTAACTTGTCAGACTTTCCTTTCAACACATGTGCTGGACAACCCCAAATGTGGAGATGTCTCATACTAGGCTTACGCCCATTCCACAACTCTACAGGTGTTTTAGGAATAGACTTCGAAGGTACTAAATTCAGAAGATACATTGCAGTATTTAAGGCATATCCCCAAAAAGAGATTGGTAGAGTCGAATAACTCAACATGGACCTAACCATATCTAAAAGAGTCATATTCCTTCTTTCTGCTACACCATTTTGTTGTGGAGTTCCAAGTGCAGTCAATTGGGATATAATCCCATTTTCAGTCAAGTAATCCTTAAAATCACCAAGAAGGTATTCGCCACCTCGATCAGATCGAATGGCCTTTATGTGTTTACCCAATTGATTTTCAACTTTAGCCCTAAACTCTTTGAACTTTTCAAAGGCTTTGGACTTCCGCTTCATTAGGTACACATAACCAAATCTAGAGTAATCATCAGTGAAAGTAATGAAATACTCATAGCCACCTCTTGCTTGGATTGACATAGGACCACATACATCTGAATGTACTAGTTCTAGCAAATCTTGGGCTCTTCTACCCTTTGCATTAAAAGGTCGTTTGGTCATCTTACCTTCCAAACAAGATTCGCAAACTGGAAAACCATCAAAGTCCATGTTCTTTAAAAGTCCATATTTTATTAGTCTTTGAACCCTACTTGAATTGATATGACCTAAACGCAAGTGCCATAGATATGCATCACTAGTAGAAGGAAACTTTCTCTTTAATGATTTCACATGAGAGTTACTATCTAATTCAGAATTGTATAATTCATGCTTATCAGGAGTTAAAATATAAAGACCATCCACAATATTGCCGGAAACGAGATAAACACTTTATCCTTCTTTATTACAACATTGTCTTTCGGGATAACACAATATCCATGTTTACCTAAGTAAGTTGCAGAAATTAAATTCCTACGAACATTAGGTACATACAAACGCATCTTCCAATATTAAAACTCTAGACTTAAAACACAAATTAAACACTCCAACGGCTTCAACCGGAATCTTGCTCCCATCGGCCAAAGTAAGAAATAGTTCTCCCTCATTCAACTTTTTCCTGGTCTCCTGGAACCCCTGCAAAGAATCGCATATGATTAGTACAACCGAATCCACACACCGGGGAATCTGTTGGATTACGCTACCAAACATATTTCAAGAAGAAATGAACTTTTCATACCTTTATTCTTGGCAGCCTTGTATGTTGGACAATTCATCTTCCAATGTCCTTTCTCACCACAATGGAAACACTTTCCTTTGGTTTTCTTTCCTTTGTTGGCAACCCCTAAGGCAATTTGTTTACCACCATTCTTAGTGAAGTCCTTCTTCTTCTTCTTCTTACCCTTGCCTTTCGACTTAGGTTGAGAAGTAGAAGCTTCACCCACATTGGCTTCAACACTAGAAGTACCAAGGATGCCTTCCGCCGCCACTAACTCATTCATTAATTCAGACAAAGAATAAATCTTTTTGTTCATATTATAATTGAGTCTGAATTCCTTGAATGATTCTGGTAGTGACTGGAGTATCATATCCACTTGGGATTCTCCATCAATGTCGGCACCTAAAACTTCTAATGTGTTCAGATTAGCAATCATCCTAAGACAATGCTCTCTCACTGAACTTCCTGCAGCCATTTTGATATTATAAATTTGCCTCATGGTTTCTTGCCTTGCGGAAACGGCCTTGCTCACCTAACATATCCTTTAGACTATGAATTATGTCCGAAGCAAGTTCTACATCCCTGCATTTGATGCTGTAGAACATTTGAGATAGATGCTAGGATGTAGCACTTGGCCATCTCATTAGATTTCTGCCAACGATCATATCGTTGTTTTTCCTCAAGAAGAGCATCTAATGAAGGAAAGTTAGGACATGGTTGAGTAAGCACATATTTGTGCTCTTCAGCAGTAAGAACAATGTCCAAATTTCTTTTCCAATCAACATAGTTGGATCCAGTCAGTTTGTTTTGGTTAAGAATTGAAACAAGTGGGCTAAATGATGCCATGACAAAATCTGAAAATAATAAACATGAATATAATAAATAAATTGGACATTATCAATTTAGCATAAAAGCATATAATATGGAACCTTAATAAAACCATAAAATAATATATGCAACGACAACCCAATCTCATATTCAATATCCCTCAGTATAGAGTGAACATAAAATAATATGATTGATTGAGAACTATTCTCATTATTAGCGCTATCATGATAACTCTTATCAAACACTAATAATATGCCGTTTGATATTTAGCCTCTAAGTAATAATAGTAAGAACTCAGCATAGAGGATACTAAAATACTTAGTCTAGTGTATACCATTGTCTAGAATCATGTGTAACCACATCTCATCCCTTTAACAGGCTTATTTTGTAGTACCATGATAAAACACCCTCCGCATGGAATGCAAAACTCGAAGCTAAGACAAGGTGTTTATCAAACCACTATAAACCAAGAAATTCAATCTTGTAGGACCATGAAATAAATACTCTCCGCATGGAATGCTAAGCTCGACGAAAGGACAAAGTATATATTTCGCGCTCCTATGAACCAACGATGGAGGTCGTGAGATTCAATGGCAGATCTCTCTCTCACTAGATATTTTAAATTAAAGGTTTTTAAGGTCAAGAACTAGAATAATGCTAGACACGTTGAAAAAAATAATTCTAATCTAATTAGGAATAAATTTCATAATCCTAGCATTAACGTATATAAATATATATAACGTAATAAAAATCCCTATTATATATAAAAATTTATATTATATTATATATAATATAATATACAAATTAATATATATAATATATAATTATTACTTTTTATATATATATATATATATATACACACACATAACCTACGGATTGTAAGAATCCTTTATGCATGGATTCAACTTTTCAAAGCAAAAAATGGCCAAGCCATGCAATGGTCAAACATGTATTTAAAATCCAAAAGGTGTCATGCATTTAGGCCATGAAGGTACGTCCAAGCCATGCAACAATACCAAGTACAATATATAATATATGATAATTATATTATATTATATATAGTGCTATCAGATGGTGGAATTCTCCCTATATGAATTCTATTCATTCATGGCCATAAAGCATTTGGACAAAAACCAAATCAACCGTGGACCACAATCCTGCCTTATTCTAAACCAAGTAGTGCAACAAAATTAAGCAATGCATTAAATGCAAGCCGTGAAACAAAATTCAAACCACGCAATTAAATTCAAAGTCAAACGGTGCAATGAATGAGAGTAATCAAAAGGTAGTTATTCTTCATTCGATAATACCGGTTACTTTTGAAATGGATATCGCGGCCATAAAGAATTTCTTTCAATCACACTTGCAATCCGTACAAACTTGGTGAAATAACAATCAATGCATCAACACAAGTTTTCAATGCATTAAACCAATACTTCCAGTGGTTTGGCATGGATTCAATTAATACATGACCACATGAATAACTACTCCTCGTTATATCCATGTGATGCAGAAAATTGACAACACAAAAATAACAGTTTTCTTAAATTCTAAAACTCAATCACACGCTATTCAATCATGATATGAAAACCTGGCTCTGATACCAATTGAAGGAAAAAATTCTGGTTTTGCATCTCATACAAAACCCACAGCGGAAGCAAAGAATAAGGATCTATTTCATTCATGATTGATAACGTGCACTACATAAATTTCAGAATTTAAGAACAAGATAGCGTACCTTGGTGTGGAGAAATTCAAAACAAAGATTAGAAGCACTTGGGAACACTTTTAATCTTCACTCCAATTCCACTTTACGCCCAAGATGTGTGGTCTCTCAATCAGTTTTTCAAAAGGGAGAATGAAAGTGTGTCTCACACTCTCTCACACACCGTTTCCTTTTCTTTTCTAAACTCTTCTAATAAAAATTCTGTATGTTTCTCCCTTTATAACTAACTGATTATCTAATTGGGCTGGCCTATTGGGCCTTTCCAATTGGGTTTTAGTGTGTGGCTTGGAGTGGGACCAATAAGACACTAGCTCCAATGGGCCTTGGGCTTTTCCGTCAATTCTTGACAAGTCCAAAGTTACCATTAATTATATTTAATACTACTATATAAATATAATTGCACTCTAAGCCTTATTAATAAATTATATCCCAAGAATTTATTATACACGTAACCCCTTCATAAAATATTCGTAGTAACACAAAGTCATAAATGTAGACTGTCACTTTGTAAATTACTACATCTTATCCTTGAGTACCCGGTTTAATTCTTTAAAGTTATTCATTATATATTTATGAAATCCAATTTCATAAATATATATACTTTAGTAATTTCTTACTAAAGTGGTTAGGCCTAACTCTCTGAATAACTGAAACCATTAAACTTATCTCAAGGGAATATTTTATATCTCCATCAAGAGACTATGAATTCCATCTTGAGAATATATGTTCCATCAACACTAAATGTGGCTGCCCAACATGCGAGGTTTTGACCATCACTTCGGATCTCACTCCTGATATATCAAAGCAACCTACACTTCATGATCGAGTCCATTATTCTCTCGGGATTAAGAGTTCATGCAAATAGAAGTTGTGAGATTTATTATTCATTTGACAATCGTTAGAAGAATAATAAATCTCACGGCATCTGTTCAATATGTTTTAACTCTTAAAACATATCAACATATCAACTAGAAGTTTCCACTTCCATGATCAAGACAAATCATCGTAGTTGACACGTTATAGTCTTCGCAGATGAAATGCCCAATTTCATCACCGACTACGAACTATTAATTCTGAGTTTACAAAGAACTTGTGATTTACATCTTCTGTGACTTTTCACATAAATCACATACAATGCATCTCATGGACTATATGATAATGTCCCATATTCATGTTACCATTATTTTAGATAATAATAAAATAACTTTATCAATCACAATATTAAGTCATACATCATGTCATACATAATTTCATACATAATATTATACATAGCATCATACAATAAGATTTAAGGGCACTGATCCTAACAATCAAACTCATAAACCACCCAATAAATCTAAGAAATCAAACTCATAAACCACCCAATAAATCTAAGAAATCAAACCCATAAACATCCAGTAAATCAAACCCAATAAATCTAAAAAATCAAACCCATAAACCTCTAGTAAATCAAACCCAATAAATCCAAGAAATAAATACACAAATCCACATAAAAAAAAAAAACACAAATACGAAACCAAACTCACCGAGACATCTCCATCTCTGAAACACAAACATGGCCACACTGATCTCCACGGCCACACCAATCTCCACCTCCACTACCGACCACCCACCCCTACAAAAACCTAGAAAAACTTCACTTACAACCAAACCTGTAAACACAAATCTAGGACTCACACCAATCTCCACGGCCACACCGATCTCCATGGTCACAGCCCACACTGATACCCAAAAAAACCCAGTCTCTCCAACCAAATCGATAATCCAAGACCCATAGATTACCGATCTCCACCCCAACCACCGATCTCTACCTCCATTACCAAACACCCCATGGAAAACTAGAGAAACCCAGAGATTAGAGAGTTGGGTTTAGAGAGCGAGAAAATGTCAGAGATTAAGAAAGAGAGAGAAGGATTGAAAGCTTGAACAAAGAAAAATACAAACACAAATACGCACCAAGAGACGGAGAAAGAAAGGATTTGAAAAAAAAAAAAAAGGAAACGAAAAGAAGAAAGATACAGACACAAACACAAAGAAAGAGAGGATCTTAAAAAGTTTTGTCTTTTTTGTTCTTGATTTTGAATTTTTTCAGTTTAATTTTTAAAATTTTTTATTTTTTTATTAATTAAAATGTTGACTTGTCATTAAAACGCTGACATGGATACTGACATGGTATTTTTAAATATTATTTTATTAGCCACATCAGCATCTAACATGCCACCTATGCACTTCGTTTGCCACCTCATATTTTTCTGTTATTGGGTTGACGGCATGGACCATTTTAAAAACGATTTTACTATATTAAGGACTGACCTAAGAGCAAAATCAGTATAAGGACCAATCGAAAAATGACTCAAAATGTAGGGACTAAAAGTACATTTATGCTTATTTTGATTTGTTGGCTTGAATGATATTATAAACTATGGACTATTATTAAAGAAGAGTCAAAGAGAAAATAGTAAGACTTGGTAGAAATATTAAACCTCTTTTAGAAAATTGTTACTTTGGTTGGTTTGGTTCGGTGGAAAAAAGGGAAGGATGAAAACTAAAAGTTTTTCAAAAGCTTCTTTATTTTTGGCCTTAATGTAGTAATGATGTAATTTTAAATTTGTTCAAATAACTTTTCCATCATTCCTACCAAACACATATGAAGTGAAAATTAAAACATTTTCTATCATTCTTAAAGAATATATTTTCTCACTTTTCTATCCTCTCAACCAAATCGATTGTATTTTTAAAAATAACGTAAAACATGCTTCTATCACAAGATTTGTTTCTTTCTCTGTTTTCTTTTAAAGTTGTCCTAGTGGTTAATAATGAAGAACTGGTCCATGCATTTTTGCTATCGTGTTTTAAAGGCACATAGCGGTTTGTAACATTTTGGGATGATTCTCATAACCTGATTAATTTGTGAGTTCACTAGTTATGTTGACAAGTTTTTGGGCAGACCAATTCTGAGAGTAGGCTTAGCTCATCTTGATTTTACCAAGTTGAGTAGATGACTTGAAATAAGTACTAACTAAACTTGCATCAATCAACATTATAAATGAAATCAATTATTCACACACTTAAAAAAAAAAAAATTTGGGGCGCCACTAGTTACAAAAATATATACAAAAAAAGTACGTATGACACATAGATTGAATCTTTAGACTTCAGACAGACAATCTCTTGTTTTTATACTCATGAATATCCTAAGCTGTGGAGTTTCTTGTAGCGAAATAAAATCTCTAACATATTCGGATTAGCCTAGTTTTGATAATTTATTTGGTTTAAAAAATAAATAATATAAAAATATAATTGTATCTTCAAAGAAGTAATTATACATAGTCTAACAATAAAATAAAATGACATTTTAAGCTAAAACAAACATACCTAGGTCCCAAGCTTACATAATATACTACCGTGGTTTCACCGCTCCTTATTTCTCACAAACATTTCATAATTATCTATAATCCTTAATTTTGACTAGAGACTCGCAAACCAGTAAAAGTAAAACAAGTGAGACAGTACTCGCACTTCAAGCTTTAAACAATTCTTGTGTTATACATGTTTTGTGTAAACCCTTCTTAGGACCACATTTTTACTTAAATATGGTAGCTCCAAGATGCGTATGTTTCTACCCCCTAACTAGACTATTTCTGTGCCCTTGTGAATACATATTTACATGTCAAAAGGAATTGCTCAAGTGCTCCACATTTTTAATTTGCAGTCAATCTCATCTCTATCAACATTGGAAAATGGAAATCAAACAAATAATAACTATAAAAGGTACTTTGTATATCTTGTATCTCTTAACCATTTGATCTACATCATTATATTGAAAAATCCAAATTTAAGAACACTTATCATCTGTGAGCACCCCAAGGCATGGTTCTTGAATGCCACTGTGGTTACTATGCAAATGACTATCTTAATAGTAGTCCAACGTGGATCCGTCTTTGACATATATTTGGGAGCACACAACCAACTCGTGGTTAGGGTGGAGATGGTTGTCTTCATTTGGTTTTGGTCCAAGAACTGCTCTTTTTACCCATATACAAAGGTCTAATTCAACCATACTTTAAGTCTAAACTTAGGATACAAGTTTAGGAAGGTATTAGACACCAAATCCAGCTTAATTTGATGGATTAGACTCCATTTGTACCACCTAGACCTTTTAAGCTTGCAAGATTTTATTAAGACAATTCAATTTAGACAAAGGTCAAGAGTCAATCATTTAAAATAGTAGATTACCTAAATATAGGAAGCAAACATGCGTAATTAAAAGAAAAGAGGAAACATACCTTGGATCTGCACCATTATATGAGCACATTTATTGAAAGAAAGCAAAGAACAACTAGGGTTTTTATTCATTGTTTGGCAATTGCATGTGTAGGGTCTCAAGTTGCATACTCATTTCTTTATGATTCATATGCACTCTGTGGCAAAAAGCCTAATTATTCATATTCATCGATGAATTAAATAAGAAGAAATCCTAATTAAAAAAACTGAAAGGTAGACAAACAAATGTAGGAAAAAAAAGGAACTAGATAGAATGTGGAAGTTAAAAAGAGGGAAACCTACCAAGTGTGAAGAATTAATGCACTACCATAATCACACCACAGTTAGAAAAAAATGGTGCGTGTAAAGTATGGTAAGTATATGGATGAATATAATTCGGCATCTTTTTAAAAAGTACATTTCAAAACAGAAAATCGCCACTAAAAATTATAAAAACAGAAAAATAATGGTACATGCATGGCACGTATATAATATATTTATTATTAAGAAAATCGCCACTAAAAATATGGATTCATTTGCAAATAGAATAATAGAATAAACTCTTTTTATAGTATATTATAAACTAATTTCATATTATTTTATTTTATTTCCATTAAACATATTCATATTATAATTGAATCATGAGCAAGCAAAAATTTATTAATTTATAATAAATAAATGACAAAATATTATATAAACTTGTCTACTTTGTTTTTAAATATTTCTATATTGTATAACAATTTTATAATTTTTTACCATTCCAGTCTGTCCATGGTACTACCGGGTGCTAAAAAGTATGTAAGATTGAATTATTATTGATAAATAACTATGATAATAAACGAAGAATAGTTAGTAGGCACAAATTTATTAAGGGTTATGTTAATCAATGTCCTTAGAGCAATTGTTAATAAATCACAATAGGAAAGTTTTAACACAATTTTTATGGGAAATATAAAAAATTGTGAATTGTTTTCTCATTTTCTCAATAGAATATTTCTAAAAATAGTTCTTAAATCAATACTTTTAGGGCATTAGTTAACATTTCTCATCAATTAATAGATATACATCCACTCCAATTTTTAAGGAACAATAGAGTAGAGTGTCATTAGTTTTCGAGCATGTTTGGAATTTTTTTAAACATTTATCTATTCTATTTTTTTTTTTTATCTCTTTTAACATTTATCTATACCCTATTTTATCAATTGATATTGAACATTGTGTATTGTGAAACTAACTTGAATGTTACTTTCCATCTAATATAAACGCTATATATCTGTATAATTGAGAATGAAACGGGAGGCGTGAGTTTTTTTTTTTATAAATTTGACAGACGGACATGTATTGTACGCATAACACACGCGTATTAACTAACTAGGATTCACATCAAACTTACCTTAATCCATAACACTCATTAAATGTGTCCCTTTAAAAAAAAAAAGATTAAACAAAATAAAAAATGATTGGCTACTAATTTTATAAATTGATATAATTATTACAAGTACAACAAATAGTTTTCTACAACTTATACTCCATATAATTTAAACTATTACAAGTAACATCAAAGTATATAAGTACCTAATTAATTTCCTAGAACCAAAAATATGCATATATGAGGTGAATGTAAAGAAATATTAATTTCTTTCATTTTTATGAAAAATACATTTACGTTTAAGTTTATGTACATGTTTTTGTTTTTTTTTTTTATCTCATTTTCAATTTTTTTTTTTTTGGTATACAAAAAGCTCTACCCATTAGAGACTTTTATCCCTAACACTGACTAAATATCTCTCCTTATTCGAAAAAACAAAAATATTCAACTAAAGAAAAATCATTGACTACCTTTTTTTTGTTGTTGAAATTCATGCTAATATTTTGGTTTTAGCATAAAAAGTTTCCATGTCCTATTTTATGTGTATAGAATCGTACAAAAAAAAACACAAGCACATATAGAAAGAATTCTACAAGTTATCTAATTTTTTTTCATATGTTTGAAATTCAAGTTTATGTTTAAGTACAAATTTATGTTAAAAAATGTTTGTTAAATTCATTAGGAAGAAAAAAAAGCTCTTCCTCCTCTATGTTTCGGATAGTTCACAATTCCCCCAATTATTTGTGGAAAGAATCAATTTCCCCCTGTATTAATTTTTCCAAAATGAGCAAATAAACTCAATCCCTTACCCCCTCAGTTAAGTCTAATGAAATATTTTGATTCCTAGAATATTATTTTGTTTAAAGTCTAAAATACTCTTATTAAATACTAAAATTACTTCAAATAAAGTAACCTAGGTAAACTTAACCCAACATATGACTAAAAAATAAAACACTAAAATTAACACAAATAACCTAATATGGGTAAACTAAACCAAACCTATAAATGAATACTATAATATAATTTTATTAATCCAAATTGAATTTTTCTATTTTTTTATTTATTTATAGTAAAGCTGCTGACACCATTCGAAAAATATAAAACAGATATAACTGAATTAATTTAAGCTACTAGAATCAATAATAACCACCAAAATGATTAACTAAGGCCAATGACCTAACCAGTGTCAAGACCCTACAAAGAAGGCACTAAGTGCAACAATATAATTATTTTGAAGCTGTAAGAGACACATCTTATAATTGATTTCCACCAATTTCCAATACTTGAAATATATATATATATATATATATATATATATGGAGAAACAAGATGCAGTGGTAAATTAAATATGTTATGTTTAATTTATTGGTTGAGTGAAGTTTGTTTAATTTACTCAAATTAGGTTATTTGGGTAATTTGGCATTTTATTTTTAATTGAAGGTCTATTAGATTTTTTTCACCAAAAAAAAAAAAAAATCATGAATCAAAAGATTCTATTGGATTTGACTGAGGGAGTAACAGAACCTGGGTATTTGCTCATTTTAAAAACATAGAACGAGAAATTGGTTGATTTCGAAAATAAGGAGGAGAATTGTGAATGAACATAAACATAAAGAAGATAAAAATGCCTTTCCCCTAATTATTTTATCAAACATTTTAAACATAAATTTGTACCTAAACATAAACTTGAATTTTCAACATATGAAAGAAAATAGATGCTTTTAAAATTCAGTACATATGTGCCTGTGTAAGAAGATGAAAAAGAAAATAAAAGGAAATAAAGCTTTACATATTTCTTTAAATCTAACTTTTGTACAAAACACAACGAGACTTTCCGTATTTATAGACCACTAAACACAATGATATTTTTTGTATTTATAGACAACCAAATTGTTTGTAAATATTTTTCTATGGAATCTCTTAGGATGTTTTTGGGAATTTAAGTTTAGACATTATAATCCAAAGATATATTACTTTAAGAATTTCAACATATTTTCTATCAAAAAAAATGTATCAATAAATCTTTACTTTAATAGAAAGGTTTCCTATTCTTTCTTATGTTCCCTCTGTAATGACGAAGCTGAGACGAATAGCCACTTGTTTTGGGAATGTTTTTTTGCATAGTCCGCTTGGATGCAAACCCATTTCTGGAATGGTCTTAGGCAACCATATCATATTAGTTTTATTGATGCAATGGAGGTTGCCTTAAAAAATCCGACTTCTTTGGATTTTGACACTCTTTGTATAGCATGTTGGATGATTTGGAACTATAGGAACAAGCTGATCTTTGAGAATAAAATTCCTTCATCCAAGGATTTGTGGGCTCGAGCTGATACTTATCGACTTGAATTTGTGGAAGTGCAGCAAAGGCAGATTTTGGTAGCTGAGCTTCATACAGCAAAGTGGCAACCCCTAGTTTCTGATTCAATACATAAACTCAACCTGGTAATCTCTCAATCTAAGAAGAGCACCTCTATGGGTTTTGGTTTTGAAAGCTCAATAGTAAAACCACTCTTGCTTGTTTGGACCCTCAATTTTAAACTTATGGCTAAATTGCTTTTACTCTGCGTATTTAAGTGTGGAACAAGAGTAAATGAAAGGTAATAAACCAGAACTACTCTAGTGCATAAACATAAGTAGTAAACAATAAATGTAAAGCACAAAGAGTAAGAGAAGAGATATGCAAATATAAGATAACACCGATATGTGTTATCGAAGAGAACACCGATATGTGTTATCGAAGAGGAAACCGAAGTACATGGTGAAAAACCTCTCCGCGGTCCTCCAAGCCAAAATGATCTACTAGTGAATAAAGTTGGAGTACAATGATATCAAAAAGACCCTCCAAGCGTAATCTACCCACTGTACTTGAACCTTTCAAGTTCCATATCCCAACGAACTTCGCTGAGTCTTGGCCTCACTAGTTATCCAGATCTCGTAATTAACTCCAAATTGCATCCACCAATCAATGGCTTCTTCTAATGCTTCCCACGTGCACCAAAATTTCTCTTAATACTCAGATTGGGTGAGGTAAGTGTTTGAGTTAAGAATCTCTCAAGGATTTGTAATTAGAGAGGTAGGAGTAGAGGAAAATTAAGAGAAATTGTGTAGATGATTGTGGGATTACAATCTCTAACTCTTAATTGTATTGTTAGAATTTTCTCTCTGAAAGTCTCCTTACAATCTCGTGGGTAATGTGGGTTTATATAGTGTGTAAAGAAATGAGGAAAGCACTCTTTAAAATCATCCAGACAGAGAGTTTCGCGAGTCACTCGCTGGTTGGCAAAGTCATGAAGTGACTCACAAAATATAGCCTCACAAAAGACTATTCAAATTCCAGCATGTGCTTCTCACGTGACCTTTCGCGGATTGACCACTCACTAGCTAGTTGCAAGCTAGTTGCGAACTTCACTTTTATTCACAAATCTTCACCAAACTCTCATATTCAACCCTTACATTAAATCCCATAAACATACAGAGAAAAGATTGACGGAATACAATCAAATTTGACACAGAATTAAAACCAACAGAGCATGGTTGAAAATCACAACTTTACAGGTTTTATTATAAGTAACAATAAAGGTGAAGTTCTGGCAGCATCATATCATCGTTTGCATAAACATTTAAATCCCCTCTACACAGCAGCTTAAGTGATGAGATTGACACTTTTGTTCTGCCAAAATACTAGCTTCTTGAAGGTGATGGTGGAATGTAACTTTCCTGAGCTTGTGGATCTCTTGAATTTGGATAGAGCCTGCTGTTTAGAAGCTGCCTAGATCATTGAGGACATTAGTTTAATTAGAGATAGCTTTTCTTTTATTTCTTTTGATAGTATACCTTTACGATGTAATCGTGTTGACTATGCTTTGGGTACTGCTGTAAAAGAGGATGAGGATGCCATTGTTTGGTTAGAAGAATGCCCATCTTTCCTCTTCCCCATTGTACAATGTGATTTTATTGAATAAAGTTTACTATCATTTCCTTTTTTGAAAAAATAAGGTACGCAAATTATAAAATTAAATTACAATAAATTTTAATAATATACCATTTTAATTATTTGTTTTATTAGTAAGATATAAAAATATAAGATTTACCATATCATGAATTTTGTTTACAATGTGGAAGTTGTAAAATTATTTTGAATGAAATCAAATAGGAATGGAAATTAAGAATTTTTTTCCTTTTAGTAAATGAAATATCAATTAAAAATTTAGCAATAATTAAAACTAAAAAATTTTAGGAAAAAGAAAAGTGTAATTGGGAAGAAGCTTAAAAATTCGTATCATGACATGATATGAGAGAATGGTATTGTGGCATGAAAGACGTGCAACAAGGCTTTTCCACCGGTCACAATGTACCAATGTGAAGTCTAAAAGAGAGAACGAACTATCTCATCTTAGTTTCCTAAATACAATGGAGAATTTTTAAAAAGAAAATTGGTTGAGCTATGTGGTAACCATGTCACATTAGTCTTGTTTTCTGTTAGTAATTTAATTTGTTGGTTGGAACTAGATTATGAACTATGGAATATTATAAGAGAAGAGTCAAAAAGATAATTGATGATGCACAAAAATTGTCAGTGAGTTGGTAGTCCTTGTTGATGCCCAGCCTTGAATGGCTGGAAAAATCAGCCATCGGGCCTTTGTCTGACCACCCACCATGGCAACGCTCCAGCACGTGGGGCCCGTTGGAGGCCCCTCTCGATAATTGCGTGGTGTGCGCAGAGCTTTGGGTGCTCTCTCTCGGTGAAGGAGGGTAGGTCAACCTTTGGAGGTGTGGCAAGAATCTTGGCCAAATTGTAAGGGAATTACCAAAGGTAAGTGAAGTCACCACTAGTCATTGGGCTTTTCTAAGGTGTGATTAGTCACTTGTTTCTAGTTAATTTTATTATTGATCTTAGGCTAAAAAAATGTCATTTTTCCTAATCTAATATGGATGGCAAAATATCTTGATTCTGGAAGTTTGGTTACGTGCGGGGAAGGCAATAGGCACCCCACAACGCCTATTCAAGGATAGTCCTTTGTTTTGATAAAACCTTAATTTTTGGAGATTAGCAGTAAAAAAACATGATTTTGGCATTGGCTTTCGGGGCTTTGCATACATGGGGGCTTTGAGGTTTGGCTTTTGAAAGGGTGTGGTCTCAATTTATGCTTTCCTAAGGCATTCGAGCAAAGTAACAGATTTTCATGGCTAAAATCCAGCAACATGTCATCTTACTTTCGAGGCGGAAATTAGGCATCGCTTTGCCTTAAGTGACATGGATTGTGACAATCACATCGAAATGGGTGGAGCAGGTATATATATATACACATACATACATACATCATGCACAATGCTAGCACACACAGCAGGAAAATAAATGCCTACATCCCTAGAACATGACCCAAAATATAGGTGCAGGAATGTAAACAGAGGTCGCCATACTCTAGAGATGATGACGAATGGTACATAACATGATATACCTAATTCAATCCATCTAAGAGAGAAGGGAGGGAGGAAGGAAGGGGGTTTAAAAAAGTACATAACCAAATGGGAGAGGCTAAACCCCTAAACCTACTAAACATAGCCGCTCAGATCATATTTACATGCTTGCATCCACACCATTTTTGCTTGCACCTAGGAAACCGTGCCCTAGCTCCATGCATCCTCACTCCATGTGTGTACATGCAAAGGCAAAGACAAGAAACCAACAGACAAGCAATGGAAGGAAAAGATGCATAGATATATGAAAGGAAAATAAAGTAGATAAGCATGATAAACATGGCAAGCAAAGAAACAAGAAAGTAAGCAAGTGTCTGTAAGGGACAAATGTAGGTTTGGATCGAATGTCCATAACTTCATTATGTTGAAGCATGGACGACATACTAGCAAGCAAGACTCATGCATAGACATGTAAGAAAGCCTGTAAAGATGCATAGAAAGCCAACGGGTGGCGCAAACAAGGATGGCAAGCATATTATTGCACATAGTGGAAAAGGGGGAAGGTATGCACGAAGCAACTCGGCATCCGAAGACGCATCCCAAGTGATTACACCCAAACTAGGCTTCAAGGGCATCAGATGTAACTACACAACCACAAACCCGCTAAGGGCGTCAAGCGTGGCAAAGCCTAAAACTAGAGAGGCTAACATGGAAGATAGAGCATAGAAGCAAGCAAGCATAGACATGTAAATGGGGTGATCTAAACCCTTTGATATGGGTCAAGGCATACGGATGAGGACCAATAGTACATGGCATGACAAACATAGCCTAGGCCTAGGTACACAAACATGGCATGGAGCGCACAAGCACATGAAAGATGACATAAAGCATGTAGAGAACATAGATCTAAACATGTAAACATGTGAGTATACATCTAAGCATATGGATGTAAGCATAAAAGCATGGAAGAACGCCAAATCCAAGCATACAAGCATATAAAAACATGGATCTAGACATTTAGACATAGAAACATGCATATAAACATGTAGATCTAAGCAAGGCATAGCCAAAGTCATGACATCAAGCATGTGAGCATGTAACCCTAACATCAACATAGAACAAAGAGGGCAACAAAACATGGGAAAACATGACATAAAGCATAAACACATGTAGATCGAGACAAGTAACATATAAACAAGCATGGAAGAACATGGATCTAAGCTAAGAACATGCTAGTAGCAAGACAAAGCAAGAAACATGCTAGGAGCAAGACAAAGCAAGAAACATGCTAAGGAAAACAATAAATCATGTTATTAAGGCAAAAAGAGCAAGATAAATGTTAGAAAAAGATTTAGAGGGTTAGGGGTGTGGATAGTAGCTAAAAAGCTACAACCACACCCCTAAACCCCAAATCAAAAGTGTAGAACCACGGAGAAGAAGATTGGGTATAAGAACAATACCTTGTATTTTGGTGAAAAATGAAGAATTAAGAGGCTTTGATGTGTTTTTTGAGTTTGGAAGAGGGAAAAAGGTGTAGACAGTGTCCAGGCAAAGAGCAAAACTCTAAAAATCTTTGGTCTGAGGGGTGCCTGGGGCTATTTATAGCCCTGGGCGCACTTTTCGAAGTAGCGGCCCTTCAAGGGCCACCATCTTGAAAGCTCTGATGATCTGGTCGATCTTAACACCCTTGGAAAGATCTTGACTTCCTAATTCTGAAAAGGCATGGAACTTGAAAATTCAACGGTCGAATTAAAAGTTATGGTTTTGGGAAGTTAGCAGTGCATCGATCGATGCGTTATCCCAGTTTTCATGATATCTTAGCCTTTTTAGCTTCGATTTTGACCCGTTAATAGTTGTTGTAATGAAAATTTGATAATCTTCACAGTGGTATTGGTTTCAACCCGTTCTGACTGTTGGATCAAAATTAAGGTTTTGGGCCCACCTAGGGTCAACTCCAGGTCAAACTTGGTCAAAATTGCTGAAAGTCTTCGAGAAGATCGGGTTTAATGTGAAATCATGAAAATCGTTGTTTTGTGAGGATTTTGACCTTGTTTGACCTTTGGTATACCTAAGGTTGACCATGGGCGTTTTAATCATTTCCGAAAAAGGCACTTTAGGTGCTCCGGTGTCTGAATGGGTTGCGCCACATCATTCTGGATGTTCTTGCGGCCTCATGGAGAGAAAATAATATTTTTTAATTTTTTGAGGTCCGGCACGCAAATTGAGGGCAGACAAAATACGATATCAACAATCCACGCATGCACCAATTGAGTACCTAAAGAACAAGAGAACAAAGAACCAATAGAGAGCACCGGTGGGGTGCCGGCTAAAAACCCTCCAATGGTTAAGTTAATGGTTGAAGAATCTCCAAGAACTCAAGGATACAAGAACTAGGAGAATTTTCCTGTACCTCGAGGAAGTAAGGGTTTGGTCTTTTATAGTGATGTAGAGCTAACTGAGATCCCTTGAATATAAGGACTTTCCTTGTAGAGGAGATCGTGGAGTTAAGGCCCTAAGATCCTACATTTTTTTAGGAGTGGTGCACAAGATATTTCCATGGAGTTTATGAGTGGATATCATGTAAGAGCTTCGTGGGGCCCAATGTGTTCGACTGTTGGCACGCGTAGTCCTTCTTTGGGCATGAGCTTCATTCGTCGAGACCCCCAACTCCCATGTCGTGTACGTCACACCCCAACGCATAAGCCAACCGTTGGTCCAAACGGGTGGTGCCCGACAGGTCTCTTATGAGGTGGACAGTTGCTGGGAAGTCCGCACCGTCGGGTTTTGGCGGAATAAGGCATTCACAGACAAGTCATCAGTTGAGGCATTTCCACCCGTCTGGTTGAAGAGTTTGATGATTCTTTATTTCAAAAATTATCCCTTTCAATAATTGTGATAAATGTGGTAGAAATATTAAACCTTTTTCTAGAAACTAATTAGGTATTCTTGGAGTATAGATATGTGATACTTCAAAATCAAAATCAATAAAAGTAAAAAAATTAATTCAAAAATCTAATTGGGCATGACTCCATGTTGTTAGTGGCCTATGACAAATCTACTTCAAAATCAACTATTGCTAATGCTCTTATAAGTTTTGTTTTTGGGAGTTCTGTTTGTAGGTCATTTCAGAGTAGTTCATTACACCTAATTGTAAGAATAATGAATCTTTAAAAATTGATGTAATAAAATTTAATTTATTAAGAATAATGAATATTTAACCGTTTAACTATTTATGTAATTAAAATATATTAATTATTTATTTATTTATTTATTTACTTATATATAACCCATTGCATTGCTTAAAGCTACATCCGAAGAGTATTGAGAAGCTTTAGCTAAAGTTTTGTTTTTGCCTTTATATATAAAAAAAAAAAAAATCAATTAAAAATTTAGCAATAAGTAAATTAAAAAAATTTAGGAAAAAGAAAAGTGTAATTGGGAACTAGCTTACATATTCTTATCCTGATATGAGAAAGTGGTATTGTGGCATGAAAGATGTGCAACAAGACTTTTCTAAAAGAGAGAATATGCTATCTCGTCTTAAATTCCGAATTACAATGGAAAATATTATTATAATAGTATTTTTGGTTGAGTCATGAGGTAACTATGTCACATTAGTCTAGTTTTTTTGTTAATAATTTAATTTGTTGGTTGGAACAATATTATGAACTATGGACTATTATTAGAGAAGAGTCAAAAAGATAATTTTCGTGAGAGGTGTAATAGAAATATTAAACTTTTTATTAGAAAATAATTAGGCATTCTTGGAGTATATATATGCTGTGATACTCCAAAATCAAATCAGTAAAAGTAAACCAACTAATACAAAAATCTAATTGGACATGCCACCATGTTATTAGTGGTCTATCATAAATCTACTTCAAAATCAACTGCTGCTAATGCTTTTATAAGTTTCGTTTTTTTTCGGAGTTTCGCTTATAGGTCATTGTATGGTAGTTCACCCAATTGTAAAAATAATGAATCTATTAAAAATTCATATAATAAAATTTAATCTATTAAGAATAAAGAATATTTAACCATTTAACCATTTACGTAATAAAAATATATTAATTAATTAATTAATTAATTACCTATATATAAACCATTGCATTGCTTAGCGCAACATGCCAAAAGCATTGAGAAGCTTAAGCTAAAGTTGAAGATCAAGCTGCTCTTCTAGCCATCTCTACGACTGCCTCTCATAATTTTAGGCCTTCCATTTTTTAGGGAGATGCAAAAATAGTGATTGAAGCTCTCAATAATCTAGCTACTCCCTTGGGGTGGGATTGCCAATCTATTAATTATCACCAATGCTCTTTCGTTAGCCTCTTTTTATTTGAGAATGTTATTTTCTCTTTTGTCCCAAATCTCTTAATGGTTTGACCTACTTGATCGTTGGCTTCTTATATGTCTTAGGGACCCTAACCTATCAACTGTATTCCATTATGAGTTTTTGCTAGTGCCTTTTTTTTTCTTTTTTTTTTTAACTACTCTAGCATCCCTCTTATTTTTCTATTTTGTTTAAAGATAGATAATTAGTGAGATTGATTGTGCTCTTAATATCCATGCAAAAGACTTAGTTGAATTGGTGGAAAGCTAGCTAATCTAAGGTAGGAGTGTCGTTGGGTGATCATAAGCTAACAATGACTGGGAGCTAAATTCATTATGGCCTACGTGGAAACACAAAAGCATATATCGGGTGATAAATCTTAGTAACCTGGAACATAGGCCCATGAAGCCTCACAAGGAACATGGAAATTGGGCCAAATTTAGCCGAAAGACAAAGAAGAACTTAAGCCCACCTTTGTACCACGTACCAGCAAAACGACATGATTTGGGAATTATCATAAAGGACCTACTCTGATTATTATTATTTTTTCTTTTTTTTGTTAAAAAATTCTAGTCAGTGATAATATTCCTTATTGTTTGGACATACGATCCAAGACGTGAAAATACTTGCACAATACTTTTACTTGTTATAGCTTATAGTTAGACTATAACAAGACACTTCAAATTCTATCATATTTATAAAATAGAATAATAAAAAAAAGTTTTATAGTTTTTAAAAGGATAATTGCATTTGAGAGTGTTTCCTTTCAAAAAAAGGAAAAAAAGTTTTAGAGTGTTTAGATTTTACATTCTGAAGTTTCAGAATTTAAATTTTACTTTCTAAAGTTTGGAAATGTTTGAAATTTACACTTTAACGTTTCAAAATTTGAATTTTATTTTCTAAATTTTAGAGGTATTTGAATTTTACTTCTTAAAATTTGAGGATGTTTAGATTTTACATCTTAAAGTTTTAGAAATTGGAGGTGTAAAATTCAAATACCCCCAAAATTTAGGGGGTAAAATCAAAATTCTAAAACGTCAAGATGTAAAATCTAAATACTCCCAAACTACAGGGTGAAAATTTTAAATTTTAAAATTTCAAGGTGTAAAGTCCAAACATCTCCAAATTTTAAGGGTCTAATTTGCAATTTATCATTCTTAAAACATTAAAATCCACGTGACCGCAATACGGAATAGCATCAATATGACGGTCATATGGGTATAATTGTGGTTAGGCATAAAAATAACAATCAATTCACAATTGAGAACACATAATCCTGTGTCTCCCTTTCAGCTTTTCGGCACAGCCCCATGCACTGTCTACTACTCACTCAATCCACATGTCCTATGTAGAATAATTGGAGGCAACTGTTCCCCCATCTCTTAACAGCTAGACTGTGCTGCTAAATTCTAGTACTGAGGGGCTTTGATAAGTAACACTAATCTCTTGGCGCATGTTACCAACAAAGGACCTTGTGGTCCACTGGTATGGTATCATTACCTTGCAGGCTTTTCACCTCTTCGTTAATGCACGTTTACAGTAGTTTTTATGCATTAAATTCTGATTTATTTTGGTTCAATAAGCTCATGAAGAACGGTTTTCTATTGCCTATATGGTTTAAAGACAAACTTGGCATGTAGAAAGAAAAAAAAAAGAGTTTTGTTGCTTTGGGTTTGGGGACTGATTTTGAGGCTTTACAAAAACAGAAGAAGATTGGCTTTTCGTAACCCATAGGGGTCAAAACTAAAATTTGGCCATTACTTGACAAAGTGACAAGTTAACCAATGCAGTTTAGAGGGGATTCTAGTTATTAACTTAATTAATAAAGCTGACGAGCCAGTAACGTAGACTTGTCACTATGTGAGACATTAAAGTGGTTGAATTTATGTGTGGCTTTCTAAGATAGCCAAATGTTGAAGGCCCCTGGTTTATGGGTTTAATGAGCAACCTCGTACTACATGGGCGGGTAGTAATTACAAACAATTGAATATTAAATAGATTATAAAAAAAACTTAATTAATAAAGTTATTATTAACAAATAAGATATTTGAATTGGAGTTTCACGTTAAAGGAAATTTATTTTAATGAATTAGCTAGTCTAAGGATAAAAAATCATTATACTATAAGTTGTTAAATTCTATCGAATCTTTTATTTATAAATAAAAAAAGCCAGGCTTCTAAGTTTTTTTTTTTTTTTTGGCAATCACCACTATTTGCTTTTTTGGTTAACAAAGTTTGACTACAAACTTTATTGTATCCTAAGGTTACAACCAACAATAAAAAAATATCATGTGTTTCTATCATGTGCATTACATATGATTCACTTAAAATTATATACAATTATAAAATTTATAATTATTTAAGTATGGTTTAATAAGTTATGCACAATGCATATGACTGGGCCACACATTATCTTTTTGTGGTTGGTTGAGGTAAGACTTAGTTTTTTTTTTTTTTTTTGTAAAGAAGAAATAAAGACCAAGACCTTTTTCAGTTTTTATTTTGAATTTTTAAAAATATTTTTTTAACTATAAAATATTTGGATATGGATTCTGAGTTGGAGGTAGTATAAACTATAATGGGCCCAATCAAAAATCTGTTTTCTTCCTTTTTGGTGAACATAAGTACAATAATCACTAGCATAGTTGGGGTGCAGGGAAACATGCACTTTGTGGCAGGGTCCAACTACATCATAACTTCCAACACTGCTGCATCCTCCAAGTGGCCTACCTCCTAATCAAGATCACGAATTGCGTTTTTCTTGGCTGAGAATGCATCGAGAAAGTCTAAAGATGTTTTTTTTTTTTATAGTTGTTGATGTGATAAATTGTTAATGAAAAAAAAAATGTTTATATTGAGCACAAATAAAAATCAGTAAAAATTTACCAACTCAACCAATTTAAAAAAATTGTCCAAGTTGTTGTGAATGCAGCATTATTCGAATGAATTTCTTTGTACAACTCTTCTTAAACAAAAAGTCATATGATATGACCTAATATTGTATCAATTTGGGTCTTCATTAGTGTAAGAGTAGATTCCTGCCTTTTATTGTATTTTTATTGTTTTTAGTTGTAAGATTCATGCAATTCCAAATAAATTGCAAAGAATTTAATTCCAACATGATTAGGGATCTCACACTCATGTGACAAGATGATTAACAAGGATGGCAATGCCACAAGATGGGACCAGATATATGGTGGGTACTTTGTCCCGTCCTTTGTTGTGTTCTCTCCTCACAAGAAGACATCACCCCATATATTAAGAACAGAACATACTATTCAATAAAATAAACCAAAGCTTTTATCGAATTTTCACAAACTTTTTCTATATAAGAATATTTTTTATAACTAATAAAAATTAATGAGAGTTTTCCAAAAAAATAATATAATTGTGGTGAGATAGACAAAGAGCCCGTACATGTCCTACCCCGAAGGTTGGAGCAAAAACTACACCCTATTCTCACTCCATTCTCTCTTCGGGCAGGACAACCTGCACATGACAAATTGAGATGTAGTGGGGAGTGGGACAGGCCAAGTTGCTATATATATATATATAGATAAGGGTTAGAATTTGAAATTTATGATGTTTGCTTTATATGATAATTATTCTTTAAAATTAAACAAAGACAGTAATGAAATTATATTTAGTGTAGGTGAGATTCGAATCAAAATTTGCTATTCGATGATAATAAATTAAATCATTTGAGTTCACTAATGAATACACCACTAGATGGGAGTTAACTCTAGAAGCTCTTTGGCCAGAATATAACTTCGAGGAAGTTGACCTTGTGGAAAAGGTGGGAATAGTAGAGAAAAAAGACTTGTTTGCACTCTGGTATTCGGCATGTGAATGTATTTTGGTCATTTTAGAGGTATTGACAAACTTATTTTAGATTCTGAACTTGTAATTTATAACTTGGAAAATATTTTCCAATTTTGTTGATGATAATTATTTTAGCACTTTGTGGCTAATTAAACATTTGGCAAACTTTTTGAATACATTGTATTAAAATTTAAATATATTTGTGTAATTAAGATAAAGTACACGTATAGCAGTAGCCACGAAAATTAGAACTTGTAAAATATTTTTCAATTGGTTTGATGATAGTTATTTTGGCACTTAGTGGCTAATTAAACATTTGGTGAACTTTTTGGATTCATTGTGTTCAAATTTAAATATATAACTATGTTGATGATAGTTATTTTGGCACTTGATGGCTAATTGACCATTTGGTGAAATTTTTGGATACATTGTGTTAAAATTTAAATATTTATGTTTCATTAGTATATAGTATAGGTATAGTTGTAGCCACAAAGATCACATGACAATTTGTGGTACAAATATGATATCATATTGATGCATATATATATATATATATATATAGATGAATTCATACTTTAAGAGATTATTCAACATACAATGCCACTACTAATGTGTTTTTTACTAATTTTTTTTCCTAAAAAATTAGGATCTTATGATCCACGATTCAATCTCCTGATTCATGATCCCACCAACTTTTCATGATCCTATTTAGGCTTTCGACTTTGACAACCTTAGTTGCAACTTTGGATGATAATATTGCAGCTTAAGAGACGATACATCCTATGTGACAATCTACAGGTTTGAAGGCAAGGTGGGTACAAGAGAATTCATGAAAACTCTTGATATGGAGTCTTTCAAGACCATAGGAGATTTCCTCCTAAGCCTGAACGATTTACGGGACTTAGTTTACACTTTAGTTTTTTGCGAATGTGAATATATTTTGGTCATTTTGGAGGTCTTGCGAATATTTTGGACATTCGTAGTGTATTTTTGTAATTTTGGTAGTTTCAATAGTATTTTGGTCATTTTCAAGGTATTTTAGAGGTTTATTGGTATTTTAGTCATTTTTATGAGTAAAATAAAATTTATTCATGTGGCCAATTTTGTCAATTCCATGAATTATTATATCCCATTAATAAATAATGTAAGATTACCTCAATTTAAGAAGGTGCTGTGAAATTTTTGTAATATGAGATGACTCTAATCTTAGATTAAGATAATATGCATCACATTAAGATTAGATTACAGTGAACCAAATGCAGTACATGTCATGCATTGTCCTTCTCGGCATATTTGTTTTGATCGGTCCAATTCAATGAGCATACTGCATACCCCTTCTTTGATCACATGGGTTGTTTACTTGTGATCACAATTTTGAAATGGAATGGTTAAGCAGTACAAAGTACAATTCTGAGAAGGAAGTGCAAGTCACACCCTATGGGGAAGCTTTTGAAAGGAAAGGAAATTTTGAATGGAGTAGGTGGTAAAAGTAAAACCTATGGATTAATTAAATATTGAGAAGGCTCTCAAAGAAAAAAAAAAAATAATATTGTGAAAATATTTTGAATGAGCTAACCCCAAAGTCCATTTCTGTAAGGAGTTCACGTGACTCTATCCTCTTCAAAATGACTGGAGTCTTGCTGAACAATATGCATGATTCTCTTTACTTTTCTGTAAAACTTTACATTTATTGTTAGAGAAATTCTATAGACATAAAAATTTGATATATAATAATGTGACATATTATTAATAGAAGTAGGTAAGAAAATAATGTTAATAATGGCTGTAAATAAAAATCAGCATCAATAAAAGCTTGTCAATTTCACATGTATGAAAAAAAATTGTCAATTTTTTTGTGTACATTTTGTGTGTGTTTGACATTGGCTTCAAAAATTAGTGTTTTTTTTTTTTTTTTTCACTATTTAGCTTATATTTGCTATTACTCGTGAGTTCTATTGTACTTTTTGGTACTATTCATGGGTTCTACTATATTATTTTAATTACCTTTTACCTTTATCTATGATACTTTCAGTAAAAAATTTTCAGTTTCAGCAAAATACACTGTTCTTGTTCCCAAACAGAGACTTATTCTTATTGTTGTGTGTTTATTTAAGGTGTGTTTGGATACCGCTTATTTTACTAAAATTGAAAACTTATTGCTGAAAGTATGGGAGATAAAGGTAAAAGTTAGTTGAAATAGTATATTGAAGCTCACAAATAATAATAAAAACTATAGTAGAGCTCATAAATAATAACAAAAACAAATTGAGTAGTAAAATAATTTTAAATTTTCAGCTTTATCCAAAACGCACACTTAAACTCTTCTAAGGCCTTTTTGTGGACATGTGGATTGGTTTCAGATTCTTGCACGCTTTCACACCAAACTATCTTTGACCTTTTAAGAAAACTAAGCTGTTAAGCAAACCTTTGAAATTATTATTTGTATAGCTTTAGGCTTAGGTTTAAGCAGATAATTGGTGGGGTTATAAGTCATAAAAGGTCACCACCGACAAATTGGCCTGAGAAATGGTTGCATTATACTAGTTCAGAAAAAGGCTTCTTAGAACAAACATCGTTATAGCAGGATTTAGAAACTTTTTAGTGGAGCCTTCTAGCTTTTTTTTATGCTAAAAACAAGGTCGGCTCCAACTTTGCCACTAAGTAAAGATTTTAGTAATCATTATTGAAGGTGGCATTATGATTATGTAAAGCATGTGCTGTTCTGTCAATCAGCAATGGAACAACAGTGCTTTTTTTGCTACAAACTGTGAAACATAAAAGCTGTTCAATAACATACCATAAATACGCAAGCTGAGCTGAAAATCATAACAAAAGGAAATGCAATAATTGTTGGTTTTGTACTACTGCCGTTGTACATGTTATCAGAATTTTATAGCTTTGGATTAAAAAGAATTTAAGAAAATTAAGGTGCCCACGTTCTTTTAGAGTTTTAGATTAGTTGCAGAGTTTTTGATGATACGTGTGAATTTTTAGAGTTTTAGATGAGTTGAAAAGGTTTTAATGTTTTATGATATATGATTTTAATTAATACTCTCTCAGTCCCTCTGTCGTATTTTTTTTTGGTCAATTTAAAAATTGAACTTTTTAAAGAAAACATAATTTTTTTTTTAGAGATGTCAACTTATGATGTCCGTTCTTGATAATACTTCTTTAGTTTCAGATCAAGATACCGATTGGTTTTTGGTGTAAGCGAGAATTAAATCCAGATCCCTTATTCAACAATTAAAGACTTTACCAGTTGAACTAACTAGAACTCGTAGAGAAAACATCATTTAATACATTGTTTTTTTGATAAAAATGTACAAAATTTCAAAATTACCCTCCCTAACTTAAACTTTAATAAAAAAAAAGAGATATTGACTTTTTTAAAATAAAATGAATGGTATGTTAGGAAATTATATATCTTGGATTTTTTCAAATAAGAAACAGGATATCATTTTGGGACATCTCAAAATAGAATTGAAGTCAAACAATTTGGGACAGAAAGAGTATTTATTTGTTCAAAGTATTTGACAAATTAGAATAAATGATGTTTTACCGTTTTATATTAATAAAATATGAACAATTAATTGTAGAGCTTTTTGATAACAAGTCCAGATTTCAACATTAGCCTTCAACTTTATGGATTCTATAAAACTTTTTAATGAAACTATCAAATATGTTATAATTATGTTAAAAGAATGTAAAAGACGCTTGGAGTATTTTTTTTAATAAAAAAAATGCTAGAAATACAATCTTTTTTACAAACTGCTGATATGGTGAATGATTATTAGCAAATTAAAAAATAAAGTTATTAGTGAAATCAAATAAAAATCAATAAAAATTTGGTCACATCTAATTGTAGTGTTAGTCACATCTTAATAAAATAATGTAAATACACACATTTCCACATCCAAAGCCACGTGAGAAGAAAATTCTTAGGGGCCTGTTTGTTTACTAAGTTCAAACTCATATTTTTATATTTTAAACAACTTTACACACATTTTTACATATTTTTTTATCCACACAAATTTAAAAAAATTACAAAAAATTTCATCTTAAATTACTTTACCAAACATGTTTTGCTCCTTTTATCATTTGATGATAAAAGGTAAAACATATCTCATTTTCATCCCATTAACCATTTTTAAAAATTGCAAAATTTTTTTTTTTTTTGGGTAAGTATGTAAATATAAAGTTGTCTTCATAAAGAGGAGGAGCATACCAAATCGAAAAATTCTCAAATGTTTTATCAAAATCTGTGCCAAGTGAACAGTAACAAGTACTCAAATTGGCCCAACTTTTGTCACTCTTTAAGAATAATACTCTATAATATATTAGGCCAAAAGTCACAAACAAGCATCCAAACAATTATTTTCGTGATCAAAAGTGAAATTTGACAGCAACTTGTTGACAGACACAACAATTAAGAAATTCTATAATAAAGTTAAAAGTTAAACTCATTGTAGAGTCTTATTTGAAAAGGACTTTAGTAAAAACAAAGCGAGTAGAGTCATTCTAACAAAGACACTAGCCTCTCATTTCAACCTTTTTCAACTTTGTTTTTTTTTTTTTCTTCATGTTCTCTCTCTGTCTCTCTCTGCCTTGTGCATTGGATTGATACATAGGGAGGCGCTTGTGGTGGCGCATGCTTTCAAAAACCAAAAGCACAGACACGCACGCACACACACAAAGCTCACTGTGTGTCACACCCAAATTTTGTTAGCCTAAACACGTCAATGCCAACTTGGCCAAAATAAAAAGAAGCCCAAATCTCAATGTCATAGGTCTATAAAGAAAAAGGAAAAAATGAGAGAGAAAAAGATAGTGAGCGAGTGAGAGAGAGAGAGTGTGTGTCTTACTCAATTCTAACCGGCAATGTCAAAGTGAATCTGATCTATTAATTATTGGCATTTACTATATTTAAAAGCAAAAAAAATTGAATAGTATTTGAAACTATTCGATCCAAAAGACCCTCACAAATCGCCTGAAACCATGCCCCCATATTAATTCCTCCATTAACGGTCACTTCTTCACCTCCTTATCTCTCTCTCTCTCTCTCTCTCAAAGTAAGTGTAAGAAACAGAGCCAACTCACTGCCCAAGCCAAGCTATTTTCTCTCAATGTAAATACCACCAGAGCTAAAGTTTCTGTATTTATTATTATAATCAAAATTTTCGTTCATTTTTCAATGACCCACTAGATATTTTGTGTTGATCATCTTGTTTTTCCAGGTTTTGATGCGAAATCTCGAGCTGAAACTCTCTGAGGCATTTATTCAAACACCTTTGGAACGAAGCCAGATCGTTTTCAAAGTTGACAAAAAAGGGCGTTTCTGATCTGAAACTTGGGGTGGGAATTGAGAATTCCCACGATGCTGACGTGTATAGCGTGCTCCAAGCAGCTCAATGGCAATGGATCTCTGCAACAAAATGACGAAGACAACGCTGTTGGGACCCCCAGTACCAAGCAAGCTGTTAAAGCTCTCACTGCTCAGGTACTATTAGACTAATATTAGTAGTACAAAGTACTTGTTTGGGTTCTGAGAAAATGTGGGAAAATTGGTTTGAATTTTACTGTTTCTTAACAGAGTGTTTTTCACTGTTTGACTTATCACTTATGTGGGTTTTGTCAGTATTTGGTAAAATGTGGAAAATGAATAGAAATAAGAAGACCCAGTTGGTTTTTCTTATGGTTTACTTTGATTTGTAGGCAAACAAACAGAAATTCACAGACCCAGAATTAAAATTTGGTTTCTTTTTGTTTCCCCTAGATTTCTTAGTGAAAAAGAGAGACAGATTTTTAGGATGGAAACAGCGGAAATGGAATAGAATTATGCTAAAGATGTGACAATGTATGCTTTGGTTGAATTTTGAAGCTTTGGAAACCATACAATGGGAAAATCAAGTCCCAATTTTTTTTGTTCTCTTTTATTTCTTTTGATTCATTGTATGGGAAAAAGAGGAGGCTTTGGTGTCAAAAGGGGTAGTTGTGTTTTTTTTCAGATCAAGGACATAGCATTGAAGGCTTCAGGAGCTTATAAAAATTGCAAGCCGTGTTCGGGATCATCAGTTTGTACTAAGAACCAGAACTATGCTGAGTCCGATGCTGCCTCAGAGTCGGCAAGGTTTCATTATGCGTATCGCAGGACAGGGAGTTCAAACTCCACTCCCAGGGTGTGGGGGAAAGAAATGGAGGCAAGGCTAAAAGGGCTGTCAAGTGGAGAAGGGACACCTGCTTCGGTGAGTGGGCGTACTGAGTCGGTTGTGTTCATGGAGGAAGATGAGCCTAAGGAATGGGTGGCACAAGTGGAGCCCGGTGTGCTCATTACCTTTGTTTCCTTGCCTCAGGGAGGGAATGATCTAAAGCGGATTCGGTTCAGGTACTTTCAATTGTTTGTTGTTGATATGATATTTAAGATTCTGATTTAATTTGAGTATGTTTAAATGTTGTGGTGTGGTAGCAATACTTTCAGTTGAGTCACTGTGACATTGTCTTTTGTAGTTGGATTTTAGCATCTTTGAGAAACATTTGCTGTGTATTGCATGTGACTTGTTCATTTGTCACATTCTTTTGTATTATAAGTCATGTGATGGGGCTTACAACTTTGTTGCAATTTCAATAATGTTCTTCAAAGAGCCTTGTAGCTTGTTGACATTGCCTCCTCTCATTTCTGAATTATGTGGGACATTTAGGGTTCAAATCCTTCCTCCCCCATTATTGTAACTATCGAATTATTAAAAAAAAAATGTTCTTTATTTCCCATACCTTTATTGAACTAAGGAAAAAAATAGTTTAAATATATAAATGTTGACGGCTAGAGTATTGACCAAAATTAGTTGAAACTTCAATCTTTTAATTAGTGATATATATTTGTAACCATTGCTTAAATCATTAATTTCTGTTTAGGTATAGTGTAATTAGATAGGATGCAGTTCAGGAATGGACTGTTGGGTGCCTTTCTGAATAAATTACAGAATGATTAATCAGTGAATTAAGCATGGGATAAAGAGCAAAGAAGTTTTTGTTGCACATATGAGCTGATACCTACTGTTCTTTGTGTATCATATAAAATTCATTAGCAAAAATTGGATGACTTGTTGAGGGTGACCTTCTGCACTACTGGTTAAGTTCTCTAAAGAAATTTGTGACCTTTCTGAATAAGGTAAAATGCAGAAAGATTAATCAGTATATTAAGCATGGGAAAAAGAGCAAAGAAGTTTCTGTTGCACATGTTGGCTGATACCTACCGTTCTGTGTGTATCATATAAAATTCACAAGCAATCGTTGGATAGCTGTTGAAAGTGACCTTCTGCACTATTGGTTACATTCTCAAAAGAAGAAATAATAATTTTCCATTCTACAAGTAATTCGACTTTGGACTGAAAATTGTGCGCACTGTGCTACACTATATTGCCCCCAGCCCCCACTTTTGGAATATAAGGAGGAAAACTCAAAACAAGCTTAAACTTTCTGCAATTTTTTTGGGCTATCAAGTGATGTTATGAGGGTTCAGTTGGTGACAACCAGTGATTGCCAAATATAAAAAATTAGTTAATCACTGAAAGTTCGTTTTTTTTTGGTTTTTTGGGGGGGGGGGGGGGGGGGGGTTGTAATAATAGATTTACAAATGTACAGTGGCAAGGCATGGATAATTTCCAAGAGCCCCCCAACACCCATGCACCCACCCACACACTCAACACACACACATTTGTTGTAAAAAGGCATTAGGAATGGGTATAACCTATGAAGCACGGGTGCGGCGTTTGGGCCGCCGCACCCGCGTCGGACGCGGCCGGACGCGGCGACGCGCAGGCGACGCCGCTGCCTACGCGTCCGTGCCGCGTCGGGCAATGAACAATTAATTTTTTCGGCGCGATTCGGCGCGATTCGCGCCGATTCGCGCCGATTCGGGCCGACGCGCGCGAAATCGCGCCGATTCGGCCCGAATCGGTCGGTATCGGTGAAATCGGTCCGGCCGAAATCGGCCGATACCGGCCGATACCGGCGAAATCGGCCGATATCGGCCGAAATCTGCCGATATCGGCCGAAATCGGCCGATACCGGCCGAAATTCAAAAAAAAAAAATAACAACAACAACAACAGGTGCGTATGGCTGGGAAAAAAAAAAAAAAAAAAAAAAAAGTGCAAACGCACCGTTTCGAAAAAAACCAAGACCCAACCCTCTCCCTCTTCATTTTTCTTGAGCCTCTCTCCCACTCTCTACCTTCATTCTTCAGCTAGGCTCTCTCCTATTCTCTGTATTCTAGTTATTATTTACCATTGCTCTTAAATTTGGTATATATTTATATAATGTAAAAAAAGTATGTTTAGCAATATATTAAAAATATAAATAAAAATATTTTTAATAATTTTTTAATCGCCGCACCCCGCCGCACCCGCACCCTACTTTTTCAAAAATTGCCGAGTCCCACACCCGCTCCCGCACCCGCACCCGAATCCCGAAACGCACCCGTGCTTCATAGGGTATAACTACTTTGGTAGTATTTTAACAACTTTTGAACCTTGGATAGTCGGACCAGAATCCAGATGGCCAAGAAATGTAAATTTCAATGGTATGACTTAAAATAATAATAATAATAATAATAACAATAACAATAATAATTATTTTATTTGTATTTTCCTTGAAAGACAACTGGCCTTGTCTTCGGTCTTTTGTGAGACTCATTTGTCTGCTACAGAAATATGAAGCTCAATTAGGATACTGATTCAGAACTGGAATCAACCAAGAGGCTCTTGATTTAATGCGGCCATGGACACCCTGTAATGATTTTGGCTATATAGCTTTTTAGCTGATGACTATAACTAATGGCATGATCCAGTAGGAAATAGGTAATTGCAAGTCCATATCTTAGCGTGAAGGTTCTAGTATTTCTATGTGTGTTTTCCATCTGCTCCATTTGGTTAGCTCCATCTATAACTGGTGAGTAGGAGTAGGTTATTGGAAAATATAATATGAATCATCATGATACAATAACAGTAACTTTTATAAATATTGGTTAAGAGCATTAAGATGTTGTGCCTTACCCAGTTTAATATGAACCCCTGTACCCTGAATCATAGTCTAAAAAACTTAAAGCATTGTAATTAAATAACTATTTTATTATGACAGTGCTATTATATTATAATAGAAAGGAATTTGTATTATTTTCTTCTATTGGTTGGCTCAAGTGCTCATTACCGTTCTTCATATCCTGGAAGTTCAGTTCTGCATTCAAACAAACCATCAAACCTGTTATTCTTATTTTAATGGTAAAGTGCCTGGTCTAGCAATGCTTGCTGTTACTGAAGGAATGCAATTATAGGCTGTTTCATCTTTAAAATCTATTCACTAGGTTTGGATTAATTTTATTGAAGTTTTGCAATCAATATAGTTACATTGTTTGTTTGTTTATTAAAATGACTGTAATGGTGTAACCTAAATATTTTTTTATTATATGCCATCTTAGTCTGTATATGCAAATAATAGTTTCTGAAAATAAGGCCCACAACAAGTGCACTGTCTGGTCTTGAGCAGGTTTAGCTGAGCCACATATACCCAAACAGTCAAATCAAATAAATTTTTGTGTGTCACTCCACAGGTCCCTAAAATTAGGGGAGGGTGGGCCAGAAATTGGCATGATTCATTTATCCATGCCTGTATCAGTTTGGAAAATAGCTGTTGATCTTGTCAGTAGTTTTTGACTTTAAGCTTGCTTTTCTTGAATCGTGTCCAAGCCAGTTGAAGTAGCAATTTCAGAGAACTTCAAATTTAATTATGGTTAAAATCTGCTCATTCTCTTTTCAAGCATTCTTCAAAGAGAGATTTTTAGTAGATGGTTGGGTTGCTAATTATAAATTTTTTGTTTATTTGATCAGCCGTGAATTGTTTAATAAATGGCAAGCTCAAAGGTGGTGGGCGGAGAACTATGACAAGGTCATGGAACTGTACAATGTTCAGAGGTTCAATCAACAGGCAGTCCCACTTCCAACACCACCTAGATCTGAAGATGAGGTGAGCTCTCACCTGATGTAATATGCAAAAAATTATGATGTTGGCAACATAAGGAAAATAATGATCATTTTTCCTTTTCTTTCTATTAATGCTTTTTTCTATTGTTATCAAAATTTTCATTACAAAAACTATATATTTGTGGCATGGTATAGACGTATCCGTACAAACTTGACCTGTGTATATCCCATGTTTGGAATAAATTGATTTTCTTCTTCTTTTCCTTTTCGTTTTTGGTAAATTTAATCTCCTTTTCTTTTAAAATCAATCTATTTTATATTATGTTTTGAGGTCACTCTCTCTCTCTGTTCTAAACATTTTAGGATTTTATGCAATTACGCTGTTTAATTTCATACCATCAACTATGGTGATGATTCCATTTGAAGATGGATTGTTGTATTCAAATCATATAACATCAGAGAGAATCATCATTTAGTGGAATTGTTTCATCTCAGTGAAAGAGCTAGGATAATCTGTATTACTTGGTACTTATAGTGCTTTTCTTTCTCTTTCAGAACTCAAGGATTGAATCTGCCAGAGCAAGCCCTATGACTCCACCTCTGAGCAAAGAACGCCTGCCTCGCCACTTCCAACGCCCAGGGGGAATGGGTTACTCTTCTTCAGATTCACTTGACCACCACCCCATGCAGTCCCATCATTGCTATGACACATCCGGTTTAGCTTCAACACCTAAACTTTCCAGCATTAGTGGGGCAAAGACAGAGACATCATCCATAGATGGTTCTGCAAGGACTAGTTCATCAAGAGAGGGAGATCGCTCCGGAGAGCTTTCTGTGAGCAATGCCAGTGATATGGAAGGTGAATGGGTTGAACAGGATGAACCTGGAGTCTACATCACAATCAGAGCATTGCCAAGCGGTGGTCGGGAACTTAGACGCGTCCGGTTCAGGTAAGCAGGTTTTGGTAATGTGGAGAATAAATATAATTTTGAACTTTTCATGGATATGTTAATCTTGTGCTTCCTTGCAAATTTCCTTTTTTGGTATTATGATTCATTACCTTCTGGTGATGTGGTCCTGAAGCTTACTGGTAGCCTTTATTGTAGTTTTACTATATTCCTTCAGTCAAGTGAAAAGGTTACAGTTTAAGAAGTTCTAGTTAAGAGGATGATAGCCCTGTTCTGGCATTTAAGCCCACTTTAAGCTGTAGATAATACATTGAATTTTTTCATGATATAAGATAACAAATTGAATTCACATGTTTTCTTTTGTCTCTGGAATGCAGTATTATTAATTTATTATATGAATGTTTCAAATATATTATCCTGTATTCTAATAACATTTGATATAGTATCTGCTCTTCCTGAAGTTAATCTTAATGTGGAGGTTTGATTGTCTAGATATATCAAGAAATTATTGATATTATTTTTCTTTCTCCTATTTTTCCTTTTCTGAAATTATCATTTGGCGACTGGGTGATAATTTAATTTCAGAGGCGATTAACGTTCTCAATATATAATTTAGGGATGTCACTTTCAGTCAAGGAATGAGACAGTCCCATATGTACTTTATTTAGCACTTGTATTTCCTTCAACATTACTAGTGTCCAATGAAAACAAATTGTCTACACCAGGTGCCACATTCAGATCCCTTGTGAATGTTACAAAACCTATGTTCCTGTGGCTTTAAGTTACACTTGTAAAACTGGTTCAGCAAACATGCCATTTTGTATAATGGGATTCTTGTCATATTTCTGACTATGAACTCTGATCTGGATTTTGAACTTTTAACAAGTAGTACTGTAGTACATAATTCAAGATTCTCTATCTTATATTCTTAATCCGTGTCACATGCAAGTTTAATGAATTATAAAACCCCTATTTTTTACGTTTTTTTTTTCTGCAGCCGAGAGAAATTTGGAGAAATGCATGCAAGATTGTGGTGGGAAGAGAACCGGGCAAGGATACAAGAACAGTACTTGTGACTAGGCAGATCTTTGAGATAGTTATGTCTTCCCCTTTGACAAATACTCCTAGTTTTCTAGTAACCGTACAAAACCTTATCAACAAACCTTTATATGGCAAGTGTGCCTCAGATACCTCTTTTGGTTAGATATGTATTTGTTAATTGTGGATTTTATATTGTATTTCTTCTTGGGTGGATGATGTGCAAAATGTTGGTTGCTTTGTAGTTTGACAAGTGGGGGCAAAAAATGAAGATGATGCGAAATGTTTAATTAAGATAATAAATTCTAATCTAATGGTGGTATACTTTTTGTTCCCTACTTCTCCAACAAAATGTGTTAATCAAGGTCCAAGAACAATATTATACTCTTACATGTGTGGTTTTTTTTTTTAGAAAATTATATAGATGCTTAGTTGAAAGTGTGTCGAGTTATAACAGGTGGACCATTCTTTTTTCTAATTTCTTGTGGTAAAATTTTTATTTTCTTTTCTCTAAAAAGCAGGCTGATTTTGAGGCTATGCAAAGGTGATTGCTGTTGCATTGCTGCTCATTATTTGGCTGTAGAGAAAGGAGAAGGTAGGTATTTCATGTATGGGATACATTCATCCTCCCTTTTACAGCATGTTGATATCTATTGCAGCATTCGGCCTTTTACGAGACCAAAGTGTGAGATAAGGGAATCAAATCAATCAACACATTTTACTTCCCAAGCATCTCCTTGTCTTCTTGTTCTCAGCTTCTTTCCCTCAAGGGAATTGGTAGTCAGGAACAGTCATTGGATTCACTGCTTGATATATATCGTGTAGATGTAATGAGTAAGGGGCCTTCTGAGTACTGAGAATATATGAGTAACCTTTCCAAATAAAAAGCACTGTATACTTGTACCTACCAAGTGCTGATTACAACGAAATTCTAATCAAACGAGTGTTTGGGCAATTGGACATAAGTTAGTACTCTTTGTTTGATAATGCCATATGTTAGTACTCATAAGGTACAGCAATCATTAAATAAGTTAAATGGCTTAATTCTTTTCTAGAGACAGTAAAGTAACCTTGGTATGCAACTCATCCACTGAAAGCAACAGAGGCGAAAAGTAGGACAAATTTATTAAAATTAACTATAATTTCTAGCCAAGTGAAGCAACTCCTAAGGTCGAATTCATGCTCAACTTTTTGCAAACTTGGGAGTATTGAAAGAAGGGAAAGGGACTATGTTCAGTTGGGAAAAGCTCAAAAAAGAGAGACTATATTCAAATTTTTTTTTGAGGGTGAGACTATATTCAGTTGGGAACACATAGGCCACACTTTTTTTTTTTTTTTTAAAACAATAACTTTCATTAAAAAAACAGAGGTAACTAGTAACAACATCGCTCTTCCAAGTATCCTCGTATAGTAGGAGGGAGAGGAGTTTATTACAACAAATGAAAGAGATATTGAGAGTTGCAACCTTAGTCATGGCACGAGCTACAAGCCTACAGCTTGCACTCTCTTTTTACACATGATGAACATGTAGTAGAATTGCAAGCATATATAAGATGTAGGAAGTTATTTAATTATAAGAGAGCGAAAGTAAAGTTGGAAGTCCACATTCTTAAGTATTCTTAATTGGGTATTCAAAAGAAAACACCAAAGTGAGGGAAATCCCCTTTCTAATGGCATAGATAAAAACTACTTTTAATGACTATCTTCTATAGAACACTACTTTTATTGATTAGATAGATGGCCAAAATGACCAATTTTACATCCCCTCTTCAACATTGATTCCTTTATAAACTCATAAATGGAAAAGTACTCAATTTAACCATTTAGGAGGTTGATCAATAATACTTTTAGCATGTTCAAAAAAGACCCGAAAGTTCAATAAATCAAGCCCAACAATAACTAAGTATTTTATATTCTTTAACCGTTCAAGACACTGAATTTTATTTATTTTAGAGCTTCAAGACGCTGATTGTGAAACAACATAATTAGGCTGTTTGCAAATCACTTGTAGCATCTCCATATCTTCCCAATCACAAATGTACATACGCTTGTTCTAACTTTTGATATAGAATGTCATGGTACTTACTAGTACAATATCCATAGCACTCTCATTTGGGTCGTTAGCACTTGAGATTTAAAAAATATGTATCTAAGTTCTAGCTTGACATGAAGCACAGCACTCGATTAATCTCCCTGCTTGTCCCTTATCATTTGCATCTACATTTCTACTTTCTAGAGATCAAGAAAGGACTACAACAATCCTCACTATAAAGATTATGTAGGAAGTTATTTATTATACGTATAGCAAAAATAATATTGCCCGATGGACTGTCATTTGTAATTGGGATGATCCTATTTCTATTTTCTATTTTTCCCCAGATTTTTATCCTTCTGATATCTTAATAAAATATTCTTGTTCATTAAAATTATATATATATATATATATAAATAAAGGATAACATTGGTTGAAACTTGGAAGTCCACATTCTCAAGTATTCTTAATTGGGTATTCAAAAGATAACACCAATGGAAGGGAAATCTCCTTTCTTATAACATTGGTAAATACAACTTTGAGTCAATTTGACTCTCTTCTATTGAACACTGCTTTTATTCATAAGATAGATTGGCCAAAATGATCGATTTTACATCCTCTTCAACATTGCTTCCTCTATTCATATAATCTCTATATGACTATTTATTTATTTATCTTTTGAGAAGAGACTATTTATGAATGTTAAATATTAGCCATGATATATTCCATGTTGAATATACTTGAATATATGTGGAAGAGAGAAGCATAAAATAGGAACACAAGAACACAAGACTTATGTGGTTTAGCATGGTCTATATTCACGGAGGAAACCTTAAAGATTATATCTTTATTATATAAGAGTGTAGTACAAAACCTGTATTACGATAAACCATAACATGGGTATATATATAATAGACTAAACTCTAAACGAATAGACTTCTAGTACAAGTAGGAGACTTGACTTGCACACAAAGTAGAATTAGATTTGGGCATATGCTAATGGACTAATATATCTCTAACAATGAAGTTGATAGAGGATATCTTCTGCATCTTGAAGATAGCCATAAAAGCTTTTTAAATAAATCCCAAGATAATATGGGTATTTCATATTCTTTAACAGGTTAAAACACTGATTTTGAAACAATAAAGCCTTGTTCAGATCACCTGTAGAGTCTGCATAACTACCCAATCGCAAATGTACATAAGCTTGTGCCAACTTTTGATATAGAATATCATTGTATTTACTAGCACAGTATTTATTTGTTTCTCTAGCACTCTCATTTGGGTCTTTAGCACTTAATTCATCAAACTTTAGTTGCAAAATTCTTGCTTGACATGAAGCACAGCACTCGAGTATCATCCCTACGACTTCCTTTGCATCTGCAGAATTTACGTTTCTTCTAGAAAGCGTGCAAAGACACAGTTTGCAATGGTTAAGCTGAGTACTCGTACCACATCCCTCAGTACTGTAAATGTTACTTTTATTTGTAATTTCATTCCAATAGGTAGGCTGTTGGGTACTACCAAGTTCATCCGTGTAACTGGAAGGTTTTACATGCAATAGAGAGGCACTGTTGTGTTACCCCATTTATCAATGAAATCGTCATTTGTAATGCCATTAATAACTAGGTTCTGCTTTGTTGCTAACGCAACCAAAATGAAGGAAAGCAACATTGAAATTCTATGAAACAATGCCATGTATGATGTAATTACAAAAAACCTGCACAAGGGTAAAATAAAATAAATTTGTATCAATAGAGAAAGATGAACTGAAAAATAATTAAAATTAAGGTTAAATTAAATTAAACATGGCTAAATGTTAGTAGATTTAAGTTTAATGGCATATCATCAACCTTTGAGAGTTTGACCTTTATTTCAAAATTGTCTTTATATTTTAAAATGTGTCAAAAAGGTTTTAAGCAGTATTTGATGGATGAAAAATATTGATGTAACAAGCGGAATTCATAAAACTTGGTTCATATGATAAGGCATGAATTTTATTTGTCTTATCAACAGTTTTCATTCATCAAATGATGATAATTGTCTTTTTGAAATAAGATTGAAAGTATAGAGACAAAAGTGAAACATATTTAGATATGAGAACGATCTTAAAACACATGTTTTTTAATTAATATTTTTTTTTGGAGAAAGTTTCAAACTTTTGGTATTTGTTCTTGATAATAGTTCTTTATTATCAGATTAAGACGCCAATCGATTTTTGGTATAGGTAGAGATTGAATCCCAAATTTCTTATTCAATCACCAGAAATTTTACCAGTTGAGCTAACTGGAACTCATAACACATGTTAAATTTTAAAAACCAAATACAAGATTTAACCAAAAATAAAATAAAAATGAAACCCTATATGGGGAGAGCTATAACCTTGGGTTTGGACAAACTTTAGTTTTGGTTGACAAATTAATGCAGGAGTACTCATGCATTAAAAGAGATATTAACTTAAAGAGCAGTAAAATATTAATAAACATTTATTTTAATTGTGTTTTCATATCAAATATTTAATATGAAATCTGATCATTATGCTGTTTTTAATAGGTATTTATTATGATTATGCTTTTATATGTAATTACTAATATATAATTATGGAGATTATTAAGAAGTATTTACTAATTGTAATAATTATGTAATTACAACATTGCAATAATTATGTAATTACTATTTGTGTAGTCATTTTCATGAGAAATATAAAATTTTTTCAAAAAAATCAATTTTTTTTCTTTTCTCATAAAAAATTTCTAAAATTATTTTATAAACCAATACTCTTAGGAAAAATTCTTAGGGCATCCATCAACTTTTTCCTTCATTAAGTTACCAAAATAATGATTTGTTATTTATTATAGCAACTCAATGGTTTGACTACTTATAATGAGTATCAGGTCTTGGGTTCGAGAGCTGGTGAGAGATGACTGGTGGGAGATGGGCTTGAAAGGCCTTTCTTTACAATAAATTTGTAGAGGATGGGTTTGTAATCTAGATTTCAAGGATCGTTTAGACAATCAGGGAAAGGATGGGCTTTAGGCCCAATGGGACAATATTAAAGAGTTGTTTGCAAAAGTAAGACAGCGAATTCCTCCTCGGAAGAAATCCGAGGATAGTTTATAATAGTATTTCTTTGAGTTTGGATACAAATGTTGATTATCCTCCACTATTGGCTCTCTCTCTTCTACTCAAAAAGTCCTCCCCTTTCTCATATGTCTTCCCTTCTATTTATGCTCCTTTCCTTCTCTTCATCATCTTCCACTTTTTGGTTGCAATCCTCATTCCGGATACTTGTCCCATCCGTTCTTCCCTAAAGCCCGCTGGGATTAGGGACCAAGTTCCAAGCTCCATGCTCAGGTCCCATCCTTCCATCTATACAGTCAGCGTATCAATTACAGAGCTTTTAATGTATGGGCGGTGGTAGCAGCTTTTACTTTAGACATTCCACCGCTCTTTCTATTGTCTTCCACGTGTACTGTGTATTTCCATAATCGTAGGATTCTTTATAATATAACCTGGGGGCCCTAAACTTCTCTTCCTATGTCCTCGGCCTAATAATCCGAGGACAAATCTACTCCTCGGACGTATTTGGACATTTAGATACTCCACGATCATTTTGATGTCTTCGGATTTGGGTTTCCAGCCCAAAAGACTTCGTTGGGCCATCCTTCATAAATTACTGGGCCCAATACCCCTACAACATCCATTCTAAATTATTAGTTTAGATTTTAACAAAATCTAACTTTTTAAAGGAATATAATTTATTGTGTTGTTTGTCAGCTAAAAAGTTGCAAAATTTCTAAACTACCCACATTAATTTAAACTTTAGACTCTAAGGAAAGAATGATATTGAATTTTTAAATAAAGTTATGGATAAGTAGAAATTTATTTAGTGATTTTTAAAAAAGGATTACGTTTTTGGAATATTTCAAAACTACCCCGCATTAATTTAAACTTTAGACTCCTATAGGAATGAATGTGGCAAGTGGCATTGACTTTTTAAATGAAGTTATAGGTAAGATAGAAATTTTATTTATTGATTTTTCAAAAAGGATTACATTTGGAATGGAATAGATGATAAAAAATTTGGGACAAAATGAGTATAATTGTATCACTTTTAGCACAGTGTGTTGCTCTAGCACTTTCATTTGGGTCATTAGTACTTAAGAGTTAAGACTTCAAGCGTTCGATTCAAAGTTTTAGCTTGACATGAAATGATGAAACACATCACTCGAGTAACATCCCATATAAAGGCACTATGGTTTTACCACATATATCAGTGAACTATCATTTGTAACTCCATTAACTATATATGATCTGCTTTGTTGCTAACGCAAAATTGATGAAGGAAAACAACACTGAAATTCTTTGAAAAACTGTCATATATGATGTGGATACAAATGACTGCACAAAGGAAAATAAAATAAAATTGTATCAATGGAGAAAGATGAACTAATATAATTAAAATTAAAATTAAGATTAAATTAAATTAAAAATGCGTTTTTTAGATGTGTTTCTTTGAGTACAAATACATGTTAGTAGTTAATTTGTCCTTTAAAAAAGGTTAAATTGCATATTTAGTCCTCAACCTTTGACCATTATATCAAAATTATCTTTACATTTTAAATATGTGTCAAGAAGGTCCTTAATATCATTTAGTGGATGAAAAATACAGAACTAACAAGTGAAATTCATGAAACCAAGGTCACTTTGATGTCGTGAAACCTACGATGTGGCATGAATTTTACTTGCTACATCAACATTTTCCGCTCATTAGATAATGATAATGATTTTTTTACATAAGTTTGAAAGTATAGGGGTTAAAGTAACATTTTAAAATATAAGAACGATTTTAAAACACATGTTAAAATTTAAGGAAAAAATATAAAATTTAATTAAAAAGAAGAAAAAAGAAACCATATATAGAGAGAAGGAATTATGGGAGACCTATAACGTAAAATTTGATACCATTTTTAAGAGAAATATAAAAACTTTAAAAAAAAAAAAAGTTAGTTTCTTTTCTTATAAAAAGTTTCTAAACCTATTAAGACATCTGTTAATTTTTCCTTAACACTGAATAAGAGAGGCCAAAAGTCTTGTGGTTTAGTGACACTATTTGATCTTACCCTCACTTGTTGAAAGGGGGAAAACCGATGAGAGCGAATTCATAAAAAAATAAAAAGCGATTCACGATATGATTTATGTCATGTTGGAAAGAATCTCTTTCTTCTCTATCATGTGCTATGTTTTGCACTCTTCATAAGGAGATGTTGATGCTTGTTCCTCTATTTTGCCCTTTTTTATTTTTATATTTAGGTAGATACACTACAAAAAAATGGGGCTATCCCAGCGTTTTCAAAACCGCTGGGATAGCCCCAAAAAGCGCTGGGATAGGGTCAAAATTCCTATCCCGGCGTTTTTTTTCCTAGCGCTTCAAACCGCCGCGCAGTGATAGTTGGTATAGGGTCACTAGACCTATACCAGCGTTTTTCAAAAGCGCTAGGAAAGGCATACGCCCTATCCCAGTGCTTTTGAAAACGCTAATATAGGCCTTTTAAATTATATGCATTCAAGACCTATACCAGCGCTTTTAGGAGCGTTGGAATAGGTACTACCTATGCCAGCGCTTTCAAAAGCGCTGGTATAGGTCATGAATGAATATAATTTAAAAGACCTATACCAGCGCTTTTGAAAGCGCTGGGATAGGCTGTGCCTATTCCAGCGTTCCCAAAAGCGCTGGGATAAGTCTTGAATGACCAAAATTTAAAAGGACCTATGCCAGCGCTTTCAAAAGCGCTGGTATAGGTCATTTTAAAAAAAAAAAAAAAAAAATTTAGCACCTGTAGTGTACTTAAAATACATATTTTTCAATACCTATTTTACAGCAACTGTAATGAGCCACAATTCATATTTTTCAATAGAAAATACCATACTACATTAAACCAAGAAACTAAATATATTTAATTACACCATATCAATAATTACATCCCAAATGTCTAGAATATTATACATAAAATAATACATCCCAAATGTCTAGAATGTTATGAGGCGCACCTACACTACGATTTCACCATTGCACATTGAGTTTCAAAAATGTAAGTCACAAAACAAACAACACTCCTAATAGAAAATACTCCACCTTTTCTCTCCATGCAAGCCACCCGCTTGCTCCAAAACAACAACCCACCACGACAGTAATGCAGACACATTATTTTACAATTTAAGGGAATTAAGAAGCAGATCTTACTCACCCTTTAGCAATCCTAGTGTTTGACCACGGAAAGAATAAGGTAAACTTCAAATAAGCTACCACTCCTGCAAAAGCGAACTGACCATTACTCACTACTATGATAGGTGACCATTACATAAAAATGAAATCTTTGGTGATTAAACATCAACAATGGTAGGTGTAGTTTATTATATATCAAAGGTTCAAAAGTGATGAATCATACTTGGGGATGATCAAAACTAATAAACATTTTAGAGATAATTATACTTTGTCCACTTGTAATTTGAGACAATTACACATTACTTATCTATGGTATGAAAACTAGTGCCTTGGATACATGTGGTTCAATCCTCTAACTGCCATTACACATCACCCTTAAAAAAAGGGTAAAAGCAACAAAAAGCTACAACTTGAGCTAAAAGCAACAAAAAGTCAAGAATCAATACCTGAAACAAAATCAAATGGTAATGAAGAGAGGTCTACGTGAGATTGAGAGAGAGACCCTTTTGTCCTGAAAGAAAACAACAAAATATAAAAACCCCATGAAGCAAAACCCTAAAAACAAAATCCAATTGAACCCAAAATCGAAACCCTAAACCAAAAATCAAAACAAAAAATTTTAAAAACTTACTGTTAGGAGGCCTAGGCTTCATCGGCAGTGGCACAGTGAGGAGGATAAAAAATATGTCATCAATCTTTTGATAGTAGCGTAGATTCTGCAAGGATACTTGCAATATGGGAAAGGAAATTAAGTTCAAGGACAATAGTTTTAAGTGGGTGTATTAATTATTCCTAGTTCTCTCTATTTTTCTTTTTCTTGGTTGTTTATTCTATATGCAAATTCTTAGTGACTTACCTCAATATGTTTGAAATGGTCTCAATAATATTAGATTTTATGGAGAACTAGAATACCCACAGGAACACACAAGTAGTATACAAAGCCTTAAGAGGCAGAGAATAAGACAGACTGACTTTTTGTCTTTTAGAGATCTCCCAAGTTGATGGGCCTTCATGTATAAGTATTTTACTTATTATGGTCCCCTGGTAAGCCTAACTTTTCGAAAGAAGGAAAGGGCAGTGAATAAGATCCTTTTTTTTCTTTTTTACTGACTTCCCTTATAAATCTTACCAAGAGAATCTATAGGGATCTTCATGCAAAAAAATCCCACTTTCAATCAGAATTCTAAACAGCCCAAAAGAGAAAATAACAAGAAAATCAAATGACAAATAAGAAAATGGAAAGAAATATGTGAACAACTCAGGTTAGGTAAGTTGTTGATGCCTTTCTCTAAGTACATTTGAGAATATTGGAACTATCAACTATACTTAAGAAGCAACTTGAACAAATTTGTTGTTACAAATCATGAAAAAATTGTCATGGTTTAGAAAAGAAATCACACATGCTGACATGCATACATACAGATAAACTAGTACATGAACAAAGCTTGCAGCAGAACAAAATAACTTAAAAAGAAAATAATCAGCCCAACTTATAATCCCAAACCACTTTCTCTCTTATAATCAGCCAAGCTTCTACATTCTCTCTTAACAGTTAATCATATATTTTCTGATAGTGGTCAAAATTACATGAAATGATATTGGCTTGTACTTTAAAACAATCCAATACCAAAAAATGTAAATTAAGCAACTGACTAGGTGTACATTCCTCCCTGTGTGTGCATACAAAACATAAGTTTACTAAGCTTAACTTCATATGGGAAAGGAGTAGCTAGAGATTATAAACAAACACAACTCTGAAGTACAACAATTTTTTGTTTTTTTTATATAAGGAAAAGTTTTATTAAAATGCAGAAAAAGGAAGATTATCATATAAACAGAATCCGATGCCCTTGGGGACATGCCAACCAAATATCAGTCCAAGACATGCATAACAATTATACCACTCATAGTGTAACTTGTTACATTTGAAATTGTTCTAAGATGCATATTAGCATATTACTATTGCTAAGGATGAACCATATTAGATTTCACCGTCCAGTCCAATTTGATTTCAAGCACAGGGTTTACAATCATATTGGGGATGAAAATGAAAGGGTAATAGAAAAAGATGTAATTTCCTTTTTCTTTTCTTTTCTTTTCTTTTTTGATAAGTTAAAAGAATTGATTTATTTTACAATAATTGTAAACATCTTAGACAATAACAGTACATGTGATAAACTTAGCTACTTCATAGATAAGCATTTGAAGTTTGAACTGACATTTCTTGCTGTCATTTACTACTTTTAAGTATAAAAACAAAAGAAGTGTCAGTCAATGTTTCTACATGTTTCTTCATCTCATTAACCATCTACAAAATTATTTTATTTTAAGCAAACCAACATTCACCTCTGATAGTGACGTTTTTTAAGAACCATCAGTTGGAAGACGCAACCCGTCAGCCAAGCTCATTAGGATGCCACTTTTTAGCATTCATAGCCATGCCCCTTACGCAGCAACGTTAAACTGACGGATCATGTGGACGAGTCAGGGGTGACGACCTTGGCTGTAAGGTCTTTGGCTGATGTCCTTGGCTGACGGACCACGTTGGCGTACGTAAGCTAACGACAGCATAGGAGTTACACGTGGGCTGACGACCTTGGCAGGTGAAGGCTGAAGGAATAATCCAACTTTCATTTTTAGCCTATCTTGACCCCTGCTTATGTGAATATAAGGAAAGTTCTTGCGCTACGCGTTCGACTTAGTTAAGAAGATTCCTATAAGGAAAGGGCTCAACACAATAGGCAAAGATCCGCGAATTACTCTTTTAAAAAGGAAAGTACTTCTTCACCAAGGCGCATATTTCGGCCACACACCACTATATATACCCCAAGACCCTCATGACCTAAAGGTACGCACAATTACCTCAACTCTGGCACTCTAGGGTTGTTTAAAGATTCTAACTTGATCGTCGGAGGGTCTTTGGCCGGCACCACACCGGTGCTCTCTGTCGATCACCTACTTTTTTCTTCTCAGGTGTTGCTTCAAATCGGTGGAGTACTAGCAGCTTACTGGTGATCTCTTAGGCATCATTAACCTCTAAACTCAGAAATTACGGACATGCCAACCAGTTGGTCTTGGGGTAATAATTTAGGGACATACAATATCAGAATTAGTAAATTGCAGAGCTTGCGAAGCTAATGCATTAGTAATTCACCTCACATACACGCGCACACACACACACACACACACACAAGTACAAATAGCAATCACTGATGAGATAAAATATACACAACCTGCACTACTGCTATGTGATTCACAAATGAATCTCACTACTTGCAAAAAGGAGATACAAATATGTACAAATGATAAAACACAGAGAAAATGAATGAAAGAGCTATTTTTAGTATAGCCAAGCAATTCAAAACATGAACACAAATTAGGGGACCTTAGAAGTCTAACTTCCTATATGGCCACCTATCCAGACCATTTTCAAGACAAAGTTTCTTTAGTTCTGAGGCTGTAAACCAAATAATTGGAAATTAGCAACCATATATATCACAATGCGCATTATAAAATTTACAACTGAGCACATCTAATCAATTACAACTTACAACTACACATAATCACATAATTCTCAGAGACCCTCCTGGTAGGAAAATAAAAATAAAAATAGAACCACTATGGCTTTGAATTCTCATATAATACTTTAAGGAAGGCCTCCATTTTAGTTGGAGGTGTAATATAGCTATAAATTTTATGAAAGCTTAGACTTAAACAAGATAAAAAGGTATATAGTTTGAGCATGAACATACACATTCTTATCCCACATTCAAATCCATGTCTCTTGATTCAACCATATGAAAGTCTTATCCAATCCCAAAAAAATATAGACAAACTAATCCCCAATCTAACCCAAGAAGAATTTTTAAAGTCATTGTCCTGTTTTTTAAATAATTCAAAAGGTTCAGAGTTCAGACCAAGAACTAGAAAAATTTATTATAAGGTCTAAGTGTCCAACTTTCATATCTCTTTTTTACTTTTCTTGTTTAATTTCTCAGCAACCAAGCACAGTTCAACAGAAAATTATTATAAAAAGCGATTGAACCTGACTGGAAGGAACCGTGAAACCATCAACAAAGATGGAAACCCCATAAAAAATTATCACTTCACTCACACCCATATTTGCCAAAGTCATTTAAAATGCAAAGAATAAATTCCAAAAATCAACTCATATCAACATATGCAACAACAAGACCCATATAGTTGATCTAGCAAACCAACCTTCAAATACCCATTAGCAAACTAATCAACCAAAACTTTTTATCAAAGCAAAAACTCTTTAAATGATATGAAATTTTCGGATTTTAACAAAGCCATTGGTACCCAAATCATCTTAACCCTCTAATCTAACATTATTCACCAAAACCCATCAAGTATTTACTATAATAATCATTGAATAGCAAAACCCAAAGCAAAAACTCTTCAAATGATATGAAATTTTCGGATTTTAACAAAGCCATTGGTACCCAAATCATCTTAACCCTCTAATCTAACATTATTCACCAAAACCCATCAAGTATTTACTATAATAATCATTGAATAGCAAAACCCAAAGAAAAAACTCTTCAAATGATATGAAATTTTCGGATTTTAACAAAGCCATTGGTACCCAAATCATCTTAACCCTCTAATCTAACATTATTCACCAAAACCCATCAAGTATTTACTATAATAATCATTGAATAGCAAAACCCAAAGGATTTCATAAAAGAAATTGAGCAAAAAGCTTAGATTTTTACCTTAAAATCTTGTTGGGAAAAGCCACAAATGAAGGAGTATATGGAGGCTAGAGGGATGATCTAACGGTGGCTGTTCATGAGAGATGAAGAGGGAGTAAGATTTGGGTGAGAGGAAGGGAGAGGCTGCAGCACAAGAAAAACAAGAGAGAGAGAGAGAGAGAGAGAGAGAAAGAGAGAGACCAACATGAAAATGAGGAAGAAAAGGGTGGGTTAGAGGGAAAGGTCTGAAGGAAAGAAGTGGGAGACCAAAAATGAGAGGCCAAAGTGGTGCCAAGCTAAAAAATATAAGAGGGAAGTCTGAAATTTTTTCAGTGGTACGAAGGACCTATTGCAGCGTTTTTTGACCCTATCCCAGCGCTTTTTGAAGTGCTGAAATAGGGTCCCTATTCCAGCGCTTCAAAAAGCGCTGGGATAGGCCTCTCTCCATTCCCTTATGGAGTGACCCAATCCCAACGCTTTTTGAAGCGCTGGAATAGGGTGACCCTATTCCAGCGCTTCAAAAAGCGCTGGGATAGGCCTTTTTCCATTTCCTTATGGGGTGACCCTATCCCAGCGCTTTTTGAAGCGCTGGAATAGGGTTACCCTATTCCAGCGCTTTTCAAGCGCCGGGATAGGATAATTTCAAATATTAAATTAATTAAAAAAAAAAAAGATTACCCTAACCTATAGCGGCGGTTATAAAACGCTGCAATAGGGCATCCTATACCAGCGTTTTTAAAAACCGCCGCTATAGGTCTCCTATTGCAGCGATTTATAAAGCGCCGGTTTTGAGCTGCCGTAATAGGGTTTCCTATACCAGCGCTTTTAAAAAGCGCTGGTACAGACTTATCTATTACGGCGTTTTTTAAAAGCGCTGGGAAAAAAACGCTGGGACAGAACGATTTTTTTGTAGTGATATTAGAGGAGAGAGAGTTAAGCTCCCAACTAAAGTCATGAGGTGATCATACTTTATTATTAGTTTTTTTTTTTTTTTTTTTTTTGTTGAGAAAGATACTTCATTATTAGTTTATTACCTATATATAAATTAAATAAAATACAGATAACATGGGTTGAAAATTGAGTGATGATATTATAAAATAAAAAAAACAAAAATCCTTTCTAATAACATAGATAAATACAACTCTGAATCAATTTGACTATCTTCTATAGAAAACTACTTTTACTGATAAGATATATTATTGACCAAAATGACCGATTTTACATCCCTATTCAATTCAAATATTTTTTAGGAGGTTGATCGATAATACTTTCAGCATGTTCAACATAGGTCTCAAAGATGAATAAATCAACCATAACTATGAGCAAGTAATTTACATTCTTTGACTTCAATTCTATAAGACACTGTTTGTAAAAGTATAAGGCTGTTTGCAAAACAAGTTTAGCATCTCCGTATATTTGCAATCGAAAATGTACATAAGCCTGTCCTAACTTTTGATATAGAATGTCATTGACTCATGGTACTTACTAGCACAATATCCATATGCTTCTCTAGCATTCTCACTTGGGCTTGAAACAGTGGCGGAACCAAGATTTCAGTCTAGGGGGAACAAGATTAAAAAACAATTTAAAACAAAAATAATTTAAATATATTAAATCATAACAGTAACAAAATAAATTGTAAATAAATAATTGTAATTACAAGAATATGTTTCTTATTGTTAAAAGAAAGAAAGAAAAATAACCAATTCATAGTTATTGACAGTTGATAGAACAGATTAATGTAAATCTATGAAGGTTTTTATTTTTTTTATTAAAGAATAAATCCATAAAGTTTAGACATTTAATTTGATTCCTTAAAATAATATAAGAAAAAAAATTCATCTATAAGTTTTTTATTTTATTTTATAAAATCTAAAAAATATAGCAAATACTTGTAAAGTTATATATATTCAACATTTATTTCTCTATCCTTCTAAATATTTAAAATTTAGGTTCATAACAAAAAATCAGATTTTGAAATTGTAAAAAAGTTAAGAAATAATGGCATTTCATCATTCATTTATGGGATAAGTTATTTATGACATAAGCAAGAAAGGCAAGTGCTGTGAATAGTGAAATAGGTAAAAAATAAATGTGTAAAAAACATGATACAATATAAAAACAAAGAAAAAAATAATATGAGGTTAGGACTTAGACATGTTAGGGGAGGTTTATCCCTTATTTTTGGTCTGTTTCTTTAAGGTGGGAGTGGGGCTGCTTTTGTTTTTTTTATTTTTATTTTTTATCAGAGGGGTCAAAGTGTCAAACTTTTTAAGAATGTATCACCAATACAGTATTATAAGACATTTTTACGCGTGGGGGGGGGGGAAGTGCCCCCCTCACCCCATGCTGCCTCTGCCCCTGGTCTGAAGCACCTGAGATTTCAAAAATATGAGTCAAAGCACTGGCTTGACATGCAGCACAGCACTCTATTAATCTCCCTGCTTGTCCAATATATTTGTAGACATCATGAAAGAACTACCACAACCCAAAGTGTCAAGAGGCTGTAGATTATTCCTACCAGAAAAATTGCAATAGAGAGGCACTGCACTCCTACCACATACATCACTGAAACTGTCTTTTGTAATTCCATTAACTATGTTCTGCCTTGTTGCTAAAGCAAAAATGATAATGGAAAACAACATCGAAATTCTTTGAAACAATGTCATATTTTATGATTTTGTTACAAAAACCTGCACAACAAAGGAAAATAAAGTACACTTGTATCAATTGAGAAAGATGATCTTAAAAAAAATTAAAATTAAGATTAAATTAAACTAAACATGCTCTAACCATCTTACGTGTAATTCTTTGAGTACAAATACATACACCTAATGTTAGTTGTTGATTTACCCTAAAAACTTTGAATTGTATGTTTGTTTAGCACTCAACCTTTTATCTTCACTAATTTTGTTGCACGTGCAAGGCCCACTATCTAACTTCAAATAAATATCCTATAATATGATTAGAACAATTAAAACTAGGTCATTATTGGAATAGTAATTAAGTTTTTTTTTATTATATATTTTTATTGATAAGTTCGTCGTGCCCTTTTCTTAAAGGGAGAAGTAGCCCTTGAACTATAGCGTTCATTGGCTTAAACTGTCATATTTTAGAAGGATAAATGATGCCTACTAAAAAAAGAAAAAGAAAAAGAAAAACCTGGTTAGGAGTTATATTAGTTTGCATAAACAATTCTACCTCATTTGCAAATAAAGAATGCAAGATAGCATTCAAGGAGAATAAAAGCTTTAGTGGGAGTAATTTTTTAGGTGAACACTGAACAATATCCTTAATTCATAAGGTCGAAGGAATAATCACGACAAAGCAACTTCGCAACAATGTTGAATACAAAATTAACTTTCACCAATTAATTCATAGCCTTCATGATCAGAATCCTACGCACATTACATTTTGCTATATCTTGTATACCAAGTTCAAATTGATGTATTAGTAGCCTAAAGAAATCATGTTTTTTTGTCAGCTCAAAATAATTAGACAAACCATTCTACTCTAGCTTCCAAACTTTCCCAAATGCTTCTTTCATACTTTGTTGTCAAAGATCACATGCATAGAAACCTGCATATGACAACAATGTCTACTAAGCAGCCATATAAACCAATTGAAGAGAAAACAAGCCATTAATGTCATGCATATTTTGTGAGAATGTAAGGGTTCTGCCAATTGATGAGGAAAATCGTGTAATCAAGGAAGGTAAACTGATATACAATGCAATCATTCAACTTCTTTGAATTGAACTTGAAAAAGCAAAAAGTAAAGCATAAGAGCTTCAACAAAAAAATTGAATTGTCGTCAAAAGAAGACACCCAAATCTTCTCCCTCTCACAAACAGGGAAAAAAAAAAAAAAAAAAGCTTAGCAGAAGATACAAATGTAAACAAAACCCAGATGTAAAAATGAACAAAAAATAAATTTTTTAAAAAAGAACTTAACCGGTCAACAAACAACAGTGGTTGAAACTAATATCGCTTTCACAAAAATTGAAAATTCAACCATAATACCTGATAAAAAGTAGAGGAAACAAATACAAACACAATCCTACGCACTTATGAACCAATCTAGAGTCTCTTTTCCTAAAGTTTAGTTCTTTTTACTGCGAAACCAAAAGGAAAAAATGTGCAAGCCCAAGAGCACATCACGAACAAAGAAAAAATAAATTAAATTGAAACATAAAAACTCATTCAAAATTTTTCACAAACAATATATGTAACGCCCCAAAATCATAAATAATAAAAGTCTATTCAATCTAAATAATTCATAATAAAAATATTAAATAAAAGAAACCAACAACCTAAAATCTCATCACAAATGTCAGAGCTAGCTCTAATCCACCAAGGATAAAACATCCTCAAAATAATTCTCCAGTACAATGTTTAATGCCATAAAAATAATAATAAAATTTTCAGTTCCACAAAATAATTCGTAACTGTTATCTTCCAAGAATCTCTACTCCAATAATCCCTTTAATGTATTTGTAAGGGGAAATAGGGAGGGTGAGATAACTCAATAAGTGGAATTCACTAACATTGGGGTGTGGGAACAAACCTTTCAAATAAATAATTCTTATAACAAATTCATAACTTGTAACTCATCAATATTTTATCATTAAATATTTCATATAAAATAAAATATCTTTATATTGTGAGCTATCATAATATATATATTGATGATGCCGAAAAAATCACCAGTAAGCTGCAAGCACTCCAAAATCGAAACAACGCCTGCAAAAAGAAAAGAAAAGACCTAACAGAGAGCACCGGTGTGGTGCCGGCCAAAAACCCTCCGAAGGTCAAGTTAGAGTCTTTTTACAACCCTAGAGTGCCAGAGTTGAGTTAATTATGCGTATCTTGATTTATGAGGGTTTCGGCATATTTATAGTGGTGTAGGGTTAGCATTCACGCTTTGATTATGAAGTCCTTTCCTTCTAGGATTAGGACTCTTTCCTTTTGGATACCTTCTATCAAGGCTAAACGTGCGATGCAAGAATTCTTCTTATGCATGTTCACGTGGAGATCAAGTAAGGCCACATCAGCCCTAATTATATAGCGTGAATCCTTATTTAAGGCTTCTTGGAAATAATCCTAAAAGGATGATCCCTGCAACATACCCGTCCGTCCCTGTGGATCCGTCCTCCTTGGCCATGTTAAATACCGTCATCCTTATGTCGTCATATTTACCAGGTAAGTCCGTCAAGCTCACTTTTATTCCCTTTCATATATCAATACCATCATATAAATAATTTCTTAAGCTTTTCTCGTGGTCAATGTTTACACCCCGTTGACAGGGTTGTGTTGTCCCCTTTTTGGGACTAGAACCTCATTTTCATCCCCTTTCTTAAAAATGGCTCCTTTGGAACCTAAATATGCACTTCCTTGTTAAGGAGCTATCAAATGTGCACTATCCCCTTTTCTGGGATCGTCCTTTGCTAAGGACTAGCTGCAGTGTGATGGTCCCTTGCTAAGGACTAAATACAATACTAAGATTTTAATCACGACTTGCCAAAGGTTTTCAAAACATCTTTAATATGCTAACAAAAATAATCCATTCATAATTCTAAAAACTATAAAGATATATTCACACATACAAGTTTAAATAAATTTAGGTTGTCCTACAAGTTTCTCATAAAACGAATAGTCAATGTGCACATTAAACATTTATAAAATATCAATCTATATATAGAATATCAACATATTTCTTTGATATAAAATAGTTTAATAATCAAAATTGTTTTGGGATAACCCCCAAAATTAGTAAAATCCACTTACCTCTCAGTTGCAAAAATAAAAGAAATCAACCAATCCCGTCACTAGGTCCATCACCAAGAATCTCAAAATCTAGAAACATAAGGAACAAGCCTATTAATAACTAGGCCTATTGCAAAGTTTATCATCGCATTTGTCTCTAAAATCAAATAGGATCTCCTAAAACAAATCAAATGCACTAAAGCCGAGCTTGTCCAACCTAAGACAAGTACCCATTCCCAAACGGGAACCAAACAAGCATACAAACTCATAGTGCCATAGCACATATAAACATAACATAAAACACATCAATTCATAATAGGGGTAGCATATCTCATGAGTTTCCCTTTAAAGCACTAAATGATTAAACCAAACCATTATTAGACTTAACTAAGTAAAACACATGTCGAAGAAAGCACATGAATTTAAAAACTAATCCATTCAACAAAGATTTGAAGTAAATTCCACAAAATCCCGGCATTTTCATCGCATTTTCAAATTCAATACACAATAGGTCAGTCATTTTGTAAAAATTGTTTGGTCCACGAAAAGTTATTCGATTAACTTGAAATTACATAGGGATAAGCTCTTATATTTGTAGTATGTACCATCAAATATTCAGCCCAAAACGATATTTCTATAATTTATTAAAAATCATGTATTGCAGTTGACTCATATCTGTCAAGGACAGATTTACAATTCCAAAATAAAATTACTATAATCTTAATACTATAATCTTAATACAATTCCAAAATAAGAACTTTCAGACTTGATTAACCTCAAAGCTACATGTTTTAGTACATGATAACAACTATGAATGCAACCAATAACCTTATATAATAGTCATCACAACACGAGTCAAGAAATTCGATCCTCTAACTCATATAGGCAATTTACCAAGCACTTGACATGCAACATGAACAAGCACATGCCCACATTTACATATGTCAAAGCCAATCAAATGCAAAGGAAACACTTTGGAATCAACTCATGCAACAACAAAACCCATATAGCTGCTCTAGGAAACCAAACCTCACATACCCATTAATAAAATAGAAACCAAAACACCCCATCAAAGCGAACACCCCTAAATAGTTTGAAATTTTCGGATTTAATAAAAACTCTTGCTGCCCAAATCCTCATAACCCTCTAAACTTCCAATACTCACCAAACTCATCAAGTATATACCATAAACATCATAAACTAACAAAGCCCAAAGGATTTCGTAGAAGAAAATGACAGAAAACTTATATTTTTACCTCATCTATTGAATTAATGAAATTTAGAGGGATGGTCTTTCAAATGAGTCCGCCAAAATAGCCACTAGAACTCTTGGTGGTTGATTTTGATTGGAAAAGAACCTTCCATGAGTCGGCCAAGATAGAAATTTAAGAGGCAAAAGTGAATAAACTTCACATGAGGATGAGAGAGAGGATTTTCGGCCATGGGGAATGGGAACACCAGAGGAAAGAGAGAAAGGTGATGGGAGGCGGCACTTTAGAATAATAGAGGAGGAAGCCAACGTGGATTACATATAAGGCTAGGGCTAAGCTTGGGTCTTATCACAAAAATGCCCCCACTTAAATAATTTTCAAAACAACCCTTCTATTTGTTTATTTATTTTGTAAAGGCTGGGGTGTTACAATACATATGCACTCATTGATGTACCTGAATATTCAATTCACAACCACCTCCATCCATGATTTACACTTGCTATACAAAGCATCTCTTGCTCTTGATTTTTACCTCCTTCCTTGTCTCTTTCCTAAAACATGCAAAGCCAAGAGAAAATACAAACAGATGATACAAACACAACAAAAAGCCCATAAGGTACTTGAATCGGTGTCACTGTCTGGTGGAAAATTGAGGAAATTGAGTGAGGTGTAGTATGACTGTGAAAGCATTAGTGAAATCAATAGAGATTGAGAAGATGTAAAAATTCAATATATAGGAAATTAAAAAATGTAGATTTTTAAGGAATGAATTAAATTAGAAATTCATAGAGAGAAACTATCTGCCCCTCTGTTGAGCCGAAATACCGCAATAAAAGCAAAATCCCCCTCTTATGATCTAAACCTCTCTCAATCACAAACAAACCAACACAGAACCTTTCTCTCCAACCTTCTTCTTTTCCTTCTCTCTCTCTCTGTCTCTCTCTCTCTCGTGATGGGAGTGTCCTGCGTTTGTACCCGTTAATAATATAAAAAAAAATCACATAGGTACATAAAGCTGCACACAAGATAATAACAAAAATTAAAAAGAATCCCCACTTGTAGCGTTAAATTTGTTTGAATTTGATGGTTTTGGCAGTGGTAGCGGCAAGATATGCGAATCATTAGGAGTGATTTCTTCTTGTTTTACCTTTGTCTTTCTCTCTATCTCTATCTTTTAAATCACTGCCACTTGCAGCCTTGAATCTACACTTCTTCCTCTACCAAGCAAATTTTGCTATTCCATCTTCAATATAAAATTCCAAGATTCATAAATCCCATATACTCAAATCCACAAAATAGAAAATAAAAATACAAATTTATAAAACTCAAAATTATAGAGGGAGTCAAAATAAAATATTAAGATAGTGTTAATAAAAAAATTGAAAGCTCACTTCAAAATGAATACATATTAAAGAGGGAGGAATGACTACTCTTTTATTTAGTATTCCCAAGAGAGCCATGCAAACTCAAGTCCAATGAAGACAGGTACAGGAATTATAATACTGCAATTTATGGGAGGAAGAGATTGATTTAGATGTCAAATAAAGGATCTAGAGATAATCAGTAAATAGGGGGCTGGGAATTCAAAATGTGGGTAAAATTAGGGATTAATCAACACCGGTGCCTAGAGCCTAGAGGAGTAGACTCAGTTCTCTTTGTTTTACTAATCCTTTTGTTGGTCTGCGAAAGTAAAGTCATATTGGATTGTTGAGAAAAGATAAGCAACAGGAGTAAGATTATGAATAAAACATAAATAAATGTAAACTAAATTGAACAAAAATACATAAGTGCTCAAGTAAAAAGCATGTAATATTACACAGCATTATGGAAAATTGACTTACAAAAATGAAACAGGACCTAAAGAATGTAGAGTGTATTTTCTTTGAACTTGTAACTTCAATCTCAACCTAAAACCAGATCAAATATGAAAATAAGATTAAACTTCAAATATTTGATTGCCATCATTGATCACAAATTCACAGTATTTTGATGCCTATTGCTAAAATTCGACGAAGAATTTTTGCAATCAATCGTAAGCTTCCTCTTCTTTGCATATGCCTCCCTTTTCTTACTTAATAGATGTTTCTTTGCTCTTGCATACCAATTCCTTTTGTTCTTTGAATCACTCCTTTTTTCTGCACACACTTCTTTTTTCTTTTCAAGATATTTTCTTTACAATCAATTGACAATGCATTGTACTAATTTCTCTTATTCGGACTACTCATCACTTTCTTACTTCTATCGTTGGCCATAATCTTTAAAACCCAAATGCTAAATAAGAATTTCATCTATATAAAATGGTCTAATTACTCATGACACACAACAACTCATTATACTATCAGATATAAAATTCATCTCACAACACAATCATAAAAAAGTTAATTTTGATTTTATAATCTCCAAACCAAAATCGACCACTCAAAAGAAATCTTTCATACCAACAATCATTCAAATTGCAAAATTTTATACAAATTTAAATAATACTCAACGAATAAATCGAGCAAGGATTGTTAACAGCCAATATATAAAATACACAATCATTAAATATTTTGTAAAACCCAAAGGTACTTGCTTCCTGAGAACTTGAAATTACTCCAATTTGATTGCATCCAAATACTGAATAAACTACAAGATAACAAACAATTGAAAACAGTGAGTGAGTAAGAGAGGTTGCCCAAATAGGGACTGGTGTTTGAGTCAATGGAGGTTGAAAACATAAATATGAGCTTTATTTCTTCACAGACCTTCTCCCTGTTTTTCTTTTTGTATGTGTAGCCATGTTTATCCATCGTCTCTTCACTCTCTACTAACAGCAGAAGATAGAGCAAGAAACCTCTACAATTGACAATAAAAAGACTAAAAAGGGCCCCATTTTTTTTTTAGCTCACACATGAAGTTACAGCAACACAATAATTTCAATCAAATGGGTCAACAACAGATTATGAAGTAGGAAACAGGAAACCTCTGGAACTGATGATGAAAATACCACAAAGGGGTCCACTTCTTTTTAGCAGCAACACAATAATTTCAACAGGACTACATATAAGAAATTAAAACAAACTAGCAAGACTTTCTTAAAAAAAAAAGAAGAAAAACAACAAGAAAGAAAGTAATAATCTACATGCAACATGCAAGATGAACCCATGTGGAGAAGCTACATTTAAATGAGATAAATATAATTTCATAAAAAAAAGAAGAAGATAAATATATACTTTAAAAAACGATAAATATAATGGTGTTGATGAATGAGCTAAACCATAACAAAATCTCCAACTTTCTTTCTCTCCAACCTTCTTCTTTTCGTTCTCTCTGTTGTGATGGAAGTAGTTGACTCATGGGTCATGGCTGACTTTTTTTTTTTTTTTTTTTGTCTTTGTTCTTATCTCTCACTGCTTTTCTTCGTTACCGTGTTTTTTCACTTTGTGTCTATCAGTAGAGTACTTGGCTGTCAAACACATCAGACAAAGAGATAAGATAAGAAAGATAGAGCCAAATGACGAACTACCCCACGCTTTTTAACTCTTTAGATAAAAGGTTTTTAAGGATAGAAGCATAAATCTATCTATATACAACAAACAAACCCAAAATAAAACCTCCACTTCTACCGTTTTAGTCCTTACAATGTCGTTTTGTTAAACACAAACTGCTTAACTATCCTTTTTTCTATATAGAGTATAGATTTAAAAATATTCTTTTATGTTTTTTTTTTTTTGTTGAGTAAATTCTATTATGTATTAAAATGTATCAAACAAGTGGAACATTTTAAAATAAACGAATAATCTTGAAACACATGTTAAATTTTAAGGACCAAATATGCAAATTGTTTTTGAGAAACAAACACACACACACACAAGGGAGAGGAAAATGAGTTCTAAAATATGCAATTAATTAATTTTTCTTTTGAGAAGAAAAGGATATGCATTTTAACTAAAAAGGGAAAAATAAATTAAAATCCTTATAGGGACAGCTAACCTTTGGTTTGGACAAACTTTAATTTAATTGATTAAACATGTAGCAAGTTTAGACATTTTTATAAAGAAACATGTAGCGAGTTGCTATGTATGACTATTGATGAAGCCCCTGCTACTTTAGCTAGGTTAAGACTCGTGAGGACTACTTCATACTCGGCTTCATTGTTGGTTATCAAAAATTGGAGACGAACTACAGACTCTATCAAATCTCCTTCTAGTGACTGTTGGACGACTCTAACTCCTCCAACGCGTTGGTTGGATGAGCCATCGATCCATATTATCCATGGTGTTGGTATTTCATCTTCATCTCCCTTTGCTGTGAATTCGGCAACGAAGTCGACTAAGGCCTGAGCGTTGATTGCTGTTCTTGGTCATTCCAGTTCTTGGCCGGTACAGTTTGTCAAACTCACTGATGGGACTGACGAAATCAACTATCGACGAGTTTAGTAGGACAGATGAGACCGCTCTCTAAGATGAGCCTAAGCAATTATCCACGTCACCGACAAGGATATCAGGATCATTCAGTGCCATCAATAATACTCCGGACGGTTATAGAACCAGCTGGACAAACCGTTGAAGGCATATTAAAACCCCATTACTCAGCAAGAAGCGTTACCAAGAAAGGCATTGATGGGACTGATGAACTGAACCTATTTGGACGAAGTCATCCAAACCAACGAAGTGGCGTTTACAAACGAGGTAATCAAATGCCCACTGACGATTCCAGCTTCATCACAGATGAAGGGAAAGAAGCCACTTCATGCACTCTAAATAAATATCTCAAGCAGTTGCAATGCTAGTTGTATGGACCATTAAGAGGCCATTAAAGCTCATATCAACAAGCCAGGAGGCGTTACTAAAAGAGGCATTAAGGTCACAATAACTACCACAACGGCTAGAATCTAGAACAACATATATAAAGCCCACGCATTGCCAACAGAAGGTATGAACACAGTTACAAGATATCCCTAATCATTCTTATAGTCTATTATTATAAACTCCCTTGTACTAACTTTGGCATGGGAGGCGTTGTGGCAGACACCACACCGGTGACCATTCCAAAGAATTTCTTCTTCCGTCGCGACACAAGCAGACCTCTGGTCCCGTCTGGATGACCTCACTACAACTGATGAACCCGTGATTCATCACTCACAAAGCTTTATGGCCCATAAGACCAATCATCTGGTTGCCTCTAGATTGTTCATCGCCCTTCGCAATGGTTTTTCCGTCTAGAATACTATGGTGTGTGCTTGGAAGTATGGCTTGAGTTTTCGGGTGGCCATATCTAGAGCAAAAGCCAACTTTTCCATAGGGGGTATCTTCCTTCCGCCCCTTGAAGTGCTCGATTGGTGAAGTAGATGGGTAATTGTATGCAGTCTTCTTCTCGGATGAGGGCTGAGCTGATGGCTGTTGGGGATATAGCCAAGTAAAGGGAGAGTTCTTCGCCGGGCTTGGACGGATTGAGTAGCAGGGGGAACGCAAGGTATGCCTTCAGCTCCTCGAAGGCCTTCTAGCATTCGTCTGTCCACTCGAAGGCTTTCTTCAGCATTTTGAAGAATGGTAAGCATATTTCCGTCGCTCTGGAGACAAACTTGTTGAGACCCGCAACCCTACTATTCAAGCTTTGTATCTCCTTGATGTTCTTTGGAGGTGTCATCTCCAATATGGCTTGAATTTTGTCAGGATTGACCTCCACACCTCACTATGACACCATTAAACCTAGAAACTTTCCTGACGATACTCTAAACACACATTTGCTGGGATTGAGTTTCATGTCGTAGAGACATAGGGTTTCGAATGTCTCCCGAAGATCTTCTAGGTGACGATCCTCCTTCGTGATTTTCACAAGCATGTCGTCCACATACACCTCGACATTTCGTCCAATCTACTGGATGAACATTTTATTCATATGCCTTTGATATGTTGCCCCCACATTCTTTAACCCGAATGGCATGACCTTGAAACAGAAGAGCCCTTGGCTCGTGACGAATGAAGTCTTCTCTTGGTCTACTTCGTCCAACTTGATCTGGTTTTATCCAGAGAAAGCGTCCATGAAACTCAATAGCTGATGCCCAGTCGTTAAGTCCACGAGAAGGTTGATACGTGGGAGTGGGTAACTGTCCTTCGAGAAAGCTCTATTCAAGTCAGTAAAGTCCACGCACATCCTTCACTTGCCATTTGTTTTTTTGACCATCACTACGTTGGCTAACCATTCAGGATAATACACCTCTCCCTGATGAAGTTTGCTTCCAGTAGCTTGCGGACTTCCTTTGCTATGGCTTTGTCTCTTTCTTGGGCAAAGACTCTCTTCTTAAGTTGGAAGGGAGGGAAGGACGAGGACACATTGAGCTTGTGAATCATGACACTTGGATTAATGCCTAGCATGTCTTCATGGCTCCAAGCAAAGGCATCCTGGTTATTCTTTAGGAAGAGGGCAAGCTCGTTGCTGACTAAAGGATCAGCTTGCGTATCGATATGGGTGATCCAATCTAGGATGTTGTCTTTTAGGGGGATCTTCTCAAGGTCTTCCATTGGTTCAACCACAACTCGTCACTGCTCGATGATTAATGCCTGCAAATGATCGTCCATTTCTAATATGGCTATGTAGCATTCATAAGCGGCCATTTGATCTCTGCGTACTTTTCCTATCCCGTACTCCATTGGGAACTTTACCAGCAAGTGATACGTAGGCGTTGCTGCTTTCCATACATTGAGCGTAGGTCGCCCAATGACGACGTTGTAGACGGGGGAGCAATCAAAAACCAGGAAAATGACCTCCTTAGTGAGCTGTTAATGGTATGTCCTAATGGTCACTGATAGGGTGATGGTCTCGACGGGGAAGACCTTGGTACCGCCAAATCCAACTAGTGGCATGTTTGAGGGTAAAAGTTGCTCCTTGTCGATCCTCATTTGCTGGAATGTAGGGTAGTAGAGGATGTCCATAGAACTCCCATTATCCACTAACACTTGTCGGGTGTTAAAGTTTTTTATCGACAGTTTAATGACTAGAGCATCATCATGAGGGTAATGGAGTTATCGGGCGTCTTCTTCCATAAAGCTGATGGTTGGTTTGTTGACCCTAGTCATTTTAGGCAGTTAGCCAAAAATCTAGATGTTTTGCATCATCCGTAAGTATGTCTTTCTCACCTTCTTAGAGGAGCCAGCCATTGTGCTTCCTCCTATGATCACCATTATCTCTCCAAGTGGGGCCCTCGGCCTTTCTTTGACTCGTCGGTTGGGTTTTGGGTCCTTTGGCGGGTTCTCTTTGCCTCTGATGAACCGTTACAATTTTCCTTGCTTGATAAGAGCTTCAATCTGCTGGTTTAGGTCATTATTAGGACATATGTGATTCATGTTAGGAACATATATCAAAATTTTATGTAATTGGCTAATCCTTTAACAAACTGCACTTTACTTGTAATTCAGTAGATCTAGAATGTGTTTAATACTTCAAGGAACAAACGTTCAAGTCCAAGTATTGAAGCCATGCAAATCTGTCCAAGATTCAAGTATTGAAGTGTAGAACTTTAAAGATCGACAGCTAGTATCTATTGAGGTTTAAAAGAGCTGTTTCAGCCCGAGGCTTGACAGCTGCTCGATAGATAAGGTATCTATCAAGATTTATGAAGTTCAATTTTTCAGAGCTGGTTTTCATCCAATCCGTGAATGTATGTTTGAGCTTCCTTTTCTCACAACTCTAAACATATATAAGGATTATTTTAAGGGCCGTTAGAGGTTGTACAATAGCATAAGAGCACAATTGCACAAGTGTGAAGAAAAGTGTGACCGGAAACCTAGTTTGCCCTAATTCTTCTTTTTCTTGAAGAAGTTGCTGTGTTTGTACACCATAAGGTTTTGTGACCAAGCAATTTCATGATCTTCATTGTATGATGAACAGGAGAACTTTACAACCAACATCCTTCTCAAGTTGGTGATCAAGTTGCGTACTGGGATCCGCGCATCTTTTGGTTGGTCACGTACTAGGAGCCGTGCAATACAAGGAGAGATTGTCACTACAGAACAAATCTAATTGGGTATTGGGGTAAGAGTTCAACTGTAGGTTGGTATAAGGTATTGAGATTCCTTTACTTGTAACCGCTTGTTTTGATAATAGTGAATTCTCGGGAGTGGTGACTCTAAAATCACCCGGTGGGGTTTTTGCCTCAGAGGTTTTTCCCATTCGTAAAAAAATCACCATATCAACTTTATTTTTTGCTGCATTACACTTTAGTTGTTTATTTGTTTGTGCTGCCACATACATTGCATGTGAATTTGATTAATTAATTAAACTTGGCTAATTAATCAATTAATCCATCACATGGGGTCAATATATTTTTGGCCTATCAAGTGGTATCAGAGCAGGCACACTCTGATTAGGGTTTAATATTTGCTGTGAGATCCATTGACCCTTGTTTATCATGAATAGAGGACAGTCACTTATTGTACCTCCTTTATTTGACGGTACTAACTATGCATATTGGAAAGTACGCATGATAGATTTCTTGCTATCTTCAGATGAGAAGGTGTGGCAAGTTGTGGAGATAGGCTAGACCAAGCTGAAGGAAGTGCCGGTCGACTAGGATGATGCAAAGATCAAGACGAAAAATTTCAACAGTAGGGCATTGAATGCTTTATTCAGTGTAGTCACAAATGAAGAGTTCAAGAAGATATCCTCCACTAAAACTGCAAATGAGGCATGGACCATTCTCCAAATAGGAACCAAGGCTCTCAAGGATTCGAAGTTTCAAAGGCTCACTACTAGCTTCAAAGAAATTAAGATGGAGGAGGATGAGTCATTTGATAAGTTCTATGCTAGGCTTAAGGATATAGTGAACACATCTTTTAATCTTGGGAAACCATTCTTGAACCCAAGATTGTGAGAAAGGTGTTCAGATCTCTGCCCGAGAGATTTCATGCTAAGATCACTGCTATAGAGGAATCAAAGGATATTGACAAGATTCCATTGACAGAGCTAGTTGGAAATTTACAAACCTATGAGTTGGGTTTGTCTAGAATCGGGAAGTCAAGCAAGGGCAAGAGCATGGTATTGATGGCCAAGAGCAGTGACATAGATGAGTCTTCCGACGATGAAGATTCTAAAATAAAGTCCTACATCACCTGCTAGTTCAAGAAATTCATAAAAAATGCCAATGCAAAGGGCTTCGACAAGGACCGTAGGCAATCAAGTTCTTCTCAGTCTAAGAGCCAAGACAAAGGGAAGAAGGATGCTAGGAATGGTGGTCAATACACTGTTCCTTTAGGACCCAAGTGTTTCGGGTGTCAAGGCTTCGGTCACATGAAACAAGAGTGTCCTACTTATCTCAAGTCCATTGGGAAAGCAAGGCACTTGCTGCTACCTTGAGTGACAGCGAACTTGAAGAAGATTCTAAGAATAAGGAGTTGTATAAGGTCTCTGAAAAGCATGAGAAGTTGTATAGGTTGGCCACCAAGAAGCTCGGTAATGTGGAGCTTAAGCGAGAACAACTCTGCATAAAGTTTGATGAAGTAAATCAGACCATTGGAGTGTTGAGGTTTGAAAACAATTTCTTGGATGAGAAGGTCAAGAAGCTTAAAGCGGAGCTGTTTCAAGTTAGAGCTCAATTGGAGAGGACTTCAAGTGCTTGACTTGATGAGATACTCAGTATGCAAAAATCTGCCTCCGATCGAACCAGTTTAGGGTATGATTTCTCTTATCCTAATATTGCTTATTCTAGTACTACTGTTTTTGTTTCTCTTGCTAATAATATTAAATCTGAGAATAATGATGCAAAAAATGTGATAGCTAGTGAGAACATAGACAAGGGAAAATCTATCTTAGGAGCACCCCTTAAACTTGCTAAGAAAGAAATCAAAAACCCTAGGGCTAAGAAGAGTAATGCTCAAAAGTCCAAAGAGAAGAAGCAGCATCTCTGTCATCATTGTAGAGCAGCCGGACACACTCGACCTAATTGCTATAAGTGGCAAGCCATTCAACAGAGCAACAACATGGTCTTGTCTGGAAACCTGAGTCAGTTTCCATCCTCTCTTGCTTCTCTTGGAGATCTCCTCAAGGCTCTCTTGTTCCTTTCAAACTTGAACGGTTGCAATTCTTCCCCTTCTTCGCCAGTTCAAGGGTTCACTAAAAGGAAAGGTTCTTCCAAGGTGTGGAAGGAAAAAGGCTCTAAGTGATTTAGCTACTTTTTCTCTCTCTCCCCCTTTTGTTTTTGTTTTTGCATTACTTGTGTGTTTTGCTCTCTTATTTTGAGACAGTCTAGTTTTTATGCATTCCTTGAAGGTGGAGGCGGTATTGGGGATCATTTTGCTAAACCACACCTTTGAACGACTCTAAATGGTCGAGCGGTCCCGTGACCCATCGTATGTTTCCACATATGGCATCCTGAACTTGGCTAGAAGGGGGAAAAAAGTTACCTGCGCCGTGAAGGTAAGTCTGTTTGCTACATTAACTTGTCTAGATTGGTGGATACCCGTCCCCTTATGGCATTCATCATCATGTCCATCTTCTCCTTCATCATCTGCATGTCCTAAGTCATGCACATTGTGCTAATTTCCAATTCCGACGATTGGTTAGTGTCTTCCTGTCCGTCTCACCTACTGGGGATGTTGCTTTCTTCCTAATTCTCCCTCTCTTGCCAGTCTCCCATCGGGAGATGACTACCAATCTGCTCCTCATTGTCTCGTCTGTCGGGTTGATCAAGACGTCACTCATTCCTCATGTTTAGATGTTGCTCCAACTCTTGGTTGCGCTAGGTGAGCTGTTCAACTGTTGCTACCAGGGCTTACACTTGTCTACCCAAGGCGTTGGAGGGATTCCCTGTCTCCTGGTTGACGGTAGCCATCGATCGCGTTTAGACCATGCAACTTTTTGTCTTAGAAGCGGTGATATGGCTAATCACTCATTCCCCACAGATGGCACCAATTGATGATGCACAAAAATAGTCAATGAGCTGATTGTCTATGGTTGCTTCAATGGGTACCTGAAGAACAAGAAACCAAGAACCTAATAGAGGGCACTGGTGGGGTGTCGGCCAAAGACCCTTGGAAGGTTAAGTCAGTGAATGAGAAATCTCTAAGAACTTTATAGTGAGAATGCTAGGGATTTTTGCATACCTCAGAGAAGAGGAGGCTTGATGCTTATATAGTGATGAACAACGAACCAAGGTCTCCCGAATGTAGGGATCTTTCCTTGTAGAGGAGATCTAGAATTAGGGCTCCAAGATTTTAGGGTGTCTTTCCATATGGGGAAAATATGGGTGTGTAGGAGACTTAAATCCCGGGAATTTAGGGGTTTTCCTTATAGGGAAGAGGTGGAGTTAATGCCACCAAGATCTTGGGGATACCTTCCATACTGGGAAGGTGAGAGCCGTGTGGTAGGGTCTTTGTGCGTGGTGCGCAAGATATTTTCATATAGGAACATACGTGTAGACCACGCAAGGCCACGTGGGATCCGTCGGTATGCCTCTCCGTCTGTTGGTGTGATCTGTCTGCTTGGTATGGAAATGTACCCTTTTGCTTTGCATGGATCTGCCCACATAGCTGTCAACTTCTGCTAGTGTAGGGCACAAGGTTCCAAACGGACCTTCTTTAGACCGACGGCTCCTCTAGGGATTGGTGTCGTTGGCTTTATCATTGGTATGACACTTTTTTCTGACAAGCTCTGATGTTAAGAATCATTTTCTTATTCCGAAAATACCTTTATCATATTCTATAATGTATCAAAAAAGATTCATACCCTTATTACTAAAGTGAATTTTTTTTTTTTAAGTATATATAAGAATGATCTTAAGAGACTTGTGAAAGTTCAAGGACTGAATATGCAAATTAACCAAAAAGTAAAAAAAAAAAAAAAAAAAAATTGAAACCATATTATATAGAGAAGGAATTATGAGTCTGAAAGCATTGTAGATCAATGGATATCTTCTTGTGTTTTGACGTAGATGTCCAAGATTCAAATCCTACCAACTTCGACTATCAATTAGAATAAAATAAAATAATAATAAAGAAAGAAAGCTAAAGTAGGTCAATAAAGAGTTTGTTAAAGTTTAGACCCCTATTAAAACATAGATTGTTTAACCCAATAAATTATCCAAGTTATGACTTAGGTTAATTATGCGAGTCTAGGTTAAACATACATCACATGCAATCAACACAGCGGAAATCAAATGACACATGATGTGAAGACCCAAGAAAACTGATGAAATAGCTTGTTTCAAGGTAAAAAACTTGGGGACATTTAACCTAAACAATTCACAAGGCAACAATTCACAAAAAAAATAGAAGTTTTTACAATGGACTTAACACTAAATCTACTGCAATGTCATATAGTACTTACTCACGTGAGCACACACAGCTCTGAATCCATGAACTCTTCTATTATGAATCTATTGAATACAAACACTCCTGTATGTGACTCTAAGAACTCTACCCAAAGATTTAGATCATCATCTATGGTTGATTTAATGCAACAACTTTACTCCACCAGAACTAGCAATATGGATTTGATCTCTAGTAGGTGCTTGTTGAGTTAGAAAATTATAGAACCTCACAGATCTCACAAGAGTAACTCAAAAAACTTCAAAAATGTGTATTAGGGTTTTGCTTTTATACCTAGCAGGGTAGGACTCAAACCCTAAACGTTTCACGGGCTATTAGGCCTTTTTTTAAATTCTGCAGATTGTAGTTCAATCGGTCAAAGGTCTTGCTCGATTGGTCGAGCTCTTCCATTTTTGAATTCCTTTTTCTATAGCTTGTACATTCTTGAATCTTGACTTGTATCAACTTGAGTAATGTCTAAAACTCTTCAAAGACACTAAGATCTTATATTAGACTAGTTTTTGTTCTCGGTTTGCCATTGTACAATATATTTAGAACCTAACGGAGTTCATAGTAAGGGTAAATTAGAGAGGTTATGTATAGTCTTATACTTATTTGTTCGAATTGCCGAAGTATTATACTTTTGTGAATAGTAGTGCTCATTTTTAAAACTTTAGAGACAAAATATACTCATTTAAAACTTCAGTTCCATATTTTTCTTGTGTATGTCTTTATAGAGTAACGATGTAACATTTATATTAATGATATGACATCTTATTTTTATTTATTAAATATTTACACATGCAATCTTAGACCTAAACCCGTTTCTATACCCTAATTCGAACTGAAACCCGAAAGACCTTTATAATTTTTCACATATGCACACGAGAGAGAGAGAGAGAGAATACTCTCCCAATCCACAAACCCTATAAAATTTGAGTCCCTTTTAAGTTTCTTTCTCATTTGCTTTCCAATGTAATTATTTCAAGTCTAGTAATATTTGGTTATGATTTGAGTTTCACTATAGATTACTTCACATTTGTGTAAATTCAAAACCCATGTTTGATTTTTACCTTGAATTGATAATTTGGATTTGTGTTATTACCTGAACTTGCATTATATTTTCAAGATTTTGTCCTAACTCAGTTAAGATTTTGAGGAGATATCTTGAAGACTTAAACCCTTATTGGAATTTTATGGATATATACTTTACATAAACACCTAATAAGTTTGAGTTTTCTGAACTGCTTCATGGGTTTTCTGAAATGGTTAGTATTTCAAGCACTTCAAATGCTAGGAGTCTAAATTTGGTTTCAAGAGGTCATACATGAGATGGGGTAAGACTGCTTGTGTTAAGGCTAGTCACAGTGCCCTTTAGAGCTTGTTCGAAAAACTTTAAACTAAAAAGGGAGGCACTGAATCTACATAATGAACCTTTCAACATAAGAAGCACTGTAATTTGTCTCAAGTGTTGATTAGTTTACAATGAAAATTCTAATCAAACCAACTCAGAGTGTTTAGCCATAAGTTAGTACTCATAAGCAACAAGAAGTGTAGAAGAAAATTATTCCTAACCCTTTTACAATCCCCTTTATTAGGTTCTAAAAGTTTAAAATAATTGGCAAACTGTGAATACAAACCTGTCTAGATATAGATTACTATGTCTATAGGTATGATTAGATAATGCTCAAGGTGTTGCAAGTCAAAATACAAAACAAGGAAGCTGCAAATTCATAAATTAGAAATATGGCAGGCTTGACTGATTGAGAAGATAGTTCAATCGATCTAATTGTGTTTCTACAGAATTAAATTAAGGCCCAACAGCCCATTGATCCATCATATGATTAGGGTTTCATATCTATTTCACTAAGTATATAAAGAAAACTCTAAGACACATTTTAAAAAGAATTTGAAACTTCTCTTTTGAGATTTAAAAGGTTTTGCGTCTTCTCCTTTCAAAGTCACCATTGAAAATCAATCTACATATTATTAGATTTGGTAGATTTGAAGTTGTTGCATACCAATCTCCAAAGGTGTTGCATTTAAACCTTCAAGGATGGTCTTGGAGTCGTAGATTGGAGATCTAAAGCATGAACTGGAGGTTCATGTTGGAACAGACCCACATTTTTGGAGTTTCATTTGAAAATAAATTTTTTTTCTACTACCACTTCTTTTTCAAAATTTTAGGGCTCCCCTTCCACTTGGGGCCTTAGGCAATGGCCTAATTGGCTAGTGGAAGGGTCGGCCCTAATTGGAACCCAAAGTACCACTACAAAACCCACAGTCACGATTATCCAAATCAAACCAATCCCAAAACCCACTGCTAAGCTAGACCAAATCAAATCTAGCCACCTAAACCCCAAACCCACACGCCACCACCTTTGAAACCGAATCTGTCATCATTGACGCCATGAGGTGACCCCACCACGAGATCAGTGTTATTGTCCCTTGAAGAGCACTGCCCAAATCGAAGAAGTATCCAAACAAATGGTAGATCGGGTTCGAATTCATACCCACAAACAACTATTTACGTACACAAAAAATTCACTGCACCCAGACAACTATACTTAAGGTTCACAAACCCACATCCTAAAAACACTAAAAATTACAACAAGTCCCACCTCTTCTCAAGCCCAAACCCATCATCAACGAGACCCACAAACAGAGATCCACTGCCATCAATTAAAAAAAAAAAATTAACCCACAGAGAAATTCCAAATTAAACTCAACAACCAAACCCAACAAATATCCCAAGCCAAACCTTAAATACAATTGTGGAGAAACCAAGGCCCTGTTTGGTTATAAAAAGTGGTATATTCACTTTTCATTTTCTATTTTCTATATTCAAATTCTAAAACTGAATATAGAAAAAGAGGACTCATTTTTACATTTGAGGGTGTTTGGTAAATTATTTTAAATACATAATTTGGGTATAAATTTCATCATACACGGTTTATTATTGTTTTCTATTTTGTTTTTAAAAGCTGCTTTTTTCACTTACACACACTCACATCAATCAAGTGGGGCCCTTTGCATTTTCACAATATTTACGTAATTGCCGTTGTATTTGTTTTCTATGAAAACGAAAACACTGAAAAGGTGTTTTCATTTTTTTTTATTCAAATCCAACTTTTAAGATTTGAAAATGAAAACCGAGTACAAGTTCTTAAACCAAATAAGTTTTTTGTGGTGGGTCTAATTGAAAATTGAAAATGAAAACAAAAAACACCACTTTTTTCAGCTAACCAAATAGGCCCCAAGATTCACTGCCAATTGTTGTTAGGAAACTAGTGATTTCTAGTGGAGATGGATGAGAATTGTAAGGGAATGTAGGGGAAATATAAGGGAATTGATTTAATTCGAGGTAGTTACCAATCATAGAGAAAGAATAAGATTAAGAGAGAGAGATGCACTAAGCAATTGGTTTATTCTTCAATATCCAATATTGAATTACAATTATGTATTTAAAGGAGATTAGCTCTAATCTCATTGGCCCACATGGCCTAAGATAATTGACTAGTTAATTGAACATGTGCTTTAAGAATTAAGCCATGTGTTAAATGATCTAAATATGCTCAAATCCTAACTAACTCATCCTAATCTCAACTAACTAACTAACTAACTAGAAGTGATCGATGGAACTATAGAAATTATTATGATATTAGGATGTTACATTGAATATGAGATTCCTAACAATTGTGGTAGTTGTGGGTATCGCCTAATGAATCATTTTGGTTATAGTGGTGGTTTGAGAGAGAAAAGAGGTTTGAGATAGAGTCAAGGAGGAACGAGAGAGAAGAAAGAGAAGGGAGAGTAAAAAAAAAAGTAATGAATAGAACGCTGTTAAGGGACCAAATTGTGCATATGACCAACTTGGTTAATTTTGAAAAGACTTGCATGACATTAGCTTAAACCTTAGAATATATTAGTGTATTTTACCCTTCTCTTTTTATTTTATACCATCCTAATACAACAGCACAATGAGATAAAAGGACCGACTTTCACAAGTAATTCATTCAAATAAATCCAAAAATGCATTCAATTATATACTGAATTTTCCATGTTTAGGTGGTTAACTATGTCTGTGTATGGATTCAACGTTTATTTTTTGCACAATTCAAGTGAGTGTGTGCAATTACTATTAGATTGCGAATACAAGTGGCTCACCTCTTCCAGGAATTTCCGTTTTTCACTTTTGGATAGCTTCTAGGAATTTTCGTATGCAGGGGCGGTCTGTACACATGCCCACATGAAAAAGCAACAAAAGTTTGGTTTGAAAGTCCAAAAAATAATAATAATAATAATAATAAAGAAACAAAAGAAGAAGAAAGAGACAAATGTCACTCACTTGTTTGTCAATGTCAGAAAAGTAACTGAAAGTTCAGATAGTGTGAAAACACGACAAAAATGGGCTTTTGCCCTTTTCGCGAAGAAAAAATCAGCATGTTGCTCCCTTTCCCAAACTAATTAGGGAAATGCCCATTTTTTGAAACTCAATTTTCTTAAAATCGAGTTAAGCCCTATAGCGACGTTTTAAGGAAATATAGTGACGTTTTTAAGGACCTATAGCGGCGTTTTGTAACTTGAGTTCCATGAAGTCGAGTTATAGGTAAAAAAAGGTTGAGTTACAAAGTGCCGCTATAGGTCCTTAAAAGGTCGCTATAGGCTCTCCAGAATTTTTTTTTTTTGAAACTCGATTACAAAGTGCCGCTATAGGTCCTTAAAAGGTCGCTATAGGCTCTCCAGAAATTTTTTTTTTTTGAAACTCGATTTTGAAAAAATCGAGTTTCAAAGAGGAGCATTTCCCTAATTAGTTTGGGAAAGGGAGAATTTGCCCATTTTTTTTGTGCGAAATGGGCATTTGCTCATTTTCGTCGTGAAAACACTATTGTTTGTTTAGACCCCTAAATAAAAACTTACGGCTAGATTGCTTTTACCCTACTTAACTAAGTGTGGAATAAGAGTAAGTGTAACGAAATGAAACTGAAACAACTCTCTAAGGCATAAGCAAATACAATGAACAATAAATTTAAAGCTTAAAGAGTAAGAGAAGAGAGATGCAAACAAAAGATAATACCGAGACGTGTTATCAAAAAGGAAATTGAAGTACTCAACAAAAAACCTCTCCACGACCCTCTAAGCCGAATTAATCCACGAGTGATTAAAGTTAGAGTACACGGATATCAAAAAGACCCTCCAAGCCTATTCTACCCAAAGTTCTTGAACCCTCCAAGTTTCAGTTACCAACGGATTTCACCGAGCCATGTCTTCACTAGTTATCCAAATCCTGCAATTAGCTCTAAATTGCATCCGCCAATCAATGGCTTCTCCCAATGCTTCCCACATGCGCCAAAACTTCGTTCAACACTTAGATTGGGTGAGGTAAGTGTTTGGGCTAAGAACCTCTCAAGGATTTGTAATTGGAGAGGTAGGAATAGAGAAAAACTAAGGGAAATTGTGTAGATGATTCTGGGTTTACAATCTCTAACTCTCAAGTGTTTTGTAGGGTGCTCTCTCTAAAAGTCTCCTTACAATTTTGTGGGTAATGTGGGCTTATATAGTGTCGGTAATAAATGAGAAAAACACTCTTTAAAAAGTTCCAGGCAAAAAGTTTCGTGGGTCACTCGTGAGTTGGCCAAGTCGCTAAGTGACTCGCAAAATACAGCCTGGCAAAAGACAATTCAGATTCCAGCATGTGCTTTTCATGTGGCCTTTCGCGAGTTGTCTAGTCGCGAGCCAGTCGCAAACTTTACTGTCTTCACAATTCTTCACCATACTCTCACACTCAACTCTTACAACAAATCCCACAAACATATAGGGAAATGATTGAACAAAAATACAATCCAATTTGACACGGAATCAAAGCCAACAAAAACATAGTTGTAAATCACAACTTTACTGTAACAAAGTAGGGGAAGGAAAAAAAATCTATCTCTGTGTATTTTCACAATAACTATTAAGTGACAAGTTGTTATTAACTGCTATTATTGGATGAAAAAATAATTTTAGTAATAGATTTAAATTAAAACCAATAACTTATCACATAGAATTTGTTGTAAAGTGTTGTAAAAATATTGTGAATGTAACACAACTCAAAGTAAAAAAAAAAAAAAAGCATTCACATTCTAACTACTTTATTTATTTTAGGACATTAGTTGGGTCTCCATTTGACATAATATGGACTCGTGTTCAATTTTTACCAACTCTAGCATACTAACTAACCCTTACCCTTTATTTGATAGGATATTACTAATAGATGCCCTTAGTGCATTCATAATAAACTGTTTTAGGAAAAAAATTGATTAGATAATGAAAAAGTAACTAATTTTTTGAAAATTTTTTATAAAAAGTTTTCTATAATGGATGCCTTAAGGACATTCATTAACTTGACCCTATTTTATGTTACTGCTTTAACAATACATCTTACATTTTATACTCTATTTTCCTATAAGATTAAAATAATATTAGTAAAAAAATAATATTGTTTAAGATATAAAGGTTGATTAACATTATTTTAGATATTAGTCTAAAAAGTAGATGTTGACGACTAAATTTAGAGTTTGAAATAAATCAAACAAGTAAAATAGTTTCACAAATGTGAATTTGTATTGATGAATATGTGGTACAATTCTCTATAATTACAAAAGAGTGATCCTTTGATTCGATCTCCTTAAAAGACTTGTTGATCGGGATTGTAATAATGTGATTTTGACTTCAACACCAAATATCCTTCAATTTGGCTGAAGGGTGGATCGAAGACCCTTGAAACAGAATTACAATGAATCTCTGGCTATGAAGTTGTTAGAAATTCTTTGTTCTTCATGTTCTTTGAGTTTTCTTTGTGCGTTCTTCATCTTCAAAGGTTTGTGGTGGAAGTTCTTCAGTGCTTTGGAGGCTTAAATCCGTAGAGCTTTCCTGATTTGTGGTTTGTTGAGATTTATGGAGGCTTTTAAGTTTGATTTCATCAAAATTTAAGATCTAGACAAATAGTTTGGATGGTTCTACTTCGAATGTTCTTCAATTTTGAGGTTGAAGTTTTTGAAGGCTTTGAGGCTTGATTCCTGCAGAGCTTCTGTATTTTTGAGTGCTTTTAAATTTTCTTTAATGTTGCTTATGCTCTAGATGTGTTGGTGTGTAGAAATGTCTTAGGAAGGCTTCTATTTATAGGAGTTTAGGGGTGGGTGAGCGACACGTGGTGAAATCTGGTTGGTGACATGTGTCACAGTCTGATTGGAAGAGCTTTAAGACTTTTTCTCCCAGACACGTGAGATCTTTGATTTGCTGAAATGTCTTGATTTTCAAGGTGACACATTTTAGCACCCGATTGGAATGCTTATGTCATTGCTTACATGCACCGGGCTGCTTGTGTCATTGCTTACACACATCGAGCTGCTTATGTCATTGCTTACTCGCGCCAATGTGTGATTATATTTTTGCATGCTTTTTATGCCTTTATTTCAACGACACTTGGCCAATTACTGTTACTTTCTAAACAGTGATAGCATAAGTTAGTAGCAGTACGTGGTGCTTTGTAATTGGCCGTACTTTGTGGACTTGGTATTATGATATGTCAGCTTGTGATAAGTCGAGAATTTTCCCTCTTTACAGTAGAAACATGTTGGGAAATTTAGACCCCAGTTGATAGAATTAACAAGTTCTAAATCCAAGTTGTTAATTAGGTTTATTATGTATAAAACTTGTTAAAACAAACAAATATCAATATCATGTCAAAAATAAGTGCAGCGGAAAAATAAATAAAACAAGATATAATGTCACAGGAAAACTAATGAAACAAACTAGTTTCATAGTAAAAAAACCTGGGGGGAAACCTTCCTGAAAAGTAATTCACTATAGTAAAGAGAAGTTTCAGATCTAGTACCAAACATTTGTCCCTAGACTCTACAATCCCCGAAGATGAACTTACAACAGAAACCTTTTACCGCTTCAGAACCTCTGAACGCTTCAGAACCTCTGAACTCTTCAATATATGAACGCCACCCTTTGATGCACGAATCCTAGTACGTGACTAACCAATTGCGCGGATCCCAGTACGCGACTTCAATCACCAACTAGAGAAGAAGATGTTGGCTGCAAAGTTCTTCACTTCATCAACAATGAAAATCAAGAAGCACTTGGTTACAAAACCCTAAGACGCAAAGACGCGGTAGCTTCTATCAAAGAGAATAAGGCTTCGGTCACCTTTTGCATATGTTCTCTTTGTATTCTCTTATGTGACGGTCTCTAAAATAAGCCTTATATATGTCTAGGGTTGTTAGAAAAGAAACCCTACACAAATACATAAGCATGGACCGAAAATCAGATCTGAAAATTATGATTTCCTTAACTTTGATAGATACCTCGATAGATAGTATTTGTCAAGCCTTATTAAACCTTGATAGATAGCTATCTGTCGAGTAGCTGTCGAGCTTTAATGAATCAACACTTCTTCACTTGTTTCTTGGGCTGATTTGCATGGCTTCAATACTAGACTTGAACTCTTGTTCTTTGAAGTATTAAACACATCCTAGATCTACCCAAATACAAGTAAAGTGCGTTTTGTCAAAGGATTAGCTAACTAAATAAATTATGTCCTTAACAAAACATACAAAAATCTCGACAGTGTTAAAACATTGAACTTGGGATTTTTTTTTAATCGTCGGTGGTACAAATAAACAAAAAATAGCTAAAAACACATTTTAGGTGACATTATTGCTCAAAGATATATTGGAGAGGGTGATGACTCAAGACTCAAGAACATGCGACTATGTGAGTTTGATTGCCACCAACCCTAATAGAAAATGAATTTGATGGTTCATAGAAAATGAATTGTTGACTGAGTTATGCTGGTGCCACAACTTGTTGCATAATTTGTGCCACAACTCGCCCATGTGGTGAGTTGTGAGCAGTGGAGGGGTGTCCCTATATGCACCCACTATCACCCCTTCACCACTCTCAACTCGCCACGTGGATGAGTTGTGGCACTAGCATAACTCTTGTTGACTTGACCCATCTTCTCATCACGCATGCTTCCATTACCAATTTACCATACGGGGCTAGGGCCTACCTCTTTGTGAAAAGGAAAAAGCATATTCCTTTCATATGCATTAATAAAGTTGTTTTTTTTTTTTGTTTTTTACTTTTTTCAGTTTTTTCAGTCACACTAGCAATTTCCTAAACCTCTAACCTCATTGTTTAAGCTCATCCATTTTCTTCATGGCTTTAATTTCATTAGCAGCTTCTTCTTCTTCCTCCTCCAAGGGATGGAAATATAATGTTTTTCTCAGTTTTAGAGGCGAGGACACCCACACAAAATTTACAGACCATCTATATGCTGGTTTGATGCAGAAAGGAATATCAACTTTTAGGGACAATGAAAAACTCAAGCAAGGAACACTAATTGCCCCAAAGCTCTTGAAAGCAATAGAAGAATCAAGATTTGCTGTTGTTATTCTATCAAGAGACTATGCTTCTTCAAGGTGGTGTTTGATTGAACTAACAAAGATCGTTGAGTGCATCAGGAGAAAGCGAGAATAAAAAAAGGATAGGTGCAGAGACTAGAAAAGACGAGGATGGTAGTTCTACCTATTTTTCACTATGTAGATCCTAGTGATGTGAGGAATCATAGGGGGATTTTTGCAAAAGCCTTTGCTAAACATGAAGAGAGTTTCGAAGATAATTTAGAAATTGTACAGACATGGAAAGCTGCTTTGACAATGGTTGCCAATCTTGCTGGATGAGATTTAAAGAATAAGGAAGAAATTCTTTGGAATAGTGTTATTTATGGCCAACTTTTTTTTCCTGAATTTATTTATCATTACTTACTTCTTCTTTTTTTTTTTTTTAAATACATGGCCACATGATGAGAGAGTACAAACGTATGAATATAAAATTTTAGTCTAACTCTATTAAAATCCTAGTAGGACTAGAATCTTGTCACACAAGTACATTATTACACAGACTTGGGCCTTACAACAAATTTGTCCCCAAATAGCTCTAAAATTTCCATATAATACATCCAGCAATGAATTTCTTTGTCCCTTGTAAACTTTGGGAATTATAATCTTAAATTGGACTTTGGATAAACCTTTGCATAGTTTGGCATGGTAGACCCTATATTACCCAATACTAGCCGCAGACCTACGCGATGCATGTGAATATAAATATTATGTAATGAGGTGTAATATATAAAAAGTTACTATTACTTTAAGTATTGTCTATTAAAAATAATTTCTACAAATTTTTTTTTTAATTTTTTTTATCTCTACAAATATATCATTTTATTATTATTATTATTATTTTTTATGTTTGATTAATATTTTCTTAAGGTGAACCATATTCTTCTAACTTCTATTGTAGTGTATTATATTTGCTTAATATACAACTAAACTTTATAAGTTTCAAATTTATTATTCAAATTTCTCATCTCTTAAGGAATAAGGAAATTATTATAATAATCAAAACTCATTACAAAATTACAATTTTATCTTAGCCAAAATAATAATGAAACTAAAGGAATAAATAATAGGCTTTATAATGATTTATTACTCAAACAATTGGTAGACATATTCAAATTCCTGTTTCCAAAAAAACTAAGTATTAACCTAAACTAAAATTCAACCAAAGTTATAAAAGGAAAATGGAAGACTTTCTTATGGGATATCAAAAATAAAAAAAACACAATACCAAAACACATATTAAAAAAAAAACCATCAACCTTAATTAGAATTATAAGAAAGAACAAAAATTCACCGAAAGAAAGTAGAGAGAGAGAGAGAGAGAGAGAGAGAGAGAGAGTACTCATAGTTTTGTGTGGGAAAAATATGGATTGAGTGGGAAAACGATATTAAATTTATACAAAATAAAATGGGTAGAAGAAGAGTCAAAATATAAAAAAGAGGAAGGAAGTATAACAGTAAAGTAGTGGGGAGATAAAGAGGCAAAAAGAAAAGGGAAAGGTTGGAAGAAGTGCAACAGTACGTGTGTGAACTAATAGGGAGAAGAAGTGTTTTATTTTATTTTTTTTGAAAATAGGGAGAAGTAAAGTTTAAATTGAGAAAAGAAAATGTAGAAAATAAATGAATGACGTAGCTGCTAATGTGACTCAACAGGAGTGGAGCAACAATAAATATTATGCTTCAACTTTTAATAATATATAAACAAGTACTTTCTATTAAAAAAAAAGATTTCTACAAGTATTTTTTTTATCTCTACAGATATATCATTTTATTATTATTATTTTTTTTTTATGTTTGATTAATATTTTTTTAAGGTGAACCATATTCTTCTAACTTCTATTATAGTGTATTATATTTGCTTAATATACAACTAAACTTTACAAGTTTTAAATTTATTATTCAAATTCCTCATCTCTTAAGAAATAAGAAAATTATCATAATAATCAAAACTCATTACAAAATTACAATGTTATCTTAGCCAAAATTAAAATGAAACTAAAGGAATAAATAGTAGGCTTTATAGTGATTTAGAACTCAAACAATTGGTAGGCATATTCAAATTACTGTTTCCAAAAAAACTAAGTATTAACCCAAACTAAATTCAACCAAAGCTATCAAAGGGAAAGAGAAGACTTTCTGATGAGATATTAAAAAAAATACAATACCAAAACACATATTAAAAAAAATACCATCATCCTTAATTAGAGTTATAAGAAAGAACAAAAATTCACCGAGAGAGAGAGAGAGAGAGAGAGAGAGTACTCACAGTTTTGTGTGGGAAAAATATGAATTGAAGGGGAAAACGACATCAAATTTATATAAAATAAAATGGGTAGAAGAAGAGTCAAAATATAAAACAGAGGAAGGAAGTATAACCGTAAGGTAGTGGGGAGATAAAAAGACAAAAAGGAAAGGGAAATGTTGGAAGAAGTGTAACAGAGTGTGTGTGAACAAATAGGGAAAAGAATAGTTTTTTTTTTTGAAAATAAGGGGAAGAAAAGTTAATAAAGAGAAAAGAAAATATAAAAAAATAAATTAATGACGTGACTACTGATGTGGCTCAATAGGAGCGTAGCAACAATAAATACTATGCTTTAGCTTTTAGTAATATATAGAATATAGATGAGCAGAAAGACACGAACTTGGTAATCCTCATTCTACTAGTGACTCGCGGAGTCCTTAGCTTTGGTTTTTTATAAACTACTGGCCTACTTGTAGTTTTTTCATTCGAATTCCTGCCTCCAATTTATAGTTTATGTTTCCTGCAAAATCGTCTTGATAAGCATGTAAAAATTTCCAAAGCAAGAGGTTAGCGAAAAGTAGAATTATATAGTTAATACTTCAATTGTTTAATCTTTTTTTTTTTTAATGAAAAAAAAGGGCGCATGAAAATAGCAATCCTAGAAATGTACAACAGAGGACTAAATCTAATTAGGCAATCTCAATGTGGCCGAACGAAGCTAAGACTATGCTTATGTTGAATGTTTTGTATCTAAATATGGCTAGCCCTACCTCATCATTTTTTTTTTTTTTTTTGCAGGCATGAATCAATAGTTATCCAAGAAATCATTGGACGGATATTTAGTGAGTTGTATGGTAAATTCTCAAGTGTTTCTGAGGACCTTGTTGGAATGGACTCCTGTGTGGAGGAAATATTGGATTCATACTTAGGCGAAGGGTTGGGTGGTCTTCACTTTGTTGGGATATGCGGGATGGGTGGAATAGGCAAAACAACACTTGCAGGGGAAATTTATAAAAGAATTTTTGGAAACTTTGAAGCTAGTAACTTTATTGCTAATGTTAGAGAAGAAACTAAAAATCAAGGTCTAGTTTCTTTACAAAAACAACTTCTTTCTAAGATCCTCATGCAAAGTGAAATAAATACATGGGATGTTTGTGAGGGAATCAATATTATACAAAATACACTATGTAGTAAAAGGGTTTTTATTGTTCTTGATGATGTGGATGATGAAAAACAATTTGGAGCATTAGCAGGAAAGCATGATTGGTTTGGTCTAGGAAGTAGAATCATTGTAACAAGTAGAGATAGCCATTTATTTGTAAGATGTGGTGTGAATGATATATATACAGCTAAGGGGTTGAGTAATGATGATGCTTTGCAAATTTTTAGTTGGGGAGCTTTTCATAAACCTTATCCTGAAGAAAATTATGTGAATTTGTCTAAGGACTTTGTGAATTATGCTAAAGGCCTTCCTTTAGCTCTTAAAGTTTTAGATTCGTCATTGTTTGCTAAAAGAACAAATGATTGGAAAGTGCCCTAGATAAACTAAAAGAAGAACCTAATAGAAATTTTTTTGATATACTTCAAATAAGTTTTGATGGGCTAACAAATTCACAGAAAGGATTGTTTTTAGATATCACATGTTTTTTCAAAGGAGAGAACGAAGATAGCATAAGAGATATATTGGAAGGTTTTGGCTATTATCCAGAGTACAATATTGGTGTTCTTGTGGACAAATCTCTCATAACCATTGATAACACAAGAACTTTGTGGATGCATGATTTGCTACACGATATGGGTCAAGAAATCATTCGTCGTGAATCTCCTAAAGAGCCTGGTGGACGTAGTAGGTTGTGGTGTTACGATGATGTCATTCATGTATTGAAGAATAATATTGTAAGTTGACTAATATAAACTTGAACTTAAATAAGTATATATATATATTATTATTAAATATTTTAGGATATTACTGATTATTCTAATTTCATTGTTTTTGGTTATTAGGGAAGAGAGGTAGTTGAAGGCATAATGCTAAACATACCTGTTTAGAAAAAGGAACAATTGAGTGCTGAAGCTTTTTCAAAGATGAAGTTTTTGAGATTGCTTAAATTGGTAATGAGGAACTTCAACAAAACTGCATAAATGGTACAATGCAACTTTCAAAAGACATTCTTAGAGGTATGGTGCAACTTCCACAAGGTCTTAGTTATCTATCTAATGAGTTATGTGTTCTTGAATGACATGGATATCATTTAAAATGCATACCAGCCAATTTCCAACCAAACAAACTTGTTGAGTTGAGAATGCATTGTAGTGGGATCAAACAACTATGGAAAGGAAATATGGTAAGATTTTAATTATGCAAATGTGCATTTTATTCCTTTTCATTAAACCTTGTCTTTGTCTAATTATTTATTGGTTTATAAAAAAATTTAGATGAGCTAAAACTCATAGACTTAAGTGGCTCTCAAAACTTGATTGAGATCCCGGACCTTAGTGGAGCCCCAAAGCTTAAGCAATTGATTCTTTGACATTGTATAAGACTATATAAGATTCACTCATCTCTTGGAGATCTCAAACAACTAATTCAATTGGATCTGAATGGTTTCAAATGTCTCAAAAGCCTTCCTCACAAGGTCAACTTGGAAGCACTTGAAATTTTCAATCTTGGTGGTTGTTCAAGATTGAAGAAGTTTCCAGAAATTGTAGGAGATATGTCACGCTTGTCAAAACTTTGTTTGAGTGAGACTATTATAAACGAACTACCATTCTCTGCGGAGTATTTAACTAGTCTTATTGAATTGGATCTAAGAAATTGCAAAAATCTTTTTAGTCTTTCAGATGCCTATTGTTGTTTAAAATCTTTGAAAATTCTCAATTTATCTGGTTGTTTAAAATTTAATGAACTACTAGAGAATTTGGGGAATATCAAAGGTCTGGAGATGCTAGACGTGAGTGGAACTGCTATAACAAGGCTACCTTCATCTGTTGTTCACTTAAAAAATCTTAGGGTGCTATCTCTCTGTGATTATGTGGGGCTATCGTCTAAATCGTCTAACATGCTTCTTAGTTTTCCTTTAATGCAACCAAGAAGTAGTCCAGATCTTATGGGCATGTTACAAGGCTTATGTTCTTTAACCAATCTGGATCTAAGCTATTGCAATCTTCAGACAATTCCTAGTGTTCTTGGGTGCTTGTCATCTTTAGAAGTATTAAATTTAAGAGGAAATAGTTTTGTTTGCCTTCCTGAAAGTATCATTCAACTATCTAATCTGCAAAACCTTTTTTTGGGTGGTTGCACTCAACTTCGAATGTTTCCTAAGCTTCCATTAAATATTGACTATATCGATGCAATAGGGTGTACCTCACTAGAAACACTATCATTAAGACTAGAATATGATTTTCAGCCGATTCCACATCTTCTCCATTGCCGCAAATTGATTAAGTATCAACGCAAGCGTGACTTGTTGTCAACAATGCTGAGACGTTATATCATGCTGAGAGTCTCTTGCATATGAAGTTCTAAAAATCAGGATTTGTTTGTTTCAGGGACGCTCTCAGCTAAGTCGTTATATCATTCAGGTTCTCTCTCTCTCCCTCTCTCTCCCTCTCTTGCATGTGAAGTTCTAAACATCATGATTTATTTGTTTCAGGGACACTCTCAGCTAAGTCGTTATATGATTATAAAGGTCTTTCTCTCACTCTCTCTCTCTACCTCCCTCTCCCTCACTCTCTCTTGCATGTAAAGTTCTAAACATCATGATTTGTTTGTTTCAGAAATGATCTGAGTCTATTTCATATCTCATAATTCCTGGAAGTGAAATTCCGAATTGGTTTAAGCACCGAAATGTGGGGGTTTCAGTGAATCTGGAAATGCCTTCACATTTATTATTATGTAACAAATTGATGGGAATCGGTGTGAGCGCTGTTTTTGGATTCTACCACCATCATCCACTTTACCAACTTCATAGTGAAGAGGGTCTTCTATGTCGTGTTAAAATCAATGAACATGAACCTATTAGATTGAAGGGCATTTCATTATCCGAGGAATTTGGTAAGATTGAATCGTATCAGGTTTTTCTGCAATTTTTTCCCTCTATATGCTTCGAAAGACCCTTGAAAGACATATTGAATCAAGCGGATGCTTATGCATTCAGCCAAATTGAGGTAAAATTTAGAACCTTAAATAAAGTGGATCTAAGGTTGAATAAAGCGGATCCTTATGCATCCAGCCAATTGGAGATTTCGAAATGTGGAGGCCATTTGTTTTTTGAGCAAGACATTGAAGATCTCATACAATCTAAGGTTGAGTCTAGCAGTTGCATAATCACTCCATATGAGGATAATGATTTAGACGATTCAGAGAAAGATTCTAAAATTAACGGAAGCCCTGATGACGAACCACCACATCTGAAGTGGATAGAACATCCTAATCTAATTGAAAACTGGATTGGGAATTTACGCACATAAAGGCCAAAGGTAACTCTCTAATTGTGAGGAAGAGGAATCCAAGGTAACTTTATAATTATTATTATTATTATTATTATTATTATTATTATTATAGAATAAACAATTTGATTTTAAAAATGAATTTTTGTCTAGAACTCTTGGCGTGTTTGTGTGTGGCAACTGGCAAGTAAGCTCTCGTTGAATATTAGTGATTTCTATCATTAATTGTGTTGTTGCTGATCAGAATAGTCCTTATTGTTTTACCATAAGCAAAATTTTATTTATTTAGTAAAATTTGTTTTCTTTTCCACTCAATGCCAGATGGCAAAGACGATTGTACTACTGTCTTTGAGCGTCTCTGGGGTTGATGCTGATGATGATGGAGTGGAACTGGGTTTGGTGCTATTTCTGTTTGGCTACAAGGAAACTTGAGGTAAATTTATGTAGAAATGGTAAAAAGGTTTTGAATTATATGGGCTGAAATAGTCGTTCCAGACTTATTTCTTGAGTTCTTAATTTTTTGGTTTCCCCTCAGAACATATAATTTTTTTTCTTTATCCTATAATTTTCATAGAAACTTTTCAGAACACATAAGAACCGCTCAAGCAAACCAATTGTGTATGGCTTTGTTGGCAATTTCTTTCCTTTAAAAAAATGCATTTTTTTCCAAGAAAATAGGAGCTAATTGAGAGTTATGTTGTTTTGTATATATGTTTTCTAAAGGTACCAATTGGAGCTATGTCAGAAAACTTTGGAGGAGAATATTATTGTTTATTTGGGGATGACCACATTGCTGTAATGCTTATGCACGAGTTGGGTCAGTTGATAAGGAAGCCCCAGAAGATGACCTTCTTTAGCTTTCTTATGCACGAGTTGGGTCAGTAGCTCTGGTTCAGCAGGTGAGCTACTATCTATCATGTTGGTTTTGTAATTTGATGTTCTGTTTTGGCTTGGAATTAAGTTTGAGACAATATTTGTAGTTTATATGGTTGGTACATTGCACAATAATGAAGTGATGTGCTCTCTGGCTTGGCTGAGGTTGTAGGTGTCTAGGCCGTGAGAAGGCGGTAGGGTCATTGTGTTTTAGTGCTTATGTATGCAATTTCTTATTTTGATTCTAGATTTTAAAAAGGGTCTTTCTGAAGGTAGTTTGGCATTTTATCAATAGAACCTTGATTATACTATGAACTCATGACCCCTTGAAATATATAAACAAAATCAAAATAGGGCTAGACTACCAGAAAATACAAAAGCCTCAATTCCTAGAACTGAGGATTCAATTTCTAGAAATTAACCAACCTTGAATGTGCAGAAGTTTGGGCTTACTCTTTTAACAGCAAGGTGATATCACTGATATGTAGTGTTTTAGCAAGCAATAAAGGATTGTCTGGCCTCTTTATTTGTTAATTAGGGTCTCATTCATCAGTTGATGATTGATAATAGCAAAAGAAAAATGCAAAACTATAATTTTGATTTATGAGGCATGACCCAGTAGCACAAGAAGCTCTAATGAGGAATTTCACCTTGAGAGACTAAGATAACCCACTGATGCCATTCTTAAAGATATGGGAAAACAAGTCTTAGAATAACCTCTCCACTACTTGCACAGTTGTCTTCAGTACTGTTGTGCTCTTCCTTCTGTCATAAATTTAAATAAAATTTCTCATTTATTTCTCATTCTCTTTGTGATTTGGTGAGTAATGACTTTTCCATGGATACCTTTCACTCATATCAGCTCTGCCTCATTTAATATATATATATATATATATATATATATATATATATTTCTTCTTTATTAGTTTTCATGTAAATCAAATTTTCCATAGTTGAATACTTTCCTACATGATCTCCACCTTACAAATAAATTATTCGAGGGATGCGGATGATGTGTTGAGAATTAGATTGGAACTGACAGAATAGAAATTTAAATTAGAATATGTGATTGCCAGCACTTACATCATTAGTAGTCATAGGAAGTAACTAATGAGAGAAGCATACTGCTTGTGTATATGATTTGTGTGATACTGGGCTAGTGCTAGTGTTCACAGACATTTTTATCGGACAATGTCTTAATTTGGAATTTTGTTGATGAATCTCATGTGCATGATTTATACTGTTCTCTGCATCTTGACCTGCACTGGAAAATATATCCTCAAGATTTAAATGGGCCTTATTATTCCTTAATTTTTGGTTTGGTTCTCCATTTTATAGGACATCAAATAGTTCTGCTTACAGTCATTGTGGATGTCCTTATTGTACATTATAAAATATTTACAATGTTATGCTAATATATTGGCTCTCAAGCTGTCAATTCTTTCTATTTTTATTTTTATTTTGGGGGCGTGGGGTGTGCATATTGCTGTTGACTCTACCTCTCCTGCAGATCATGCTCATGTAACTGGTCAAATGCCTGTGAGTTGACTATTTTCTTCTGGACGTAAAGAGGACTTGCTGATGACTGTGCAGTAATGCTGGTTGCTTCTGCTTCTGCTGATGACTGTGCTGTTAAGCCTTTGGCAAGTTCAGCTGCTAAGTGGGCAAAGAGGCGCTTTTCATAGGATGTATTCCAATTGAAGCTACTGTTGATAATGTGCAGTTGCATTTCAGTCAGTTTGGCTATCTTTTGGGTGTGTATCTTCCCAAGGTAAAGTAGCTGATTTTTGTCTAGATTAATTGAGAATGTGTGGATGGTTAGCTGATGAAAATATTACTGCATTGTATTTCTTAACAACTTTTTTCTAAATGCTTCAACCTCATAGCATCTGATAAGATGTGTTGTTAAACCAGCTTGGGTTTGTTCAAGGTTTTAAAATGGGCTTGCTTGCAGAGGATACTTTTACCACCTTATCTATATTGGCATAAATTCAATATTGCACACGGAAATCAAAGTGAAGAGATGACAAAGGATGTCAAGTTTTGGATGATGTTCGAAGGAAGTGGCTGCAACTCTATCCTAACCTAAACAGAGTTATCTGTTTTGGAGTGTACCACATTACATCATTCATGACTTCTAATTAAAAGCTTGCTAGTAGTGGGGTTTGTGATTGTTTTGTTTTTAAAACAAGATGTTGGGTAAGATTAGCACGAATATGATGCTGTAGTTTAGTCCGAAGACTCATATCTTTGTTTGGAATTGGGTTGGGATTATGTAACACTGTTTCCAAATGTAGGTAATCTTTTAATTTTTAGTTCAGGTGACCTTGTTGTAGTGGACTAGCTGAAGTCTCAGGGTTTCAAGTGTTTCTGTTGTATTGGCTTGTTTCATAACACTGTATAATTTATTAATATGTTTGATTATTGCATTTGTCATCGTCTCCCCACTGTATTTCATCCTAGTATTTTATTGATGGAAAATGCTGAAGTTGAACTTAGTTGTTTAGCATTTTTATTATACATAAATTTTCATTTGGTCTATCTTTTCATTATTGCTAAATCATGACTTACATGTTCCTTTCAAATCTTTAATAAAGCCTCTAAAATACTAGACCAATTGAAACCCTAGAATGTATGAAAAAAAATAGTTGAAAATCTATCCAAATTATCAATGATGAGTCATTTCCCCTAACAATCTGAGACTTTAATTTTTGTAAACTAATATCTTACATGATAGTATATTGTCAACATTAGTCACCAAAATTCAATTTACCAACTTTATATTTAGCTATGGATAGACTTATATCCAAGATAAAGATAAATACAACTTTGGATCAATTGGACTATGTTCTATATAAAACACTACTTTTATTGATAAGATAGATGGCCAAATTGACCGACTTTACATCCCTTTAACATTGCTTCCTTTACGCATATAGTATATAATAGAAGAAAAACCACACAATTTAACTATTTAGGAATTTGATCGATGGCACTTTCGGTATCTAAAGCATAAGCCCAAAAAAGTTCGGCCAAAATGGGCAAGTGCCCTTTTTGCGGAAAAAAAATAGCATTATGCCCCCTTTCCCAAACTAATTAGGAAAATGCCCTTTTTTGAAACTCGATTTTCTTAAAATTGAGTTAAGCCCTATAATGACGTCTTAAGGAGCTTATAGCAGCGTTTTGGAACTCGAGCTCTATGAACTCGAGTTATAGGTAAAAAAGAAAAAGAAAAACTTGCATGAAACCTGAGTTCATGGAGATCGAGTTACAAAATGCTGTTATAGGTCCTTAAAACGTCGCTATAGGCTCCTTAAAACGCCACTATAAGGCTCCAAATTTTTTTTTTTTTGGTAACTCGATTTTGAGAAAATCGAGTTTCAAAAGAGAGACATTTCCCTAATTAATTTGGGAAAGGGAGCATTTGCCCCTTTCTTTTGCGGGAAATGGGCATTTGCCCATTTTTGCCCCAAAAGTTCCTTAAATAAGTCCCAAGATCACCTGGGTATGTCACCTGGCTGTTTGCACATCACTTCTAGCCACTTTGTAATTTTCTGATGCCAAGTCTGAAGACGCATTTGCTAACTTTTGATATATAGCATGGTGAATACTAGCACAATATCCATATGTTGTTCTAGCACTCTGATTTGTGTCTGTGTAGCATTTAAGTAGTCAAACATTTGTTTCAAGTTTTGAGCTTGAGCTGAAGCACAGGCATCGATCATTATCTTTGCGAGTCCCATTACATCTGCAGTAGCACTTTCAGTATTAGAGAAAAAACACTTGTTGCAATCTTTAGGTTGTGGGGTCTTATAACATATGTCACTGTAACTATTTTTTGAAATTCCGTTAACCAGGTTCTGCTTTGTTGCTAAAGCAATAATGATAAAGGAAATCAACATTGAAATCGTTTAGAACAACGACATATATGTAGTTACAAAAAACCAGCACAAAGAAAAATAAATAAACTTGTATTAATAGAAAAAGATGAACATAAAAAAAATTAAAATTAAGAGGATATTTAATTGAACATGCTTTTCCGTGTGTTTCTTTGAGTATAAACACATACACCTAATGCGAGTATTAGATTTTTCCTAAAACATAATGTCTAATCTCAATCTTTTATCTTTATTTCAAAATCTTCTTTATATTTTAAAATTTATCAAAAAACATTTCTTACCGTCATTACCATGTGAAAATTTTTAAAGTGTAAGAATAATCTTGAAACATATATTAAAGTTTAAGAACCAAATATACAAATTAACCAAAAAGAAAAATAAAAGATTGAAACCCTTATGAGGAGAGCTAAACCTTTGGTTTTGACAAACTTCAATTTTTGGTTGACTACATATTTGGTGAGTTTGTAGGCCTTTATAGAGCTATCACCCTATGGTAAAAACTATTCCTCAAATAAATTTAAAAAAAAAAAAAAAAACCCTACGGTAAAAACTGAAAAATACATAGACATTATGGTTTTGATTTGGACTTTTTATAGACTTTCTTAAATTATTGAGATTAACAATTAGTTAGCAATCAGTTCAATAAATATTATTTTGTCTAAATAAAAACTGATTTCATTCTCTTTTAATTTTTATATAAATATCAAAGTTGATAATTATTATAGTTCTTAAGCGATATTTTTTTTTTATTGTGTTTGTATATGAAATATGATTATGGTAATTATTAATAAGTATCTGTAAGGATGTAGTTTGGTTCCTAAGCCCAAAAGGTAAAAGGATCTAGGCCCTAAGAGCTCACACTACAAGAAAACTGGGCTACTGCGGCGGGCCAAAACCGCCGCTAAAGCCCCAAAAACCGCCGCTATAGGTACATTTCACCTATTGCGGCGGGGGCTATTGCGGCGGTTCTACCCACCAGGCTTGTCGCGTCGTAGTATCTATTGCGGCGGTACAAAAACCCGCTGCTATAGATACGCTTTTTAGCGGCAGTTTTAGTCTATTGCGGCGGGCATAAAACTGCCGCTATACAACGCTCGAATTTGTTTCAAATGACTTTTAGCGGCGGGTCGTGCCCGCCGCTATTGTGTTCACCTTGTGATCAATACAATGTATTTGTAAAGAGTGGACTAGAAAACTAGGCTCTAATGAGTTGGACAACAATTATAGTGGGTCCAGATGACAAGAAAATAAGAATAAACTGGTTTTACCCAAAGAAAATCGTTATTGGCACAATCCGAGGAGACTAGTTCTTGTCTATATTTCTTTAGAATTTGGTTACAAGTCCAGTTGTTGTTGCTACAGTGTTTTTCCTCTCAATTCTTAGATAGATCCTCTATAATGGTTTTTCTCTACCTTATGTTCCTTTCTTTCTTTTCCATCTCCACCTTCCACGTGTAGGTCAAGTTGTTGGCCTTCATCCTTATCCCATCAACACCATCCTGAAGTCTCTGGGAGTAGCTGTGAGGCTGAATATTACTGTTCAGGTATCACTTCTACGTTAATGCGGCCAGAGAGATAGCTGTAGAGCATTCAATGAGGTGGTAACAGCTTTTTCTTAGATATTTCTTAGCTTCCCTTTATCCCATGCTTTCCTGATGTTTATCCTTATCAATAGAAGCCCCCAGAGTGTTACCCTTAATGGCAGACCACACCTTTTGACCTCTACTTTGATTAGCCGAGGTGTCGTTCGTCCTCGGACTTCCTTCCTGAACCCTCATGACTAGACCCCTTTCTTCATTCACTAACGTGGACTTTCGTAATGACGTTTATCCGTCTTCAAACTATTAGGCGTCTTCAGACAAGGCCCATGGCCCAATGCGCACTACTGGGCCTGTCACCCCTACAGTATCTATTATGATTATGTTGTTATATAGAATTATCAAATTTATAATTGTAATTATAAATGGGTATTATTAACTTATCAAAAAAATGACTAGGTATTTGTGAAGACTGTACTTTTATTCGAAAGAATTAAATATACAATTATGAATTAAATTTATAATAGCGGTAATTATTAATAGGTATTATTAACTTATCATAATAAAAAAAAATATGTGTTTATGAACACTGTCTTTTTATATGAAAGTGTTAAATATAAAATTATGATTATAATTAATATATATTTATTAGATTGAGTTTGTACTATATGCAATTAATATAAATTGCAAATTACACCCTTAAAGTTTGCAGGTAATTGGATTTTATACCCTGAGGTTTCAAAATTTGGATTTTACCCCTTGAAGTTTGGTGATGTTTGGGTTTTACAGCCCGACATTTAAGAATTTGGATTTTACACCCTATATTTTAGGAGTGTTTGGATTTTACTCCCTAAAGTTTTGGGATGTTTGGATTTTAAACCCTAAAGTTTCAAAATTTGGGGGTGTAAAATCCAAACAACCCTAAACATTAGAGGTAAAATCCAAGTTTTGAAACTTCGGGGTGTAAAATTCAAACACTCCAAACTTCAGGGGTGGTAAAATCCAAATTTTGAAACTTCAAAATGTAAAATCCAATCATCTCCAAACTTTAGGAGTATTGTAATTTGCAATTTACCCATGAAATTATATATTCTTTCATTTAAATGAAAAATGAGCAAAAATTTTAATTAATGGTTTCAATATGGAATATAATTAAAATTCAATAAAAAAGTATTACAATATTAACATGTAAATTGTGAGCACCTCCAAAGCTTATGTGACAAAATTCAAAATTCTTTAATTTTATGTAGTTCTTCTATCCATTGATCTTTCTTTCAAAACTGTATTTATATTCTATAATGTATCAAAAAATATTCTTACCCTCATTACTAAAGTGAAAAGTTTTAAAGTATGTATAAGAATGATCTTAAAAGACATGTGAAAGTTCAAGGACTGAATATGCAACTTAACCAAAAAGTAAAATAAAATAAAAAATTTGAAACCCTGTTATATAGAGAAGGAATTATGAGTTCGAAAGTATTGTAACTCAATTGATATCTTCTTGTGTTTTGACGAAGATGTCAAAGGTTCAAATCCTACCAACTTTTACTATCAATTATAATATAATAAATAATAGTAAACAAAGAAAGCTAAAGAAGGGCAATAAAGAGTTTGTTAATGTTTAGATCCCCGTTAAAACATAGATAGTTTAACCCAATAAAATATCCAAGTTGTGACTTAGGTTAATTATGCAAGTCTAGGTTAAACATACATCACATGCAATCATCACAGCAGAAATTAAATGATACAGGATGTGATGACCTAAGAAAAGCAATGAAACAACTTGTTTCAAGGTAGAAAACCTATGGAAAATTTAACCTAAACAATCCACAAGGCAACAATTCACTAATAGAATAAAAGTTCTTACAATAGACTTAACACTAAATCTTCTGCTATCTCATGTAGCACTTACTCACGTGAGCACACGCAGCTTTGAATCCATGGACACTTCTATTTTGAATCTATTGAACACAAATACTCCTATTTGTGACTCTAAGAACTCCACTAAAATACTTAGATCATCAACTATGGTTAATTTGATGTAGCAACTTTACTCCACCGAAACTAGCAATATGGATTTGATCTCTGGTAGGTACTTGTTGATTTAGAAGGTTATATATAGAACCTCATAGATCTCACAAGAGTAACTCACAAGACTTCAAAAATGTGTATTAGGGTTTTGCTTTTATACCTAACAGTATTGGACTCAAACCCTAAACGTTTTGTGGGCTATTGGGCCTTCTTTAAAATTCTACAGATCGCAATTTGGTTGGTCAAAGGTCTTTCTCGATCGGTCGAGCTCTTCAATTTCTGAATTCATTTTTCTATAGCTTGTACATTCTTGAATCTTGACTTGTATCAACTTAAGTAATGTCTAAAACTCTTCAAAAACACCAAGATCTATTAAACTAGTTTTTGTTCTCGGTTTGCTAATGTACAATATATTTAGAACTTAAACATTTAAGACTAAATATTTAGAACCTAACAGAGTTCATAGTAAGGGTAAATTAGAGAGGTTATGTATAGTCTTATACTTATTTGTTCGAATTGTCAAAGACTTATACTTTTGTGAATAGTAGTGCTCAATTTTAAAACTTTAGAGACAAAATATACTCATTTAAAATTTCAGTTCAATATTTTTCTTGTGTATGTCTTTATAGAGAAATGATGTAACATTTTTATTAATGATATGACATCTTTTTTTTTTATTTATTAAATATATACACATGCAATCTTAGACCTGAACCCGTTCCTATACCCCAATTCAAATTGAAACCCGAAAGACCTTCATAGTTTACCACAAATGCACGAGAGAGAGAGAGAGAGAGAGAGAGAGAGAGAGAGAGAGTACTATCCCGATCCACAAACCCTATAAAATTTGATACCCTTTTAAGTTTCTTTCTCATTTACTTTCCATATTAACTATTTCAAGTCTAGTGATTACTTGGTTTTGATTTGAGTCACTATAGATTACTTCACGTTTGTGTAAATTGAAAACCCTTTTGATTTTACCTTGAGTTGATAATTTGGATTTGTGTTATTACCTGGACGTAGATTATATTTTCAAGATTTTGTCCTAACTTAGTTAAGATTTTGAGGAGATACTTAAACCCTCATTGGAATTTTATGGATAGATACTTTACATAAACACCTAATAAGTTTGAGTTTTCTGAACTGCTGCATGGGTTTTCTGAAATGGTTAGTATTTCAAGCACTTCAAAAACTAGGAGTCTAGATTTGGTTTCAAGAGGTCATATATGAGATGGGGTAGGAGTGCTTGTGTTAAGGCTAGTTGCAGTGCCCTTTAGAGCTTGTTCAAAAACTTTAAACTAAAAAGGGAGGCACTGAATATATATAATGAACCTTTCAACATAAGAAGCACTGTAATTTGTCTCAAGTGTTGATTAGTTTACAATGAAAATTCTAATCGAACCAACCCGGAGTGTTTAGCCATAAGTTAGTACTCATAAGCAACAACAGGCGTACTAGAAAATTATTCCCAACCCTTTTACATTCCCTTTATTAGTTTCTAAAAGTTTAAAATAATTGGCAAACCATGATTACAAATTTGTCTAGATATAGATTACTAAGTCTATAGGTATGATTAGACAATGTTCAAGGTGTTTCAAGTTAGAATACAAGAATAAGGAAGTTGCAGGTTCAAAAATTAGAAATATGATAGGCTCGACTAATTGAGAAGATAGTTCGATTGATCGAATTGTGTTTCTATAGAATTTAAATTAAGGCCTTATAGCCCATTTATCCATCATATGATTAGGGTTTCAGATCTATTTCACTAAGTGTCCGTTTGGATACCGCTTATTTTGCTGAAAACTGAAAACTTATTGCTACAAACAATAAAAAATTAATTTCTGAGTTACTGTTTACTAATAAAAACACTGAAGCTTTACCTTAAAGTACTGTTCATATCCCATGAACATATGAATAGTTCAAGAGGCGCTGGTAAAAAAAAAAAGGTAAAAACGCCAAACGTGGATGCGGGCTCCAAACGGGTACTAAGTATATAAAGAAAACTCTATGGCACATTTTAAAGAATTTGGAACTTCTCTTTTGAGATTTAAAAGGTTTTGTGTCTTCTCCTTTGAAAGTCACCATCAAAAATCAATCTACATATTGTTAGATCTAGTAGATCTGAAGTTGTTGCATACCAGTCTTCAAAGGTGTTGGATTTAAACCTTCGAGGGTAGTCTTGGAGTTGTAGACTGGAGGTCTATGCGAAAGATCTAAAGTGTGAACTGGAGGTTCATGTTGGAACAAATCCACATTTTTGGAGTTTTATCTAAATTTTTTTTTTCTACTACACCTTTTTTTTCAAAATTTTGGGGCCTCCCTTCCACTTGGGGCCTTAGGCAATGGCCTAATTGGCCTAATGGAAGAGCCAGCCCTGATTAGAACCCAAAGTACCACTGCAAACCCACACTTATAGTTACCCAAATCAAACCAATCCCAAAATCCACTGATAAGCTAAACCAAACCAAATCTAGCCACCTAAACTACCAAATCCACATGCCACCACCTTTGAAACTGAATCTGTCATCATTGATGCCATGAGGTGGCCCCACCATAAGATTAGTGTTATTGTCCCTTGAAGAGCGCTGCCCAAATCGAAGAAGTATCCAAGCAAATGGGAGATTAGGTTTAAATTCTTACCCAAAAACAACTGTTTACGTACACAAAAAATACACTGCACCTAGACAACTATATTGAAGGTTCACAAACCCACATCCCAAAAACACTAAGAATTACAATAAGACCCACCTCTTCTCAAACCCAAACCCATCATCAATGAGACCCACAAATAGAAAACCATTGCCATCAATTAAAAAAAAAAAAAAAAAAAAACTAACCCACGGAGAAATTCCAAATCAAACTCAACCAAACCCAACAAATATCCCAAACCAAACTCAAATACAATTGTGGAGAAACCAAGGTCCTATTTGGTTATAAAAAGTGGTGTATTCACATTTCATTTTCTCTTTTCTATATTCAAATTCGAAAACTGAATATATAAAAAAATGACACATTTTTACATTTAAGGGTGTTTGGTAAGTTATTTTAAATACATAATTTGGGTATAAAATTCATCATACATGGTTTGGTATTGTTTTCTATTTTGTTTTTAAAAGTTACTTTTTTCACTTACACACACTCACATCAATCAAGTAGGGTCCTTTGCGTTTTCACAATATTTACAGAATTGCCACCGTATTTGTTTTCTATGAAAACAAAAACACTGAAAAATTGTTTTCATATTTTGTATTCAAATCCAACTTTTAGTATATTGAAAATGAAAACTGAGTACAAGTTCTTAAACCAAATAAGTTTTTTGTGGTGGGATTCACTGAAAACTAAAAATGAAAACAAAAATCATCACTTTTTTTAGCTAACCAAATAGCCCCCAAGATTCACCGCCAATCATTGTTAGGAAACCAGTGATTTCTAATGGAGATGGATGAGAATTGTAAGGGAACGTATGAGAAATATAAGGGAATTGATTTAATTCAAGGTAGTTACCATTTTATAGAGAAAGAATGAGATTAAGAGAGAGAGAGATGCACTAAGAAATTAGTTTATTCTTCAATATCCAATGTTGAGTTGCAATTATGTATTTATAGGAGATTAGCTCTAATCTCATTGGCCCACATGGCTTAAGATAATTGGCTAGTTAATTGAACATGTGGTTTAAGAATTAAGTCATGTGTTAAATGATCTAAATGTGCTAAAATCCTAACTAACTCATCATAATCTCAACTGACTAACTAGAAATGGTCGATGGAACTATAGAAATTATTATGATATTAGGATATTATATTGAATATGAGATTCCTAACAATTGTGGTGGTTGTATTTTACCCTTTTCTTTTTATTTTATGCCATCCTAAAAGAACAGCACAATGAGATAAAGGGATCGGCTTTCACAAGTAATTTATTCAAATAAATTTAAAAATGCATTCAATTATATACTTAATTTTAAATGTTTAAGTGGTTAACTATGTTTGTGTATGGATTCAACATCTCAAATGGTGTGAAAACACTATTGCTTGTTAGGCCCCCAAATAAAAACTTACAAATAAATTGTTTTTACCCTACTTAACTAAGTGTGGAATAAGAGTAAGTGTAATGCAATGAAACCAAAACAACTCTCTAAGGCATAGGCAAATTTAATAATAAAAAAAAAGCAAAGCTTAAAGAGTAAGGGAAGAGAGAAGCAAACAAAAGATAACATCGAGATGTGTTATTGAAGAGAAAATTTAAGTACTAGGCAAAAAACCTCTCTACGGCCCTCCAAGCCAAATCGATCCACAAGTGAATACAGTTGGAGTACACAGATATCAAAAAGACCCTCCAACCCTAATCTACCCAAAGTACTTGAATCCTCAAAGTTCTAGCTACAAACAGACTTCACCAAACCATGTTTTCACTAGTTATCCAGATCCCGCAATTAGCTCTAAATTGCATCCGACAATCGATGGTTTCTTCCAATGCTTCCCACATGCACCAAAACTTCGTTCAACACTCAAATTGGGTGAAGTAAGTGTTTGGGCTAAGAACCTTTCAAGGATTTATAATTGGAGAGATAGGAGTAGAGGAAAACTAAGAGAAATTGTGTAGATGATTGTGGGTTTACAATCTCTAACTCTCAAGTGTTTTGCTAGGGTTTTCTCTCTAAAAGTCTCCTTACAATTTCGTAGGTAATGTGGGCTTATATAGTGTTGGTAAATAAATGAGAAAAATACTCTTTGAAAAGTTCCAGGTAGAGAGTTTCGCGGGTCACTTGCGAGTTGGCCAATTCGCAAAGTGACACGCGAAATACAGCCTGGCAAAAGATTGTTTAGCTTCTAGTATGTGCCTCTCACGTGGCCTTTCGCGAGTTATCCACTCGTGAACCAGTCACGAGCCAGTTGCAAACTTCATTATCTTCACAATTTTTCACCATACTCTCACACTCAACTCTTACATTAAATCCTACAAACAGACAGAGCAATGATTGAACAAAAAATACAATTAAAGCCAACAAAAACATAGTTGTAAATCACAACTTTACAGTAATAAAGCGGGAGAAGGAAAAAAATCTATCTTTGTGTATTTTTATAATAAATATTAAGTGACAAGTTGTTATTAACTATTATTATTGGATAAAAAACTAATTTCAGTGATAGATTTAAGTTAAAACTAATAACTTATCACATAGAATTTATTGTAAAGTGTTGTAAAAATATTGTGACCATAGCACAACTCAAAGTAAAACAAATATATATATATATATATAATATTAGTAAAAAAAATTATATTGTTTAAGATGTAAAGGTTGATTAACATTATTTTAGATATTAGTGTAATAAGTAGAAACATACAAAAATCTCTACAATGTTAAAACATTGAACGTGGGATCTTTTTAAATAGTCGGTGCTATAGATAAATAAAAAATAGCTGAAAACACATTTTAGAAGGTGACATTATTGCTCAAAGATATATTTGGAGAGAGTGATGACTCAAGACTCAAGAACATGCGACTATGCGACTTTGATTGCCACCTACTCTAATAGAAAATGAATTTGATGCCTCATAGAAAATGAATTGTTGACTAAGTTATGCTAGTGCCATAATTTGTTGCACAATTTGTGCCACAACTTGTGAGTTGTGAGCGGTGGAGGGGTGTCCCCACATGGACCCACCATCACCCGTCCACTACTCACAACTCGCCACGTGAGCAAGTTGTGGCACAGGTTGTGGCACCAACATTACTCTAGTTGACTTGACCCATCTCTTAGCATGCATGCTTCCATTACCAATTTACCATACGGGCTGGGGCCTACCTCTCCATTGAAAAGCAAAAAGTATATTCCTTTCTTATGCATTAATAAATTTACTTTTTTGAGTTTTTTCAATTGCACTAGCAATTTCCTAAACCTCTAACCTCATTGTTTAAGCTCATCCATTTTCTACATGGCTTTAATTCCATTAGCTTCTTCTTCTTCTTTTTCTTCTTCCAAGAGACAGAAATACAATGTTTTTCTTAGTTTTAGAGGCGAGGACACCCGCACAAAATTTACAGACCATCTATATGCTAGTTTGATAAAAAAAGGCATATCAACTTTTAGGGACGATGAAAAACTCAAGCAAGGAACACTAATTGCCCCAGAGCTCTTGAAAGCAATAGAAGAATCAAAATTTGCTGTTGTTATTCTATCAAGAGATTACGCTTTTTCAAGGTGGTGCTTGATTGAACTAACAAAGATCGTTGAGTGCATAGAAAAGACGGGATTGGTAGTTCTACCTATTTTTCACTATGTGGATCCTAGTGATGTGAGGAATCATAGTGGGATTTTTGCAGAAGCCTTTGCTAAACATGAAGAGAGTTTCGAAGATAATATAGAAATTGTACAAACATGGAAAGCTGCTCTGACAAAGGTTGCTAATCTTGCTGGATGGGATTTAAAGAATAAGTAAGAAATTCTCTGAAATAATGTTATTTATGGTCAACTTGTTTTTTCCTGAATTTATTTATATATACTTTTTTTTTTTTACATGGCCACATGATGAGAGAGTACTGAAGTATTTATAGAAAAATTTAGTCTAACTCTATTATAATCCTAGTAGGACTAGATTCTTGTCATGCAAGTACATAATTACGCAGACTTGGGCCTTACAGCAAATTTGTCCCCAAATAGCTCTAAAATTGCCCTATAATACATCTAGTAATGAATTTCTTTTTCCCTTGTAAACTTTGGGAATTATAATCTCAAATTGGACTTTGGATGAACCTTTGCATACTTTGGCATGGTAGACCCTATATTACCCAATATGAGCAAAAGGCACGAACTTGGTAATCCTCATTCTACTAGTAACTCGTGGGGTCCTTAGCTTTTCTTTTTTATAAACTACTGGCCTACCTGTAGTCTTTTCATTCGAATTCCTACCTCCAATTTATAGTTCATGTTTCCTGCAAAATAGTCTTGATAAGAATGTAAAAATTTCCAAAGCAAGTGGTTAGCGAAAAGTAGAATTATATAGTTAATACTTCAATTGTTTAAATTTTTTTTTAATAAAAAATAAGGGTGCATGAAAATAGCAATCCTAGAAATGTACAACAGAGGACTAAATCTAATTAGGCACTCTCAAAGTGGCTGAACGAAGCTATGACTATGCTTATGTTGAATGTTTTGTATCTAAATGTGGCTATCTCTGCCTCATCAAAATTATTGTTTTGCTATTTTTTTTGCAGGCATGAATCAATAGTTATCCAAGAAATCACTGGATGGATATTTAGTGAGTTGTATAGTAAATTCTCAAGTGTTTCTAAGGACCTTGTTGGAATGGACTCCTATGTAAAGGAAATGTTGGATTCATACTTAGGCGGAGGGTTGGGTGGTGTTCGCTTTGTTGGGATATGCGGGATGGGTGGAATAGGCAAAACAACTCTTGCGCAGGAAATTTATAAAAGAATTTTTGGTAACTTTGAAGCTAGTAGCTTTATTGCTAATGTTAGAGAAGAAACTAAAAATCAAGGTCTAGTTTCTTTACAAAAACAACTTCTTTCTAAGATCCTCATGAAAAGTGAAATAAATATATGGAACGTTTGTGAAGGAATTGATATTATAAGGAATACACTATGTAATAAAAGGGTTTTTATTGTTCTTGATGATGTGGATAAAGAAGAACAATTTGGAGCATTAGCAGGAAAGCATGATTGGTTTGGTCCAGGAAGTAGAATCATTGTAACAAGCAGAGATAGCCATATATTGGTAAGATGTGGTGTGAATGATATATATATAGCTAAGGGGTTGAGTAATGATGATGCTTTGCAACTTTTTAGTTGGGGAGCTTTTCATAAACCTTATCTTGAAGAAAATTATGTGAATTTGTCTAAGGACTTTGTGAATTATGCTAAAGGCCTTCCTTTAGCTCTTAAAATTTTAGGTTCTTCATTGTTTGCTAAAAGAACGAATGAATGGAAAAGTGCTCTAGATAAACTAAAAGAAGAATCTAATAGAAACATTTTGGATATACTTCAAATAAGTTTTGATGAGCTAACAAATTCACAAAAAGGATTGTTTTTAGATATTGCATGTTTTTTCAAAGGAGAGAACAAAGATTTTATAAGAGATATACTGGAAAGTTTTGGCTATTATCCAGACTACAATATTGGTGTTCTTGTGGGCAAATCTCTCATAACCATTGATAACGGAAGAACTTTGTGGATGCATGATTTGCTACAAGATATGGGTCAATAAATAGTTCTTCGTGAATCTCCTAAAGAGCCTGGTAGACGTAGTAGGTTGTGGATTTATGAGGATGTCATTCATGTATTAAAGAATAATACTGTACGCTGACTAATATAAACTTGAACTTAAATAAGTACATATATTATCATTAAAAATTTTAAGATTTTACTAATTATTCTGATTTCATTGTTTTTGGTTATTAGGGAATAGAAGTAGTTGAAGGCATAATGCTAAACCTACCTATTCAAAAATAGGAACAATTGAGTGCTGAAGCTTTCTCAAAGATGAAGTTTTTGAGATTGCTTAAAATTGGTAATAAGGGACTTCTACAAAACTTCATAAATGGTATGCAACTTCCAAAACACAATTTTAGAGGTGCGGTGCAACTTCCACAAGGCCTCAGTTATCTACCTAATGAGTTGTGTGTTCTTGAATGGCATGGATATCATTTAAAATGCATACCAACCAATTTCCAACCAAACAAACTTGTTGAGTTGAGAATGCATTGTAGTGGGATCAAACAACTATGGAAAGGAAATATGGTAAGATTTTAGTTATGCAAATGTGCATTTTATTCCTTTTCATTAAGTCCTATCTTTATCTAATTATTTATTGGTTTATAATAGAATTTGGATGAGTTAAAACTCATGGACCTAAGTGGCTTTCAAAACTGGATTGAGATCCCGGACCTTAGTGGAGCCCCAAAGCTTAAGCAATTGATTCTTCGACATTGTGCAAGACTATATAAGATTCACTCATCTCTTGGAGATCTCAAACAACTAATTCAATTGGATCTGAATGGTTGCAAATGTCTCGAAAACCTTCCTCACAAGGTCAGCTTGGAAGCACTTGAAATTTTCGATCTTGGTGGTTGTTCGAGATTGAAGAAGTTTCCAAAAATTGTAGGAAATATGTCGTGTTTGTCAAAACTTTGTTTGAATGAGACAACTATAAGCGAACTACCATTCTCTGCGGAGTATTTAATTGGCCTTATTGAATTGGATCTAAGAAATTGCAAAAATCTTTTTAGTCTTTTGGATGCCTATTGCTGTTTAATATCTTTGAAGATTCTCATTTTATTTGGCTGTTCAAAACTTAAAGAAGTACCAGAGAATTTAGGGAATATTAAAGGTTTGGAGAAGCTAGACGTGAGTGGAACTGCAATAATAAGGCTACCTTCGTCTGTTGTTCACTTAAAAAATCTTAGGGTGCTATCTCTCCGTGAATGTGTGAGGCTGTCATCTAAATCGTCTAATATGCTTCTTAGTTTTCGTTTAATGCAGCCAAGAAGTAGTCCAAATCTCATGGGCATGTTACAAGGCTTATGTTCTTTAACCTATCTGGATCTACGCTATTGCAATCTTCAAACAATTCCTAGTGTTCTTGGGAGCTTGTCATCTTTAGAATTTTTAAATCTTAGGGGAAATAATTTTGTTTGCCTTCCTAAAAGTATCATTCTACTGTCTAATCTGGTACAACTTGTTTTGGCTGGTTGCACTCAACTTCAAATGTGTCCCAAGCTTCCATTAAGTATTAAATATATGGATGCAACAGGGTGTACCTCATTGGAAACATTACCATTAAGACCAGAATATGATTTTCAGCCGAATCTACTTCTTCTCAATTGCAACAAATTGATTAAGAATGAAGGCTATAGTGACCTGTTGTCAACAATGCTAAGACATTATAACATTAAGGTCTCTCTCTCTCTCTCTCTCTCTCTCTCATATGAAATAATTTTGTTTGTTTTAGAAAGTATCCTGATTCCATTGATTAAAAATGAAATAATTTTGTTTGCCTTCCTAAAAGTATCATGATTTGTTTGTTTCGGAAACGCTCTCAGACTATTTCATATCTCATATTTCTTGGAAGTGAAATTCCGAATTGGTTTGGGCACCAAAATGTGGGGAGTTCAGTGAATCTAGAAGTGCCTTCACATTTATTATTATGTAACAAATTTATGAGAATTGCTGTGTGTGCTGTTTTTAGATTTCGCCAGCATCGTCGTCCACTTTACCATCAAGAGCAGCAACTTGTATATCGTATTAGAATCAACGAACGTAACTATATTAAAATGGGGGGCATTTCAATATCTGAGGAATTTGGTAAGATTGAATCATATCAGATTTGTCTGCTATATATTCCCTATATACCCTTGAAAGAAGTATTGAATCGAGCAGATGCTTATGCATTCAGCCAAATTGAGGTAAGATTAGAAACTTTCAATGAATGCTTGGAGTTTACAAAATGTGGAGCCCATTTGGTATTTGAGTAAGACATTGAAGGTATAAAACAAAATAAGGTTGGGTTTAGCAGTTGCATAATCACTCCATATAAGGATCATGATTCAGTGAAAGATTTTGAAATTAAGGGAAGCTTGGATGACGAACCACCACATTTGAAGTGGATAGAACACCCTAATCTAATTGAAAATTGGATTGGGAATTTACGCACATAAAGGCCAAAGGTAAACTCTCTAATTGTAAGAAAGAGGAATCCAAAGTAACTTTAGGATGGGTTTGAATTGGGCTAAAACGCTCAGTTTCAACCTTTTTTTTTTTTTTGCTAGACGCGCACGTGTCACTATCCATTGGTCATGAACAGTGTTTTAGGCCAATGACCAGTAATTTTAGGCATGAACAATGTTTTTTACCCATTAAAAAATTATTTTACTACAGTATTTTTCAGTTTTAATTTTTAGTTTTCAGCTGTATCCAAACGGAACCTTATTATCATCATTTTATTATTATTGTTTTTGATAGAATAAAAAATTTGATGGCAGAGACGATCATACTACAGCCAGTAGCATGGGTTTTGGTGCTACCACTACACCGTCTTTGAGTGTCTCTGGGGTTGACGCTGATGGGGTGGAACTGGGTTTGGTGCTATTTCTGTTTGGCTACAAGGAAACTTGAGGTAAATATAATATCATTTTTATTATTTTTTTTCATTTAAACAATTTGATTTTAAAAATGAAGTTTTTTCTAGAACTCCTGGTGTGTTTGTGTGTGGCAAGTAAGCTCTCACTGAATATTATTGATTTCTATCAATGAAATATCATTAATTGTGTTATTGCCAATTAAAATAGTCCTTATTGTGTTTTACTATAAACAAAATTTTATTTATTTAGTAAAATTTGTTTTCTTTTCCACTCAATGTTAGATGGCAGAGACGATCGTACTACCATCTTTGAGCGTCTCTGGGGTTGATGCTGATGATGATAAAGTGGAACTGGGTTTGGTGCTATTTTTGTTTGGCTACAAGGAAACTTGAGGTAAATTTATGTAGAAATAGTAAAAAGCTTTTGAATTATATGGGCTGAAATAGTGGTTCCAGACTTATTTCTTGAGTTCTTAATTTTTTGGTTTCCCTTCAGAACATATAAATTTTTTTTCTTTATCCTATAATTTTCACAGAAACTTTTCAAACACATACGCACAGCTCAAGCAAGCCAGCTGTGTTTGGCTTTGCCGGTAATTTATTTCCTTTAAATAAAATGCATTTTTTTCCAAGAAAATAGGAGCTAATTGTGAGTTATGTTGTTTTGTATATATGTTTTCTGAAGGTACCAGTTGGAGCTATGCCAAAAAGCTTTGGAGGAGAATATTATTGTTTATTTGGGATCGCTGTACTGCTTATACACAAGTTGGGTCACTTGATAAGGAAGCCCCAGAAGAGCATATGCATATGCGTCATCCTTGCCCCTACTGTAGCTCTGTTTCAACAGGTGAGCTACTATCTATCATGTTGGTTTTGTAATTTGATGTTCCATTTTGGCTTGTATTTAAGTTTGAGATAATATTTATAGTTTACATGGATGGTACATTGCACAAAAATGAAGTGGTGTGCTCTCTGGCTTGGCTGAGGTTGTAGGTGTGTAGGCCGTGAGAAGGCAGTAGGGTCATTGTGTTTTAATGCTTATGTATGCAATTTCTCATTGTGATTCTAGATTTTAAAAAGGGGCTTTCTGAATCTCGGTGCTTCAAGTCCACCTTGGAAGGTAGTTTGGCATTTTATCAATAGAACCTTGATTATACTATGAACTCATGACCCCTTGAAATATATAAACAAAATCAAAATAGGGCTAGACTACCAAAAAATACAAAAGAATCAATTACTAGAACCAAGGATTCAATTCCTAGAAATTAACCAACCTTGAAAGCGCAAAAGTTTGGGCTTACTCTTTTAACAGCAAGGTGATATGTAGTGTTTTAGCAAGCAATAAAGGGTTGTGTGGCCTCTTTATTTGTTAATTGGGGTCTCATTTGTCAATTGATGATTGATAATAGCAAAATAAAAATGCAAAACTATAATTTTGATTTATGAGGCATGACCCAGTAGTACAAGAAGCTCTAATGAGGAATTTCACCTTGAGACACTGAGACAACCCACTGATGCCATTCTTAAAGATATGGGAAAACAAGTTTTAGAATAACCTCTCCACTACTTGCACAGTTGCCTTCAATACTGCTGTGCTCTTCCTTCTGTCATAAATTTCAATAAAATATCTCATTTATTTCTTATTCTCTTTGTGATTTGGTGAGTAATGACTTTTCCATAAAAACCTTTCATTCATATTAGCTCTGCCTCATTTAAAAAAAAAGAAAAAAAAATCCTTCTTTCTTAATTTTCATGTAAATCAAAATTTCCATAGTTAAATACTTTCCTACATGATATCTACTTTACCAATAAATTATTGGTAGGATGCGGATGTTGTGTTGAGAATTTAACCTAATTCCCATAACCTATGAGATGCAAAAATAAAGAGAAAAAAAAAACACACACACACACAAAGATTTATGTGATTTGGCAACATGCTTACATCCATGAAGTTGCTGCAATTTTCATAATGTCAAGGAGAAAAATACAGAGGTGGCTACAGTACAATGATGCAAGCACCCCTAATTCTGAAGCAACAAATATATACCGAAACAATGGGTCCAAAACAAGCCAAAAATGCTCTTGCTGGCCCAGGCCTATGCTCCATGAATTAAGCGATCCCCAACACTGTTGCAACATATTTCTATAGAAGGATCGACCACCAAACACAAACTTCAGGTAGGGCTGAAAAACGCCATCAGCTTATTAGCCCACTTGTTCAATGAAATTAACTTCTATATCTCTGGGTCTTTATATTTTAACATTTCCTTCCTTCTTCTTCTTCTTCTTTTTTTCATAAAAATCTATCCCCCAATTACTAACTTAACTTTTTTTTTTTTTTTTTGAAAAGGCGCTAACTTAACTTGTAGAGCCAAAAACATTTGTGTGGACTAAGTTCTACTAGTACTTTACAGAAGGCCACTAAATTAAAGAAATTTATATGAGAAGACATTTCCTTGATTGGTGAGACACATCTTGGTGAATCCGTATATGCTTTTAAGTCAAAGTCTTCGTTTAAAAATTTTCCATTAGATTTATGCATACTATTAAATATTATTACCAACTTTATTTCATCCTCAGCAACCTATCATAACCTCTGAAGAACTAGCTAGTCTCACCAAAAATCCATGGAAATGCTTCACTTCCATAAGAGTCTTTTCAAACTCTGCCATTTCTTACCTCTCTATTTCTCTTCACTTCTACTTCTTTCATCAGCTTACACTGTTCCTGACAAGTACTTAATCAACTGTGGAGCAAGCTCCAACACCACCGTCAACGGTCAGGTCTTTGTTAACCATAATTTCTAACAAGTGGCAAAAACAATAATAAATCCACACACACAAAAAAAAGTCAAATAAAGAGAGAGAAAGAGTGAGTAATCATTTTTTTTTTGTAGGAAGAACATGGAATAAATAGGAGAGAGGCGCATATGAAGTAATAGAAAATTTATTGAAAAGAATATAGGGAGAAGAAGAGTAAAAAAATGGAGATGAAGAGTTTAAGGAAGAGTAATGATAAGGTGAAGAATTATGGGGGAAAATAAGAGTTAATAAAGGGGGAAATGATTTGAAGAATGATGGGGAGAAAAAAAAACCAAGAAACCAAATTAATTTCTAAATATGATTATTATATATTTGTACGGGATACGAGTTCGGGCCCATTGAACTTCGGGCCATGGCCCCATGGCACGACGCACGATCTCAGGCCGTTGGGCCTTAGACCTTGATCCGAACACATCTTCGGGCTCAATTAGAGCCCAAATACCAGAATAGGCCCGTCTCCCTCTCTCTAAACGTGTAAGAGGTGAGTTCATGTTGATCACGTTACACCTTAATTAGGAAGTGCGCATGCCGAGAATGCCTTCCGTTCTCAGTTGCCAGGAATTGCCTTAGGAAACGTCGCAGCAGAACAGTCTTTAGAAAGAGGGAACCAATTCCAATGCCATTACCACATTCCCAACAAGACATCCACTTAGAGACGATGGAATTGGACCCCCCATTCGCACTAGTAAGATCTGGAAGTAATCATAACACCTCCACTTATTTGAGGCTATAAATATGAGGATAGAGTGAGAAGTAGGGGTTGGCAACTCTGGGGAGAAAAGAGAGGGTAGGGGGATTACTATCAGTAGTGAAGAGAGCAGCTCAAGGACGGAAAATGAAGGAGTTCATGGAAACTGGTATACAACTGGGTCTCAAAGTAAGGGACTACCCATAATAGGAAACTCAAAACCCACTATACAAATAAGTTGTGAGCCCAAATATAGGTTGAGGTTGTTAAAGATCTATTAGGTGCGCACAATTGGCGCCATTTGTGGGAATCTCCTACATAGTCGTGGTTCTACAGAGACTCACATTGGGAAAATGCCTAGAGGTCAGTCAGGAAGCTACGCTGAAAGTGGCTCTGGGAGATCTTCTCGGGGATCTACTTGGAAAGAAAGAAGGCGAAAGAGGCATGAAAATAAGGAGCATGAGCAGGAGGAAGAGCAGTTCGACCTTAGAGAAGGTTCATATTAAACACACTGGAGAATATCAGGCACTTCGGGGCGTGAGCGCTTTGACGAGAGAGACATGGAGCTTGAAAACTTATGTAGGTTGGTAAGAGATTTGGAGTTAGAAGCAAGAGGTAGGCGTTGGAGAAGAGACCACAAGGAGCGTGAGGAAGCGTCGGCTAGCGTGGGATGTTGGTATGGAGCAGGCTCCCACCAATTTGGTTCCCATCAACATCGGGATCATTCACGGGAGTATGCAGACCAGGACTCAATTTCCCCAGAGGAGCAGCGACCCCAAAATGCTACTATGGATGCTATGAGCCGAGCATTACGCATAGCTGCTCGTTCGTTGTACTCGGGGGACATTGAACAAGCCCCCATGCCGAGTAGATTTGCACGGCCTCCGTTTAATTCTTATGACGAAAAAACGGACCCGGTAGAGCACGTAAGCCATTATATTCAGATGATTTCCTTACATACTCATAACGATGCACTAATGCGTAAGGTATTTCCCTCGAGTCTTGGGCCTACCGCCTTGAGGTGGTTCAATGGATTAAGGAAAGGCTCAATTCACAGTTTTGCCAAGCTAATTCAAGAGTTTAGTGTCCAATTCATGACATGAAGCCGAGTTTCGCAGCCTGTGGACGCAATACTATCAATGAAAATGGGGGCAGGAAAAACCCTCTGTAGCTACGCTAACCGATATTAGGAGTTGTACAACGAGATTGGTGGAGGCAACGAAAAAATTGCAGCGAGTACCATTCGGTTGGGATTGCTCGAGGATTCTGAACTACAAGACTTGTTGACAAGGAGACCACCCGAGGATATGAGGCAGTTGATGAGGCGCATTGAAGAATACAAGAGGTTAGAGGATAACTGACAGCAGAATAAGGGCAAAGCTCCGATCATGAGTCAGCCTCGGCAAGGGGGTTTTCAATCAAGGCCCCGAAGGGATTTAAGGATTCGGGAGCCTGTCGCATAGGTAGAGGAAGTGAACGTGATGTTTAAGGAGCCGGTGCACAGAATTGTAGATTGAATAAAAAATGAGCCATACTTCCGGTGGCTGAACAAGATGGGGGTGACCTGTCGAGGAGAAATCAACTTGTAATGTACTTACCATAAAGACAAGGGGCATACCACCGAGCAATGTAGGGTGTTGAAAGATCATTTAGAGCAGCTGGTGAAAGCGGGGTATTTGAAAGAGTTTGTGGTAGACCAGAGGAATCAGGATGTCGGGCAAGGAACTCGACCTCGGGGAAACCCTCTCCCATCCCCATTGGGAGTGATAGAGGTCATTCATACATCTTCAAGGGGTATCGTGGTGTCTAGAAGGAGAGGGGTATTGACTGTGGTGCCGGCCTAAGGTTGCCTGGGCAAGCAACCCTCTGAGAAGAAGTTGAAGCTCACTCGGGAACCCATTTCCTTCAATAACAATGATCTGGAAGGAACGATCTAGCTGCACGACGATGCATTGGTAGTCACTACCCGGATAAATGGCTTTATAGTGAAGAGGGTATTGATAGATTAAGGGAGTGGTGCTGAAGTGATGTATCCCGACCTATTCAAGGGGCTTGCGTTGAGGAACGAGGATCTCTCTAAGTACGACACACCCCAGGTGGAGTTTGATGGTCAAATGGTGATCCTAGAAGGGTAGATTTCACTTCCTATAAACATGGAGGGCAAGGAAGTAATGGCGACATTCGTAGTAGTCGCCTTATTTTCACTGTATACGACAATTCTTGGAAGGCCATGGATTCACACAATAGGGACAGTTCCATCCACCCTACATGTGAAGGTCAAATTCCACACCGTGCAAGGTATTGCAATAGTGAAGGGAAACTAGCAAGTGGCCAGGCAGTGCTTGATGGCTGTTGTTAACTGGGAGATCAAATAGAAGGAACCAGCTGAAAAGGTTCCTTTATAGAAATTACAGGAACCCTAAGAGGATTTGGGAGCTTATGGTGCCAAGGACCTAATAAAGGTAAGGATACTGTTGGACGATGATAAGAGTTTCCAGATAGGAGCAAGCATGAAAGACGAAGATAAGGTAGAGATGTTGTTGCTTCTTGTACAGAATGTGGACGTGTTTGCTTGGAGCCCATATGAGGTGCCCGGGGTGAACCTCGAGTTCATAGTTCACAAGCTTAACGTGGACCCATTGTACCTTCCCAATAAGCAAAAGTCGAGGAGATCGGCCAAGGAGCATGTCGAAGCTGTTAGGCAAAAGGTCAAGAGATTGAAGGAGGCTAGGGCAATAAAGGAGATTTTCTTCCCGAGGTGGCTTGTGAATACTGTGGTGGTAAAAAAGAAGAGCAGCAAATGGAGAGTTTGTGTTGACTTTACTGACTTGAACCGAGCATGCCCAAAGGATCGCTTCCCCATGTCGAAGATTGATCAGCTAGTGGATGCCACTTACGGGCACCCGAGAATGAGCTTTTTGGACACTTTCTAGGGTTATCATCAGATTTCCCTAGTTGCTGATGATCAGAAGAAGACGACATTCATTTCCCCTGATGCCAATTACCATTATATTGTGATGTCTTTTGGGGTAAAGAATGCTGAAGCCACTTATCAACGGATGACGACGAGAATATTCAGAGATAAGATTGGGCATACAGTTAAGGTGTACATTGACGATATGGTGGTAAAAAACAAATGGGAGGCACAACATATTGATGATCTCAAAGAGGTGTTCAAAGTACTCTGACGACATAAGATGTGCCTCAATGCTGACAAGTGCGCTTTCAGAGGGGGGCTGGCAAGTTCTTAGGGTATTTGATCACTAACAGAGGAATAGAAGTCAACCTCGATCAGATTGAAGCCGTGAAGCGCCTCAGGCTGTCAAATAATCCAAAGGAAGTCCAAGTATTGACCGGCATGTTAGCTGCACTTAACTGGTTTATTTCAAAGTTTGCAGACCAGTGCCGTCCATTTTACTAGCTTTTGAAGAAGTGGAAGGGATTCCAATGGAATGACAAGTGTGAAAAGACTTTTCAGGATTTGAGGAATATTTGGTGCGAGCCCCCATGTTTACAGCCCCAGAGGTTGGCGAGGACTTATACATGTATCTCTCGATGTCTAAGCATTCCATGAGTGCTACTGAGAGATCAAGGTGTGCAACAGCCAATATATTATATCAGTAAAACCTTGGTTGATGCCGAGACGAGGTATTTGCCTCTGGAGAAGTTGGTATTGGCACTAGTTCATGCTACAAGGAAGTTACCCCATTATTTTTAAGCTCATACCGTCTATGTACTGACCGAGTATCCTCTACAATTGTTGTTGAAGAGATTTGATCATAGGCAGAATAGCTAAGTGGGGAACTTGGTTGCGCTCTTTTGACACCAGGTACAGACCTAGTAGTAAGGTGATAGGTCAGGTTCTCGTCGACTTTTTCGCAGAGTTTTCCCCGAGAGGGGAGATAGAGATGGTCTATCACGTAGAAGTCCTCCCGTGGAAGGTATTTGTGGACGGCGCGTCCAATGCATCAGGACTCAGGGTTGGAATTGTAGTTATCACCCCTGAAGGGATAAAATTGGAGTACTCTTAGAGGCTAGGATTTAGGGCTTCTAACAACAAAGCTCAGTATGAAGCCCTACTTGCTGGATTAAGGGTTGTTTTAGACCTAGGTGCAAGGAAAGTAGAGGTTTACTCAGATTCTCGATTAGTGGTAAATCAGGTATAGGAAAGCTTTGAGGCCAAGGATCCCCCGATGATGCAATACTTACGATTGGTAAAGCAAACTATGGACTGCTTTCTGAGTGTGAGAGTGATTCAGGTGGCTAAAGGACAATACCGGTACGCTGATTCTTTGGCCACATTGGCATCATCATTAATCGAGGAGGTACCCCGATTAATCAAGGTGGAGCTAGTAGCCGAACCGAGTATTAACGCAGGGGTAGGTGTTTCATTGATAACAATAGCTGGACCGTGTTGGATAGATCCAATCATTGCTTCTTAGCCGAGGATCGAGTGCTAGCTGATGAAAAGGAAGTAGAAAAAGTACACTAGGCAGCTGCTTGGCATTGGTTATCAGCCAATCATAAGCTGACCGAGCTACATGAGGGAGTGTGCGGCATCCACGTGGGGGGACGTTCGTTAGCCCACCAAGTGATGACTCAGGGGTTTTGGTGGCCGCGTATGCAAAAGGATGCTATCAAGTATGCACGGAAGTGTGAGAAATGTCAGAAGCACGCCCCGATGATCCACCAGCCGGCGGGGAGCCTAAATCCTATTAGTATCCCGTGGCCCTTTGCGTAGTGGGGGCTAGATATTGTTGGTCCATTCCCTCCCATAGGAAATCAAAGGTTTGTTTTAGTGGTCGTGGACTATTTCACCAAGTGGGTAGAGGTTGAAGGTGGGCAAACATCCGAGATGTGGATGTTAAGAAGTTTGTATAGAGAAACATAGTAACAAGGTTCGGGATACCAGAGTCTCTCGTATCAGATAATTGGTTGCAGTTTGATAGCAAAGCTTTCCGTGAGTTTTGTAGCAACTTCGGTATCGGGAACAGGTACTCTACCTCGGCATATCCGCAAAGTAATGGCCAAGTTAAGGCCACCAATAAAGCCATTGTGAATGGTTTAAAGAAAAGGTTGGAGGGTGCTAAGGGTAGGTGGGCCAAAGAATTGCCCAATGTTCTGTGCGCATATCGGACAACCCCGAAGAGATCCACAGGAGAGACTCTGTTTTCTCTAACATATGGAGTGGAAGCAATCATACCAGCAAAGATAAATTTGTGCAGTACTTGGGTTTCTGGATTCTCCCCAGCCAAGAACGTAGAATTAATGGTGAGACAGTTGATCTTGCTGGAAGAGCACCAGGAGTCGGTGACCATACGGCTAGCAAAATATTAGCAAAAGCTTGCTCGGAGATACAATAGAGACGTAAGGAAAAGGGAGTTTAGCGCTAGAGATTTGGTACTTCGGAAGGTAGTAGGGAACACCCGAGATGTCAATGGAGGGAAGTTAGGACTAACCTAGGAGGGACCATATGGAGTAATTGCCATTGCTAGCGTGGGGGCGTACTATTTGGAAGACTTGGACAAAAGACCACTTCTCCGACCATGGAATGCTCACAATTTAAAGAAATTTTACCATTGACTACCAGTGTGTAGGAGTATGGGTTGAGTATAACGTTGTATGTATGAAGTATTAAGTAATACGAGGGTGATGTTTATTCATGCAGGTGTATTTGTACCTATAGTTCCATTGTTGTTAACTCATTAACCCCAGTCAACAAACGCAGTGAGAGCTAATACTATTTATTCTAACGGCAGAAACCTGTTTCTCAGTTCAATCCTAATCACTAAGCAGGTGGAAAACTTATATCAAATCATTCTAAGGATGGAAACTTGTTTCTCGGTTCAATTCTAATCACTGAGTAGGTGGAAACCTTATATCAAATTATTCTAAGGATAGAAACCTATTTCTCAGTTCAATCCTAATCACCGAATAGGTGGAAATCTTATATCGAATCATTCTAAAGACAGAAACCTGTTTCTTGGTTCGATCCTAATCACCGAGCAGGTGGAAACCTTATATCGAATTATTTTAAGGACAGAAACCTGTTTCTTAGTTCGATCCTAATCACTGAGCAAGTGGAAACCTTATATCGAATCATTCTAAGGGCTGAAACCTGCTCCCAGTTCAATCCTAATCACCAAGAAGGTGGAAACCTTATAATTAATATACTTAACAATAAAAATTCTGTTCATGGCTAGGCCCAATCGTTAAATGGATGAGAATCGAGCACCTAGTTTCCTTAAGAATGAAAGCCTAGCATTCATTTTCATGTATCAACCTTAATCTTCGTTGCCAAATGGACGCGAACTTGGTGCTCATTTTTCCTAGATAAAGCTAACCTCTTTCAGTCCGGCCCTGGTCACTGAATAGATAAAAGTTATAGCCTATCTTTTCGAAGGTAGGTGAAAGAGTAGTCTTTATCACCGGTCAGAGACAAGCCTTGATTAGGTTACCCGGTCATTAGGAGTGGAAAGGGAAAGCATGCTAAAAAAGAAAAAATATAGTGACATAAATAATAATAGTAACTTAGTGACAATGTGATAAACAATCATAAATATAGCTAAAGTAAGTGTTCGGCCAACATGTCCGAGTGACCAATCAAACAAAGCAAACAAACAAAATTTAACCATTGTTCTGTCACCACAACCCGATGACTATAGGCAAACCAAGCAAGTAAAAGGAAAATTTAAACGCAAGAAAAGTAAAAGGACAAGGGCAGGCTAAAACTCAAATATCAAATTGGAGGATCAACGGGCGAGAGCTCGACTCCGACCTCGGCCGGTCATTTAGGGGCGTCCTAGGTTGGCTGATTGGCGGGGAGTGGCTGAGCCTGTGCATCCTCGGCGACGATGAGATTTTTGTTGACCTTGAGATCAACCATCTCTATGTAAGTGTCAATCGCGCGCACTAGCTCCCTCATGCTGGGGGTATCCTCTTCGTCCGCAGCACCGGCTTGACTCTAAACGAGGGGAGGAGGAGCTGGATATGGAATTTGCTCAGGATTCCTCAGTGGGGAATCCTCGGCTACTCCCATTACTTGTAGGGCTGCTAACCACACCTCCCCGAACCCATGATGTTGGGCTTGATGGACAATAGACTCCACAGAGTTTTTCAGCATTCATGAAGCCTTCATTATACTACTTCTCCTCACAGGCTTCAATGGCCACTTTAAGGTCAGTGATCTCGTCGGCTTGTGCCAAATTTAGGCTTTCTGCCTTCGCCAATTTGAACTCCGTGCCCCTCAGCTTAACCTTCATTTCTGTCAATTTATTCTCCGCCTTCAACTGGGCTTTCTTGGCAAATTACACCTTCTTCTTGGTGACTTCAGCAAGTTTGCCCTTTTCCTTTGTTGTGGCAGCCGCAACGTCTTTTAAGGCCTTCTCCCGATCGGTATCTACGACAGCCTCTTTTAACCTCTCGTCAATGACGTAGGTCAACTGCGCGGCTTGATGACGCAACAATGATAAGATGACAAGTGTGAAGGCAAAGGGAATACACATGCATTATAGCAGATGGAAAAGGACAGGACAGTAAGTTACCACCTATGGTATGCCATTGCAGCCGCCAAACCAATGGCTCGTCAGTCCCGTCCGAAAAGAAGTGAAAATCCTCGGGCAATAGGAGGCCTCGCACTAAGTTCTAGGTGACCTGCCCCCTTTTGCCTTGTGCCCATGTCCTTACGTTGGCAAACACCAACAAAGGCTCATCACCAAGTCTGAAGGCAGTCTGCCAACCCACCTCGGGTTGGGAAGAGGATGCCACATCGGTCCCGACTTGGGCAGTGGGTTGAGAACCACCAGTCGGCTCCCAGATCGTGATCCCGCTAGATACCTGAGGAGGGGTCCTCACGGGAGCATCACTTGAAACCCTAGGTGGTTGTTCGGCGATGTGCTGCCTTTTTCTAATACGGCCAGTAGGAGGGGGAGGAGTCTAATCCCTGCCTTGGGGATGTTGTGGCTGACCCGCAGGGTGGGTGCCGGGCAAAAACCAGTCAATGGTCATTGTTCGCTTTTTCACCATCTCTTTGCCTTGACCGGCCTCCGCTTCCGAAGAATTAACCAACTCAGCTACTTGAATCGGGGCTTCAGGCTCCTCAACAGGTATGTGGGCTCTACGGCTTTGAGATATAATATCAGCCGAGGCGTCCTTTATTGATGCAAGAGAATTCGTAGCAGTGTACCGGGTAGGCCTATTCGTTGATCTACCAACACCGACTGAAACCAGTCTAATCGCATCAATCCGCCCCCTTCAGAGCTCCGCTGATGGTTTTTAGCATGGTGGTCGATGACATCTTTTTAACTTCGACATCTAACCGGTGCGGCCGTTGGCACCGAGATGTGCACACCGCCGAGAACCGAACCGCACTGAGTATGTTTAATATATATATATATATATATATATATATTTTAATTGAGATGTGCTCTCAGTTTCTCATGCCGTGGCCCATGAGATGTGCTCTCAGTTTCTCATGCCGTGGCCATGCTCTATTAAAAAATATATGGTGTACTGAGCACGTCGAGCTCAGTCTCTCAGTTTTTTTTTTCTTTGGTTTGTGATGATGACTAACCTACGTGCGAAGTCAAAAGAATTAAGCCCATCAATAAATAAAAATTGTTAGCGTGTGTCATTCTTAAAGTTTGAATAGTCTCACTCAGGTCTTGTCTAATTGTCTTGCATTTAAACAAAAAATAAAAAACAAAAAACAAAAAACAAAAAACAAAAAACAAAAAAAAAAAGAAAAACAATGTCGTATTTGGTTAGTGTAAGTCACTGTATAAGTTTTTTTTTTCTTATTTACTCAGCCACACACGTACCCAGTTGTCTAACGCTCTAACTTGTCTCTTTCTCTCTATTTTTATACTTTTGCTCTCAGTATTTCAAACTCCACTCACTCCATCACTTAGCTCAGTCAGACTTAGATAGTTGGTTTGTAATGGGTTTTAACATTTGGGTTTGTAATGGGTTTTGAATATTTTGATATTTAGATTTTATCTAAGTTTTGATTTGTTGTTTGAATCCTTGAGTTTTCTGGGTTTGATTTTGGTTTTAGAATTTAGATATCTCTTCCTTTCTATATGTGTGATAGACAGGTGGACACTGACCACTACACTGACTGAAACCACCACCGAGGATGCTGGAGAACCGTTCCTTAGGAGCGGCAGTGGCTTGGGTTTTTAGGAAACTGAAGATTCCAGTGCGGTGTAGAAACGGCCACAAAAATCGGCTGCACCGCACCGTGTACAGCCCTAGTACCAGGGGCCGAGGTCTCTAACTTCACCTACCATTAGAGAGGGGGGGAGCAAGTTGGCGTGCCGTACGTCTATGTACGACAACATGGGGCTATCCACTAATAGGGCCTGGCTGAAGTTCTGCCATGTAGTGTACAGCGGATTGAAGCCGAGAATCATGTGAGATGCACGGAGTTATCCGTCCAAGTGCACAAATATTTCCAATCTGAGTACAAAGTTGAGGTCTCTCACATGCACAACTCTAAGGTTGGGTTTGAACCTTTTGCTCTCTGCACCAATGCAACACGAAAACTGGTTAATATATGTATAAGTAAAGTAAGCAAAGAAAAAATCTCAGGTCTAAGGCAAATAAAAGTGCTCGGTACCGACCAACATCTCGTGGGGAAAGTGGGCAGGGGAGCTCATTGGCAAACCAATTGCCGCTCACCCAAACGAATTCTCTCCGTTGAATTTCTGTTGGAGTCGGGAAGGTATGATATGAGCCATACTCATACATCCCTAGCTTTTAAATAATAATCGGACCTACTGTTATGACATAAACCATACATGAAGTTTATGTCGTGGTGGTTTAGTTGCAACCCATATAGTTGGTTCAACCTATTTACACAACTTACAATTTGGAAAAAATTGGGAGGAAGTTGGTTGGGGCACAATCTGTAAAATCTAAGGGCACCGAGTATGAGAGGGTCAACGGGAAACCTAACCCCACCCTCTAAAATGGCCATCAAAGGAAAAAAAAAAAATACTACATTTGGGTTAGAACGTCGCTAGAGAGCAATATCGCCCTCGTGACAGTAGGCGATGTCAACATCTCTAGGAACGTCATAGGCTACTCTAAAGTTAGCCAAGGCCACCTCAGACGCAAGAAGGTGTGATTATCCCATTCCTAAACTCTAGAGTGAAGAAAAATTGAAAGAAGAGGAAAGGGTAAAGAAAACTTACTTTAGGCTCTAGGAAATGATGATCTGGAATGGAGTATTAACGCACGGGATGATTATGCCCGACAGAGAGGAAGTTAAAGGAGAGAGGATGCAAAGAGTAAAATGAAAAATCTGGAGATACTATTTATAAGGCCAGAGCATTTAATGAACAAGAAGGCGGGAAAGTCATTCTGGCTTCTTTTCGTAACCCTCCACACGAGCTGGCACAAATCACGAACTGTCGGGTTATGGAAGCGGTGAGATGTGACAGTCTAACAGGGCGCCCCTTTTGAGAAAATATTGATGGTCATCTAGTTAGTTTAATAATTGGCGGTTGGGATCCCCGAAGGATCACTAGCGCCAACCGGATTGTCCTTGGTTCCTCCTTGGTAGCCGGGCATGAATCGAGGAGAGGCTATTGTATGGGATACGAATTCGGGCCCATTGTACTTCGAGCCATGGCCCCATGGTACGATGCACAATCTCAGGCCGTTGGGCCTTAGACCTTGATTCGAACACATCTTCAGGCCCAATTAGAGCCTAAATACTAGAATAGGCCAGTCTCCCTCTCTCTAAACGTGTCAGAGGTGAGCTCCTGCCAATCACATTACACCTTAATCAGGAAGTGTGCATGTCGAGAATGCATACGCAAATTCTTATTGGATCTTGGTTGTTCTTAACAGCAATGGCTATTCATTTAAGTCTTCGGGTAACACCACTAGATCTTCAACAAGGTAGAAATTCTCGTATTCTGTATGTACATGTTCCTGTGGCTCGGATGAGTATTCTTGTTTATATCACTATGGCTATAAACACTTTCTTCTTCCTATTAACAAAACACCCCTTTTTTCTTCTCTCTTCCAAAATCGGTATAGAAATAGGTGTTGTTTTACGTTGTTTACCTTAGTTACTAGGGAGTTTCGGGGAAGACCTATGTGGGGCACCTTTTGTGTGTGGGATGCTCGTTTAACCTCCGTATTCATCTCGTTTCTGAATACGGAATTGCCTTAGGAAACGTCGCTGCTAAATAGTCTTTTGAAAGTGGGAACCAGTTCCAATGCCATTATCACAATTCCCAACAGAATATCCACTTAGAGACGATGGAATTGGACCCCCCATTCGCACTAGTAAGATCTGAAAGTAATCATAACACCTCCACTTATCTGAGGCTATAAATAGGAGGATAGAGTGAGAAGTGGAGGTTGGCAACTCTGGGGAGAAAAGAGAGGGCAAGGGGGATTGGTATCAGTGGTGAGGAGAGCAGCTAGAGAAGGAAAATAGAGGATTTCGTGGAAACTAGTATACAACTGGGTCTTAAAGCAAAGGACTTCTCACAGTAGGAAACTCAAAGCCCATTATATAAATAAGTTGTGAGCCCAAATATAGGTTGAGGCTATTAAAGCTCTATTGGGTGTGCACAATTTTGTATAGATATTATTATTTCTTTATCTTTAATTTTACAAATAACAAATAATTATTAGGAATGAGTGATGTGGCTAATGACATGGGGTAATATGAATTCACACCATTTTCAATCATTAATTTTTATCCTATAATTCTTTTTTTTTTTTTTTTGGTGTTAAAAGGAGCTTGCGTTAAAAACTAACTAGCCATAGTGGCCAAAGTAGTAGTAGAAAGTCTACCATAATATAGACCATCTACATCCGAATTTACATAGGAAATAATAAGAGTAGAAGGGGGAAAATCAAACACAACAAAATCCTCTTGGAAAGAGCATCCCCTTCTAGCCAAAGAGTCAACACGCTTATTTGCTTCTTTAAAAACATGCTCCACTTTGACTTGGTAAAACCTGCTTAGTAATGACCTGCAATCATTTAGAATAGAGGATAAGGACCTATTAGCCACAATGTTAGAGTGAAGCAGATCCACAATTGTTTTTGCATCAAGTTCAACTTCAATATTTTGGATGCCTAGTTGGGAAGCTAGGATTAGCTCGTCCTTGAGTGCCTAGAATTCAGCTATAATACTCGTGACATGCCCAATGGATCTTGAGAAGCCCTTGACCCTATTGCTCAAGCTGTCCCTAATGAGGTCTCCCCCAACCTCCTCTTCTTGGGTTGCTGAGAGAAGCACCGTCAGCATTGAGTTTTAGCCAGCCCATTGGTGGTTTTGACCATCTAACAGGAATTGCCACCATACGCTTCTGGTCTTTTATCTTTCCAACGCAAAAAAAGTATTCCAAGGCTTAATTAATACACGGGTTGTGGAGATTATAGTCTAGGGGAATATTCACATCCTCTTTAATCTCTCTATTTTTATAAATTATTGATCTAAAATATCGAATATTCTCGCTCTAAAATACAATTGAGATTGTATCTCATCTATATTATAAAAATAAAAATAGAAGTCATTGATGTCTTCACATAATCCTATTATTTACATTTAGAAAAATTGCACTCTAAAATACAACTTAAATTGACTAAACTTGATTAAACCATATAGTGCCTGTCAGATGTATCCTATCCACCAATCCTGGCTTATATAAGTGGTAGTAGCAAAAAGAATGTAGTGGATGACAAATTATACATCTACTTTTGAAGTGGCATTATGCGGTGAAGTGGTTTGACTAAAATGTTATTTCCCATTCAAAACACTTGCCCTCTCTGCATCCCTTTCCCTGTACAACACAATTACCGGTGCAGCAATGGTACCTAAATCAGCCTTCAACCCAATTTGTAGTGGTTAATTCTGTTAATATGTGAAAGGAAACTCATCAATCGGCATACACCGATTCTGATACACAGCCTATGCTGTCAAGTGTTGTTGAAGATCTAGGTGTTCTCTCATGATCTCCAAAAAATTAAAAAATCGAGGATGTTCCAAATACTAACTAGGCTGCTGATGTTAATTTCTGGCGTCAAATAAGTTACATAAAATATGAAAAATTTACAAACTTGCTCCAACGGTAGTTAACCAAGTATTTATGATTTTTTTTTTTAATTTTGTACTAATTTAATAATTAAAAATATTGTCAATTAAGTGGTAGCATTTAAAAAGGGTTATGGTTGGTGGCTTGGTGCACACTATTTGTTCCACACATGACACAACTGAAATCCAGACTTCAAAATACGATTTCAGTTCAAAAACTGAATTATGTGTAAACATTGTCCTTTCTTAAATCTCATATATAAATATACAATTGGGTTTGGGAGCTCGTTCATGGGTTCCATCCTCATCCTCCTCTTTTCAATTAAGGTGACAAAAAATACTTGGGCTTTAGTACTTTACTTTTATATATGCTTTAATCTAATTGGACCTGATAATTTTGGAACTGGTTCAATGTTTCTTTCCTTTTTCCACCATATTCTTGGCAAGAAGTCGAGCAACCGAGCTTGCAAGTTGCAACCGTAGAGCCCACAGGAGTAAATGCTTACCTATTTTCTTCCAAATGCAAAAGAACATTTGTTGACTCTTTCAAACTGTTCAAAAGTTTTAGGACACTGGTATAAGTATTTTACTATTTTGGAGCCCACTGATTCTATAAAAGGAATAATATGGTATCTGAAAAATCGAAATTATCCTGCTGCATGTGCACACAGTAATTGAAAATAATTGGTTTTTTTTGGTATATTTGTTTTTTTTGAGAGAGTTTAAATTTTTAAATAACATTACAAATAATTTTATATATTTTTTACACGTATTTTTTAAAAAAAATTGAAAGACAGTATTTTAAACATGAGAGGTGCTACGTCCACAACATTTTTACAACAAATCATAGGTGGTTAGTTGTTATTGGTTCAAATTTGAATCTAACACTAAGATTACTTTTTTGCCCCAACAATAACAACCTGTAACATCCTGCCACCTATAATTTATTGTAAAAATATTGTAAAAATGTTGTGAACATATCATTTCTCTTTAAACATACATATCAATTCACTTTTAAATTAGACTTTTCCTATTTAAAAATTTTCGTGGTCCACAATTCAATTCCAAAAGTCCACGGGGTAAAATAGTAAAATAGGCATAACTTTCTAACTATATAGTTAGTTGTTACGGTTTGCAAACTATATCTTTTACTAGCATCTCAAGTCTAAGAGGCTCGATTTTGGGCTTAAAAATCGAGTTTTTAAGGGTCGATTTTTATGGTCACGTGGCGTCTAGTTGGAAATCAAGAATTAGAAACTCGATTTATGTCCTATATCTATCCCTCTTTCCTTCTTATTTTTTCCATCTGCGTTTCACTCCGGTCTTTCTTCCATTTTTTGCTTCTTTCTTCTCATTGCTTCTTTCTTCTCACTGCTTCTTTCTTCCTCGTCCTCTACACGCCCAGCCGCCGCCGACCCACGCAGACCCAGGCCGGCGAGCCCAGGTCGCGCGACCCAGGCCGGCGCGCCTCAGGTCGCGCGACCCAGGCCGGCGCGCCCAGGTCGCGCGTCCCAGGCCGGTGAGACCCAGGCAGCCGTGGATCTGGGGCAATGGTTTTTTTTTTTTTTTGTGCGTGCTGGGTTCTGTTCAGTCTTGATCTTCACATGGTGGTGGATGAATTTTGATGGCTTTTTGGATTTTGATGGCTGTAGATTTCAGATGGCAAAAGACTTGGATTTTTTTTATTTTGGGTTTGTAAATCGAGTCATAGAAACTCGATTTTCAGGTGGTTCCACGTGGAAAAAAATGCCACATCAGACATTAAAAATCGACTTTCAAAAATTCGATTTTTGACCCAAAATCGAGCCTCTCGAACTCGAGATGCTAGTAAAAAATATAGTTTGTAAACCGTAACAACTAACTATATAGTTAGAAAATTATGCCTATTTTACTATTTTCTCCTGTTCGAGAAGACTCATGTCTTTCACCTAAAAGATAACTGTGAAAGGTTTCTATGTTCATCGAACTTCAAGCTACATAACTCTCTTATCAGCATTTCTCAGACTAAAAATAAGCCAAAGTTCTGCTTTTTATATCTCCATTTTTCATGGAAAAGCTTCAGTTCCATAAAATCCATCTCCCTCCTTTTGCTGCTTTTCTTTTTCTGCTTCAGTTTCTCTCTGTGGCTTACTCTCTCACAGATAATAACTTCTTCATCAACTGTGGCTCAGCTACCAACGCCAACACAGACATCCGGAATTTCGTTGGGGACTTGAATTCCAGTGACCCGATCTCCTCTTCCTTTTCTTTCACAGGGCACAGCAGTCCCGTCGCAAACGGCAACCAGTCTTCAGGTACATCATCAACTCTTTATCAGACAGCAAGAATTTTCAGAACCAACTCTTCCTACGAGTTTGATATCCCAAATAATGACATCTATTTTGTACGCCTTCATTTCTCTGCTTTCTCAACCCCGACTGACCTCTCCGCGGCTCTTTTTGATGTATGGACTTCTGGGTCCTCACTGTTGCTTAATTTCACTGGCAAAAACAGTACCAACTCTCCTATAATAAAGGAATTCTTCCTTCCCATCTCTCCCGGAAAATTCAATGTGTATTTTTTGCCTCGAGGATCGTCTTTTGCGTTTATAAATGCAATAGAAGTCTTCCCTGCCAATGATAGTTACATACCTGATGAAGCAAACCAAATTAGTTCTGTAGGAAGTAAAAATACTTACAGGGGTTTGAGATCTTGGACATTACAGACCATTTACAGGATCAATGTTGGAGGCCCTAAAATCACACCAGAGAACGATACACTCTGGCGAAACTGGGACCCAGACGATGGATCTTACGAAAATGCAGGAAGTGCAACCAGCGTATCCCCGACTTCGTATTCCAGTATGCCTAATTACGGGGGAAATGTCAATGAAAGCATCAGTGCATCTACGGCCCCAACTCTCGTCTACCAGACTGCGAAAGTAGCAAAACCGATGAATACCAGTGGCAATTTCAACTTAACCTGGTCTTTTAAAGTTGATAAGAGTGTTAGCCACCTTGTTCGAGTTCACTTCTGTGATATTATCAGTGAATCAGCTAACACTCTAAATTTCAGTCTACATATTTATAATAATTTCAGTATGTTGATCAATCCTTATGAGTATGGTTACCAGTTAGCTGTTCCGTTTTACATCGATTTTGTGGTTTATTCTGATGATTCTGGACATTTGAATATCGGTATAGGCCCTTGGGCAGGTACCATTTTAAACAGTGCCTTTCTGAATGGGCTGGAAATAATGAAGATACTGGGGAATTCAGGCATTACATTGAGCTTGCAAGAGCACGAGAAAAAAAATGTTTTTATTATAGTTGGTTCAATTCTTGGAGGCTTAGGCTTAATTTGCATTTTGGTAGCTGTGTTCTTTTTGGTTTTCAGATGCAGGAAGCCGAAGTCTATTGAAACTTCAGACTGGTCGCCACTAACTGGAGGAGGGAGTTCTCACAGCAGGATGACTGAGGGAACCATCCCTAATATGAATCTCGGATTAAAGATACCATTTTCTGAAATTCAATTGGCAACGAAAAACTTTGACACGAAGTTGCGGATTGGTAAGGGTGGCTTTGGGATCGTCTATAAGGGAACTCTCAAGAATGGCACAAAAATTGCTGTGAAACGTAGTGATCCAGGGTCTGGCCAAGGCCTTCCAGAATTCCAAACAGAGATCATGGTTCTGTCCAAAATTCGCCACCGCCATCTTGTATCCTTGATTGGGTATTGTGATGAGAGGTCTGAGATGATACTTGTCTATGAATTCATGGCCAATGGGACTTTAAGGGATCATCTATATGCTTCGGATAAGCCACCTTTGTCTTGGAAACAAAGGCTTGAAATTTGCAATGGTGCAGCCAGGGGTCTTCACTACCTCCACAAAGGGTCAGCTGGGGGAATCATACACCGTGATGTTAAGCCCACTAACATCCTGCTTGATAAGAATAATGTTGCTAAAGTTGCCGATTTTGGTCTTTCAAAATCGGGTCCTCTTGATGATACCCATGTCAGCACAACTGTCAAAGGCACAATTGGTTATCTTGATCCCGAGTATTTTAAGTCCCAACAGTTGACAGAAAAATCTGATGTCTACTCATTTGGCGTAGTTCTTCTTGAGGTGCTATGTGCAAGGCCGGCAATAGATAGCACGCTTCCAAGAGAGCAGGCGAATTTGGCAGAATGGGCAATGCTTTGCAAGAATAAAGGGTTGCTAGAAGATATTATTGATCCTATACTCAAGGATCAGATTGATCCTAACTCCCTAAGAAAATTTATTGAGACAACAGAGAAATGTTTGCAAGAATGCGGCACTGATCGCCCTACCATGGGTGACATATTGTGGGACTTGGAATATGCATTACAGCTTCAACAAACAGCAATGCCAAGAGAGCCACATGAAGACAGCACAGTTGGTGGTTCTGCAGCATTGGCAATGCCCAATGTTTGGAGGTTTCCTTCAATTAGTATGTCTATTGAGAGAGATGATATGCCTGCTATAATGGATGATGGCTCCTACACTAGAGATAGTGAAGTTTTTTCCCAGTTGAAAGCTGATGGTAGCAGATAATGTTATTTGGTTTTCAAGATCTAGTGACGCAGCTGAAGTTTCTTTATCCTCTACAAACTATGATAAATACACCTTTGTGAACTTCATTTTGTATTTTGGGTCGCATTAGCACTTCTTCTAATTGTAAACCAGCAGTATAATGGTAGATTAGTTACATATTCTTGTCTGCATCTGTTTACCGCTTTTATATGCTTGCAAGTCTGTTCTTGGTGTTTGAATAAAATTTGTTTCATCAGAGGAAAAAAAATATTTACCAATGCTGATTGCCATTGGTTAATAGAGGGAAAATGCGCTTGAAAAGATCCTTATAGAGCTTGATGGGTTTGCTGGGTGCAAAGGTTTTATATTTCTGGTCTCTAAGAATTGTATCCGTTACACCCTGCTATTCTATGATAAGGTTGATTTGATCATAGGATTAGAGTTCGCCTTCCAAATGCCGAAGGGAGAGTAAATATTTCAAAAATTTAGGCCAACCAAGTGAAGATGTTTACATTTCTTGAGTGTCCACTCTTGGACAGAACTTGATTGGAGAGTAAGGTTGGCCCAGCTTCTTCAAGAGGCTGTTCTAAAGGGTAAGGCCTAGTCTTTAGGCATTTCTCAAGGTCTTTTACTTCAAGTGAAAATAATGTGATAGGAGCATAGTTACAAATTCCTTTCAGTTCTGCTCGGAATGGCCATAATTTTTCATTTCAATTAATCAACTGATATGAATCACCTTTCTACTCTATTTATTTATTTTTAGAGTGAGAAATAAAATTATTTAAATAGAATAGAGAAATGAAATTTTCTAGCTGATGCATGTGTCTATTTGTCAAAATAACAAAAATGGAGTTTTTAGAGTTAGTTTGGCTAAAATGCTAAAGAGGCTGATGTAAATGCTTTAGATTAAACTGAGTAGTTTACTTAATGTACTTTAGTAATTTATGGGTCTGCCGATTTTCATTAGAAAAAAAAAAAAAGAAAAAAACAAAGAAGTAAATCTGAGGCTGTAACTTCTTTTCAAGTTTACATTTTGTTTATATATTACTGTGTTGACTTAGTATTATTGTGCTGTTAAGTCATGGGTGATTTTTTTTTTTTTTTTTTTTTGCTTTGAGACAAAAAATTATATAATAGTATTGCGTATTTTATGTTAATGTATTTATATTTGGTTTTGAAATTTGCTTAATTATTTGGTTTATCTGCTCATCAAAAAATTGGTTGATCTCACTATACTTAGTAGCTTAAACCCTTTTTTATAGGTTAGTAGCTTAAACATGATTGTTCATACAATTTGTTTTTTCTTTATAAATTTACTAAATAATTAGTTTTAAAAATTCAATATTAATGTTTTAAAGTGTGATTAATTTATGGGAAAGACATTCACAACTTATGCACATTTTAAGGGGAAAAATGCTCAAAATTCAGAAGTTATGCTTCAATCCTGTGTCCCAAATGCTGTAGCTTTAGATATTGAACCCCCTGTAAAGGCTCAAAGATGTAAACTTTATCAAATAGACATTGTTTTTTTAGAATGTGATTCTAGACATTGTTTTATAGGACATCTTCATTGAGTTAAAACTAATTTATAAAATAAAAGTTTTTTTTTTTACTTACAAATTTTATTATATTAACTATTTAGTTTGGCCCCCTAGAAAAACTTCCTGGCTCTGCCAATGGACACAGCATTAGCAACATGCCAAGATTATCATCATTGCTGAAAAAGAAGGAATTGGAGAGGCATCATCTACTAACACACTAGTAAATGATCCAGATTGAGATGCAGATTCGGAAGCCATAAATGAGACTTAAGCAAAGCTCTTATACTATGTTCAAAACTAAAGCAAGAAAAGAAAAATGATAAAAAAAAAAATTTATACTGATCAATCCGAAAGAATTACATTAACCATTGTTGATACCTATTTTCGCGACACATTTTCTACAAGCCCGATTTAACCAAGCCTGACTTCATTGTAGGCTCAATTCATGTATTATATTATATTTTATTCTTTTAAGCATGGCCCAAGCCCATGTGACTTATGAAGGAAATTGGGGGTGGAAATATGGGTACAGAGGAACTTTCCCTCTCTTCCTCACAACCTCTCTCAATTTTCTCTTCTCGGTGACTGTGGGTCGAAACTTCAGACCTGTTGAACCACGTTCTACCCACATACTTGAAACTTTAGAGCAAAAACTCATTTAGCCAGTCAATAATCTCACGATTCCGAAACTTAGGGGTGAAAATATGAGTATAGGGAAACCATCTCTCTCTTCCTCACAACCTCTCTCAATTTCCTCTTCTCGGTGATTATAGGTTAAAGTTTCAAACCTGTTGAGCCACATTTTCCCCAGAGCTAAAACTTGAGAGTAAAAACTCATTGAGCCAGGAAACATTCTCACAATTCTGAACCTTAAGGGTGAAAATATGGGTATAGAGGAACCTTCCCTCTCTTTCTCACAACCTCTCTTGATTCCCTCTTCTCGGTAACTGTGAGTTGAAGTTTCAAATCTGTTATGTTTTTATGGTTTTTTTATTTTTTTGTACTTTTGTTATTAGCATTTTGATTCTCTCTTATCAAAGCACCAATAGCCATTTGTTCATTATACATTTGGAATTTTGGGCTTGATTCTCCACAATAAACACTTCTAAAAAACCCAAAGGGAGATTTGGGCTAATATCATATTTTTAGCCCTTGTTGCAAAACGTCCCCGACAACCATAAACCATATTTGTTTATATTAAAAAAAAAATAGAGCAAAACTCACCAAAACAAACTGACAATTAAGCCTAACTAACTAACTTAGGCCAAAATGGCCAAATATCACAATTTTCAGATATTTGTAGCAAAAAAACACTGTTTCGGAACTAAATAGAGAAATACCACATTTCTGGAACTCGAGTTTCAGAAACTCGAGTTCCAAATGGTACTCAAGTTTATGAAACTCGAGTTCCTCATTAGTTCTGCCACCGTAGTACTGCTGAGCTGAAATTTGTACAATTAAAAAAAATAATGTGGTACTCAAGCTTAGCAAACTCGAGTTCCATGCAACACAGTACTCAAGTATACCAGGCTCGAGTACCTATTACAAAAACTATTATGTTTATGTTTATTTCTATGGTACTCGAGCTTGGTAAGCCTGAGTACCTTGTTAGGAACTCGAGTTTATTAAACTCGAGTTCCTTATAACTTTTTTTTTTTGGGTAATCGACAAATAAACATAAACATAACAATAAGTAGCTTTTTTATGTTTTTATTTATTTAAATAGAAGAATTGTAAAATATAGAGATTTTAATTTCAAAATATGAATTAATTTCTACATTAATTAAAAGTGTTCATTGTTTTCTCATAAAAATTGTTCACTGTTTTTTGTATAAACTATTTCTAGCATTCTGCATAAAATTATTTTATGTTCAACATTATTTAAAATATTGTTCACTCTCTTTTCTACGTAAATTATTCTCTATTCACTATTTAAAAAATTGTTCACTGTTTTCTTATAAAACACCTAGTGAAATCATGTTTTCTAAATATAAACGCCAATCTAAATGCTTTTTCATATTTGAATTTCACAATAATCAAATCTATTTCAAATTCAAACAATTGGACTGCTAAAAAAAATTGCTAGAAACAAAGTCACAAAGTCCTCAAAGTTTCTTGGTATACTTAGAAACAAGTAATTAGATCAAGTCTTGTTGCACTTTGAGGGCATCCTGTTTTAGCAAGCTTTTCGAAGTCAATTTATACATAAAGAAGCCAATACCTTATCTCATCATCTCACAAATTTATAATTTTAGACTCACCGTATCAAGCCCCAAACCTAGAGTATGAGCTTGGCATATAACAACTACCACACATCAAAAAAGTTTTCACCTTACAAGTGTAAGGCTTTCTTATAAACTAGTAATTATCCTCAAAAGAATTACACATTAAATAAAATCCAAACCTCAATAATTCAATTGCCAAAAATCTGCAAAGTATCAATTGAAGCAAAAATCTAAATCTCATGTGCATAAATACTAAACAACAACAATATTCAATACTTTATCTCAAGACTCAATACCAAAAGTTTAATATTAATTATTCAAAACTCTTTAAGCTCTTCTTAGCAAAAACCCCCAACCTTGTTATTCTTCATAATTTGAAACTGAAAAGTGAGTTTGACAACTCAACAAGTAACTAAAATCTCAACTAGCCAGATCAAGCATATTATATAAATTAAATAAATTAATTGTACATAGTACAACTATCTCGTTTGTAAATAAATTAAGTGTACATAGTACAACCATCTCAAACATAAACATAAACATAATTTTTTTATTATTATTATTTTTTTATAATAGGTACTCGAGCCTGGTATACTCAAGGACTGTGTTGCATGGAACTCGAGTTTACCAAGCTCGAGTACCACATTATTTTTCTTAATTGTACAAGTTCCAGCTCAGTAGAGCCCTGGTGGCGAAAATGATGAGGAACTCGAGTTTCATAAACTCGAGTACCATTTGGTTTTAACTCGAGTTCCAGAAAAGTGGTATTTCCCTATTTAGTTCCGAAACAATGTTTTTTTGCTACAAATTTCTGAAAATTGTGGTATTTGGCCATTTTGGCCAACTAACTTAGTCGTTACACAGTAATATCTGCCTTATTATTAGTCTAACTAATCACCAAATCACAAGTGTTACACACTTAACAATCATGTACCATTTACGTGTCATTTCAATTTTTAATATAAACTCAGATACAAATTGGGTTTGGGAGTTGGTTTAATTTAATTGGCACCAATAATTTTTGGAATTGTTTCAATGTTCCTTTCCTTTTACTACCATGTTAGTGGCAGAAACCTGAGCAGTGGGTCCCATTTGGTGAGTGAAATTACAATAGTGCCATCATAATTCATTTTTCACAACTCAAAAACACCTAAAATATGTTTTCATTTTCAACAACTCATTGCTCATTTTATTGAGTTATGGATGATGAGAATTGAAAATGAAAACTTGGCCAAACATGGTTTTTAGGTATGAGGCCCATTGAAAATGAATAATGAGCTATGAAAACAGAATTATGAGTCATAGAAATTGGCTAAACCAAACAGTCCCTCAGCTTGCAAGTTGCAACCCAAAGAGGCCAAGGGGAGTAAACTGATTGGCTATTCTCATCCAAATGCAAAAGGAATTTTGTTGACTCTTTCTGACTGTTGAAAAGTTTCTTAAGATTTTGAAGCTGATATTTTTGTACTGATTCTATAAAATGAATAATTGGGTTGCACAGTTATTGAAATCAAAAGACTGTTAAAACATTCACTTATTGACTTAAAGTCTTACTCCTAAAAGATTTCAATGTTCATTGAACTTGAAACTAACATAACTCTCTTACCAGCATTTCTCAGACTAAAAATAAGCCAAAAGTTCTGCTTTTTATACCTCCATTTTTCATGGAAAAGCTTCAATTCCATAAAATCCATCTCCCTCATTTTGCTGCTCTTCTTTTTCTGCTTCAGTTTCTCTCTGTGGCTTACTCTCTCACAGATAATTTCTTCATCAACTGTGGCTCAGCTACCAACGCCAACACCGACATCCGGAATTTCGTTGGGGACTTGAATTCCATTGACTCGATCTCCTCTTCATTTTCTTTTACAGGGCACAGCAGCCCCGTCGCAAACAGCAGCCAGTCTTCAGGTACATCATCAACTCTTTATCAGACAGCAAGAATTTTCGGAAGCAACTCTTCCTACGAGTTTCATATCCCAAATAATGGCACCTATTTTGTACGCCTTCATTTCTCTGCTTTCTCAACCCCGACTGACCTCTCCGCGGCTCTTTTTGATGTATGGACTTCTGGGTCCTCACTGTTGCTTAATTTCACTGGCAAAAACAGTACCAACTCTCCTATAATAAAGGAATTCTTCCTTCCCATCTCTCCCGGAAAATTCAATGTGTATTTTTTGCCTCGAGGATCGTCTTTTGCGTTTATAAATGCAATAGAAGTCTTCCCTGCCAATGATAGTTACATACCTGATGAAGCAAACCAAATTAGTTCTGCAGGAAGTAAAAATACTTACAGGGGTTTGAGATCTTGGACATTACAGACCATTTACAGGATCAATGTTGGAGGCCCTAAAATCACACCAGAGAACGATACACTTTGGCGAAACTGGTTTCCAGACGATGGATATTTCGATAATTCCAGAAGTGCAACCAGTGTACCACCCCTCTCCGGTAAGCCTAATTACGGTGGAAATGTCAGGGAAAGCATCAGTGAATATACTGCCCCAACTCTCGTCTACCAGACTGCGAAAGCAGCAAAGCAGATGAATACCAGTGGCAATTTCAACTTAACCTGGTCTTTCAATGTTGATAAGAGTGCTAGACACCTTGTTCGAGTTCACTTCTGTGATATTATCAGTGTATCACCTAACACTCTAAATTTCAGTCTTCGTATTTATAATAATTTCAGTGTGTTGATCAATCCTTATGAGTATGGCCAGTCAACTATTCCTTTTTACATCGATTTTGTGGTTTATTCTGATGATTCTGGACATTTGAATATTGGTATAGGCCCTTCGGAAGATACCATGGTACACAGTGCCTTTCTGAATGGGCTGGAAATAATGAAGATAGTGGGGAATTCAGGCATTACATTGAGCTTGGAAGAGCACGAGAAAAAAAACGTTTTTCTTATAGTTGGTTCAATTCTTGGAGGGTTGGGCTTAATCTGCGTTATTGTAGTTCTGTTCTTTTTGGTTTTCAGATGCAAGAAGCTGAAGCCTATTGAAACTTCGGAGTGGTCACCACTACCTGGAGGAAGGAGTTCTCACAGCAGGATGACCGAGGGAACCATCCCTAATGTGAATCTCAAGTTGAAGATACCATTTGCTGAAATTCAATTCACGACGAAAAGCTTTGAAACCAAATTGCTAATTGGTAAGGGTGGCTTTGGGAATGTGTATAGAGGTACTCTCAGGAATGGCACAGAAGTTGCTGTGAAACGTAGTGAGCCAGGGTCAGGCCAAGGTCTTCCAGAATTCCAAACAGAGATCATGGTTCTGTCCAAAATTCGCCACCGTCATCTTGTTTCCTTGATTGGGTATTGTGATGAGAGGTCTGAGATGATACTTGTCTATGAATTCATGGCCAATGGGACTTTAAGGGATCGCCTATATGCTTCAGATAAGCCTCCCTTGTCTTGGAAGCAAAGGCTTGAAATTTGCATCGGTGCAGCGAAGGGTCTTCATTACCTTCACAAAGGATCAGCTGGGGGAATCATACACCGTGATGTTAAGCCCACTAACATCCTGCTTGATAAGAATAATGTTGCTAAAGTTGCCGATTTTGGTCTTTCAAAATCGGGTCCTCTTGATGATACCCATGTCAGCACAACTGTCAAAGGCACAATTGGTTATCTTGATCCCGAGTATTTTAAGTCCCAACAGTTGACAGAAAAATCTGATGTCTACTCATTTGGCGTAGTTCTTCTAGAGGTGCTATGTGCAAGGCCAGCAATAGATAGCACGCTTCCAAGAGAGCAGGCGAATTTGGCTGAATGGGCAATGCTTTGCAAGAATAAAGGGTTGCTAGAAGATATTATTGATCCTATACTCAAGGATCAGATTGATCCTAACTCCCTAAGAAAATTTATTGAGACAACAGAGAAATGTTTGCAAGAATGCGGCACTGATCGCCCTACCATGGGTGATATATTGTGGGACTTGGAATATGCATTACAGCTTCAACAAACAGCAATGCCAAGAGAGCCACATGAAGACAGCACAGTTGGTGGTTCTGCAGCATTGGCAATGCCCAATGTTTGGAGGTTTCCTTCAATTAGTATGTCTATTGAGAGAGATGATATGCCTGCTATAATGGATGATGGCTCCTACACTAGAGATAGTGAAGTTTTCTCCCAGTTGAAAGCTGATGGTAGCAGATAATGTTATTTAGTTTTCAAGATCTAGTGACGCAGCTGAAGTTTCTTTATCCTCTACAAACTATGATAAGTACACCTTTGTGAACTTAATTTTGTATTTTGGGTCGCATTAGCACTTCTTCTAATTGAAGCAGCATTATAATAGTAGATTAGTTACGTATTCTTGCCTGCGTCTGTTTACTGCTTTTATATGCTCGTAAGTCTGTTCTTGGTGTTTGAATAAAATTTGTTTCATCAGAGAAAAAAATATTCACCAATGCTGATTGCCATTGGTTAATAGAGGGAAAATGTGCTTGAAAAGCTCCTTATAGAGCTTGATGGGTTTGCTGGGAGCAAAGCCTTTATATTTCTGTTCTCTAAGAATTGTATCCGTTACACCCTGCTCTTCTATGATAAGGTTGATTTGATCATAGGATTAGAGTTCGCCTTCCAAATGCCAAAGGGAGAAATATTTCAAAATTTTAGGCCAACAAAGTGAAGATGTTTACATTTATTGAGTGTCCACTCTTGGACAGAACTTGATTGGAGAGTAAGGTTGGCCAGATTCTTCAAGACGCCGTTCTTAAGGGTAAGGCCTGTTACTTTAGGTTATTTTAGAGTTTTAGTGGGTGTTTGGGAGAGAAGTTTAAGTTATGTTGTTTGAGTGTTTTTCATATACGTGTGGATGAAAAAGTGTGTGGAAATATGTTTAGTCTTTAGGCATTTCTCAAGATCTTTTATTTCAAGTGAAAATAATATGATTGGAGCATAGTTACAAATTCCCCTCAGTTCTGCTCGGAATGGCCATAATTTTTCATTTCAATTAATTAACTAATATGAATCACCTTTCTACTCTATTTACTTATTTTTAGAGTGAGAAAAAAAATTATTTAAATAGAACATAGAAATAAATATTTCTAGTTGATGCATGTGCCTACTTATCAAAATGACAAAAATGGGGTTTTTAGAGTTAGTCTAGCTAAAATGCTGAAGAGGCTGGTGTAAATGCTTTAGATTAAACTAAGTAGTTTACTTAATGTACTTTAGTAATTTGTGGGTCTACCGATTTTCATTAGAAAAAAAAAAAACAAAAAAAATAAAAAACAAACCAAGAAGAAGTAAATGAGGCTGTAATTTCTTTACAAGTTCACATTTTGTTAATATACTACTGTGTTGTTGTTAAGTCATGGGTGATTTTTTTTTTCTTTGAGGAAAAAAGTATATAATAGTATTGCGTATTTTATGTTAATGTATTTATATTTGGTTTTGAGATTTGCTTAATTGTATGGTTTATCTGCTCATCAAAAAATTAATTGATCTCGTTATACTTAGCCGCTTAAACCCTTTTTTATAGGTTAGTAGCTTAAACTTGATTGTTCAAACAATTTTTTCTTTATAAATTTACTAAATAATTAGTGTGGGGACGTGAATCCCCCCGTATAAGTTAGATGGGCGATTAAGGTAATTTCCATGGACGCACCTCGGACCTCGAGGATGAGCACTAGTTATGTGAGACGCATAATGTTAGAACATCAAAGGAGAGAGAAAGTAGGCTTGGCATGAAACATAAAAAGGATGAAGAAAGAAGGGTGTAGAAGACATCCCCTCCGCATTAAACGCAAGACAACCACTCCTCTAGCCACATTAATGAGGAAATGATCGTGAATAGTGGTGGCACAGCTAACGATGCAGGAAAAGGCTCACTAATCTGTTCTGGATGGGACATGAGCTCTAAGAATGCAATCTCAGCCCTACAAGTGTAAGATTCAGATGAGTTGTTGCTGGATAAAAAATCCCATTTAAAACCGTAATGCTTCCAATTTGGGTTGGATCACAAACTAGATTGAACACAAAACAAGCTCCACATAACCCAACAAGTTGATTATTGAAGATGTGAAGTTCAAGAATTTTATAAACACTGGAAATTTTACCACAAAATGGGTATTCACACTACAATAATTGATAGATTAACATTGCCAAAATGTATATATTTTTTATTCTTTTGGATAAACATCGTAATAGATTACTTAAGATGTTCGAGGTCATTGTTGTTTGTAAGTTATAGTTGAATTAGAGTGGCACTGACAGAAAAGAAATATAAATTAGAATATGTGATTGCCAGCACTTACATCATTTTAAGTGGTCATAGGAAGTAATAAATGAGAGAAGCATACTGCTTGTGTATATGATCTGTGTGATATTGGGCTAGTGCTAGTGTTCACAGACATTTTTGTGGGACACTGTCCTATTTTGGAATTTTGTTGATAAATCTCATGTGCATGATTTATACCGCTCTCTGCATCTCAACCTGCACTGGAAAATATATCCTCAAGTTTTAAATGAGCCCTTATTATTCCTTAATTTTTGGTTTGGTTCTCCATTCTATAGGACATCAAATAGTTCTGCTTACAGTCACTGTGGATGTCCTTGTACATTATAAAATATTTACAATGTTATACTAATATATTGGCTCTCAAGCTATCAATTCTTTCTATTTTTTATTTTTTATTTTGGGGGCGTGGGGTCTGCATATTGCTGTTGACTCTGCCTCTCCTGCAGATCATGCTCATGTAACTGGTCAGATGCCTGTGAATTGACTATTTTCTTCTGGACGTAAAGAGGACTTGCTGATGACTGTGCAGAAGTGCTGGTTGTTTCTGCCTCTGTTATTGACTGTGCTGTTAAGCCTTTAGCAAGTTCAGCTGCTAAGTGGGCAAAGAGGCACTTTTTATAGGATGTATTCTGATTGAAGCTACTGTTGATAATGTGCAGTTGCATTTCAGTCAGTGTGGCTATCTTTTGGATGTGTATCTTCCCAAGGTAAATGTAGCTGATTTTTGTCTAGATTAATTGAGAATGTGTGGAGGGTTTGCTGATGAAAATATTACTGCACCGTATTTCTTGACAACTCTTTTCTAGATGCTTCAACCATGGCTATGAAGCATGTGAAAAGATGTGTTGTTAAACCAGCTTGTGTTTGTTTAAGGTTTTATAATGGGCTTGCTTGCAGAGGACACTTTTACCACCTTATCTATATAAGCATAAATTCAATATTGCACAACAATAGTAATGGCTGAAATCAAGATGTTGAGATATGACTACAAGAGGGAAAATGAACACATGATGATCACATGATGAACACTTAGAGGTAACACCAATTGGAAAACAGATAAGATGTTCTGCCAAATTCCTCCTGGGATGAGAATTGAAAATTAGTGATTGCTTAGAGACTTTTCTTGGTACTAATTGTCATTGATTGCATGTTTTTTTCATGTTGCTAACTTGCTATTTGCACATCATGGAAACTCATTTTGTACTGTAATTGCATGTTCTGTGTTATATTTTAGTATTTATCAGATCCTTCTTGGGTTTTGCCCATATGTTATTGGTATAACTAATATCACAATGCATTTTGCTTCAGGATGAAAGAAAAATGTGTCATAGGGGGTTCGGTTTTGTGACATTGTCGGATGAATTTTCAGCTGAGTACACTTCTCAGAAAGTACATAGGATATTTGGGCAGATGTGTGTTAGTAGATGTTATCACGTATATGATAGATAGGTGCTTGGGCCCAATAGACACTCATGTGGGTAGCCGAGTATCAAAGGAAACAGCATCAGGGGTTTCTTATGCAGAGTGGTTTGGTGTGCTTCTGTCTATGACATGATTCACATATGGTCTCAGAGAAACTCAAGAATTCATGGAGAGGTCAAAACAGGGGAAATCAAAGTGAAGAGATGAGAAAGGATATCAAGTTTTGGATGATGTTCAAAGGAAGTAGCTGCAACTCTAGCCTAACCTATACAGAGTCATCTGTTCTAACTGGAGTGTACCACATTAAATCATTCATGACTTCTGCTTAAAAGCTTGCTAGTAGTTGGGGTTTGTGGTTGGTTTGTTTTTAAAACAAGATGTTGGGTAAGATTAGCACCAATCTGATGCTGTAGTTTAGTCCGAAGACTCGTATCTTTGTTTAGAATTGGGTTGGGATGATGTAACACTGTTTTCAGATGGAGATAATCTTTTAATTTTTAGTTCAGATGACCTTGTTGTAGTGGACTAGCTGAAGTCTCTTTCCGGTGTTTCTGTTTGTATTGGCTTGTTTCATAACATATATAATTTATTACTTATTAGTATGTTTGATTATTGCATTTGTCATGTCTTCCCACCTTAGCACCTTTGTATTTCATCTTAGTATTTTATTGATGGAAAATGCTAAAGTTACACTTAGTTGTTTAGCATTTTCATTATACATAATTTTTCAAGTCGTTTATCTTTTCATTATTGCTAAATCATGATTTAGCATTTTTCTTTTCAAATCTTTAATAAAGCCTCAAAAGTGCTAGACCAATTGAAACCATAAAATGTATGAAAAAAAATGTTGAAAATGTGTTAGATTATCAATGATGATTCATTTCCCCTAATAGTTTGAGACTTCAACTTTTGTAAACCAATCTTACATGATAGTATATTGTCGATATTAGTCACCTAAAATTGAAAATTAAATTACAAACTTTATATTTAACTATGGATGAACTTGTATCCAAGATAAAGACAAATACAACTTTGGATCAATTGGACTATCTTCTATAGAACAAAACTTTTATTAATAAGATAGATGGCCAAAATGACAGATTTTACATCCCTTTAACATTGCTTCCTTTATTCATATATAATCTCATAGAAGGAAAACCACACAATTTAACTATTTAAGAATTTTATCGATTAGAGCTTGGGAATCTAAAGCATAGGCCCAAAAGTACCTTAAATAAGTCCCAAGATCATCTGGGTATGTCACATTCCTTAACAGCTTAAAACACTGAAAGTGAAAAACTAAGGCTGCTTGCACATCACTTCTAGCCTCTTGGTAATTTTTCGATCCCAAGTCCGAAGACGCATTGGCTAACTTTTGATGTATATCTTGGTACCTACTAGCACAATATCCATATGTTGCTCTAGTACTCTGATTTGGGTCTGTAGCATTTAAGTTGTCAAATATTTGTTTCAAGTTTTGAGCTTGTGTTGAAGCACAGGCATCGATCAATATCTTTGCGAGTCCCGTTAAATCTGCAGTAGCACTTCCAGGATTAAAGAAAAAACATTTGTTGCAATCGTTAGGTTGTGGGGTCCTAAAACATATGTCACTGTAACTATTTGTTGAAATTCCATTAACCAGGTTCTGCTTTGTTGCTAAAGCAATAATGATGAAGGACATCAACATTGAAATTGTTTGGAACAAAGACATATACGTAGATACAATAAACCTGCACAAAGAAAAATAAAATAAACTTGTATTAATAGAAAAGGATATTTAATTAAACATGCTCTTCCGTGTGTTTCGTTGAGTATAAACACATACGCCTGGTTAATCTCAATCTTTTATAACGTTAGTATTAGATTTTTCCTAAAACATAATGTTTAATCTCAATCATTTATCTTTATTTCAAAATCTTCCTTATATTTTAAAATGCATCAAAAGACATTTCTTACCGTTATTACCAAGTGAAAATTTCCAAAGTATAAGAATAATCTTGAAACATATATTAAAGTTTAAGAACCAAATATACAAATTAACCAAAAAGAAAAATAAAAGATTGAAACCCTTATGAGGAGAGCTAAACCTTTGGTTTCGACAGACTTCAATTTTTGGTTGACTACGTATGTGGTGAGTTTGTACTTTGTAGGCCTTTTATAGAGCTATCACCCAATGGTAAAAAGTTTTCCTCAAATAATTTTTTTTTTAAAAACCTATGGTAAAAACTAAAAAACACATAGACATTGTGGATTTGATATGGACTTTTGGATATGAAATATTAAATTTATAATTGTAATTATTAATGGGTATTATTAACTTATCAAAAAAATGACTAGGTATTTATGAAGACTATATTTTTATATGAAAGTATTAAATATACAATTATGAATTAAATTTATAATTATGGTAATTATTAATGGGTATTATTAACTTATCAAAAAAAAAAAGTGAATCGGTGTTTATGAAGACTGTCTTTTATGTGAAAATATTAAATAAAAAATTATGATAATAATTTATATATATTTATTAGAATGGGTTTGTAAATGAAATTAGGTAAATTGCAATTACACCCCTAAAGTTTGGGGGTGATTGGACTTTACACTCTCAAGTTTCAAAATTTGGATTTTACCTCCTATCTTTTATGAGTGTTTGGATTTTAGTTCCTAAAGTTTTGGGGTGTTTGAATTTTAAATCCTAAAGTTTCAAAATTTGAGGGTATAAAATCCAAACAACCCAAAACTTTTGAGTATAAAATCCAAGTTCTGAAACGTCAGGGTATAAAATTCAAACACCCCAAACATCAGTGTGTAAATATCAAATTCAATAAAAAAAAATTAGAATATTAACATGTAAAATTGTGAGTACCCCCAAAGCTTATGTGACAAAATTCAAAATTCTTTAATTTTATGTTCTTCTTTTTATCGATCTTTCCTTCAAAATTTTATTTATATTCTATAATGTATCAAGATTCTTATCCTCGTTACTAAAGTGAAAAGTTTTAAAGTATATATAAGAATGATTTTGACCAGGTATTTAATTCTTTCATATAAAAATATAGTCTTCATAAATTCCTAGTCATTTTTTTGAAAAGTTAATAATACCCATTAATAATTACAATTATAAATATTAAATTATTTTTTGGATATGAAATATTAAATTTATAATTGTAATTATTAATGGGTATTATTAACTTATCATAAAAATGACTAGGTATTTATGAAGACTATATTTGTATATGAAAGTATTAAATATACAATTATGAATTAAATATATAATTATGGTAACTAGTAATGCGTATTATTAACTTATCAAAAAAAAAAGTGAATCGTGTTTATGAAGACTGTCTTTTTAAATGAAAGTATTAAATAAAAAATTATGATAATGATTGATATATATTTATTAGAATGGGTTTGTAAATGAACTTAGATAAATTGAGAATTACACCCCTAAAGTTTGGGAGTGATTGGACTTTACACTCTCAAATTTTAAAATTTGGATTTTACCCCCAATATTATAGGAGTATTTGGATTTTACCCTCTAAAATTTTGGAGTGTTTGGACTTTAAATCCTAAAGTTTCAAAATTTAAGGATGTAAAATCCAAACAAACCTAAACTTTAGAATGTAAAATACAAGTTCTGAAACGTTAGGGTGTCAAATTCAAACACCCCAAACATCAGTGTGTAAAATCCAAATTCAATTAAAAAAAATATATTAGAATATTAACATGTAAAATTGTGAGTACCCCCAAAGCTTATGTGACAAAATTCAAAATTCTTAAATTTTATGTAGTTCTTCTTTTTATCGATTTTTCCTTCAAAATATTATTTATATTCTATAATGTATCAAGATTCTTACCCTCATTACTAAAGTGAAAAGTTTTAAAGTATATATAAAATTGATTTTGACTAGGTATTTAACACATTCATATAAAAATATAGTCTTCATAAATACCTAGTCATTTTTTTGATAAGTTAATAATACTCACTAATAATTACAATTATAAATATTAAAATTTTTTTGGATATGAACTATTAAATTTATAATTGTAATTATTAATGGGTATTATTAACTTATCAAAAAAATGACTTGGTATTTATGAAGACTATATTTTTATATGAAAGTATTAAATATAAAATTATGAGGTAAATTTATAATTATGGTAATTATTAACGGGTATTATTAACTTATCAAAAAAAAAAAGTGAATCAGTGTTTATGAAGACTGTCTTTTTAGATGAAAGTATTAAATAAAAAATTATGATAATGATTGATATATAATTATTAGAATGGGTTTGTAAATGAAATTAGATAAATTGCGAATTACACCCCTAAAGTTTGGGAGTGATTGGACTTTACACTCTCAAATTTTAAAATTTGGATTTTTTTACCCCTATATTTTAGGAGTATTTGGATTTTAGTCTCTAAAGTTTTGGAGTGTTTGGATTTTAAATCCTAAAGTTTCAAAATTTGAGGGTGTAAAATCCAAACAACCCTAAACTTTAGAGTGTAAAATACAAGTTCTGAAACGTCAGGATGTCAAATTCAAACACCCCAAACATCAGTGTGTAAATATCAAATTCAATAAAAAAAAATAGAATATTAACATGTAAAATTGTGAGTACCCCCAAAGCTTATGTGACAAAATTCAAAATTCTTTAATTTTAAGTTCTTCTTTTTATTGATCTTTCTTTCAAAATTTTATTTATATTCTATAATGTATCAAGATTCTTACCCGACTAGGTATTTAATACTTTCATATAAAAACATAGTCTTCATAAATACGTAGTCATTTTTTTGATAAGTTAATAATACCCATTAATAATTACAATTAGAAATATTAAATTTTTTTTGGATATGAAATATTAAATTTATAATTGTAATTATTAATGGGTATTATTAACTTATCAAAAAAATGACTAGGTATTTATGAAGACTATATTTTTATATGAAAGTATTAAATATACAATTGTGAATTATATTTATAATTATGGTAATTATTAATGGGTATTATTAACTTATCAAAAAAAAAAGTGAATCGGTGTTTATGAAGACTATCTTTTTATGTGAAAGTATTAAATAAAAAATTATGATAATAATTTATATATATTTATAAGATTGGGTTTTTAAATAAAATTAGGTAATTTGCAAATTACACCCCTAAAGTTTGGAGGTGATTGGACTTTACACTCTCAAATTTCAAAATTTAGATTTTACGCCCTATATTTTAGGAGTGTTTGGATTTTAGTCCCTAAAGTTTTGTGGTATTTGGATTTTAAATCCTAAAGTTTCAAAATTTAAGGGTGTAAAATCCAAACAACCCAAAGCTTTCAAGTGTAAAATCCAAGTTCTGAAATGTCATGGTGTAAAATTCAAACACCCCAAACTTCAGTGTGTAAAATCCAAATTCAATAAATAAATAAATAAATTAGAATATTAACATGTAAAATTGTGAGTATTCCCAAAGCTTACGTGACAAAATTCAAAATTCTTTAATTTTATGTAGTTCTTTTTATTGATCTTTCTTTCAACATTTTATTTATATTCTATAATGTATCAAGATTCTTACCCTCGTTGCTAAAGTGAAAAGTTTTAAAGTATATATAAGAAACTATGCAAAAAGGAAATTATTTTCAAACTAAGGTGATGGTCCATTTTAGTCTATTTGGTCCGTTTTGATCCATTTCAATCCACTCTGTCCTTTTCAGTCTATTCAATCCATATTAGTTCATTTTGGTTCATTCAATCCACATCGGTCCATCTTTGGTCCATTCAATCCACATCGGTCTAATTTTGTCCATTTTCAGTATACTTTGGTTCATTTTGATCTACACGGTCCATCTTTAGCCCATCCAGTCCACATTGGTCCATCAATCCATTTCAGTCTGCTTTGAATCTGATCTAGCAAATTAGGTGTCATTAATAAATGGATTAATACCACCGCACACCCTTGGTGCAATGGTCACTCCACAAGTATAAATGCTTGTGGGGTGTGGGGGATAAGGGTCAGGATTCAAGTCTCCAAGAGAGAGCTTCACACACATATACACTTAGATTAAGTTAGAGTAGAAATTCTATCTTGTATCAAAAAATAAATAAAATAAATGGATTAATGCTTTTGGATTCATAATCTTTTGGATAGTGGAGAAATGTTAGTTAATTATAGTGTGTATGTATTATCATATTAATGCAAAATTCCTACGCATCACGCAGGTTAGCAACTAGTATCTATAAATATGAAATACTAAACTCTCAGCCGTTTATTTCAATTATAAATTTACCCAAATTATTTTTGTGATTTAGTTCTTCTTAATTATGAAGATGTCAAAATTCTTACACTCATTACTAAGTGAGAAATTTTAAAGTATATATAAGAATGATCATAAAATACATGTTAAAGTTCAAGGACTGAATATGCAACTTAACCAAAAAGTTAATAAAAAAACAAATGAAACCCTATTATATAGAAAAGAATTTATGAGTCTGAAGGCCTTATAGCTCAACTTTCACCTTGTGCTGTTTTGACAAAAATGTCAAAGGTTAAAATCCCCAAACTCCAACTATCAATTGTAATAAAAATATAAATAAACAAAATTTCAAAAAAAAAATAAAGAAAGAGGAAGAAGGTCAATAAAGAGCTCATTGTAAGGTAAAATTAGGGGGTAATTACACTAAACCTACCTGTGGTTTGGCCTGAAATCACTTTACCTACTCGTGGTTTAAAAAGTGTCACTTTACCCACCTAAAGTATGTTCCGTTTGTTTTCCTTAACTCACCTCTGTTAAAATTAAGGGTAAATATGTATTTTTGCTCAAATTTTATATCTCTCTCCTCCCAAAACAAAAAATAGCACCAAAATGCAAGAGAGAGAAGATCAAAAAGTGGTATTTGTCTCTCTCTCCATTCACACAAATCTTGAACATGAAGAACATACCAAAAAAAAAAAAAAAAACCCAGATCAACCTACACAAGATCACTGACTTAATGGCTCAAATTGTCCAGTTTCTATGGAAGAATAATGCACCTTTCACAGTTAACATTTACCCTTTCCTAAGTCTTTATGGCAATGACAAGTAAACCCATTTTGATATCATCATCAAGCAGCAAGCTCAAATCGCCAGAAGAACAACTAAACTCATAACCTTTTGAGAAACAAAAACCTCATAATCAGCCTCATCAGTCCCAGAAACATAGGTAACAGCCAATAGTTCTTCATCACCAAGTTCGTTAAGAAACGGGTGATCCATCAACATCTCAACAATAAACCTATACATATATTTCTTCACAAGGCACGCTTTCAGAAAAGCTTTGGCTTGACTTGAAATCCCAGTTGGAATTTCAGGCAATTCGCGCTCATCATCAATAAGATTGAACAAATCCCATTTGTTAAACTCTTTTTCCCTATCCCAAGGAGATTTCCCAATCAACATCTCACAAACAACGCAACCCAAAGCCCATATATTAGAGGGAGGCTCTTACACTCACTCAATCAAACACTCAGGTGCCATATACAAAGCAGTGCCTCTCAAGTCCATCCTCATCTTCTTTCTCTACCATGACCTCTTGGCCAACCCAAGATCAGCAATCTTGGCCACAAAATGAGCAGCAGCAGTAGTACTAGCACTCACATTCACAAGCAAAAAATTCTTAAGCTTGATATCACAGTGTACATACCCACATCCATGAATATGATTAAGCCCTTTTAGAATACACTTGTTTGGTCTTATAGATGAGGATGCAAAGAGCATTGCTTCGGGAAATTTTGAACGTCATTGAGGAATTTATAATTATGATGGGCAACCAAAATATGCGATAGATGTTTCTGGTCAGGGTCAAAATAAATTTCTTGTGCCTACACAAAATATGGAATATCTTCCCAACAAATGGTGTGTGATCAATCCAAATGCCAAAGATCTGAGCAAACTAGCAGATAACATAAATTTTGCTTGCACCTGCGCAGATTACGCCACACTTGGATATGGGTCCTCTTGTAATAATTTGGATGCTAATGGGAATGCTTCGTATGCATTTAATATGTATTTCCAGATACAGAATTAGGATACAATGGCTTGTAATTTTCAAGGGTTGGCCCAAGTGACAATTTTTTTGGGTATGTTCTTCATGATCTAGGTTTTATTTTTTTTGGTATATTCTTCATGTTCAAAATTTGTGTGAATGGAGAAAGAGACAAATACCACTTTTTTTATCTTGTTTCTCTTGCATTTTTGTGCTATTTTATTTTTTGGAGGAGAGTTGAGCAAAAATACCTATTTACTCTTGATTTTAACAGAAGTGGGTTACGAAAAACAAACGGAACATACTTCAGATAGGTAAAGTGACACTTTTTAAACCACGGGTAAGTAAGTGATTTTGGGCCAAACCACAAGTGCATTTATTGTAATTACCCTGTAAAATTAGAGAGGTCAAAGTCTTATACCTTTTTCTTTTTTTAGAATTGTCAAAATTTTATGTTTCAATGACCAATCGCGCTCATTTTTTAAAATTTTAGGACAAAAATACTCATTTAAAAATTTCACTTCTATAGTTTGCTTGTGTATGTGTTTACAGAGGAATGACGTGATATTTGTTTTGATGATATGACATCTTATTTTTAAATTTTAATTAAAAAATTACACACATGTAATCCTAGACACGAACCCATTTCTTTTCCCCAATTCAAACCAAGGCCCGGAATACCTTCATAGTTCCCCCACGCGCGCGCAGAGAAAGAGAGAGAGAGAGAGAGAGCACGTACTTTCCCAAAATCGATAAACCCTATAAAATTGGAGACCCTTTTAAGTTTATTCCTTATTTGCTTTCCATATTAATAGCTTCAAGTCTTGTATATTTGTAATTATATGGTTATGATTTGAGTTTTACTATAGATTACTTCATGTTTGAGTAAATTCAAAACCCAGCTTTGAATATTTTGTCCAGACATTAATTAAGATTTTGAGGAGATATCTTGAAGACTTAAACCCTTAATAAGTTTACATAAACACCTAATAAGTTTGAATTTTCTGATCCGCTTCATGGGTTTTCTGAAATTAATTAAGATTTTGAGGAGATATCTTGAAGACTTAAACCCTTAATAATTTTACATAAACACCTAATAAGTTTGAATTTTATGATGCGCTTCATGGGTTTTCTGAAAGAGAGGTACGTCCACAACATTTTTACAATATTTTCACAATAAATCACAGGTGGCTAGCTGTTATTGGATAAAATTTAAATTCAGCACTAAGATTACTTTTTTAACCCAACAACAACAACTAGTAACAACCTGCCACTTAGGATTTGTTGTAAAAATGTTGTGGACATATCATTTCTCTTTCTGAAATGGCTAGTATTTCAAACTCTTCAAAAACTAGGAGCCTAGATTTTATTTCAAGAGGTCCCTTATGAGATGGGGTAGGAGTGGTTGTGTTAAGGCTAGTTCAAAGAAGAGAGGCACTGAACATATATATGTATTTAATTTTTATATTACTAGGTTCAATACTAAGTTGATGTATTTCACATCTCTTGTTCACATTACTAAGTGCAATATTAAGCTGATGTATCAATACGTAATTTGATGTGCCGAGTCAATTATATATAACTTGTTCTCTTTTTTTTTTCTTTATTTCATTATTGTAAAATTCATAAAATTCCTCTCTCTAATTAGTAGATTATCAGGGTCAGTCCAAAGCCTAGGCCTATGGCCCCTACTACAAAACGATCACGGTCATTCTTAAAAAAAACTATACCCTCATTATAAAAATACCCAAATTTTACTACTTAAAGTCTACAAATTGACGTGTCATTAATAACAAAAAAGTTATTCAAACATATTAATAAGGTTGTTGAAGTTTTTCAATTACGTTCATTCCTACATCATTTTGTAATAAAAATTATATTGATTAAAGATTTTTCTTTTCTCATTTTTAACAAGGCCTCCAAAATGCTAGACCAATTGAAACCCTAAAATGTTTGACAAAAAATGTTGAAAATGTGTTAGATACTTAAATCATCAATGATGATTAATTTCCCCAAACACATTGAAACTTTAATTTTTGTAACCAATATCTTACATATTATATTGTCAACATTAGCCACCTAATCTCTCACATAGCTACACACTAAACAATCCCTTTCTAACTCTTAACACTTAATATAAAATTGAAAACTAGATTACAAATTTACATTTAACTATATGGATGGACTAATGATTCTTGAATGTACAAAAAAAAAATCCAAATTTTTCTTCTCACGCTAGGTGAGTATTTTTTTTCTCTCTAGGGAGTGAACTTTCTTCTCACACTCTGGGTGAGGGCAAGTTAGTTCACAGTGTTTGTTTGCAATTTTGTTAGAGTTCAGTGGGATCTATTTAGTGTTTTCCTATTCACATGATGGATTTGGATTTTATAGACAAGTTGCAAAATATAACCTTGACGGAGGAGGAGGGAGAAGTTATTAAGGTTGGGGTTACACAAAGGGAAAGGATGTTGGAAGAATGTTCCCTTAGTTTGTTGGGGAGATTTCTCAAAACATGAGCTCTCAACTAGCATGCGGCCAAGCCTTTGCTAAGGTTTGTGTGGAGGATGGGCTTGGATTTATGCATTGGTGACATGGGGGATGATCTTTTTCAATTCAAATTTACCATGGAGAGTCAGTTGAAGTGGGTGCTAGCAAATGGTCTATGGAGTTTTGAGGACCACCCTTTGGCGTTACGTAGATGGGAGAGAGTTATGACAGCCACTTCGGTTAGATTCACTTCAATGCTGATGTGGGTTCAGGTTTGGGAGAAGTATTAGAAGTTGATTTTAAGGCGTTTTAAATAAAAGGGTGGAGTTGCCGTTGGATAAACCGTTACGATGAGGAGTTGTCGCCAGTGCCAGCGGCCAGCCCTGAAAGAGATAAGGTTTGCATTGGTTTCAAGTATGAATATTTAGTTAGGCTCTATTATCAGTGTGGTCGGATTGGTCATGAGGTTAGGGATTGTTCTTTCCAAAGGGATTGACAACAAGGAGGTCTACCTTATGGGGAGTAGTTGAAGGTGGGGTACATAGAAACTATGGTAATGCAAACAAAGTAAGAAGTAGCCCGGGGCGACAGGATGACGATGTCCAAGCTGATCAAGGGTATCGGGTTTCTTCACAACAGAAGGTAAATGAGCAGGTTAATCCAGCAACTGGAAGTGGGAATGGAAGTATGTCGTTAACACAGTTAGGTAGTTTAACTGATGGTGGTAGCTTTGACGGTGCTCCGGCAAACGGTGGTGTTACTGTCGATACAGGTTCAATCATGACTATAAAGAAGCACGTTCCAGATTTTGAGGAGTTGATTACGGAGATTAATCGTGCTATCCAAACTGGTCCAGATTTTTCAAATTCAAAAGCAACTCCAACTAATTGCGTGCCAGATAATAGCGAGATTTCCTCTGACTTGATTGAGGTGGTAGTCATGGATGAGGATACGGTCAACCATAATCGTGACTTAATGGGGAAACAAGGTGAACAAATATCTCCACCGAGTTTTGAGGAATCAGAGATACGTTTTAAGGTTGGCTGTGGTAACAGGCAAGGTAGCAAGGGTACTAGTAAGGGTCGGGCCAAAAGAAGTGGTAATAAAGATAAGGGTGTGAGTCAATCCATGCATAGCCCAAAAGTAGTTGAGTCTGTGGAGAAGTCTACAATTGAAAGCTCGAAAGCAATGATGAGTTGGAAAAGGCTTACCACAAGACCTCAGACTCTTATTAATTCTTTAATTGTTGACGTGGAACCTGGGCAAAAAAGGAAGCAAGCAGAAAACGTGAATAAGGAGGCTACGGTTGTTAAGGGAGAAAAGAAACATAGAACTATGGAAAATGAGCAAGGTGTTGTATCAACTATGGGATTGGTAGAGGTTGCAGGGCAACCCTGCCAGCCATAATGACGCTCCTAAGTTGGAAACAAAAAACAAAAACAAATCCATCATTTTGATGTCCTCGTAAATCAAGAAGGTGTCGTTTGGCACTTTTTCTGGGCATCCGAAGACTTTGAAGTAAAGATTTGCTTACAGTAGTTTGGATCTTAAAGATTTCCTCTTTTTTTTTTCTTTGTTCTTTTTTTCTTTTCTTTCTTTTCTTTATGATGTAATCGTGCTACTCTAGCATATGCTAGTGTTGCAAAAGAGAATGATGGGGTCACTATTTAGTTAATAGAATGTCCCTCTTTCTCTTTCTTATTATATATCATGATTCTCAATTAATAAAGTCTACTATCGTTTCCTCTAAAAATAAATAAATATATGGATGGACTTATATCCAAGATAAAGATAAATACAACTTTGAATCAGTTGGGCTATCTTCTATAGAACAATATACTTTTATTGATAAGATTGCTTTACTCATAATATAATCTGATAAAAGGAAAATCACACAAATAAACTATATAGGAATTTGATCGATAATACTTTCAGTATCTAGAGTATAGGCCGTAAAGTTCCTTAAATTAGCTCCAAGATCACCAGGTAACTTCAAATTCTTTAACTGGATAAAACACTGTAAGTGAAACACTAAGGTTGTTTTCACATCACCTTTAGCCTCTTCGTAATTTTTCCATCTCAAGGCTAAAGAAGCATACTGTAACTGTTCATATGCATCATGGAATTTACTAGCACAATTTCCATATATTGCTCTAGCACTCTGACTTGGGTCTGTAGCTTTTAATTTCTCAAAAATTTGTCTCAAATTTTGAGCTTGACTTGAAGCACAGTAATCGATCATTATTTTTGCCAATGCTACTACATCTGCTCTACCACTTCCAGGATTAGAGAAAACACATTAGTTGCAAATGTCAGGTTTCGGAGTCTTATTACATATGTCAGTGTAACTATTATTTGTAATTCCATTAACCAGGTTCTGCTTTGTTGCTAAAGCAAAAATGACAAAGGAAATCAACACTGAAATTCTTTGAAACAACGACATATATATAGTTACAAAAAACCTGCACAAAGAAAAATAAAATAAACTTGTATTAATAGAGAAAGATGAACTTAAAAAAAAAAAATTAAAATTAAGAGGATATATATTTAATTAAACATGCTCTTACGTGTGTTTCTTTGAGTATAAATAGTTAAATTGATACACCTAATTAAACCCTTATGAGGAGAGCTAACCTTTGGGTTGAACAAAATTCAATTTTTGGTTGACTACACATGTGGCGAGTTTGTAGGCTTTTTTTTTATAGAGAGATATCGCCCTATGGTAAAAACTGAAAAATATTGAGATTAAAAACTAATTGGCAACCAGTTCAATAGATATTATTTTATCTAAAAAATATAATTTCATTTTATTTTAATTTGTATATAAATATCAAAGTTGATAATTATTATAGTTCAGTTAATCAACATTTATTTTTGTTGTGTGTATATTAAATATGAAATATGGTAATTATTAATAAGTATTTATTATGATTATGTTTTTATATGGAATTATTAAATTTATAATTATAGCAATTATTAATGTGTATTTATTATTTTATACAACAATGGATAGGTATTAATTATGACTGTATTTTTATATGAAAGTATTAAGTATACAATTATGGTAATATTAACATATATTTATTAGATTGTGTTTCTATATGAAAGATGACTAGCAAGATTTTAATTGTGGGTTTCAAAATATAGAATAAAATTAAAATTCAATTATATATATATATATATATATATATATATATATATATTGTAGTATAAAGTTTAGTTACAAAATTGTTTGTAGGCTAAGGCTACAACCTTACCTAATATCTATTTATTAGAGGTGAATTATGACAAATTTACCACTAGATTACATTTTCTTTATATATCCTCTATGCTTGCAAAATTTCTAGAAAATTAAAGATCACTAGTAATGTCATCAATAAATTGTTTAAATTACAAGTCTTTGTAATTTAAAATTATGTATAAAATATAAGTTAATAGTTCATATAATAAATAATATCTAATTAACACAAAATTTGACATGTATATTAAGAGCCTAAAGAACATACAATTCAATGATTAGATTTTCAAAACATCTAGTAATATTTATTCTATTGAGTAAAGTTGTAACCTTAGGCTATAACCAATTTTGTAACTAAAATTTTTCAATATATTATTGCATGTAAAATTGTGATCAACCCAAAGCTCATTTAATGAAATTCAAAATTCTTTAATTTAGTTGATTTGTCCTTAAAAAAAATTAAATTGCAAATGCAGTTCAAACCTTTGATCTTTCTTTCAAAATCTTTTTTGTATTCTATAATGAGTCTAAGAAGGTTCTAACCCTCATTACTAAAGTGAAAAATTTTAAAGTATATATAAGAATGACCTTGAAACACATGTTAAAGTTCAAGGACTAAATATGCAAGGTAAATTATAAAAATAAATAAATAAATAAAGTAAGTAAAAAATATAAAGCATGTTATATAGAGAAAGAATTATGAGCACAAAAATCCTTGTAGGCTTCTAGCTCAACTAACATATTCTAGTGCTTTCATGAAGTTGTCCAAGGTTCAAATCTCTCCAACTCCAACTATCAATTATAATAAAACAAAGAAAGCAAAAGAAGATCAATAAAGTGTTTAGACTTTATAATAAGGTAAAATTAGAGAGGTCAAACTCTTATGCTCATTTTTTTTAGAATCATCAGTGTCTTATACTGTCATGACCAATACCACTCTTCTTTAAAATATGAGAGAGAGAGAGAGAGAGAACTTTCCCAAATCCACAAACCTTATAAAATTTGAGACCCTTTTAAGTTTCTTCCTGATTTTCATTCCATATTAAATGCTTCAAGTCTTGTAATTTGGTTATGATTTCAGTTTTATTATAGATTACTTCACGTTTGTGTAATTTCAAAACCTAGGTTTGATTTACCTTGAATTCAGAATTTGAATTTGTGTGATTACTTATTACCCAAACTCAGTTATCTTTTCAAATTTTGTCCCAACTCAATTAAGATTTTGAGGAGATATCTTGACGACTTAAAACTTTATTGGAATTTTATGAATATATACTTTACATAAACACCTAATAAGTTTGAATTTTCTAATCTGCATCATGAGTTTTCCGAAATGGTTAGTATGTCGAGCTCTTCAAAACTAGGAGTCTAGATTTGGTTTCAAGAGGTCATATACATATGAGACTAGTTGCAGTGCCCTTTAGGACTTGTTCGAGAAACTTAAAACTAAAAGGGAGGCACTGAACATATATAACTTTCAACATAAGAAGCACTGTAATCTGTCTTTAAGTGTTTACAATGAAAATTCTGTGTTCACTAAGTTGATGTATTTCACATCTTTTGATCAAATTACTAAGTTCAATTTTAGGTTGATGTATTTCATCAATACTCAACTTTTTGATATGTCGAATAAATTATAAAGAAAACTTATAACTTGTTCACTAATTCTTTTTAAATTCATGACTGTAAAATTTATAATTTCTAGTCTCCAGTGGGAACGTTATCAAGGTCGGCCCAATACCTAGGACTAAGCCCCTCACTACAAAAAGTCCCACCCTGTTCGTTAAAAAGGCTCTATCCCCGTTATAAAAGACCCAGCATTTTAGATAATATTTTTTTTTCCAAGTTGTATTACTTTTCTCAAGAGTGATGTTAGAGATATTACAAAATTTATTGCATAAATTTTACAAATTGATGAGGTATTAATGATTACTCACAAAACCACCGCGCACCTTTGGTACGGTGATCACTCTACAAGTATAAATGCTTGTAAAGTGTGGGGGGTAAGGGTCGGAGTTCAAGTTTTCAGGAGGGAGTTTCACACACATATACACTTAGATTATGTTAGAGTAGAAATTCTATTTTATATATAAAAAAAATGATTAATCACAAAAAAAAGTGATTTAAACATACAACTTAGATTGTTGAATTTTTCGAATTACATTCATTACTGCTTCATTTTGTAGACTGTAATAAAAATTATACTAATTTAGCATTTTTCTTTTCAAATCTTCGATAAGGCCTCTAAAATACTAGATCAATTGAAACCTAACCAAATTGACACCCTAGTTTATGGAAAAAAAAAAATTGAAAATGTATTTGATTATCAATGATGATTAACTTTCTCTAACAGTTTGAAATTTTAATTTTTGTAAACCAAAATCTTATATGATATATTGTCAATATTAGCCACATAATCTCTCACATAACCACACATCAAACAATCTTTTTCTCTCTCTTAAGTTTTAACACCAAATATAAAATTGAAATTAGATTACAACTTTACATTCTACTATGGATTGAGTTATATCCAAAGATTTTTTTTTTTTTGGATAATCATATCCAAAAATAAATATAAATACAATTTTGAATCAATTGGACCATCTTCTGTAGAACAGTACTTTAATTGATATGATAAGATAGATGGACAAAACGACCAATTTTACATCCCTTTAACATTGCTTCCTTCACTCATACAATCTCATAAAAGGAAAAGCATACATTCAAACTACTTAGGAATTTGATCTATACTACTTTTGGTAGCGAAGTCATATTATCAACATTAGTCACCTAATCTCCCACATCTTAGACATCAAACAATCTCTTTCTCTCTCAAAAGTCTTAACACCAAATATATAATTGAAAATTAGATTATAACTTTACATTTTACTATGAAACTTATATCAAAGATAAAGATAAATTAATACAACATTAAATCAGTTGGACTATCTTCAATGAACACTTCTTTTATTGATATGATAAGATAGGTGGCCAAAATGACCAATTTTACATCACTTTAACATTGTTTCCTTTAATTTAGTCATCATAAAAGGAAAAGCACACGTTTAAACTACTTAGGAATTTGATCTATAATACTTTCGATATCTACAGCATAGGCCCATAAGTTCCTTAAAGAAGTCCCCATATCACCGGTAATGGCAGATTCTTTAACAGGTCAAAACACCGATAGTGAAGCTCTATGGCTGTTTTCATAAAATATCTAGCCTCTTGCTTCTTTTTCAGAAACACGTCTATTGACGCAGTTGATAAACACTTAGTTATATCTAGGTACTTACTGCTACAGTATGCAGATATTGCTCTAGAACTCGGAATTGGGTCTGTAGCATTTAAGTTATCAAACATTTGAAACAAGGGCCAAGCTTGATTTGTAGCACAGACATCGATCATTATTTTTGCCAATGCCCTTACATCTGCTCTACCACTTCCAGGATTAGAGAAAACACATTAGTTGCAATCCCTAGGTAGTGGAGTCTTATTACACATTTCAGTGTAACTATTATTTGAAATTCGATCATTGTGACTGGAATTTGTAATCCCATTAACCAGGTTCTGCTTCGTTTCTAAAGCAAAAATGATAAAGGAAATCAACATTGAAATTCTTTGAAATAACGACATCTATGTAGTTACCAAAAAAACCTGCACATTTGAAAATCACATAAACTTGTATTAATAGACAAAGATGAACTTCAAAAAATTTAAATTAAGAGGATATTTAACTAAGCATGCTCTTACGTGTGTTTCTTTGAGAATAAATACATACAGCTAATGTTAGTATTAGATTTGTCCTAAAACATAATGTTTGGTCCTCAACCTATTATCTTTATTTCAAAATCTTCTTTTATATTTTAAAATGTATCAAAAAAAGTTCTTACCGTCATTTCTTTGTGAAAAATTTTAAATACCAAATATTAAAGTATAAGAATAATCTTTAAGCACATATTAAAGTTTAAGGAACAAATATGCAATTTAACCAAAAAGATGAGGAAAATATAGAAACCCTAATGAGGAGAGCTAACCTTTGGTTTGGACAAACTTCTACTTTTGGTGGACTAAATATGTGGCAAGATTTAGTCCTTTTTATAGAGATATCACCCTATGGTAAAAACTGAAAAATACAGAGATATAATGGATCTGATATGGACTTTTTATTGACTTTCTTCAATTTATGAGATTAACAACTAGTTAGTAGTAAGGGAATGTAACCAATTCAATAAAAATATTATATGATCTAAAAAAATTTATTTTCACTCTCTTTTACTTTGTATATAAAAATGAAATTTAATTAATAATTTTGTTAGTCTGTAATAGAAATTTATTTTTGATTGTGTTTGGAGTATATTAATAAAAGATATTTTGATAATTATAGTAGTTATTAATAGATATCTATCATGATTATGTTTTTAAATGCAGTTATCAAATATATAATTATAGTAATTATTAATGGGTATTTAACTATTTATTAACTTATCAAAAAAATTAATAAATATTTATTACCATTTTTTTATATAGAAATATTAAATATACAATTATAGTAATTATTGATATAAAAGGTTTCTTGTATATTCAATATATTGTAATACAAGTTTGATTCCACTTTGATAGTGGAAAAGTAATGTTTAATCCCAATTTTTTATATGAAAAAGTGTTAATTCCTCTATAGTAGAGGTAGAGTGATAGAAAATTAGAAACAGTGGTAATCAAATAAAGAATCAAAGTTCAAAGAATCTTGGATGTATGGGAGCTGTATATAAGATGTATGAGATTTCAAGTTTCTTTTGCATCAAAATTTCTAGAGATTTCGTAAGACCATCAGACATACAAGATTATTCAAAATTTACGAATTTGCATTTTTTTGAACCAAAAATTGTATCACTTGAAATGAAAATGTTTGCAAACGCCCTTCAAACTTTTCATTTATCTTTTTATTGAAAGTGAATTTTGAAAATATAATATTTAGATTACATGTTCTTATTATAACCCCCATGTTTGCAAATTAAAATTTCAAGAAGATCAAAGATCAATAGCTATGCCATCCATTAAATGTTAAAATTTCAAGTTTTTTTTTTTTTTTTGCCTAAAATTAAAATTATACATAAAAAATAAGTTTATTGATTAAATTATAAATAACATTCAATTTAAACGAAATTTGACATATGTTAAGAATAAAAAGAATATGCAATTTAACAGTTAAATTTTCAAACTTAACATCCAATAAAAAGATATAGAAATAGTTTCCCTCTAAACTAGTTTAGAAAAAAACCGTGTCCTATATTTATTATGTTTCTAGATGTAGCTGGGGTCATGTATCCAAGAATTTCTCCTCAAAGGTGGGGTCCAAACTCCAAAAAGCCCCACCTTGGTGAGATTCCACGTCATAAAAAAATATAAAAAATTATTATGTTTGAATTCAAGAGAAAATGGTTGTTTAGCCTTAATTTTGAACTATGTAACCAAATCAGCTCATTCTAAAATATGTAACAAAATACCCCTATTTCTATTCCTATTTTTAAGGTTAAACAACCATTTTTTTTCCTTAAATTTGTAAATGAAACTATCTATTCTATCATTTAAATGAAAGATGACATGACAAATTTTAATTTAGAGTTTAAATATAAAACATAACTTAAATTCAATTAAACAATATATATTAGAATATTAACATATAAAATTTTGAGCACTCAAAATAAAATATTTTGAGCTCAACCAAAATTTAAAAGTCTTCAATTTTATATATAATATAAATATCTTAAGAAGTATCCAAACACTTAATAAGATAGGTGCTCAACCAAAATTTAAAAGTCTTCAATTTCATCTATAATATAAATATCTTAAGAAATATCCAAACACTTAATAAGATAGGTGAACTAATAAAGATAAACTAAAAAAACTAAAATTAAGATTAAATTAAAATAGAGATGCTCTTACGTGTGTTTCTTTGAGTATAAATACACACTTAATTTTAGTAGTTGATTTGTCTTAAGCCAAAAAAAGAGGGTTAAATTGCATGTTTAGTCCTTGACCGTTGAACATTATTTCAAAATTGTCTTTATCTATATATAAAAAGCGTCAATGGGCAAAGCTATAGTAGAAAAGCTACACTAGTTTTAGTTTATGTAATCCAAACTGTTTCAGGCTTTCTCTTTTTTTGAAATATAGCTTATTGAACATACTTTTTATTTATTTTTTTATCTAACTATGAGCTGTTTCCCTAATAGATTAAAATATTATCACAATAGTTTCACAATTGTTGAGGTGTTATTTCTTTATAAGCTAAAATAAATATCATACTAAAACCAACCAAGACTAAAAATAAATATGAAAAAAGAAAACTTACCAATAAAATTACTTTTTTACCTACCAATAACAACCTATAACAACCTACTACTTTATGATTTATTGTGAAAATGTTATGGATATAGTATTTCTCTTGTAAAAATATTAATACATTTTGTTGTCATCATAATATATTACAAAATAAAATATTACAAAATTATAAAAGTATTACGAAAATGTTGTCCCATTATGTTGTGTTTCTAGGATTTTTTTTTCTTTGGTTTAGTCAACTTTCTTAAGCCAAAATTCACTATTTCACATTCAGTTTTCTTGAGTTGACTTTTTGTATTTTTTATTATATTTTTATCTTTACTCACCATTTCACGTAAAAATAAATAGTTTTACACACACACACACACAAATAAATAAATAAACTTAGGACAAAAACATTTTTCATCCTTTATGTTTGAGGTAGTTCACAATTCCTCATTGAACTTTAAATAAAATCAAGCAATTTCCCCCTTAATATTTTAGAAAAGAGCAAATATGTCATATTGTTATTCTCTCAGTTAAACCCTAATGAAAACTTATAATTCTTAAAATATTACATTGTGTAATGTCTAAAATACTCTCACTATATTTTAACATTCCAAGATTTTTCTTCATGTATATTGAGTTTTAGATGGTAGTAATACTTAGAATGTTAGAATGGTAGTATAAGGTATTTTATTTATTACCTAAACAACATTAATTTTCTAGGTTTAAATATTCAAAATTTATAATTTATCTAATGGGAAATTCAATGACACATGCATTTTGTTATCTATTCTTTTTTCTTTTCTTGCCTAAAATGGGTGTTCATTAAAAACTAAGTAAGCTAAATATTGCACGTAAACTCATGTAGAATGATAAACAAGAAAGTACAAATGAAAAAAATTTCATTGTATATGGCAGAAGGGATTTGATAAAAAACTTCAATTATAGCATATAACATCATTCATTACAAAAATTTAAATATTGTGATAATATCTTAGCAAAACTCAGTTACTTATTGTTGGATGATGATGATATTTGTTATCATTCTTAGAAGTTTTTAGTGAGTAGATATTGTTTTTAACAAATAAATACTAAAAGACTGTTATAATAAAATATATACTCATATGTTAAATAGCTATCATAACTTTGTATGTGATTAGCTATTAAAATTTTTATGTGAATAAGATTAACTTTGTATGACATTTATTTTTTATGCATATAATTTCATACCTCTTCAAATAAAAATTTTATTTTAATTTTCTCACTCAAGAAGTAGCACAAGCCATCCTAACTATATTCTAAAATGTGTCAAAAAAAAGTTCTTACCAACATATTTAAAATATAGGAATGATCTTGAAACATGTGATGGAACAGAAGTACATAAAAACAAAGTAATTAAAACACCCACTAAGAGACAAAGTCACATGTCTTGAACAAAATTACTAAGTTTCAATACAAAGTTGAAGTATATCATCAATAGGAAATGGAATGCAATTGTAAGAGAGGTTTAACGTTGTAATTATAGTAGATTTTATCTCTCTTTGTTTTTTTTTTTTTTTTTTGAGATAAAGGATAGAACTTATATTAAAGAAAAAAGCAAGTTGTATAAAACTTATTTCTTGACAAAATAAAACTTATTTCTTGCATTCCATATTGCCCACGACACAGATGCCCACACTTCCAGTTCTTTCTTCTCCAGTCTCCCGAACAAACCACGACCCAGCATGAAGATATCATGGATCGAAGTTGGAATATTTTTCTGGAGTTTACCACGAACCAAAGCCCAAACGTTTCTAGCAAAAGGGCATTCCCACAGTATATGGCTAGCTGTTTCAGAGAAGTGGTCACAGAGTTCACACCTTTCTTCAATCCTCACTGTCTTACGCTGGAGGTTGTCCCTGGTGGGTAGAATATTCGAACATGCTCGCCAAGCGACAGTCCGAACCTTGGGAGGGACTATGGGCGCGCCCATAGTTTCTACCACATATTTCTATCCATGCACCCTTGCCAAAGAATGCTCCCCACTTGGCTGCTGCTTTTGTCGGTCGGATGGCCACCAGATAGGCAGTCTTAACAGAGAAAATTCTTGCCTTATGTGTGTGCAATTTGTTGGGAAGTAGACAATTTGTTAAATTACATAAATTCTTTGTGTTTTCTATGTGTGTGCTTTTCTATTTTTGTCTTCGCTATTATTTTGGATTAAGGGGTGTTATTTGCATAACAATTAATATTAGAGCTCAAGGTTTCTTCTTGGTAAAGTTCAAGATTTGGATCAACTTCATCAAGAAACGGTTGCTTGGACCAAGGCGGAGTTCCCCCAGCTGGGTATTGACTGATGGAATTTGAGTCAAAGTAAATATTATTAAAAATTGCCTCAAATTTTCAACGCACTTTTTATTTTTTTTATTTTTTTATTTATTGACAAGAAGAGAGCTGGGAAGATTCAAACCATCTAAATTCTTTATGTGAAAAGAATCAAATAATGCCACTCAATCATAAACCTTTTGAGTTTTGACATCCTCCTTTTCTTTAAGTTGTAACACCATTATAGTTCTGTGGGAATAGTAAGGCTCGAAAATAAACCCAGCTTTAGCCAAATCGATTGGTTCAGCGGTTCAGGGGCAAGAGGGAGAGTGATAGATTGCTTGGGTAGTGGATTGCATATATATTAAAGGCTCCTAAACTTCTTCTTTTTTAAAATACATAAGTAATTTAAATGACCCAACAATATGCAACAGCTCCTTAAAAATTCTCAACAATAAAATATGAGAGTAAAACATGAGAAGATCTACAAGATTTTTTAACACACAGTTCTTGGAAGTTAAAACGATTTCAGATCTCATTTTATAGCCATAGTATAGCGTACTTCAACGGTGAAGGTGATTTAGTTGTTACACACGTCATTGGAAGACTTTTATTTCCTTTTTGTAATTATTGAAAATTTCTAGAATAAGATTTTTATTTTCTAATGATCCTTTAATTTTATGATAGGATATTAAAAAGGATATCTTCAAAAATATTTTTTTAGGCATTAAGTTTTTTGGGAGCAACTAATTAAATTGGCTATTTAAGTTGTAAAACAAAAATTAGAAGCCAATTATCAAAAAAATTCCTGTTCTCTACCTTTTGGGTTCAAGGTGTTTTTAGAGTTTAGTCATATATACAACACTTCCAAGTTCCTACATGATTACACTGTGTCAAAATGGCTACCTAGGAAAGATTTTGGTAACCAAATGAGAAATAGCTAACAGAAGATCGATAAGAAATTAGAGGAAACAAGTGCTTTGAGATGCACTTGAATTGAGTAAGTATTGAGAGGGAGTTAGAGAGAGATTTCAAATCTTTATATCGAAGTGAAATGATAATGATGGTGAAGTTAAAGATATATTTAGTGGTTCTTCTTCTTCGTGATGGTTCATGCCTTAGCAGTGCCACCATTCATTTTGAAATTATGCAAAAAGGAAATTATTGTGAAACTATGGTGATGGTCCATTTCGGTCTAATCCAGTCCATTTCAGTCCATTCATTCGACATTGGACTATGTCAGTGTACTTCAGTCCATTTCAATCTACTTCGGTCCATCTTGGATCCATTCAATCAACATCGTTCCATTTGGACTGATTTGGTCTTTTCGGCCTATTTAGTCTACTTCCGTCCACGCAGTCCATATTTGGTCCATTCAGTTGACATCAGTCCAATTCGGTCCATTCTATCAATTTTGGTCCACTTTGAATCTACTCTAGCAAACTGGGTGTCTTGTTATAAATGGATTAAGTTTTTTGAATTTCTAATCTTCATGATAGTGGAGAAATGTTATTTAACTATAGTGCATTGCATATGTCTTATCATATTAATGCAAATGAAGGTTAGCAACTAGTATCTATAAATATAAAATTTTAAACTCTCAACTGTTTTCTTGAATGATCAATTTACCCAAACTATTTTGTGTTCTTAATTATGAAGATGTCAAAATTCTTTAATTAGCATCATGTAGAATCAAAATGCTTTTAAATTACAATATACAATCAGATAGAATGGATTAAGAACCAACAACGTGTATTAACTTACAAAGATTTTTAATTTCTAAATAGTATGTGTTTTCCAAACACGGAATATATATATATATATATATATATATATATATATATATATATATTTATTTATTTATTTATTTATTTTGAATAATTCAAAAATTAAGAGCAAAAAGATCTACATCTTAAAAGGTGTGCCAATTGAGCTAACTTGATAATTGGCATTGGCTGTTCGCACAAGTGGGAACAGATACCATCTACAAGTATTTCAAGAATTTTAGATAGCTTAATAGTTATAAAATAAAAATAATAATAATAATAACAATATCCTTAATTTTTTTTTATTATTAAAATAGACCCAATCCGGGGTTGGCAAAGTGATAGATGATTCGATGTTAGTTATAACCGAGGCTGTCCAATAACAGCTTTTAAGTAGAAGGCATCTTGTTGTCAAATAAATAAATAAATAATTTAAAAGTAGAAGGCATCTTGTGAGGTTTGTTATAACACTTTAGGAATATCTTAAATACCATATATTATGATTTTATATAATAACTAGTTTAAGACCCGTGTGCATTGCACGGTTTTAGGTATAAACTCATAAAATGATAAAAAAAATTTAAATAATAATAGCTAAATAAATTTTTATTATATAATTGAAAGTAAAAATTATGCTACGTATGTTTGTATATATGAATGAAAAAAAAATCTGAATCCATAAAACAATTGAAACAAAGTTAAGCATAAACCCATCAAATGAATAATTTTTTTTAAAAAAATAGCTAAATGATTTATTATTTTATAATTGAAAGTAAAAATCATGCTACATGTTGTATATATTTTTCAATCAAAATGCCCCAATAAAGACAGATGTTGGTGTATCATCAACTCAATGAACATATATTCATCTAAAAATAAAAATATAACTAATGTTTTTGAATATATAAAGAATGATTAAATAATTATAATATTATATAAATAAATATAATCACTAAAAATATATATATTTATGAACTTACTTTCAACTTCGAACAATATGGATCTGCCTTTCTAATTCTAACTATACCATGAAATTGTTTGTAACTCTAAGTAATGGCACTCCTAATAGAGAAATCATTTTCATTCGCAATCAATCTTCGTTTTAATTTTGCAAGTCTTTTTATTTCAACATTGTTCAACTATTTAATACAAAAAATATGTGACAAACAACTATAATATACACAACCAAACCAAACTAACTGTACATATTATTTGAAAGACAAAGTAAGTGCATGTAAAGTGTAAAAAAATACTTGTATGTAGGTTGATGGTAGTGGTGGTGCCATCTTATCTTGTCTAGCTAATTTTTGTTATAATCCCTTTGTTTTATATGGATATCTAAGTGGTATTTCATACGGATTAGTATTTCAATTGTTGGTTTAGGTAGCTAGAAGTTAGTACATGCATAGCAGTTAATAAATATCAAATCACTTTGAAAATTTTTTTTTAACACCAATCCCTTAAAAAAATTTAGTGAAATTTAAATCATGTTAATAAATTAATTGTGCATTCAATTTTTTTCTTAAAATCACGTTAATAAAAATTTACCAATAGAGTCATAAAACTATTATTAGTAAACGTTTCTTGGGCTTATCTATTTAGCTTTGTTGCCAAATTGGTATCAACTCTTTTATTTTATTTTTTTAGAAGAATATAACACAACTAAAAACATATAAAAATAATTTAAATTTATTATTAAGAATATAATCAAACTTATTCATAATTTAAAATTAAGAAACTAAAAAAAAATCATAAATTAAGATATAAATGTAGAAAAATAACAAAGATTATACCTATTTGTTTCCTCTATCACTTTGAGAGATGAAAGCATGAGTAAATGTGAGTATGTAACGAAAACTTGCACCAATTATTGTAGAAGATAATAAATAAGTACAAAAGTTTAATATTATGAATTGGGTTAATCTATCTATCAATTCCTAATGCAGAATTCATGAAGATAACAAATGAGTACAAAAGTTTAATATTATGAACTGGGTTGATCTATCTAACAATTTCTAATGCAGAATCCATGAATTTAAGTAATTATGTGAGAAATTTTCATTAATTCTTTTTGAAGTTAAAGAAAATTAGCTTAAATAAAATGAAAAAATAATAATGAAGAAAGAATGCATACATGCATTGTCATGGGATTTAAGCATTCACATATTAGAGTAAACTTATATATAGAGGTAGAGTTCCATTTGATATAGAACATAAATCCTATTGAGATTAAGATTTTTAATTTAATCAATGTGTTTGTTGCTATCTCATAAAAAAGTGGAATACAAAAAATGTCATATACTTAATACTTATAAGTATATATGTATACTCCTTCATTATATATATAATTTTGAGGAGAAGGTGTTTACTTTAAACTCAAATCCTTAGGAGTATTACGTTATTTACAATTTTTTTTAGTTTATCTAAGAAAAAGTTTGGTACATCGGTATGAAATATGAACAAAAAACGTTGCTTTTTTTTTTCTTAAGACTGTGTATTTATATATTCAAGTAAAAATTAATAGTAAAATGATTAGACGAAGAATTTGAATTGTAACTAAATTAAGATTTTTATCAACTTAAAAATTATAGGAGAAGAAGATAAGAACAAAAGTTGTATCTATTTTTTTTAATCTAAAACAATTCCTGCAATTTGGTGAAGCCACTTGGTACAACCACGACTTCTAAGCTAACTTTTATTATATAATATATGATTTGGATTGGTATGGTTTTGTATTGATAATTTATGTGTGCTAGAATAGTTTGATGTTTGGTTCGCCATGATATTACATTACACTGTAATATTATGTTATTGTAATCTTAATACAAGAACACAATATTACATTGTTTAAAAATGTGATGAAATTAAAGTGATGCGATATATTTTATAATTTTAAATTATGATAATGTTAGAAAAAAATAAAATAAACCAAAAATCTTAATGTCACATCATCATAATGTGTATCATTTCAAGGACACATCACAGCAACCAAACACCCCCTTGATTACCATATATGTTGTGTTTTGTTGTGTTGCAATTGTTTTAAGATTATTGTATTTGTCTTATTACATATACAACACTAAATAACAAATCTCTCTCTCTCTCTCTCTCTCTCTCTCTCACAGTTACTTAAATATAGTTGTCATAGTCACATCAAGGAGAGGAAGCGTAATTTTTCCGTAGGAGTAATGTTCCTTTCACCAGGGGCAAAGGCACTTGTTGTTTAGGGGGTTTGAACTCCCTGACTTCAAAAAAGAGTTTACATACACACACAAATAATATTTTTTATTAGTTTATTTTACCCTTAAAAATATTTTTATACACTCTTACTAAAATTTTGTACACCTTGATCACAAATCAGTGCAGCCTAAACCAAACAACAATTAGACACTTAGGTTATGTTCGGTAATAGTTTTTGTTTTCTATTTTCAAAAACTTGTTTTGGGGAATATAAATAAAAAATAATTTTCTTGTATTTTTTGAATCAAAAACATGTTTGGTTAGTTGAAATTTTAAAAAAAAATAGTTTTTTGAAGAAAAAATTGAAAATACTAAAATATGTTGTTATTAGGATTTAAACTCTAATACTAACTTATTAAATGAGACAGATTTATTAAATTAAATGAATATTTTCATTGACTTTTGAAAATTAAAAATTGAAAATAATCTTTTGCATATTTTGAAAACAAAAAACAAGGGAAAACAACAATTACCAAACATACCCTTAGTATGTTATTTATGCTAGTGATTTAAGAAAAAAAAATAGTAAAGTCAGCATTTGTTCAAGTATATGAATAGTTAAGTAGGAACTTAGTGTAATATATAGTGTGAATGTGCGAGTTAATGAATAATATAGTGCCATGGGAGGGTTGCATTTTCTCATTTAGTTTAAAATATTTTTATAAGAATAATGACAACTCGTAAAAGTAAAAATATTATACAAACTTAACAATATAAAATTGTCTCACCTAGTCAGAAGCCATATTGACAATAGATAATAACAACTGATAATGAATTATCATATAATGATTTTCAAATAATAATAATAAAGTTGTAAAAAAAAATTATAAAACTTCATATATCTGCGTGTTACATATATTTAAGTTCTTTTTTTTATTACAATTTATTTAATTTAAGTTTTCTAATGACCCAAAAAAAAAAAAACATCTTTGAAGCTGCCACTACCTTCCACTCAAATAGTAATGTCTTATTAATTAAATTTATATTAGAACCTCCTATTCATGAGATAGGAGAGAGCATTTCTCACAAATACTGAATATAATTCTCCTAAGCAAATATACATCTAGGCACAGAAAAATTGCAAAGACTACCAACAGCAAGCCAATTTGCATAACTTAATTGTTCCTTTTATTCATAGAACTGAAAATGAAAAAATCATACATAATTTATTCATAGAGTAGTCTGATAGCAGCATTAGCATCCATAGCATAACCTATATAATAGATTAAAGCTTGGAGAATAGTATATGGGACCGAGCTACGCGAAGATTTCATCAATAAAATGCATTTTTTTTCATAGAATATGGTAGTGTTCACATCTTCCCTGGCATCACTAAATAATTTAGCTTTAACGTTCCGAACTGCAGAGCTTAAAGTGTTGGTTATAGCATCCAAACAACCATGACAGCCAACACAAGCAAATTGAAGTTCTGCATTCTTTGGAAAAAGACTACAGAGGTTGAAGATTAGTTCATCCGCTCTCACAGCTTGTCTTAATGAGCAATTGACTAACTTCAATGCTTGTGTTGTTAAATCTCCCACAAAATGAGGGTTGCCGCTGGGCAAGCAAAAGTTGCAAAGCTGCTTTTTTGGTGTTGAATCGCACACGCTATTATTTGCGGCGCCATTGGCTCGCAATGGATATTTGTTTGCAATTGCAAAAATAAGAATGATCAAGAAAAGACACAATGGAAGTCTTGTAATTGATGCCATTAATATGATCTAAGAACAAAAAACAAAAAACCTGCACCAAGGCAAGGCAAAATAACCTTTACATGAAGAGGAAGAAGATGAACAAAAATGAAGAAAGTAAACTTGAGATTTTACTTTTTCTTTTTCTTACAAATAACTACATATAAATGTTGGAAGATAAGCAAAGTTTGGTGAGTCAAAGTAACAAGGAACTTACCTGTAACACCCCAACCTTTACACACCGAAAAAAAAAAAAAAAAACAAAAGTGATAGATTTTTGAAGACCCACATGTATGACCCCCACCTACCCCTTATCTCCCAACTACAAATTTTTGTAAATATCTCTCTCCCTCTTGACCGGCTAGTGAAGGGCTGCCTCTTTTCCTTTCACACTCAAACATACACTTACACATTCCTCTCTCTCTCTCCCGAATTTCTCCTCCCTCTTGGTCTCTCAGTTAGCTTACACTAGATTTTTTCCACCAAACTGTTCTCCATGGTTTGTGACTTCTCCCAACATGAAGCTAAAGTAAAATCTCCTTGCCCCACCTTCTAATATCTGGGTTTTTATCCTAGCTGGTTAGAATTGTTCTTTGATGTTGTGGGTTTGTTTTTTGGGGGGTTATTTTATGTAGTTTGTTGGGACATTTAAGACTTGATTGGAGGTTTTTAATTTAATAAGGTGAAATGGATGTATTGTTTGGCAACCATATGAGATGGATTTCTTAAGAAATCATTTGGATTTTGATTTATATAAGAGACTTGGGTTAATTTTTTAAAGAAGTTTCCTTGCATTTTGATTGAATTTGGCATATGCAGGTGTGAGTGTAGTGTTAACTATAAATTTGTGCAAGTGTGTAAGCACGTGCATTTTGCCTACCAAGTGTTCGATAAATTGTCTCTATGAGTTATGAGTTTTGGTTTCTTAATTTGGGATTTTGGTAGTTGTTTATATGAGATTATGGGTTTCATTTCTTGTTATTAATATGCTTTGACATGTGGTTTTTAATGTAAGTCAAGTTTCATCCTTTCAAAGCATTTGGGCTTGTATTAAATATAGTAATAATTTTCTTTTGGATTCTATAGCTGTTAGGGATAGATTTAAGTCAACCGTAATACGTGATTTATAATAAATTATAGAAAAATCCTTTTGAGCTGAACTTTTCTTTGGTACCTTGGATACATGTAGGGGCATGTTCCCCTAAATATTCGAATTAATCAGATAACATTCAATTGACCAAACCAATTTTACAAAATGGCTGGCCAGCTATGTACTGAATCTGAAAGTACAACAAAAACATTGAGGTTTTGTGGAATTTACTTCAAACCTTTGTTGAATGGATTGGCTTGAAATTTCATGTGTTTTACTTAAGTTGATTTAATTACAGTTTGGTTTAATCCTTTAATAACCAAAAGGGAAACTCATGAGATATGCTACCTCTATTTTAAAGTGATGTGTTTTATGTTATGCTTACATATGAACTTTTGCTTGCAGTAGAGAATTAAAATGCTTTAGTTTGTGTAATGGCACTATAAGTTCTTGTATGCTTGTTTGGTTCCCATTTGGGAAAGGGTACTTGTCTTAGGACCGGCAAGCTAGGCTTTAGGGCCTTTGGTTCGATTTTAGGGGATCACTTCAAATTATGGAGATAAGTGTAGTGGTACTTTGTGATAGGCCTTGTCATTGATAGGTTTGATCATTGTGTTTCTAGGTTTCGATACTCTTGGTGATGGACCTAGTGACTGGATTGTTTGATTATGTAATGCCCGGTTGAGGTAAAATTGGTTGGCCTTCCAAGGTAAGTGGCTTCTTATTAGAATTTTTTTTAAAGAATCATTATTGCACTCAAGTTTTTTATTGTTAAACCCATTTTGAAACATTATTCATGGTTTTCCTAAAACATACTACATGTACTATTATTGTAAATTAATTATTTATGGAAAACCCATGAAGCATGACTTGTCATTGCATATGGGGTGTACATTTTTAGACCCCTTAAAACACCAGTTGTTTAACCTAGTTATTTAGCCAAGTGATTACTTAGATAAATTATTCAAATCTAGGTTAACACAAGTAAATCATATCAAGTAAAAAATGTGAAAAATAAAGAACACAACAATATATAACCTAGGAAAACCAAACCGGTAAAAAACCTAGGGAGGATTTAACCTAACTATTCTCAAGGTAAAACAAGATCCACTATGAAAGAATTGAAATTTTACAATAGCGACTTAGACCACTAACATCCTATTGCTACCTTAAGTAGAAAACTTACTACCACGACCACGTGACAACTCTGAATCCACAGACTACTTCTTTCTCAGATCCACAGCATCCACAAGTACACCCACTTGTGTTTTTCTTTAAGCTCTTGAAACAGCAATTGAAGCGATCACCAAGCTCTCAACATCAATCTTGATCTTAATAACTCTAAGTGTGTATGAAGGTAAACACTTCTAGATCTCACAAGAGATTCACATACACAGCATATCAACAACCACTAAAACGTGGCTAGGGTTTTTCTATTTATATGAAACATAAAACATAAAACCCTACATGTCAAACAGGATTGGGCTGAGTTGGAAAATTTTGCAAAAAAACAATCTGCACGAGTTTCGATCGATCGAGTTTAATTTTTGATCGTTCGAGCCTTACAGATTTAGTCCAATAAATCATGCAGTATACTCGTTTCCAACTTTACAATAAACACACTTCGAGCAGCCTAAAACTAGACTCTAGGTTTTTATCATGGTTTGCCAACATTACACATTAAAGTTCTAATAATTTAGATCCTAAATTCTTAGAACCTAACATGGGGAAATGCATGATTATTGGCAAGGAAAAGACAAACATCTTTGATTTATGGATTTATTGCATTATTTGCAAATTCTAAAGATGTTTCATCTTGACTCGTGATTTTCAGGAAATCAATAGAAAATATTATTGACAAGAATTGATTTTGGAAATTTTGAGAACTTTGCAAAATGCTTGGATATTAAAAGGTTTCATGAAACTACTTGGAAACGAACTATGAGTTTCAATTTCATTTAACTGTGAGTTTTATGTTGTTTTTACCCTTGTGCTATGAAAGGTGTGATTACTCCAGCCAAATGTCGTGGTCTTCGTGACATTGGTATCTTGGCACTTCGTCTTTATGGCAGTTTGATGCCTTTGTGGCATAAATTGATGTCTTCATGGCATAAATTGATGTCTTCGTGGCATACCTAATGTCTTTATGGTAGCTTGAAAACAATTTTTATATATATCTTGGTATCTTGGCACCCCATCTTTATGGCAGTTTGATGTCTTCATGACATAAATTGATATTTTTGTAGCATAATTGATGTCTTTGTGGCATACCTAATATCTTTATGGCAGCTTAAAAACAATTTGTGTGTGAGAGTGGCACCCTATCTTTATGGCAGTTTGATGTCTTCATGACATAAATTGATATTTTTGTAGCATAATTGATGTCTTTGTGGCATACCTAATATCTTTATAGTAGCTTAAAAACAATTTGTGTGTGAGAGTGTGTGTGTGTGTGTGTGTGTTAGGTTCATATTTTTATGTAATTGGCGTATCTTATAACAAAATGCACTTTACTTGTATTTTGGTGAATTCAAATAGGTTCAAGATGATCATTACAAGTGGTTACATTGAAGACATGAAGATTACTCAAGAATTGCTCAAAAAAGCTGAATCTGCAAGTCTTGATACCTCCTCAATACTTGTTGATCTATCGAGATTTATCAAAAGCTCGATACCTCTCAATCTATATATCAAGCTTACGAGATTTATGATATAGCCTGCAACGTTTTGATTCCTAAAGGCTATTTGTTTTATGGGTTTGCATAATCCTTATAGGATTAGGAAATCCCAAGGTTTGTGTAAACCTAATTGGAATAGGAGAGCCTATTTAAAACGCTCATTAAGCTCCTATTTAAATATGGAGGTGGAGAAAGAAAACCCCAACCCTAGAAAGTTTCATAAAGTTTTCTTTTTGAAACCCTAGCCTCTTCCTATAGAAGAAACAATTCTTGCTGCGTTTCTTGTACGCCTTTGGATTTTGTAACCAAGCAATTTCTCTAGCACCAACATTGAAGATCTTATTGGTATTTTTATGTGAAGTTATTGCAAATCAACTACAACAATCAAAGGGTTGCTGTGAAGTTAGTCACATGTTGGGATTTGTACAAAGGGTTAGTCACGAATTGGAGATTTGTGCATCAAAGGAAAGAAAACTACTACAAGATCAAGTCCAATTGGGTAATGGAACAAAGGTTCAACTGTAGGTTGGTATTTCGAGATAGGTCAGGGTTAAGGGTGTCCAACCAGACCCGGTATCCGCCTAACCCGCCCAACCTGGCCGACCTGACGCAGGTGACTGTCGACGGCGGGTCTCTGTCCCCAAAATCTGATACCATCGGGTCAGATGACTAGTCTGAGCGTAAAAAATCGATCCCCAACCAATCCAACCGTATTAACACCAGAAAAGTAGTTGTTCTCCATCGATAGGTGTGTTTCGCCGGCGTTTTAGTCCGATTGGTCTAGATTTGGGCTTATTTCTTCAAGATCTCGTCGAGATCTCGCCTGATCTCGGCAGATTCGGCCCAATCTCGACCAAACTTAGTGGATTTCCGAAGGTTTCAACTCCGACTGAGGATCGACGGGAATCCAACGAGTTTCGACCACCCGATCCAACTCCCTTTACCGATCGATGGCGGGTCCAGAATTTCGAGACCCGAACTGATCGAGTCGGTTTCGGGTTGGGCACAAACCCGACCCGGATCGACCCGTGGACATGCCTAGTCAGGGTAGTTAGTAAGATTCTTTATACCTGTAACCACTTGATTGTTGATTAGTAGATTCTTTGAAGTAGTGACCTTAAAATCACTCAATGTGGTTTTTGTTTTACGAGGTTTTGTCCATTTGTCAACAAATCATTATGTCTAATTTATTTTCCGCTTCACTTAGTATTTTTGATGATTTATTGGTGTCTTCACGATATACATGCAATTGAACCTAATTAATCAACTTAGGTAATTGAATTAATTACCCAAAGACAACATTGATATATATATATATATATATGCACACCAAATTTCATGTGAATCAATGTTATTTACTATTTGATTCTCAAACTCATATTTTAAGTATAATTTAAAGTTTGAGAAGCTTAAAATTTTAAAAAATTATGTTGAAATAATTATAAAGAGAAGGTGCAATCTAATGGTTGATTTGTCAAAACTTCATTTCACTGAAAAGTATAGAATGATGTGCAACGCATAACATTGAAAACACCATTTAAGTGAAAAATATTGGTTCAGTTCAAGTTACACCAAGTATAACTCTAAGTTGTATTACACTAAACAATTTTTTTTTATTAGATGTAAATTTTGACAACTATCTTCTTATACTCAACATGCTTACAAAGTTTTAAAATAGTCTGAGATCGATAATTATGATATTGATCAAATATTTAAAATTCAAATTTTTGTAACTAAAACTGTGAATATAAAATAAGTTTTTATATCAAATAGTTAATAGCTTCTGTTTGACACAAAACTTAGTTTTGGTTGCTTTGCAAACTAATCTTTCTTTTTATTTTTACTTTTATTTTTATTTTTATTTTTATGCTTAAGTTTAGGCGATTCAATAAATCATGGGTTAACATAAGGCCGCATAGATATAGTGATATTTCTTGGTGCGACCTGGGAGGCAATTGCCCCCTCTTGGATGCAATTTCCCCTCTCCAAAGATATACATAAAAAATTTACTTGTTTAGAAAACGCAATTGAGTTATTTAATTAAATTGGCTTCAAAAAGTGTCTCAACAAAACTTGTAAGAACCCCTTTATTTCTCGATAATTTATATTCTACATTAATATTCGTTTTTAGCAATAGCTTCCCCTCATAACTCTAACCATACACTGTGTACTTAAATAAATTAATGCTACGTATATTATGAAATGATTTATCGCCTTTTTTGAACCAATATTTTCTTTTGATGAAACCATTAAAATGGATTGCTAGACATAATATTTCGAGACTATATATTCAATCATTATTCATATATTCATTTGAAACTAATTTCACTCTTACACAATGAATTTTGTGAAAAGTCACATACTAACATATAAGTTTTAATGAATCATTATGACCTTTAAAAAAGAAATGATTTCAAAATGTCCGCATTTACAAAAAGACACTATTCTTAAACAACATATATTTTCATAGAAATAGTTAGAGAATAAATCAGTATTTTGATATATAAAATTAGGGCCTAAGAATCATTATTTTTTCCTCTATAATTTTTATAGTTCATTAATGTAAGATTTATAGTATGTCTCTCAATTAAATAAAGCTAGCATGATTTGAAATCCATATATTATGAAAGAATTTGTCATGTGTTTTGAACCAATTTCTACTTTTCAAAACCATTGCAGTTGACTGTTAGAAATAATATTTTTGAGACTATTAGATTAGTCCTTAGAGGCAGAGCCAAGGGGGGTGATTGCCCTTCCCCCCGCCCCCAAAAAATTTAATCGACTTTCCTTAGTTATAGTATTATGAGAAGACTTAGTCGACCCTTTACATTGAGAAAAAGAAAACAACTTCCTTACTTTAACACCTAGAAACTGACACCATTAACTTAAAGAATGGTAATAGTTACATACTGTGTACTTGATACACAATTGAAATCATATTTTAAGAAAACTGACATTGTAAAAGTTAAAAGATCCTTTACTTATAAAAGTTAAAAGCATATCACTTTAATTTTATCTTTTTCTACTTCACGCTTCAGCCATGAGATTTATTGCTTATCCCAAAAGAATAAGTAATGTTACAGACACTATAATTTTATTAACATTTTTTACAACAGTTAATTAGGTTGGTAGATTTTTATTGATTTTAACTCGAGTCGATCACTAACATTATTTTTTTATTTATCAATAATAATTTGACACCTAGCCAATTATGAACAACTTTGTAATTTTTTTTTTTTTTTGAGTCTCTACACTTTTTTGCATTTTTTTTTTCTCATCTCATGGCATTGGGGCCCAAAATCTTACACAAAATAATTTTAAAAACTATTCAATGTTCTTATATGGGAAAAAACCCTAAAACAATCACATTTTTTCCCTTGAATTCAATATGTATTTGAAGCTAGTAACTTACACTTTTAGATTAATTTATTTTATTGAATCAAGTTAGATTTTTTTTTTTTTTGTAAACAGTAATACTTATTAGAACATACACAAAAATAATAATATCAGTATTTTAAATAATGTATTATAAACCCGGTTTAAGTTAGATATCCAAAATTACATATTTAGATTGGTTGATTTCTTATTGTTAGTAATTACGAATTGATCATTTTTAGTTCTTTATTTTAATTATATAAAAGATATACTTGTAGTTAATTAAGATTATAGAGAAAATTGACCACATGCAATGAGTAAATTAAACTAGATATGAAAAATATAAATAATATTTTACATTTATATAAAATTTTGTGTGACGATTACATTATTTACAAATTTTTTTTTACTATTAATATTGGTTGATGGGTTTAAGATTATGTTTGCTTTTAATATTTTCTTTAATTCTTACCTCCACTAAACTGAAATCCTAACATTGCTACTTGTCCTCAACTCCTCAAACATTCCCTAGAAAAAAAATATCAGTCTTACATGTGACTTTTGAGAAAAGTCACATATTAATATATAAGTTTTTATGAATCGTTATGACCCGTAAAAAAGGACAATACTTAAAAGTTAAACTCGCTAAACTTAAAAATTTAGTTATTACTGAAGGTCAATATTCGTAAACAAAACTTATTCGAATATAAATATTTTGAGATTTATTCAATATATCAATTGAGTTAAATTTATTTTAAAAGTTTCTAACTATTCAACACCATCGCACACACTTGGTGCGATGGTCATTCTACAAGTATAAATGCTTGTGGAATGTAGGGGGCAAGGGCCGAGATTCAAGTCTCCAAAAGGGAGTTTCACACACATATACGCACTTAAATTAGGCTAGAGTAGAATTTTATCTTGTATTAAAAAAAAAAATAAATAAAATAAAAAAATCTATTCAACTATAAATAATGACACGAGGTTGAATATTAATTAAAATTGTAATAGTGAGACTTTATCAAAGGCTAGGTGTTTTATAAAAAAAAAACTTATGGTGGTGACGGTGGTGTTCATTATATTTATTCTTGATTAAGTGCAAGCTAGAAATCATGTCTCTTCTTCTTTCCATCCATCTTCATTTCCAATCTGGCATACTCGTGAATCCCTTGAAAGCTTACAACTTGAAATTGCTCAACTTAGAGAAATACTCATTGCACACTTACCATTGACGGTTCGCGTTGCAAAAAAAGAACATGAACTCAAATTGAAGCCATATATAAATCCCCACTTTGCAGTAGAACTTTATAAAAAGCTTTAGAACGTTGTTTTAAGATTCAAAATCCTATCATTAATGAGAAAAATGATTGTATTTTTACGAATTTGTATATGTGATGAAGATAGATCTAAGTCGAGTACTGGCTTCTAAGGATGGATTTACTTGTACTGCTGAAGATTGCAAACGTTTCTGCACAGATGGGCCGGATGGTAACAAGCGGAAAATTGTTGCACTTTGTTTAGTAGAATGTCATTGGGACTGCTACAAAGGAGCATAGACAGGAATTTTTACATGATGGGACCGATTCGAAGTATTGATATAAAAAAGATAATTCATAGGTCTATTGAATATGAAATTTCAATTTTGATATATATTAAACATTAATGAACATTAAAAAACTGTCTAGTTCACTATAGATATATACAAAAATATTAACATGAAAAAAAAAATAAAAAAGCATTTCATATCTTTTTTTTTTTTTTTTTAAAGCAAAACCAACTTCAATTAATTAGCAATAGAAATAGAATCCAAATACAAACCTTCTAAAGCCGGTGGAGGTGAATCCTCCAGCCAAATAATATCCTCACTAATATGCTTAGCATATCAAGCCAAAGAATATGCTACACCATTTGCACTACGTCTAATACTCTGAAATTCCACATGTCGCAACCTTCCAGCCAACCAGCAAATATCATCATAGATGTTTCCCAGCCGAGACCAATCTGTCCTATCTGAGAAAATGGAACACATGACATTTATATTATCACCTTCCACCACCAACTCTGAAAACCCAGCATCTATTGCAAATTTCATAGCTTGTCGGCATGCCAAAATCTCTGCCTCTTCACTATCCAAAACTGTAGGACCCTTTGACGACAATGCTGCCATAACTTGACCATTGTAATTCCAAATAATAACACCAACACCTGATGCTGCCATATCTGTGAAAACCGCTGCATCAAAGTTAAGTTTATACAATGTTCCTTCGGGTGGCTGCCATGACTGAGGGACACTACTAGAAACAGGTATTGCAAGCTGAGATTGTGCATTCTTATACTCCACTAGAAGGCTGTTAGCTCGCTCATTAAGCCTACCAGGTTCTTGCAACTTTGCTCCATGCAGAACCATATTACGTTGATTCCAAATTAGCCAACTTTGCACCAAGAAAATCTCAATTGCATCCACCGAAAGCTGCTGCGCATCAGGTGCTCAAAAAGCTGCATCACATTGCCTTGATCAGTAGTATTCTTCTGCAAAGATCGGTGAGAACATCCAGCCCATACATCCTGAGCAACTCCACACTCCCATAGAGCATGTATAGTTGTTTCTTGGAATCATTGACATAATGGGCACTTATCATACTTAATGATCTATCGTTGCCGCAACCTCTCATAAGTAGGGAGAATATTGTGTAGTGCTCGCTAGCCAAAAACTTTGATCTTATTAGGAATTTGTAACTTCCAAATTTTCGCCCAAACCTTGCTGCTAGACATCAGAACTGACCCTTCCCCCACTCTGTTGGTCTCCTTTAGCAACAACCTTGTCGTGTGATAACCCAACTTCACCGAATACCATCCATTTTTGTTATGCAGCCAAACCAGCACGTCTGGAACACACCGTCGACTAAGAGGAATCCGATAGATAGCTTCAGCATCAAATCTATGGAAAATCGAATCTATCAAATCATGATTCCATTGGAAAGTTGTCCAATTTATTAATTCCGACACATGCCAGTCCTCCTCTACTTCATTTGGTGGAACTAGGATTTTATTGGTTGGGTGACATGGCAGCCACTTGTCTGATAATACCCGGATGGAAGAACCCGTACCCACTCTCCAGCAACATCCTTTTTTTTTAAATAGGTTGAGCCGCAAGTAAACTTTTCCACACATATGAGCTGTGAGGATGATCAACCGCCTCCAAGAAGGTACAATGAGGAAAATATTTAGCCTTAAAACATCTATAGAGAAGAAATCCTTGGTCAGTCAACATCCTCCACCCTTGCTTTGCCAGCATAGCTAGATTAAAATTGCGTATGTTTCTAAAACCCATACCCCCCCTCCTTTTTTGGCTGAACTAGAGACTCCCAACTCTTCCAATGTATCTTCTTATCATCACCGCATTGACCCCACCAAAACCTCGCACACATCATATATAACTCATTGCAAAGTTTTACTGGAAGTTGAAAAACTCCCATTGTATATGTAGGAACTGATTGGGGCTCGGCTTTGATTAAAACTTCCTTACCCGCTTTAGAAAGCAACTTCCCCTTCCATCCCTGAATCGTCTTCCAAACCCTTTCTTTAAGAAAAGAAAAGGCTTGATATTTTGACCTTCCAACCAATGTGGGCAGCCCCAAGTAGGATTCAAATCTTTCCACTTCCTTCACCCCCAACACATTTGTTATCCACTCTCTTTGAGCCTCCGTTGTATTGCTACTAAAGAAAACTGAAGATTTTTCTAAATTGATACATTGGCCAGAAGCCACAGCATAGAACTCCAAAACTTCAAAGAGCAGCTGCACTTCTTTCTGTTTAGTTTGACAAAACAATAGAGAATCATCAGCAAAAAGCAAGTAGGAAATAGTAGGGGCGGTCCAACTAATAGAAACACCATGAAGCCGGCCATTTTCCTCTTCCTTAGCTAAGAGTGATGTAAAAGCTTCAGCACAAATCAAGAATAAATAGGGTGATAAAGGATCACCTTGACGAATCCCTCTAGTTGGCTTGAAATTACCATATGCCTTACCATTAATCCAGACTGAAAAAGACGAAGTATTGACACAGCTCATGACCCAGTCAAGCCACCCTTGTGGAAACCCTAACTTAATCATCATTCCCTTCAAAAAAAACCACTCAACCCTATCATACGCCTTACTGATATCCAACTTTAGTGCAAGAGCACCTTTTTTACCCTTCCTCCTACCATGCATAGCATGCAAAGTTTCATAGGTAACAAGCACATTATCAGTTATCAAACGGCCAGGCACTAAAGCACTCTGAGTGGGTGAAATTAGTTGGGGCAAGATCAACTTCAATCTGTTAGCTAGTACCTTAGATATTATTTTATAAATAACATTGCACAAGCTAATAGGTTTGAACTCCGACATTTTCTCTGGGGACTTCACTTAAGGAATAAGGACAATATGAGTATAATTAATATCAGGCAACATGATACCAGTATTCAAAAAATCCAGAACAGCATTAGTCACATCATTTCCAACAATATGCCAAAATTTTTGATAAAGAGAGTATTCATACCATCCGGTCCAGGAGCTTTAGTTGGTCCCATTTGGAATAACGCCATCTTTACCTCATCAGCACAATACTCACTGGATAAAATATTTAGCATCTCTGGAGACATCCTGTGGGTGACTGCATTTAGACATTCCTCCGTCCGGTCACACATACCTGAAGAAAACACATCCTCAAAATAATGTACTGCCACATCTACTACATCCTCAATTTGATCAACCCACACACCCTCAGGATTTTTAATGCCCTATATGAAATTTCTTCGACGTCGTTGGGAGGCCTTTGAGTGGAAAAATTTAGTATTTTTGTCCCCAGACTTTAGCCAAGCCAATCAGGAACGTTGTGCCCAATAAATTTCTTGCTTAAGAAAGAGATTATCAAGCTGTTTACTTGCTACCACAAAATCAGATCTGGTTGCCTCATTTTGATCACTTTCATTCAGCCTTTCAAGCACTTTTTTCGGTCTTTTTATTTCAGCCACTTGAGGATTTGTCCTATTCGAACCCCAAGCTTGTAATTCAGCCCCACAGTGCCTTCTTTTATTGTTAATGTTGACCAAAGGAGGTCCTCCACTCCCTATTCGGTCCCATGCTTCCTCAACTAAATTCTCACATTCCTCCATTAATAACCACACCTCTTCAAATTTGAACCCCCATGCCACTCTACCATGGAACCTGTTATCCAACCCGGTGTGCAAGATTATTGGCATATGATCCAAAGAATGTGAAAATTTATAGGACACGGTACTTTCTGAAAATTTATCAAACCACTCCTTATTCGCAACCGCTCGATCAAGCCTCTCTCTAGTATTTGCTGCACCTGGGCGCTTATTGTTCCAAGTAAATTTATACCCCTGAAAACCTAAATCAATCAAATGACAATCCTCCAAAACAGCCCTGAATTCGTCCATCTGTCTTACCTGTGGCGGATAGGTGCTCAGTTTTTCCGAAGAGTGTAAAAATGCATTAAAGTCACCAATACAGCACCACGGACCAGTCACAAGTGAATAAAGATGCCGTAAAAGAGCCCAAGATTTGTGTTTCTGACTCAATTCAGGCCAGCCATAGAATCCAGTTAAAAACCAAAGAAATCCATCAACCTCTACAACTTTTACCAAAACATGATTCTCCGTATAATTAATCACCTCCAACCGAACCTCCTCCTTCCAAAGCAGTGCTAAACCACCTCCAGAATCGCGTTTTTTAACAATCAATATATTTAGATAAGCTAGGTCTCGACAATGTTTCATAAAACCATCTCTATCAAGCCTTGTTTCCATAAGGAAACATACATTGGGAACATGATCCTTCACTAAATCGTGAAGGCTTCGAACTGTCCAACAGTTTCCAAGCCCTTGGCAGTTCCAGCTTAGCAGCCTCATTGTACTCGGCAAGGGTGTTCTGACACCCCCGCCGCTTCAACTATTTGAGAAATATCCCCGACTTAATTCTCTTCCCTGCATGCTCTTCAACGCTGCTAAAACCTTCATGTTGCCGTCCTTGGCTTATTCTCTTCCCCAGAATTGATTTTGCACCCTCTTTTAACAAGTCCATAGGCCCATAGTCCATACGAGCAAGCCTGGTCCACATCCGTTTTTTGTCAACTCCTTAAGGCCCACTAATTCCACTTTCATTCAGAGGTCCAGCAAACTCCCTCAGCCCATCCCCACTTGATCCAATTTCTTCATCATCAGACGTAACCTTGTCCACCCCATTCAAACCCAGAAACTTCCCTCCATGAAACACGGGATTTGGCTGCGAAATTTCTGGAGAAATCTCGAGAATCACGTTACTTCCTTTAGTACGTTTGTCATCACAAACCCTAGGAGTAGCTTCAACACTACCGCCGTCATCCGCCGCTTCTACCGTATCTCTCCCCTGCTTTGGTTGGGCACTCCTTACATCAGTCCCATTGTCATCCTCATCCCAAGCCTTACCTGTACAACTTGGTGACCGAACTCGAGATCCAAATGCCTTCATCCGCTCACCATATTGACAAACTACATCACCACCATTCTTAGTTAACGCATAGTATTGAGCACAATGTTTGAGATCATGCCCAAGCATACCACAATGGTGGCAAAACAGAGACAACCTTTCATACTTAAATGATACCCACGTCCTCTGCCCATTCGAACCTGCCAAGAAAGCCCCTCTCCAGATAGGTTTGGATAGAGAAAGTGCAACCTTCACTCTCATAAAAAAATTTGGTACATCCTGCCTCTGCCTCTTCTCCACTTCCTCTACAACCCCCAAACGACTACCTATCTCCCTTGCGACTTTCGGTGAAACCATATCAAACGGTGCCCCCCAGATTTGCACCCAAAAGGATGCTGAATCAAACTTGACGTTGGCTGCCGTCATTCCAATTTTCCATCGTACTAACAATAAAACTTGATTATCAAATGTCCATGGCCCACCTCTCAACACTCTCTCCATATCAAATTCAATTTGGAACTTGAATTAAAAAAGATTTGCCCCTACTTCCACCACCTATACTTGATTCTCTAGACCCCACGCTATCTTAAGTGTACTTTGAGCAGCCCGCTTATTAAAAGGTTTACAGGAGAGAAACTTCCCAATCAAGCTCTGAGAACAACTTTCAATCTCTTCCCTCCGTCCTTCATCTGAAATAGCAATAACTTCTTCCTCTTCCGTCGTTAGTTTCATGTTTTCCAGATGAGAAATCACGTCATCCGCCATAATCCAAGAACAGCGATATCAAAAAACAAAAGAAAAGTGTAACCCTTAGTATAACCTAAGGGAGGGAGAGTCTCATAGAAAAACGAGAGAAAGAACTCCTACCCTAGAGGAGAGTTTTTGGTTTCAAAGCATTAGTTAAAAGGCCCATAAAAAAAAACATTTCATACCAAAATCATGCCTGACATGATTTTTCATGGACAAAATTCATCCATAATCATTTCCATGGTGAAATTTCCAGCAATTTCCTTTTCTATATAAACTATCACATTATCTGCCAAAAGTTCATCCTCCATTCTATTGTGAAGTCTTGTTTTTAATAGTTTTATAGCTGAAATAGCTCATTCTGTAGTTGTTGTAGAAATTGGAAGAGTCAACACAAGACGAATTAGTCTATCAATTAAATGATAGAATTTAGACTTCCCTAAAATTTCTAATCCCCTACATAGCTCAGATATTGTACCCATATTCTAAAAATCTGGATGCTTTGTCACTGTTCATTTTTAGACCCCTTAAAATACAAGTTGTTTAACCTAGTTATTTAGCCAAGTGATTACTTAGTTAAATTATTCAGATCTAGGTTAACACAATCAAATCATATCATATAAAGCAGTGCGAAAAAGTAAATAACACAGGATATGATAACCCAGGAAAACCAAACCGGTAAAAAACCTGGGGAGGATTTCACCTAGTTATCTTCAAGGTAAAACAGATCCATTATGAAAGAATTGAAGTTTTTACAAAAAAATTTAGATCACTAACATTCTATTGCTACCTTGTGTAGAAAACTTACTACCATGACTACATGACAGTTCCGAGTCCACGGACTACTTCTTTCTTAGATCCACAGTAGTCACAAGTTCTCCTACTTGTGTTTTTCTTTAAGCTCTTGAAAACAGCAACTGAAGAGATCACCAAGTTCTTGACATCAATCTTGATCTTGATAACCCTAAGTGTGTATGAAGGTAAACACATCTACATCTGACAGAAGATTCACACACACAGCATCTTAACAACCTCTAAAATGTGGCAAGGGTGTTTCTTTTTATATGAGACATAAAACATAAAACCCTACACATCAAACAGGCTTAGGCTGAGTTGGAAAATCTGCAGAAAAAACAATCTGCACGAGGTTCAATCGATCGAGTTTAATTTTTGATCAATCAAGCCTTGAAGATTTAGTCCAATAAATCCTACAGTACACTCGATTCCAATATTACACATAAACATACTTTGAGCAGCCTAAATCTAGATTCTAAGTTTTGATCATGGTTTGCCAACATTACACATTAAAGTTCCAATATATTTAGATAATAAAGTCTTAGAACCTAAAAATCTCGCCCTTTGGCAATCCATGACAAAACGCATAACAAAACAGAAATGCTTAAAGTTACAACCAGCCCATTAAACATTAAACATGCCCAAAAACAATTCAACCTAACTACTATCTATCACTTGCTAGTGTAGCCAATAACACGATTGAATAAACCTGTATATTCCTAAAACACTCAACAAACACATAAACACATATGTGGAAAATACAAGTAAAACAAAATAAAATTCTTGATTTCACACAACAGAAAATAAAACACATATGACATGAATAACGTCATAATATAAATCAATAATCAATGTAGCACATGTGAAAGAAAAAATAATAGAAATAAAAACATAATATCTCCCCCTAACATATACAATAAAAGAAATAAATACATCATGAGCCAAAAAAAATATACATCATGAAGCTCCTAGATACAATGTAAAGCTCCAAAGCTCCAAAAACATCAAAATCTCCCCCTATCTCCATCAATATGTACTCCCCCTTTTTGTGACGAATTGCCAAAGGGCAATCAAGGCTCATCATCAAAAGGAGGTGATGGAGTAGACCGCCGAACATTCTCCAAATCCACACACAAAGCCTAAAACTCTGTAACCACATCCACCAAAAATTGTCCATGCGCCACCTAAATGGTCATGACAGTATCCAACATACTCCAAATGGATGAATCATCCAAAGTAGAAGGTGGAGGATCAACAGCTCTTCTTTCTCTTGAGGAAGCTGCTGCGTTTGTACACCGTAGGGTTTTGTGACCAAGCATCTTCGTGATCTTCATCGTGTGATGAACTGAAGAACTTTGCAGCTAACATTCTTCTCATGTTGGTGATCAAGTTGCACATTGGGATCCGCGCATCTTTTGGTTAGTTATATACTAGGAGCCATGTAATACAAGGAGAGATTGTCACTACAAAACAAGTCCAATTATGTATTAGGGTAAGGGTTCAACTATAAGTTGGTATAAAGTACTAGGATTCCTTTACTTATAACCGCTTGTTTTGATAATAGTATATCTTCTTAGGAGTGATGACCTTAAAATCACCCGGTGGGATTTTTGCCTCGAAGGTTTTTCCCATTCATAAACAAATCACCGTGTCATTTAATTTCCACTGCATATTTAGTTATTTGGTGATTTTTTTGTGCTGTCACGTACGTTGCATGTTAATTTGATTAATTAATTAAACTTGACTAATTAATCAATTAATCCATCACAAGGGGTCAATATATTTTTGGCCTATCACTCCATAGCCAATTCTGAGCACACATCATTGCCTCTATATTCTTGGGATAAAGCCTACTACGGTGTGGGCATTCATGTAGGGTGACCATACGAGCAAGATTATTCCTCACTTTGACTTGATCAAATTGGTAAGCATATATACTCATCGTTCCATCCAACTTATTTTGTTGTTTAATTAAGACTTGTTGTCGCATATCCCTTAAATCTTTAAAATTCAACCATGGACATTTTGCTAAATGATTACGCAAATGGGTTGTACCTTGGCTAGACTCACCCAAGTAAAGCTTGCAACAATGATGGCATTAGGCTTTAAATTTGCCATCAAATTTTTTCCTTGTAAAATGCTCCCAAACATCTGGAGTAGTCTTTCTTTTTCTACTTGTCCAAGTCCTCAGTTGTAGGCTCTTGCTCTCCTTCTTCCTTTGTCCCTTCTTGTTCCTCTATCTTTAAGTCTTCTCCCACTAAGTCCACCATCGGGGATTTTGGACTCCTAATTAGTTCAGAAGTTTAGGAGTTAGAAATTCTATCAATCAAAAAAAAATATTCACAAATTAATTATTACACATACTCATTGATTAATGGGCAAAAATTCATAATTACACAAATTCACAAATTCTATCAACCCAATCATAATTAAACATGATTAACTACAAATTCAAACACTTACTCTTTCTTTAATGGGCATAAAGGTGATGGTGATCCTGAGGGTGAGCTGCCAGAAGGTGACAATGGCAAGGGTGATCATGAAAATGGCAAAGGAGACCGCATAGTTGGCAAGGGACAACATCCAATTCTCAAGGGAGAGTTGCTTGGCAAAGGACAACCAGAGTTGTTTGTGTCTCCCATCTCTGTTTTAGGCACTGCATTCACAACAAACACAAAAAATAATAAACAATTTCTTCCATTAAACAATTACACTTTATTTGAAAAACATTTTCCCATAGAATTTATTTTTCCATTAAACTACACTCAATTATTCACTCATCAAAAATGAAATGTCTCACTCACTTTTTAATAGCTAAAATAACAAGGGTTTAACATATATTGACAAACCAAACTATGCACCCAAAATTTAGCATCACACAGTTTCCCTTTCTTTTAAATAAAGGAGCTAAAAAAATTGTGCACTAAATTGAATTCAATCACCCTATAGAATTATGTAGAATTTCTCACAGCTCTCATAGTTGTAAATCATTTCATGCATAAAAAGGCTTTGCAAGGCAACAAAACTCATTAATAAATTTCACACTGTAAAGAAAACAAGATCAAACACGTCATCCCCTTTTACCAAGAAATTGAGAGATTAGACAACAATATATTACAGTTACACCACAAAGTCTCAGAATTTTAAGTCTTTAAACTTCAATAACTAGAAGTAGCACAAAATGGTTGAAGTCCATATTTTTCTTAAGTAGAGAAAACAAAAGAAAAAAAAAAAAACATTTTATGAAATACTTAAGAAAACTATGGGCTTTCGTTGGTTTTTGGATTTACAAGGGAATTTGATTATGAAATACTTAAGAAAAAAAATTGAAGAGATGTAGAGAACAGACCGGCAGTGACAACTAGGGACGGCGGTGAGACCTTGGACTGGTGGTGAATGCTTGGGCTGGCAATGAGATTAAGAGTGAGTGAGAGCTTGAACTAACGGTGTAGAGAGCTTGGACCAGCGATGAAAGACAAAGAGCTAGGGCTGGCAGTGCTAGAGAGTGAGTGAGACGGAAGCCGTGTGACTGTGTGAGCTATGAGATTAAGAGTGAGTGAGGCGGCTGTGGCTGTGCTGTGAGTGTGCTTGTGTGAGGCGTGAGCTAAAATGAGATGTGAATGGGTTAGACTTTATAACTGTGTGTGTGTGTGTGTGTGTGTGTTAGGGACATATTTTATGTAAATTGGCTAATCCTTTGACAAAATGCATTTTACTTGTAATTGGGTAGATTTAAGATAGGTTTAGTACTTCAAGAAACATGTTGTTCAAGCCAAGTATTAAAGCCATGAAGATTGGACCAAGAAACAAGTGAAGAAAATATGTTCATTAAAGCTCAACAAATACCTTGACAAAAACAGTATCTATCAAGACTTAAGAACAAAGCTCAACGAAAGCTCGACAGAAGCTGAATCTGTCAAGGTCTACGAACTTGGTAATCCTCATTCTACTAGTAACTCGTGGGGTCCTTAGCTTTTCTTTTTTATAAACTACTGGCCTACCTGTAGTCTTTTCATTCGAATTCCTACCTCCAATTTATAGTTTATGTTTCCTGCAAAATAGTCTTGATAAGCATGTAAAAATTTCCATAACAAGTGGTTAGCGAAAAGTAGAATTATATAGTTAATACTTCAATTGTTTAATTTTTTTTAATGAAAAAGAAGGGTGCATGAAAATAGCAATCCTAGAAATGTACAACAGAGGACTAAATCTAATTAGACACTCTCAAAGTGGCTGAACGAAGCTAAGACTATGCTTATGTTGAATGTTTTGTATCTAAATGTGGCTATCTCTGCCTCATCAAAATTATTGTTTTGCTATTTTTTTTGCAGGCATGAATCAATAGTTATCCAAGAAATCACTGGATGGATATTTAGTGAGTTGTATAGTAAATTCTCAAGTGTTTCTAAGGACCTTGTTGGAATGGACTCCTGTGCAAAGGAAATGTTGGATTCATACTTAGGCGGAGGGTTGGGTGGTGTTCGCTTTGTTGGGATATGCGGGATGGGTGGAATAGGCAAAACAACTCTTGCACAGGAAATTTATAAAAGAATTTTTGGCAACTTTGAAGCAAGTAGCTTTATTGCTAATGTTAGAGAATAAACTAAAAATCAAGGTCTAGTTTCTTTACAAAAACAACTTCTTTCTAAGATCCTCATGAAAAGTGAAATAAATATATGGAACGTTTGTGAAGGAATTGATATTATAAGGAATACACTATGTAATAAAAGGGTTTTTATTGTTCTTGATGATGTGGAAAAAGAAGAACAATTTGGAGCATTAGCAGGAAAGCATGATTGGTTTGGTCTCGGAAGTAGTATCATTGTAACAAGCAGAGATAGCCATTTATTGGTAAGATGTGGTGTGAATGATATATATACAGCTAAGGGGTTGAGTAATGATGATGCTTTGCAACTTTTTAGTTGGGGAGCTTTTCATAAACCTTATCCTGAAGAAAATTATGTGAATTTGTCTAAGGACTTTGTGAATTATGCTAAAGGCCTTCCTTTTGCTCTTAAAATTTTAGGTTCTTCATTGTTTGCTAAAAGAACGAATGAATGGAAAAGTGCTCTAGATAAACTAAAAGAAGAATCTAATAGAAACATTTTGGATATACTTCAAATAAGTTTTGATGAGCTAACAAATTCACAAAAAGGATTCTTTTTAGATATTGCATGTTTTTTCAAAGGAGAGAACAAAGATTTTATAAGAGATATACTGGAAAGTTTAGGCTATTATCCAGACTACAATATTGGTGTTCTTGTGGACAAATCTCTCATAACCATTGATAACGGAAGAACTTTGTGGATGCATGATTTGCTACAAGATATGGGTCAAGAAATAGTTCTTCGTGAATCTCCTAAAGAGCCTGATAGACGTAGTAGGTTGTGGATTTATGAGGATGTCATTCATGTATTAAAGAATAATACCATAAGCTGACTAATATAAACTTGAACTTAAATAAGTACATATATTATTATTAAAATTTTTAAGATTTTACTAATTATTCTAATTTCATTGTTTTTGGTTATTAGGGAACAGAAGTAGTTGAAGGCATAATGCTAAACCTACCTATTCAAAAACAGGAACAATTGAGTGCTGAAGCTTTCTCAAAGATGAAGTTTTTGAGATTGCTTAAAATTGGTAATAAGGGACTTTTACAAAACTTCATAAATGGTATGCAACTTCCAAAAGACATTCTTCGAGGTGCGGTGCAACTTCCACAAGGCCTCAGTTATCTACCTAATGAGTTTCGTGTTCTTGAATGGCATGGATATCATTTAAAATGCATACCAACCAATTTCCAACCAAACAAACTTGTTGAGTTGAGAATGCATTGTAGTGGGATCAAACAACTATGGAAAGGAAATATGGTAAGATTTTAGTTATGCAAATGTGCATTTTATTCCTTTTCATTAAGTCCTATCTTTATCTAATTATTTATTGGTTTATAACAGAATTTAGATGAGTTAAAACTCATGGACCTAAGTGGCTCTCAAAACTTGATTGAGATCCCGGACCTTAGTGGAGCCCCAAAGCTTAAGCAATTGATTCTTCAACATTGTACAAGACTATATAAGATTCACTCATCTCTTGGAGATCTCAAACAACTAATTCAATTGGATCTGAATGGTTGCAAATGTCTCGAAAACCTTCCTCACAAGGTCAGCTTGGAAGCACTTGAAATTTTCGATCTTGGTGGTTGTTTGAGATTGAAGAAGTTTCCAAAAATTGTAGGAAATATGTCGTGTTTGTCAAAACTTTGTTTGAATGAGACAACTATAAGCGAACTACCATTCTCTGTGGAGTATTTAACTGGCCTTATTGAATTGGATCTAAGAAATTGCAAAAATCTTTTTAGTCTTTCAGATGCCTATTGCTAATTAATATCTTTGAAGATTCTCATTTTATCTGGCTGTTCAAAACTTAAAGAACTACCAGAGAATTTGGGGAATATCAAAGGTTTGGAGAAGCTAGACGTGAGTGGAACTGCAATAACAAGGCTACCTTCATCTGTTGTTCACTTAAAAAATCTTAGGGTGCTATCTCTTCGTGAATGTGTGGGGCTGTCATCCAAATCGTCTAATATGCTTCTTAGTTTTCGTTTAATGCAGCCAAGAAGTAGTCCAGATCTCATGGGCATGTTACAAGGCTTATGCTCTTTAACCTATCTGGATTTAAGCTATTGCAATCTTCAAACAATTCCTAGTGTTCTTGGGAGCTTGTCATCTTTAGAATTTTTAAATCTTAGAGGAAATAATTTTGTTTGCCTTCCTAAAAGTATCATTCTACTATCTAATCTGGTACAACTTGTTTTGGCTGGTTGCACTCAACTTCAAATGTGTCCCAAGCTTCCATTAAGTATTGGATATATAGATGCAATAGGGTGTACCTCATTGGAAACATTTCCATTAAGAGCAGAATATGATTTTTAGCCGAATCTACTTCTTCTCAATTGCAACAAATTGATTAAGAATGAAGGCTATAGTAACCTGTTGTCAACAATGCTAAGACATTATAACATTAAGGTCTCTCTCTCTCTCTCTCTCTCTCTCTCTCCCTCTCTCTCATATGAAATAATTTTGTTTGTTTTAGAAAGTATCATGATTCCATTGATTAAGAATGAAATAATTTTGTTTGCCTTCCTAAAAGTATCATGATTTGTTTGTTTCAGAAACGCTCTCAGACTATTTCATATCTCATATTTCCTGGAAGTGAAATTTCGAATTGGTTTGGGCACCAAAATGTAGGGAGTTCAGTGAATCTAGAAGTGCCTTCACATTTATTATTATGTAACAAATTTATGAGAATCACTGTGTGTGCTGTTTTTAGATTCCGCCAGCATCATCGTCCACTTTACCATCAAGAGCAGCAGCTTGTATATCGTATTAGAATCAACGAATGTAACTATATTAAAATGGGGGGCATTTCAATATCTGAGGAATTTGGTAAGATTGAATCATATCAGATTTGTCTGCTATATATTCCCTATATACCCTTGAAAGAAATATTGAATCGAGCAGATGCTTATGCATTCAGCCAAATTGAGGTAAGATTAGAAACTTTCAATGAATGCTTGGAGTTTACAAAATGTGGAGCCCATTTCGTATTTGAGCAAGACATTGAAGGTATAAAACAAACTATGGTTGGGTCTAGTAGTTGCATAATCACTCCATATGAGGATAATGATTCAGTGAAAGATTTTGAAATTAAGGGAAGCTCAGATGACAAACCACCACATTTGAAGTGGATAGAACACCCTAATCTAATTGAAAATTGGATTGGGAATTTATGCACATAAAGGCCAAAGGTAAACTCTCTAATTGTGAGAAAGAGGAATCTAAGGTAACTTTAGGATGGGTTTGGATTGGGCTGAAATGCCTAGCGTCTGCGTTTTAGCTTTTTTTTTTTTTTTCTACTGGATGCACACTTGTCACTGTTCATTGGCCATGAACAGTGTTTTTATGCCAATGAACAGTAATTTTAGGCGTGAACACTGTTTTTTACCTATTAAAAAATTATTTTGCTACAGTGTTTTTCAATTTCAGTTTTTAATTTTCAGCTGTATCCAAACGGACTCTTAATATCATAATTTTATTATTATTCTTTTTGATAGAATAAAAAATTTGATGGCAGAGACGATCATACTACCGGCAGTAGCATGGGGTTTGGTGCTACCACAACACCATCTTTGAGTGTCTCTGGGGTTGATGCTGATGGGGTGGAACTAGGTTTGGTGCTATTTCTGTTTGGCTACAAGGAAACTTGAGGTAAATTTAATATCATTTTTATTATTTTTTTCATTTAAACAATTTGATTTTAAAAATGAAGTTTTTTCTAGAACTCCTGGTGTGTTTGTGTGTGGCAAGTAAGCTCTCATTGAATATTATTGATTTCTATCAATTACATATCATTAATTGTGCTATTGCTAGTTAAAATAGTCCTATTGTGTTTTACTATAAACAAAATTTTATTTATTTAGTAAAATTTGTTTTCTTTTCCACTCAATGTTAGATGGCAGAGACGATTGTACTACCATCTTTGAGCGTCTCTGGGGTTGATGCTGATGATGATGGAGTGGAACTGGGTTTGGTGCTATTTTTGTTTATCTACAAGGAAACTTGAGGTAAATTTATGTAGAAATAGTAAAAAGCTTTTGAATTATATGGGCTGAAATAGTGGTTCCGGACTTATTTCTTGAGTTTTTAATTTTTTGGTTTCCCTTCAGAACATATAAATTTTTTTTTCTTTATCCTATAATTTTCATAGAAACTTTTCAAACACATAAGCACAGCTCAAGCAAGCCAACTGCGTTTGGCTTTGCTGGTAATTTATTTCCTTTAAATAAAATGCATTTTTTTCCAAGAAAATAGGAGCTAATTGTGAGTTATGTTGTTTTGTATATATGTTTTCTGAAGGTACCAGTTGGAGCTATGCCAAAAAGCTTTGGAGGAGAATATTATTGTTTATTTGGGATCGCTGTACTGCTTATACACAAGTTGGGTCACTTGATAAGGAAGCCCCAGAAGAGCATATGCATATGCGTCATCCTTGCCCCTACTGTAGCTCTGTTTCAACAGGTGAGCTACTATCTATCATGTTGGTTTTGTAATTTGATGTTCCATTTTGGCTTGTATTTAAGTTTGAGATAATATTTATAGTTTACATGGATGGTACATTGCACAAAAATGAAGTGGTGTGCTCTCTGGCTTGGCTGAGGTTGTAGGTGTGTAGGCCGTGAGAAGGCAGTAGGGTCATTGTGTTTTAATGCTTATGTATGCAATTTCTTATTGTGATTCTAGATTTTAAAAAGGGGCTTTCTGAATCTAGGTGCTTCAAGTCCACCTTGGAAGGTAGTTTGGCATTTTATCAATAGAACCTTGATTATACTATGAACTCATGACCCCTTGAAATATATAAACAAAATCAAAATAGGGCTAGACTACCAGAAAATACAAAAGAATCAATTACTAGAACCAAGGATTCAATTCCTAGAAATTAACCAACCTTGAAAGTGCAAAAGTTTGGGCTTACTCTTTTAAGAGCAAGGTGATATGTAGTGTTTTAGCAAGCAATAAAGGGTTGTGTGGTCTCTTTATTTGTTGGGGTCTCATTTGTCAATTGATGATTGATAATAGCAAAATAAAAATGCAAAACTATAATTTTGATTTATGAGGCATGCCGCATGACCCAGTAGTACAAGAAGCTCTAATGAGGAATTTCACCTTGAGAGACTGAGACAACCCACTGATGCCATTCTTAAAGATATGGGAAAACAAGTTTTAGAATAACCTCTCCACTACTTGCACAGTTGCCTTCAATACTGCTGTGCTCTTCCTTCTGTCATAAATTTAAATAAAATACCTCATTTATTTCTTATTCTCTTTGTGATTTGGTGAGTAATGACTTTTCCATAAAAGCCTTTCACTCATATTAGCTCTGCCTCATTTAAAAAAAAAAAATCTTCTTTCTTAATTTTCATGTAAATCAAAATTTCCATACTTGAATACTTTCCTACATGATATCTACTTTACCAATAAATTATTGGTAGTATGCGGATGTTGTGTTGAGAATTTAACCTAATTCCCATAACCTATGAGATGCAAAAATAGAGAAAAAAAAAAAAAAAAAACACAAAGATTTATGTGGTTTGGCAATATGCTTACATCCATGAAGTTGCTGCAATTTTCACTATGTCAAGGAGAAAAATACAGAGGTGGCTACAGTACAATGATGCAGGCACCCCTAATTCTGAAGCAACAAATATATACCCAAACAATGGGTCCAAAACAAGCCAAAAATGCTCTTGCTGGCCCAGGCCTATGCTCCATGAATTAAGCCTCACAAAAAAAATCCCATTTAAAACCGTAATTCTTCCAATTTGAGTTGGATCACAAACTAGATTGAACACAAAACAAGCTCCACATAGCCCAACAAGTTGATTATTGAAGATGTGAAGTTCAAGAATTTTATAAACACTGGAAATTTTACCACAAAATGGGTATTCACACTTCAATAATTGATAGATTAACATTGCCAAAATGTATATATTTTTTATTCTTTTGGATAAACATCGTAATAGATTACTTAAGATGTTCGAGGCCATTGTTGTTTATAAGTTATAGTTGAATTAGAGTGGCACTGACAGAAAAGAAATATAAATTAGAATATGTGATTGCCAGCACTTACATCATTTTAAGTGGTCATAGGAAGTAATAAATGAGAGAAGCATACTGCTTGTGTATATGATCTGTGTGTTATTGGGCTAGTGCTAGTGTTCACAGACATTTTTGTGGGACACTGTCCTATTTTGGAATTTTGTTGATAAATCTCATGTGCATGATTTATACCGCTCTCTGCATCTTAACCTGCACTGGAAAATATATCCTCAAGTTTTAAATGAGCCCTTATTATTCCTTAATTTTTGGTTTGATCTCCATTTTATAGGACATCAAATAGTTCTGCTTACAGTCATTGTGGATGTCCTTGTACATTATAAAATATTTACAATGTTATACTAATATATTGGCTCTCATGCTATCAATTCTTTCTATTTTTATTTTTATTTTTATTTTGGGGGCATGGGGTCTGCATATTGCTGTTGACTCTGCCTCTCCTGCAGATCATGCTCATGTAACTGGTCAGATGCCTGTGAATTGACTATTTTCTTCTGGACATAAATAGGACTTGCTGATGACTGTGCAGAAGTGCTGGTTGTTTCTGCTTCTGTTGATGACTGTGCTGTTAAGCCTTTAGCAAGTTCAGCTGCTAAGTGGGCAAAGAGGCATATTTATAGGATGTATTCCGATTGAAGCTACTGTTGATAATGTGCAGTTGCATTTCAGTCAGTGTGGCTATCTTTTGGATGTGTATCTTCCCAAGGTAAATGTACCTGATTTTTGTCTAGATTAATTGAGAATGTGTGGATGGTTTGCTGATGAAAATATTACTGCACCGTATTTCTTGCCAACTTTTTTCTAGATGCTTCAACTATGGCTATGAAGCATGTGAAAAGATGTGTTGTTAAACCAGCTTGTGTTTGTTTAAGGTTTTATAATGGGCTTGCTTGCAGAGGACACTTTTACCACCTTGTCTATATAAGCATAAATTCAATATTGCACAACAATAGTAATGGCTGAAATCAAGATGTTGAGATATGACTACAAGAGGGAAAATGAACACATGATGATCACATGATGAACACTTAGAGGTAACACCAATTGGAAAACAGATAAGATGTTCTGCCAAATTCATCCTGGGATGAGAATTGAAAATTAGTGATTGCTTAGAGACTTTTCTTGGTACTAATTGTCATTGATTGCATGTTTTTTTCATGTTGCTAACTTGCTATTTGCACATCATGGAAACTCATTTTGTACTGTAATTGCATGTTCTGTGTTATATTTTAGTATTTATCAGATCCTTCTTGGGTTTTGCCCATATGTTATTGGTATAACTAATATCACAATGCATTTTGCTTCAGGATGAAAGAAAAATGTGTCATAGGGGGTTCGGTTTTGTGACATTGTCGGATGAATTTTCAGCTGAGTACACTTCTCAGAAAGTACATAGGATATTTGGGCAGATGTGTGTTAGTAGATGTTATCACGTATATGATAGATAGGTGCTTGGGCCCAGTAGACACTCATGTGGGTAGCCGAGTATCAAAGGAAACAGCATCAGGGGTTTCTTTTGCAGAGTGGTTTGGTGTGCTACTGTCTATGACATGATTCACATATGGTCTCAGAGAAACTCAAGAATTCATGGAGAGGTCAAAACAGAGGAAATCAAAGTGAAGAGATGAGAAAGGATGTCAAGTTTTGGATGATGTTCAAAGGAAGTAGCTGCAACTCTAGCCTAACCTATACAGAGTCATCTGTTCTAACTGGAGTGTACCACATTAAATCATTCATGACTTCTGCTTAAAAGCTTGCTAGTAGCTGGGGTTTGTGGTTGGTTTGTTTTTAAAACAAGATGTTGGGTAAGATTAGCACCAATCTGATGCTGTAGTTTAGTCCGAAGACTCATATCTTTGTTTAGAATTGGGTTGGGATGATGTAACACTGTTTTCAAATGGAGATAATCTTTTAATTTTTAGTTCAGATGACCTTGTTGTAGTGGACTAGCTGAAGTCTCAGGGTTTCCGGTGTTTCTGTTTGTATTGGCTTGTTTCATAACATATATAATTTATTACTTAGTATGTTTGATTATTGCATTTGTCATGTCTTCCCACCTTAGCACCTTTGTATTTCATCTTAGTATTTTATTGATGGAAAATGCTAAAGTTACACTTAGTTGTTTAGCATTTTCATTATACATAATTTTTCAATTCGTTTATCTTTTCATTATTGCTAAATCATGATTTAGCATTTTTCTTTTCAACTCTTTAATAAAGCCTCAAAAGTACTAGACCAATTGAAACCATAAAATGTATGAAAAAAATGTTGAAAATGTGTTAAATTATCAATGATGATTCATTTCCCCTAATAGTTTGAGACTTCAACTTTTGTAAACCAATCTTACATGATAGTATATTGTCGATATTAGTCACCTAAAATTGAAAATTAAATTACAAACTTTATATTTAACTATGGATGAACTTGTATCCAAGATAAAGACAAATACAACTTTGGATCAATTGGACTATCTTCTATAGAACAAAACTTTTATTAATAAGATAGATGGCCAAAATGACAGATTTTAAATCCCTTTAACATTGCTTCCTATGTTCATATATAATCTCATAGAAGGAAAACCACACAATTTAACTATTTAAGAATTTTATCGATTATAGCTTGGGAATCTAAAGCATATGCCCAAAAGGACCTTAAATAAGTCCCAAGATCATCTGGGTATGTCATATTCCTTAACAGCTTAAAACACTGAAAGTGAAAAACTAAGGCTGCTTGCACATCACTTCTAGCCTCTTGGTAATTTTTCGATCCCAAGTCCGAAGACGCATTGGCTAACTTTTGATGTATATCTTGGTACATACTAGCACAATATCCATATGTTGCTCTAGTACTCTGATTTGGGTCTGTAGCATTTAAGTTGTCAAACATTTGTTTCAAGTTTTGAGCTTGTGTTGAAGCACAGGCATCGATCAATATCTTTGCGAGTCCTATTAAATCTGCAGTAGCACTTCCAGGATTAAAGAAAAAACATTTGTTGCAATCGTTAGGTTGTGGGGTCCTATAACATATGTCACTGTAACTATTTGTTGAAATTCCATTAACCAGGTTCTGCTTTGTTGCTAAAGCAATAATGATGAAGGAAATCAACATTGAAATTGTTTGGAACAAAGACATATACGTAGATACAATAAACCTGCACAAAGAAAAATAAAATAAACTTGTATTAATAGAAAAGGATGAACTCTAAAAAAATTAAAATTAAGAGGATATTTAATTAAACATGCTCTTCCGTGTGTTTCTTTGAGTATAAACACATACGCCTGGTTAATCTCAATCTTTTATAACGTTAGTATTAGATTTTTCCTAAAACATAATGTTTAATCTCAATCATTTATCTTTATTTCAAAATCTTCCTTATATTTTAAAATGCATCAAAAGACATTTCTTTCCGTTATTACCAAGTGAAAATTTCCAAAGTATAAGAATAATCTTGAAACATATATTAAAGTTTAAGAACCAAATATACAAATTAACCAAAAAGAAAAATAAAAGATTGAAACCCTTATGAGGAGAGCTAAACCTTTGGTTTCGACAGACTTCAATTTTTGGTTGACTACATATGTGGTGAGTTTGTACTTTGTAGGCCTTTTATAGAGCTATCACCCAATGGTAAAAAGTTTTCCTCAAATAAATTTTTTTTTAAAACCTATGGTAAAAACTAAAAAACACATAGATATTGTGGGTTTGATATGGACATTTGGATATGAAATATTAAATTTATAATTGTAATTATTAATGGGTATTATTAACTTATCAAAAAAAGGACTAGGTATTTATGAAGACTATATTTTTATATGAAAGTATTAAATATACAATTATGAATTAAATTTATAATTATGGTAATTATTAATGGGTATTATTAACTTATCAAAAAAAAAAAGTGAATCGGTGTTTATGAAGACTATCTTTTTATGTGAAAATATTAAATAAAAAATTATGACAATAATTGATATATATTTATTAGAATGGGTTTGTAAATGAAATTAGATAAATTGCAAATTACACCTCCTAAAGTTTGGGGGTGATTGGACTTTACACTCTCAAATTTCAAAATTTGGATTTTACCCCCTATCTTTTAGGAGTGTTTGGATTTTAGTCCCTAAAGTTTTGGGGTGTTTGGATTTTAAATCCTAAAGTTTCAAAATTTGAGGGTGTAACATCCAAACAACCCAAAACTTTAGAGTGTAAAATCCAAGTTCTGAAACGTTAGGGTGTAAAATTCAAACACCCCAAACATCAGTGAGTGAAATTCATATTCAATAAAAAAATATATTAGAATATTAACATGTAAAATTGTGAGTACCCCCAAAGCTTATGTAACAAAATTCAAAATTCTTTAATTTTATGTAGTTCTTCGTTTTATTGATCTTTCTTTCAAAATTTTATTTATATTCTATAATGTATCAAGATTCTTATCCTCGTTACTAAAGTGAAAAGTTTTAAAGTATATATAAGAATGATTTTGGCTAGGTATTTAATACTTTCATATAAAAATATAGTCTTCATAAATACCTAGTCATTTTTTTGAGAAGTTAATAATACCCATTAATAATTACAAATATAAATATTAAATTTTTTTCGATACGAAATATTAAATTTATAATTGTAATTATTAATGGGTATTATTAAATTATCAAAAAAAATGACTAGGTATTTATGAAGACTATATTTTTATATGAAAGTATTAAATATACAATTATGAATTAAATTTATAATTATGGTAATTATTAATGGGTATTATTAACTTATCAAAAAAAAAAGAAAGTGAATCGGTGTTTACGAAGACTGTCTTTTTATGTGAAAGTATTAAATAAAAAAATATGATAATAATTGATATATATTTATTAGAATGGGTTTGTAAATGAAATTAGGTAAATTGCAAAATACACCCCTAAAGTTTCGGGGTGATTGGACTTTACACTCTCAAATTTCAAAATTTGGATTTTACCCCCTATATTTTAGGAGTGTTTGGATTTTAGTCCCTAAAGTTTTGGGATGTTTGGATTTTAAATCCTAAAGTTTCAAAATTTGAGGGTGTAAAATCCAAACAATCCTAAACTTTAGAGTGTAAAATCCAAGTTCAGAAACGCCAGGGTGTAAAATTTAAACACCCCAAACTTCAGTGTGTAAAATCCAGATTTAATAAAAAAAAATTAGAATATTAACATGTAAAATTGTGAGTACCCCCAAAGCTTATGTGACAAAATTCAAAATTCTTTAAGTTTATGTAGTTCTTCTTTTTATTGATCTTTCTTTCAAAATTTTATTTATATTCTATAATGTATCAAGATTCTTACCCTCGTTGCTAAAGTGAAAAGTTTTAAAGTATATATAAGAAACTATGCAAAAAGGAAATTATTTTCAAACTAAGGTGATGGTCCATTTTAGTCTATTTGGTCCGTTTTGATCCATATCAATCCACTCTGTCCTTTTCAGTCTATTCAATCCATATTAGTTCATTTTGGTTCATTCAATCCACATCGGTCCATCCTTGGTCCATTCAATCCACATCAGTCTAATTTTGTCCATTTTCAGTATACTTTGGTTCATTTTGATCTACACGGTCCATCTTTAGCCCATTCAGTCCACATTGGTCCATCAATCCATTTAAGTCTGCTTTGAATCTGATCTAGCAAATTAGGTGTCATTAATAAATGGATTAATACTACTGCACACCCTTGGTATAGTGGTCACTCCACAAGTATAAATGTTTGTGGGGTATGGGGGGCAAGAGCCAGGAGTCAAGTCTCTAGGAGGGAGCTTTACATACATATACACTTAGATTAGGTTAGAGTAGAAATTCTATCTTGTATCAAAAAATAAATAAATGGATTAATGCTTTTGGATTCATAATCTTTTGGATAGTGGAGAAATGTTAGTTAATTATAGTGTGTATGTATTATCATATTAATGCAAAATTTCAACGCATCGTGCAAGTTAGCAATTAGTATCTATAAATATGAAATACTAAACTCTCAACCGTTTATTTCAGTTATAAATTTACCCAAATTATTTTTGTGATTCAGTTCTTCTTAATTATGAAGATGTCAAAATTCTTACACTCATTACTAAAGTGAGAAATTTTAAAGTATATATAAGAATGATCATAAAATACATGTTAAAGTTCAAGGACTGAATATGCAACTTAACCAAAAAGTATAATAAAAAAAAAATGAAACAAATGAAACCCTATTATATAGAAAAGAATTTATGAGTCTGAAGGCCTTATAGCTCAACTTTCACCTTGTGCTGTTTTGACAAAAATGTCAAAGGTTAAAATCCCCAAACTCCAACTATCAATTGTAATAAAAATATAAATAAACAAAATTTCAAAATAAATAAAGAAAGAAGAAGAAGGTCAATAAAGAGTTCATTGTAAGGTAAAATTAGGGGGTAATTATACTAAACCTACCTGTGGTTTGGCTTGAAATCACTTTGCCTACCCGTGGTTTAAAAAGTGTTACTTTACCTACCTAAAATATGTTCCGTTTGTTTTCTGTAACCCACCTCTGTTAAAATTAAGGGTAAATATGTATTTTTGCTCAAATTTTATATCTCTCTCCTCCCAAAACAAAAAATAGCACCAAAATGCAAGAGAGAGAAGATCAAAAAGTGGTATTTGTCTCTCTCTCCATTCACACAAATCTTGAACATGAAGAACATAACAAAAAAAAAAAAACCCCCAGATCAACCTACACAAGATCACTGACTTAATGGCTCAAATTGTCCAGTTTCTAAGGAAGAATAATGCACCTTTCACAGTTAACATTTACCCTTTCCTAAGTCTTTATGGCAATGACAAGTAAACCCATATTGATATCATCATCAAGCAGCAAGCTCAAATCGCCAGAAGAACAACTAAACTCATAATCTTCTGAGAAACAGAAAACCTCATAATCGGCCTCATCAGTCCCAGAAACATAGGTAACAGCCAATAGTTCTTCATCACCAAGTCCGTCAAGAAACGGGTGATCCATCAACATCTCAACAATAAATGTATACATATATTTCTTCACAAGGCACGCTTTCAGAAAAGCTTTGGCTTGACTTGAAATCCCAGTTGGAATTTCAGGCAATTCGCGCTCGTCAGCAATAAGATGGAATAGATCCTGTTTGTTAAACTCTTTTCCCTTATCCCAAGGAGATTTCGCAATCAACATCTCACAAACAACGCAACCCAAAGCCCAAATATCAGAGGGAGGCTCTTGCACTCACTCAATCAAACACTCAGGTGCCATATACAAAGCAGTGCCTCTCAAGTCCATCCTCATCTTCTTTTTCTGCCATGACCTCTTGGCCAACCCAAGATCAGCAATCTTAGTCACAAAATGAGCAGCAGCAGTAGTACTAGCACTCACATTCACAAGCAAAAAATTCTCAGGCTTGATATCACAGTGTACATACCCACATCCATGAATATGATTAAACCCTTTTAGAATACACTTGTTTGGTCTTATAGATGAGGATGCAAAGAGCATTGCTCCGGGAAATTTTGAACGTCATTGAGGAATTTATAATTATGATGGGCAACCAAAATATGCAATAGATGTTTTTGGTCAGGGTCAAAATAAATTTCTTGTTCCTACACAAAATATGGAACATCTTCCCAACAAATGGTGTGTATTCAATCCAAATGCCAAAGATCTAAGCAAACTAGCAGACAACATAAATTTTGCTTACACCTTCACAGATTACACCACACTTGGATATGGGTCCTCTTGTAATAATTTGGATGCTAATGGGAATGCTTCGTATGAATTTAATATGTATTTCCAGATACAGAATTAGGATACAATGGCTTGTAATTTTCAAGGGTTGGCCCAAGTGACAATTTTTTTGGGTATGTTCTTCATGATCTGGGTTTTATTTTTTTTGGTATGTTCTTCATGTTCAAAATTTGTGTGAATGGAGAAAGAGACAGATACCACTTTTTTATCTTCTTTCTCTTGCATTTTTGTGCTATTTTATTTTTTTGGAGAAGAGTTGAGCAAAAATACCTATTTACCCTTGATTTTAACAGAGGTGGGTTACGGAAAACAAACTAAACATACCTCAGATGGGTAAAGTAACACTTTTTAAACCACGGGCAGGTAAGTGATTTTGAGCCAAACCACATGTGCGTTTATTGTAATTATCCCATAAAATTAGAGAGGTCAAAGTCTTATACCTTTTTCTTTTTTTAGAATTGTCAAAATTTTATGTTTCAATGACCAATCGCGCTCATTTTTTAAAATTTTAGGACAAAAATACTCATTTAAAAATTTCACTTCTATAGTTTGCTTGTGTATGTGTTTGCAGAGGAATGATGTGATATTTGTTTTGATGATTTGACATCTTATTTTAAAATTTTAATTAAAAAATTACACACATGTAATCCTAGAGAGAGAGAGAGAGGAGAGAGAGAGCACGTACTTTCCCAAAATCCATAAACCCTATAAAAGTGGAGACCCTTTTAAGTTTATTCCTTATTTGCTTTCCATATTAATTGCTTCAAGTCTTGTAAATTTGTAATTATATGGTTATGATTTGAGTTTCACTATAGATTACTTCATGTTTGAGTAAATTCAAAACCCAGCTTTGAATATTTTGTCCAGACATTAATTAAGATTTTGAGGAGATATCTTGAAGACTTAAACCCTTAATAAGTTTACATAAAGTTTGAATTTTATGATCCGCTTCATGGGTTTTCTGAAATGGTTAGTATTTCAAACTCTTCAAAAACTAGGAGCCTAGATTTTATTTCAAGAGGTCCCTTATGAGATGGGGTAGGAGTGGTTGTGTTAAGGCTAGTTCAAAAAAGAGAGGCACTGAACATATATATCTATTTAATTTTTATATTACTAGGTTCAATACTAAGTTGATGTATTTCACATCTCTTGTTCACATTACTAAGTGCAATATTAAGCTGATGTATCAATACGTAATTTGATGTGCCGAGTCAATTATATATAACTTGTTCTCTGTTTTTTTTTCTTTATTTCATTATTGTAAAATTCATAAAATTCCTCTCTCTAATTAGTAGATTATCAGGGTCAGTCCAAAGCCTAGGCCTATGGCCCCTACTACAAAACGATCACGGTCATTCTTAAAAAAAACTATGCCCTCGTTATAAAAAGACCCAAAATTTTACGATAATATTTTTTTTAAATGGTTGTATATTATATTTCTCAAGAGTGAGATTAGAGATACTATAAATTTTATTACTTAAAGTCTACAAATTGACGTGTCATTAATAACAAAAAAGTTATTCAAACATATTAATAAGGTTGTTGAAGTTTTTCAATTACGTTCATTCCTACATCATTTTGTAATAAAAATTATATTGATTAAAGATTTTTCTTTTCTCATTTTTAACAAGGCCTCCAAAATGCTAGACCAATTGAAACCCTAAAATGTTTGACAAAAAATGTTGAAAATGTGTTAGATACTTAAATCATCAATGCTGATTAATTCCCCCAAACACATATAAACTTTAATTTTTGTAACCAATATCTTACATGTTATATTGTCAACATTAGCCACCTAATCTCTCACATAGCTACACACTAAACAATCCCTTTCTAACTCTTAACACTTAATATAAAATTGAAAACTAGATTACCAATTTACATTTAACTATATGGATGGACTAATGATTCTTGAATGTACAAAAAAAAAATTCCAAAATTTGCTTCTCACACTTGGTGAGTATTTTTTTCTCCCTAGGGAGAGAACTTTCTTCTCACACTCTGGGTGAGGGCTAGTTAATTCACAGTGTTTGTCTGCAATTTTGTTAGAGTTCGGTGGGATCTATTTAGTGTTTTCCTATTCACATGATGGATTTGGATTTTATAGACAAGTTGCAAATTATAACCTTGACGGAGGAGGAGGGAGAAGTTATTAAGGTTGGGGTTACACAAAGGGAAAGGATGTTGGAAGAATGTTCCCTTAGTTTGTTGGGGAGATTTCTCAAAACATGAGCTCTCAACCAGCATGCGGCCAAGCCTTTGCTAAGGTTTGTGTGGAGGATGGGCTCGAATTTATCCATTGTTGACATGGGGGATGATCTTTTTCAATTCAAATTTACCATGGAGAGTTAGTTGAAGTGGGTGCTAGCAAATGGTCTATGGAGTTTTGAGGACCACCCTTTGGCGTTACGTAGATGGGAGAGAGTTATGACAGCCACTTCAGTTAGATTCACTTCAATGTTGATGTGGGTTCAGGTTTGGGAGAAGTATTAGAAGTTGATTTAAAGGCGTTTTAAATAAAAGGGTGGAGTTGCCGTTGGATAAACCGTTACGATGAGGAGTTGTTGCCAGCGCCAGCGGCCAACCCTGAAGGAGATAAGGTTTGCATTGGTTTCAAGTACGAACGTTTAGTTGGGCTCTGTTATCACTGTGGTCAGATTGGTCATGAGGTTAGGGATTGTTCTTTCAAAAGGGATCGACAACAAGGAGGTCTACCTTATGGGGAGTGGTTGAAGGTGGGGTACATAGAAACTATGGTAATGCAAACAAAGTAAGAAGTAGCCCGGGGCGGCGGGATGACGATGTCCAAGCTGATCAAGGGTATTGGGTTTCTTCACAACAGAAGGTAAATGAGCAGGTTAATCCGGCAATTGGAAGTGGGAATGGGAGTACGTCGTTAACGCAGTTGGGTAGTTTAACTAATGGTGGTAGCTTTGACGGTGCTCCGGCAAACGGTGGTGTTACGGTCGATACAGGTTCAATCATGACTATGAAGAAGCACATTCCAGATTTTGAGGAGTTGATTATGGAGATTGATTGTGCTATCCAAACTGGTCCAGATTTTTCAAATTCAAAAGCAACTCCAACTGATTGCGTGCCAGATAATAACGAGATTTCCTTTGACTTGATTGAGGTAGTAGTCATGGATGAGGATACGGTCAACCATAATCGTGACTTAATGGGGAAACAAGGTGAGCAAATATCTCCACCGGGTTTTGAGGAATCAGAGATACGTTTTAAGGTTGGCTGTGGTAACAGGAAAGGTAGCAAGGGTACTAGTAAGGGTCGGGCCAAAAGAAGTGGTAATAAAGATAAAGGTGTGAGTCAATCCATGCATAGCCCAAAAGTAGTTGAGTCCATGGAGAAGTCTACAATTGAAAGCTCGAAAGCAATGATGAGTTGGAAAAGGCTTACCACAAGACCTCAGACTCTTATTAATTCTTTAATTGTTGACGTGGAACCTGGGCAAAAAAGAAAGCAAGCAGAAAATGTGAATAAGGAGGCTACGGTTGTTAAGGGAGAAAAGAAACATAGAACTATGGAGAATGAGCAAGGTGTTGTATCAACTATGGGATCGGCAGAGGCTGTAGGGCAACCCTGCCAGCCATAATGACGCTCCTAAGTTGGAAACAAAAAACAAAAACAAACTCATCATTTTGATGTCCCTGTAAATCAAGAAGGTGTCATTAGTTTGACACTTTTTCTGGTTTTCTAGGCATCTGAAGACTTTGAAGTGAAGATTCGCTTACAGTAGTTTGGATCTTAAAGATTTTTTTTTTCTTTGGTCTTTTTTTCTTTTCTTTCTTTTCTTTATGATGTATTCATGCTACTCTAGCATATGCTAGTGTTGCAAAAGAGAATGAGGGGGTCACTATTTAGTTAATAGAATGTCCCTCTTTCTCTTTCCCATTTTATATCATGATTCTCAATTAATAAAGTCTACTATCGTTTCCTCTTAAAAAAATAAATATATGGATGGACTTATATCCAAGATAAAGATAAATACAACTTTGAATCAGTTGGGCTATCTTCTATAGAACAATATACTTTTATTGATAAGATTGCTTTACTCATAATATAATCTGATAAAAGGAAAATCACACAAATAAACTATATAGGAATTTGATCGATAATACTTTCAGTATCTAGAGTATAGGCCGTAAAGTTCCTTAAATTAGCTCCAAGATCACCAGGTAACTTCAAATTCTTTAACTGGATAAAACACTGTAAGTGATACACTAAGGTTGTTTTCACATCACCTTTAGCCTCTTCGTAATTTTTCCATCTCAAGGCTAAAGAAGCATACTGTAACTGTTCATATGCATCATGGAATTTACTAGCACAATTTCCATAAATTGCTCTAGCACTCTGACTTGGGTCTGTAGCTTTTAATTTCTCAAAAATTTGTCTCAAATTTTGAGCTTGACTTGAAGCACAGTAATCGATCATTATTCTTGCGAGTTCTACTACATCTCCAGTACCACTCCCAGGATTAAAGAAAAAACATTTGTTGCAAATGTCAGGTTTCGGAGTCTTATTACATATTTCAATGTAACTATTATTTGTAATTCCATTAACCAAGTTCTGCTTTGTAGCTAAAGCAAAAATGACAAAGGAAATCAACATTGAAATTCTTTGAAACAACAACATATATGTAGTTACAAAAAACCTGCACAAAGAAAAATAAAATAAACTTGTATTAACAGAGAAAGATGAACTTAAAAAAAAAATTTAAAATTAAGAGGATATATTTTTAATTAAACATGCTCTTACGTGTGTTTCTTTGAGTATAAATAGTTAAATTGATACACCTAATTAAACCCTTATGAGGTGTGTTTCTTTGAGTATAAATAGTTAAATTGATACACCTAATTAAACCCTTATGAGGAGAGCTAACCTTTGGGTTTAACAAAATTCAATTTTTGGTTGACTACACATGTGGCGAGTTTGTAGGCTTTTTTTATAGAGAGATATCACCCTATGGTAAAAACTGAAAAATATTGAGATTAAAAACTAATTGGCAACCAGTTCAATAGATATTATTTTATTTAAAAAAAATAATTTCATTTTCTTTTAATTTGTATATAAATATCAAAGTTGATAATTATTATAGTTCAGTTAATCAACATTTATTTTTGTTGTGTGTATATTAAATATGAAATATGGTAATTATGGTAATTATTAATAAGTATTTATTATGATTATGTTTTTATATGGAATTATTAAATTTATAATTATAGCAATTAATGTGTATTTATTATTTTATACAACAATGGATAGGTATTAATTATGACTGTATTTTTATATGAAAGTATTAAGTATACAATTATGGTAATATTAACATATATTTATTAGATTGTGTTTCTATATGAAAGATGACTAGCAAGATTTTAATTGTGGGTTTCAAAATATAGAATAAAATTAAAATTCAATTATATATATATATATATATATATATATATTATAGTACAAAGTTTAGTTACAAAATTGTTTGTAAGCAAAGGCTACAACCTTACCTAATATCTTTTTATTGGAGGTGAATTATGACAAATTTACCACTGGATTACATTTTCTTCATATATCCTCTATGCTTGCAAAATTTCTAGAAAATTAAAGATCACTAGCAATGTCATCAATAAATTGTTTAAATTGTAAGTCTTTGTAATTTAAAATTATGTATAAAATATAAGTTTATAGTTCATATAATAAATAATATCTAATTAACACAAAATTTGACATGTATATTAAGAGCCTAAAAAACATACAATTCAATAGTTAAATTTTCAAAACATCTAGTAATATTTATTCTATTGAGTAAAGTTGTAACCTTAGGCTATAACCAATTTTGTAACTAAATTTTTTCAATATATTATTGCATGTAAAATTGTGATCAACCCAAAGCTCATTTAATGAAATTCAAAATTCTTTAATTTAGTTGATTTGTCCTTAAAAAAACTTAAATTGCAAATGTAGTTCAAACCTTTGATCTTTCTTTCAAAATCTTTTTTATATTCTATAATGAGTCTAAGAAGGTTCTAACCCTCATTACTAAAGTGAAAAATTTTAAAGTATATATAAGAATGACCTTGAAACACATGTTAAAGTTCAAGGACTAAATATGCAAGGTAAATTATATAAAAATAAAAAAAGTAAAAAATATAAACCATGTTATATAGAGAAAGAATTATGAGCACAAAAATCCTTGTAGGCTTGTAGTTCAACTAATATATTCTAGTGCTTTCATGAAGTTGTCCAAGGTTCAAATCTCTCCAACTCCAACTATCAACTATAATAAAACAAAGAAAGCAAAAGAAGATCAATAAAGTGTTTAGACTTTATAGTAAGGTAAAATTAGAGAGGTCAAACTCTTATGCTCATTTTTTTTTAGAATCATCAGTGTCTTATACTGTCATGACCAATAACACTCTTCTTTAAAATATGAGAGAGAGAGAGAGAGAGAACTTTCCCAAATCCACAAACCTTATAAAATTTGAGACCCTTTTAAGTTTCTTCCTGATTTTCATTCCATATTAAATGCTTCAAGTCTTGTAATTTGGTTATGATTTCAGTTTTATTATAGATTACTTCACGTTTGTGTAATTTCAAAACCTAGGTTTGATTTACCTTGAATTGAGAATTTGAATTTGTGTTATTACTTATTACCCAAACTCAGTTATCTTCTCAAATTTTGTCCCAACTCAATTAAGATTTTGAGGAGATATCTTGACGACTTAAAACTTTATTGGAATTTTATGGATATATACTTTACATAAACACCTAATAAGTTTGAATTTTCTAATCTGCATCATGAGTTTTCCGAAATGGTTAGTATGTCAAGCTCTTCATAACTAGGAGTCTAGATTTGGTTTCAAGAGGTCATATATATATGAGACTAGTTGCAGTGCCCTTTAGGACTTGTTCGAGAAACTTAAAACTAAAAGGGAGGCACTGAACATATATAACTTTCAACATAAGAAGCACTGTAATTTGTCTCAAGTGTTTACAATGGAAATTCTGTGTTCACTAAGTTGATGTATTTCATATCTTTTGATCAAATTACTAAGTTCAATTTTAGGTTGATGTATTTCATCAATACTCAACTTTTTGATATGTCGAATAAATTATAAAGAAAACTTATAACTTGTTCACTATTCTTTTTAAATTCATGACTGTAAAATTTATAATTTCCAGTCTCCAGTGGGAAGGTTATCAAGGTCGGCCCAATACCTAGGACTAAGCCCCTCACTACAAAAAGTCCCACCCTGTTCGTTAAAAAGGCTCTATCCCCGTTATAAAAGACCCAGCATTTTAGATAATTTTTTTTTTTTCAAGTCGTATTACTTTTCTCAAGAGTGATGTTAGAGATATTACAAAATTTATTGCATAAATTTTACAAATTGATGAGGTATTAATGATTAATCACAAAACCACCGCACACCATTGGTACAGTGGTCACTCCACAAGTATAAATGCTTGTAGAGTGTGGGGGGTAAGGGCCGGAGTTCAAGTCTCCAGGAATGAGCTTCACACACATATACACTTAGATTAGGCTAGAATAGAAATTCTATTTTGTATAAAAAAAAATGATTAATCACAAAAAAAAAGTGATTTAAACATACACCTTAGATTGTTGAATTTTTCGAATTTCATTCATTACTACTTCATTTTGTAATAAATATTATACTAATTTAGCATTTTTTTTTTCAAATCTTCGATAAGGCCTCTAAAATACTAGATCAATTGAAACCTAACCAAATTGACACCCTAGTTTATGGAAAAAAAAAATGAAAATGTATTTGATTATCAATGATGATTAACTTTCTCTAACAGTTTGAAATTTTAATTTTTGTAAACCAAAATCCTATATGATATATTGTCAATATTAGCCACATAATCTCTCACATAACCACACATCAAACAATCTCTTTCTCTCTCTTAAGTTTTAACACCAAATATAAAATTGAAATTAGATTACAACTTTTACATTCTAGTATGGATTGAATTATATCCAAAGATTTTTTTTTTTGGATAATCATATCCAAAAATAAATATAAATACAATTTTGAATCAATTGGACCATCTTCTGTAGAACAGTACTTTAATTGATATGATAAGATAGATGGACAAAATGACCAATTTTACATCCCTTTAACATTGCTTCCTTCACTCATACAATCTCATAAAAGGAAAAGCATACATTCAAACTACTTAGGAATTTGATCTATACTACTTTTGGTATCTAAGTCATATTATCAACATTAGTCACCTAATCTCCCACATCTTAGACATCAAACAATCTCTTTCTCTCTCTTAAGTCTTAACACCAAATATATAATTGAAAATTAGATTATAACTTTACATTCTACTATGGAACTTATATCAAAGATAAAGATAAATACAACATTAAATCAGTTGGACTATCTTCTATGAACACTTCTTTTATTGATATGATAAGATAGGTGACCAAAATGACCAGTTTTACATCACTTTAACATTGTTTCCTTTAATTTACTCATCATAAAAGGAAAAGCACACGTTTGAACTACTTAGGAATTTTATCTATAATACTTTCGATATCTACAGCATAGGCCCATAAGTTCCTTAAAGAAGTCCTCATATCACCTGGTAATGGCAGATTCTTTAACTCGTCATAACACTCAAAGTGAAGCGATAAGGCTGTTTTCATAAAATATCTAGCCTCTTGGTCCTTTTTCAGAAACACGTCTATTGACGCAGTTGATATACTCTTAATTAAAACTAGGTACTTATTGCTACAAAATCCATATATTGCTCTAACACTCTGATTTGGGTCTGTAGCTTTTAATTTGTCAAACATTTGTAACAAGGGCCAAGCTTGAGTTTTAGCACAGATATCGATCATTATTTTTGCCAATTCCCTTGCATCTCCTCTACCACTTCCAAGATTATAGAAAAAACATTTGTTGCAATCGCTAGGTTGTGGGGTCTTATTACACATGTCAGTGTAACTATTATTTGAAATTCGATCAGTGTGACTGGAATTTGTAATCCCATTAACCAGGTTCTGTTTTCGTTGCTAAAGCAAAAATGATAAAGGAAATCAACATTGAAATTCTTTGAAATAACGACATCTATGTAGTTACCAAAAAAACCTGCACATTTGAAAATCACATAAACTTGTATTAATAGACAAAGATGAACTTCAAAAAATTTAAATTAAGAGGATATTTAACTAAGCATGCTCTTACGTGTGTTTCTTTGAGAATAAATACATACAGCTAATGTTAGTATTAGATTTGTCCTAAAACATAATGTTTGGTCCTCAACCTATTATCTTTATTTCAAAATCTTCTTTTATATTTTAAAATGTATCAAAAAAAGTTCTTACCGTCATTTCTTTGTGAAAAATTTTAAATACCAAATATTAAAGTATAAGAATAATCTTTAAGCACATATTAAAGTTTAAGGAACAAATATGCAATTTAACCAAAAAGATGAGTAAAATTGAAACCCTAATGAGGAGAGCTAACCTTTGGTTTGGACAAACTTCTACTTTTGGTGGACTAAATATGTGGCAAGATTTAGTCCTTTTTATAGAGATATCACCCTATGGTAAAAACTGAAAAATACAGAGATATAATGGATCTGATATGGACTTTTTATTGACTTTCTTCAATTTTTGAGATTAACAACTAGTTAGTAGTAAGGGAATGTAACCAATTCAATAAAAATATTATATGATCTAAAAAAATTTATTTTCACTCTCTCTTACTTTGTATATAAAAATGAAATTTAATTAATAATTTTGTTAGTCTGTAATAGAAATTTATTTTTGATTGTGTTTGGAGTATATTAATAAAAGAGATTTTGATAATTATAGTAGTTATTAATAAAAATCTATCATGATTATGTTTTTAAATGCAGTTATCAAATATATAATTATAGTAATTATTAATGGCTATTTAACTATTTATTAATGTGGGGAGTAAAAGGACCCAAGCGGGCATTTGGGCCTTTGGGCTCTAGCAAGGAGGGCCGATCTGTTCTTGAGCTAAGAATTTGTTAGTACTACGAATCGGCCCATACGCCGAGGGTCCGAGGACATATCCGAGGGTGAGTTTCTCCTCGGACAGACCCAAGAGAACTCGAAGATTCACTACGAAGGTCAAGGCAGAATTCCGGAAAGACTGTTGGTTAAGAGGGGGAAACCCTGAACCTTCTAGATATACCGATGTCAAAAAAATATCATGAGCAAAGGCTGCCATCTCCACATTAAAGACTCTGCACCTACCTCCTTGGCCGCATTAATGGGGAAGTGACCCCTGAACAGTAGAACTGAAACTTCTGGTTACTATTCAAAGGCACTAAGAGAAAAAATATTTAGAGGAGAGGGGATTTGAGCAACACGTGGATAAAGCATCAGGAGAAGAAGTATTTAGGGGGGGGAGTCTGTAACCAAGGGGGTGGTGGAAAAAGAATTGTAATCTTTAAGAAAGAAAGAGAAATAATACAGAAGTAGTCCTCGGCTCACGTCCGAGGAGGTCCATTTGCAATTATCATTCATTATTTATAAGTGTTTGCACACCATAGTCTGTTATCAAGTTCTCAGTACCTCTAATCTAGATTTCTAGCCCACTCTACAAATTTCATTGTTTAAGGCTCATTGGGCCTGGGTCCATAATTGTTTTTGGGTCCAGATGCAATTGTGCACTTACAATTAAATTATCAAAAAAATTAATAAATATTTATTACCATTTTTTTATATAGAAATATTAAATATACAATTATAGTAATTATTGATATAAAAGGATTCTTGTATATTCAAATATATTGTAATACAAGTTTGATTCCACTTTGATAGTGGAAAAGTAATGTTTAATCCCAATTTTTTATATGAAAAAGTGTTAATTCCTCTTTAGTAGAAGTAGAGTGATAGAAAATTAGAAACAGTGGTAATCAAATAAAGAATCAAAGTTCAAAGAATCTTGGATGTATGGGAGCTGTATATAAGATGTATGAGATTTCAAGTTTCTTTTGCATCAAAAATTTCTAGAGATTCCGTAAGACCATCCGACATACAAGATTATTCAAAATTAACGAATTTGCATTTTTTTTAACCAAAAATTGTATCACTTGAAATGAAAATGTTTGCAAACGCCCTTCAAACTTCTCATTTATCTTTTTATTGAAAGTGAATTTTGAAAATATAATATTTAGATTACATGTTCTTATTATAACCCCCATGTTTGCAAATTAAAATTTCAAGAAGATCAAAGATCAATAGTTATGCCATCCATTAAATGTTAAAATTTCAAGTTTTTTTTTTTTGCCTAAAATTAAAATTATACATAAAAAATAAGTTTATTGATCAAATTATAAATAACATTCAATTTAAACGAAATTTGACATATGTTAAGAATATAAAGAATATGCAATTTCACGGTTAAATTTACAAACTTAACATCCAATAAAAAGATATAGAAATAGTTTCCCTCTAAACTAGTTTAGAAAAAAACCGTGTCCTATATTTATTATGTTTCTAGATGTAGCTGAGGTCATGTATCCAAGAATTTCTCCTCAAAGGTGGGGTCCAAACTCCAAAAAGCCCCACCTTGGTGAGATTCCACGTCATAAAAAAATATAAAAAATTATTATGTTTGAATTCAAGAGAAAATGGTTGTTTAGCCTTAATTTTGAACTATGTAACCAAATCACCTCCTTCTAAAATATGTAACAAAATACCCCTATTTCTATGCTATTTAAAAATTAAGGTTAAACAACCATTTTTTTTCCTTAAATTTGTAAATGAAACTATCTATTCTATCATTTAAATGAAAGATGACATGACAAATTTTAATTTAGAGTTTAAATATAAAACATAACTTAAATTCAATTAAACAATATATATTAGAATATTAACATATAAAATTTTGAGCACTCAAAATAAAATATTTTGAGCTCAACCAAAATTTAAAAGTCTTCAATTTTATATATAATATAAATATCTTAAGAAATATCCAAACACTTAATAAGATAGGTGAACTAATAAAGATAAACTAAAAAAACTAAAATTAAGATTAAATTAAAATAGAGATGCTCTTACGTGTGTTTCTTTGAGTATAAATACACACTTAATTTTAGTAGTTGATTTGTCTTAAGCCAAAAAAAGAGGGTTAAATTGCATGTTTAGTCCTTGACCGTTGAACATTATTTCAAAATTGTCTTTATCTATATATAAAAAGCGTCAATGGGCAAAGCTATAGTAGAAAAGCTACACTAGTTTTAGTTTATGTAATCCAAACTGTTTCAGGCTTTCTTTTTTTTGAAATATAGCTTATTGAACATACTTTTTATTTTTTTTTTATCTAAATATGAGCTGTTTCCCTAATAGATTAAAATATTATGACAATAAATTATCACAATAGTTTCACAATTGTTGAGGCGTTATTTCTTTATAAGCTAAAATAAATATCATACTAGAACCAACCAAGACTAAAAATAAAGGTATTATGAAAAAAGAAAACTTACCAATAAAATTACTTTTTTACCTACCAATAACAACCTACTACTTTATGATTTATTGTGAAAATGTTATGGATATAGTATTTCTCTTGTGAAAATATTAAGACATTTTGTTGTCATCATAATATATTCACAACTACTAAAATGTAAATTATTTATGAGTCAAAATAAAATATAACAAAATTATAAAAGTATTACAAGAATGTTGTCCCATTATGTTGTGTTTCTAGGATATTTTTTTTCTTTGGTTTAGTCAACTTTCTTAAGCCAAAATTCACTATTTCACATTCAGTTTTCTTGAGTTGACTTTTTGTATTTTTTATTTTATTTTTATCTTTACTCACCATTTCAAGTAAAAATAAATAGTTTTACAAACACACACACACACAAATAAAAATAAAAAACTTAGGATAAAAACATTTTTCATCCTTTATGTTTGAGGTAGTTCACAATTCCTCATTGAACTTTAAATAAAATCAAGCAATTTCCCCCTTAATATTTTAGAAAATAGCAAATATGTCATATTGTTATTCTCTCAGTTAAACCCTAATGAAAACTTATAATTCTTAAAATATTACATTGTGTAATGTCTAAAATACTCTCACTATATTTTAACATTCCAAGATTTTTCTTCATGTATATTGAGTTTTAGATGGTAGTAATACTTAGAATGTTAGAATGGTAGTATAAGGTATTTTATTTATTACCTAACCAACATTAATTTTCTAGGTTTAAATATTCGAAATTTATAATTTATCTAATGGGAAATTCGATGACACATGCGTTTTGTTATCTATTCTTTTTTCTTTTCTTGCCTAAAATGGGTGTTCATTAAAAACTAAGCAAGCTAAATATTGCACATAAACTCATGTAGAATGATAAATAAGAAAGTACAAATGAAAAAATTTTCATTGTATATGGCAGAAGGTATTTGATAAAAAACTTCAATTATAGCATATAACATCATTCATTACAAAAATTTAAATACTGTGATAATATCTTGGCAAAACTCAGTTACTTATTGTTGGATGATGATGATATTTGTTATCATTCTTAGAAGTTTTTAATGAGTAGATATTGTTTTTAACAAATAAATACTAAAAGACTGTTATAATAAAATATATACTCATATGTTAAATAGCTATCATAACTTTGTATGTGATTAGCTATTAAAATTTTTATATGAATAAGATTAACTTTGTATAATATTTATTTTTTATGCATATAGTTTCATACCTCTTCAAATAGAAATTTTCTTTTAATTTTCTCACTTAAGAAGTAGCACGAGCCATCCTAACTATATTCTAAAATGTGTCAAAAAAAAGTTCTTACCAACATATTTAAAATATAGGAATGATCTTGAAACATGTGATGGAACAGAAGTACATAAAAACAAAGTAATTAAAACACCCACTAAGAGACAAAGTCACATGTCTTGAACAAAATTACTAAGTTTCAATACAAAGTTGAAGTATATCATCAATAGGAAATGGAATGCAATTGTAAGAGAGGTTTAACGTTGTAATTATAGTAGATTTTAACTCTCTTTGTTGTTGTTGTTTTTGTTTTTTTTTTTTTGAGATAAAGGATAGAACTTATATTAAAGAAAAAAGAAAGTTGTATAAAACTTATCTCTTGACAAAATAAAACTTATTTCTTGCATTCCATATTGCCCACAACACAGATGCCCACACTTCCAGTTCTTTCTTCTCCAGTCTCCCGAACAAACCACGACCCAGCATGAAGATATCATGGATCGAAGTTGGAATATTTTTCTGGAGTTTACCACGAACCAAAGCCCAAACGTTTCTAGCAAAAGGGCATTCCCACAGTAGATGGTTAGCTGTTTCAGAGAAGTGGTCACAGAGTCCACACCTTTCTTCAATCCTCACTGTCTTACGCTGGAGGTTGTCCCTGGTGGGTAGAATATTCGAACATGCTCGCCAAGCGACAGTCCGAACCTTGGGAGGGACTTTGGGCGCGCCCATAGTTTCTACCACATATTTCTATCCATGCACCCTTGCCAAAGAATGCTCCCCACTTGGCTGCTGCTTTTGTCGGGCGGATGGCCACCAGATAGGCAGTCTTAACAGAAAATTCTTGCCTTATGTGTGTGCAATTTGTTGGGAGGTAGACAATTTGTTAAATTACATAAATTCTTTGTGTTTTCTACGTGTGTGCTTTTTTATTTTTGTCTTCGCTATTATTTTGGATTAAGGGGTGTTATTTGCATAACAATTAATATTAGAGCTCAAGGTTTCTTCTTGGTAAAGTTCAAGATTTGGATCAACTTCATCAAGAAACGGTTGCTTGGACCAAGGCGGAGTTCCCCCAACTGGGTATTGACTGATGGAATTTGAGTCAAAGTAAATATTATTAAAAATTGCCTCAAATTTTCAACACACTTTTTATTTTTTTTATTTATTGACAAGAAGAGAGCTGGGAAGATTCAAACCATCTAAATTCTTTATGTGAAAAGAATCAAATAATGCCACTCAATCATAAACCTTTTGAGTTTTGACATCCTCCTTTTCTTTAAGTTGTAACACCATTATAGTTCTGTGGGAATAGTAAGGCTCGAAAATAAACCCAGCTTTAGCCAAATCGATTGGTTCAGCGGTTCAGGGGCAAGAGGGAGAGTGATAGATTGCTTGGGTAGTGGATTGCATATATATTAAAGGCTCCTAAACTTCTTCTTTTTTAAAATACATAAGTAATTTAAATGACCCAACAATATGCAATAGCTCCTTATTTATTCTCAACAATAAAATATGAGAGTAAAACATGAGAAGATCTACAAGATTTTTTAACGCACAGTTCTTGGAAGTTAAAACGATTTCAGATCTCATTTTATAGCCATAGTATAGAGTACTTCAAGGGTGAAGGTGATTTAGTTGTTACACACGTCATTGGAAGACTTTTATTTCCTTTTTGTAATTATTGAAAATTTCTAGAATAAGATTTTTATTTTCTAATGATCCTTTAATTTTATGATAGGATATTAAAAAGGATATCTTCAAAAATATTTTTTTAGGCATTAAGTTTTTTGGGAGCAACTAATTAAATTGGCTATTTAAGTTGTAAAACAAAAATTAGAAGCCAATTATCAAAAAAATTCCTGTTCTCTACCTTGTGGGTTCAAGGTGTTTTTAGAGTTTAGTCATATATACAACACTTCCTAGTTCCTACATGATTACACTGTGTCAAAATGGCTACCTAGGAAAGATTTTGGTAACCAAATGAGAAATAGCTAACAGAAGATCAATAAGAAATGAGAGGAAACAAGTGCTTTGAGATGCACTTGAATTGAGTAAGTATTGAGAGGGAGTTAGAGAGAGATTTCAAATCTTTATATCGAAGTGAAACGATAATGATGGTGAAGTTAAAGATATATTTAGTGGTTCTTCTTCTTCGTGATGGTTCATGCCTTAGCAGTGCCACCATTCATTTTGAAATTATGCAAAAAGGAAATTATTGTGAAACTATGGTGATGGTCCATGTCGGTCTAATCCAGTCCATTTCGGTCCATTCAATCCACATTGGACTATGTCAGTGTACTTCAGTCCATTTCAATCTACTTCGGTCCATCTTAGATCCATTCAGTCAACATCGGTCTATTTGGTCTGATTTGGTCTTTTCGGCCTATTTAGTCTACTTCCTTCCATGCAGTCCATATTTAGTCCATTCAGTTGACATCAGTCCAATTCGGTCCATTCTATCAATTTTGGTCCACTTTGAATCTACTCTAGCAAACTGGGTGTCATGTTATAAATGGATTAAGTTTTTTGAATTTCTAATCTTCATGATAGTGGAGAAATGTTATTTAACTATAGGGCATTGCATATGTCTTATCATATTAATGCAAATGAAGGTTAGCAACTAGTATCTATAAATATAAAATTTTAAACTCTCAACTGTTTTCTTGAGTGATCAATTTACCCAAACTATTTTGTGTTCTTAATTATGAAGATGTCAAAATTCTTTAATTAGCATCATGTAGAATCAAAATGCTTTTAAATTACAATATACAATCAGATAGAATGGATTAAGAACCAACAATGTGTATTAACTTACAAAGATTTTTAATTTCTAAATAGTATGTGTTTCCCAAACAAGGAATATATATATATATATATATATATATATATATATATATATATATATATATATATATATAAATTTATTTTGAATAATTCGAAAATTAAGAGCAAAAAGATCTTCATTTTAAAAGGTGTGCCAATTGAGCTAACTTGATAATTGGCATTGGTTGTTCGCACAAGTGGGAACAGATACCAAATACAAGTATTTCAAGAATTGTAGATAGCTTAATAGTTATAAAATAAAAAATAATAATAATAACAATATCCTTAATTTATTTTTTTTTAATTTATTTATTAAAATAGACCCAATCCGGGGTTGGCAAAGTGATAGATGATTCGATGTTAGTTATAACCGAGGCTGTCCAATAACAGCTTTTAAGTAGAAGGCATCTTGTTGTCAAATAAAAAAAAATTTTAAAGTAGAAGGCATCTTGTGAGGTTTGTTATAACACTTTAGGAATATCTTAAATACCATTTATTATGATTTTATATAATAACTAGTTTAAGACCCGTGTGCATTGCACGGTTTTAGGTATAAACTCATAAAATGATAAAAATTTTTAAAAAAATAATAGCTAAATAAATTTTTATTATATAATTGAAAGTAAAAATTATGCTACGTATGTTTGTATATATGAATGAAAAAAAAAATCTGAATCCATAAAACAATTGAAACAAAGTTAAGCATAAACCCATCAAATGAATAATTTTTTTAAAAAAAATAGCTAAATGATTTATTATTTTATAATTGAAAGTAAAAATCATGCTACATGTTGTGCATATTTTTCAATCAAAATGCCCCAATAAAGACAGATGTTGGTGTATCATCAACTCAATGAACATATATTCATCTAAAAATAAAAATATAACTAATGTTTTTGAATATATAAAGAATGATTAAATAATTATAATATTATATAAATAAATATAATCACTAAAAATATATATATTTATGAACTTACTTTCAACTTCGAACAATATGGATCTGCCTTTCTAATTCTAACTATACCATGAAATTGTTTGTAACTCTAAGTAATGGCACTCCTAATAGAGAAATCATTTTCATTCGCAATCAATCTTTGTTTTGATTTTGCAAGTCCTTTTATTTCAACATTGTTCAACTCTTTAATCCAAAAAATATGTGACAAACAACTATAATATACACAACCAAACCAAATTGACTGTACATATTATTTGAAAGACAAAGTAAGTGCATGTAAAGTGTAAAATAATACTTGCATGTAGGTTGATGGTAGTGGTGGTGCCGTCTTATCCTATCTAGCTAATTTTTGTTATAAACCCTTTTGTTTTATATGGATATCTAAGTGGTATTTCATACGGATTAGTATTTCAATTATTGGTTTAGGTAGCTAGAAGTTAGTACATGCATAGCAGTTAATAAATATCAAATCACTTTGAAAAAAAAAATTTAACACCAATCCCTTAAAAAAATTTAGTGAAGTTTAAATCATGTTAATAAATTAACTGTGTATTCAATTTTTTTCTTAAAATCACGTTAATAAAAATTTACCAATAGAGTCATAAAACTATTATTAGTAAACGTTTCTTAGGCTTATCTATTTAGCTTTGTTGCCAAATTGGTATCAACTCTTTTATTTTATTTTTTTAGAAGAATATAACACAACTAAAAACATATAAAAATAATTTAAATTTATTATTAAGAATATAATCAAACTTATTCATAATTTAACATTAAGAAACTAAAAAAAATCATAAATTAAGATATAAATGTAGAAAAATAACAAAGATTATACCTATTTGTTTCCTCTATCACTTTGAGAGATGAAAGCGTGAGTAAATGTGAGTATGTAACGAAAACTTGCACCAATTATTGTAGAAGATAATAAATAAGTACAAAAGTTTAATATTATGAATTGGGTTAATCTATCTATCAATTCCTAATGCAGAATTCATGAAGATAACAAATGAGTACAAAAGTTTAATATTATGAACTGGGTTGATCTATCTAACAATTTCTAATGCAGAATCCATGAATTTAAGTAATTATGTGAGAAATTTTCATTAATTCTTTTTGAAGTTAAAGAAAATTAGCTTAAATAAAATGAAAAAATAATAATGAAGAAAGAATGCATACATGCATTGTCATGGGATTTAAGCATTCACATATTAGAGTAAACTTATATATAGAGGTAGAGTTCCATTTGATAGAGAACATAAATCCTATTGAGATTAAGATTTTTAATTTAATCAATGTGTTTGTTACTATCTCATAAAAAAGTGGAATACAAAAAATGTCATATACTTAATACTTATAAGTATATATGTATACTCCTTCATTATATATATAATTTTGAGGAGAAGGTGTTTACTTTAAACTCAAATCCTTAGGAGTATTACATTATTTACAATTTTTTTTAGTTTATCTAAGAAAAAGTTTGGTACATTGGTATGAAATATGAACAAAAAACGTTGCTTTTTTTTTTTTCTTAAGACTGTGTATTTATATATTCAAGTAAAAATTAATAGTAAAATGATTAGATGAAGAATTTAAATGGTAACCAAATTAATATTTTTATCAACTTAAAAATTATAGGAGAAGAAGATAAGAACAAAAGTTGTATCTATTTTTTTTAATCTAAAACAATTCCTGCAATTTGGTGAAGCCACTTGGCACAACCACGACTTCTAAGTTAACTTTTATTATATAGTATATGATTTGAATTGGTATGGTTTTGTATTGATAATTTATGTGTGCTAAAACAGTTTGATATTTGGTTCGCCATGATATTACATTACACTGTAATATTATGTTATTGTAATCTTAATACAAGAATATAATATTACATTGTTTAAGAATGTGATGAAATTAAGGTGATGCGATATATTTTATAATTTTAAATTATGATAATGTTAGAAAAAAAAAAACCAAAAATCTTAATATCACATCATCATAATGTGTATCATGTCAAGGGTACATCACAGCAACCAAACACCCCCTTGGTTACCATATATGTTGTGTTGTGTTACAATTGTTTTAAGATTACTGTATTTGTCTTATTACATATACAACACTAAATAACAAATCTCTCTCTCTCTCTCTCTCTCTCTCTCTCTCTGTCTCTCTCTCTCTCAATTACTTAAATATAGTTGTCATAGTCACATCAAGGAGAGGAAGTGTAATTTTTTAGTACTTCAGGAGTAATGTTCCTTTAACCAGTGGCAAAGGCACTTGTTGTTTAGGGGGTTTGAAATCCCTGACTTCAAAAAAGAGTTTACATACACACACAAATAATATTTTTTATTAGTTTATTTTACCCTTAAAAATATTTTTATACACTCTTACTAAAATTTTGTACACCTTGATCACAAATTAGTACAGCCTAAAACCAAACAACAATTAGACACTTAGGTTATGTTCGGTAATAGTTTTTGTTTTTTATTTTCAAAAACTTGTTTTGGGGAATATAAATAAAAAATAATTTTCTTGTATTTTTTAAATCAAAAACATGTTTGGTTAGTTGAAATTAAAAAAAAAATAGTTTTTTGAAGAAAAAATTGAAAATACTAAAATATGTTGTTACTAGGATTTAAACTCTAATACTAACACATTAAACGAGACAGATTTATTAAATTAAATGAGTATTTTCATTGACTTTTGAAAATTAAAAACTGAAAATAGTCTTTTGCATATTTTGAAAACAGAAAACAAGGGAAAACAACAATTACCAAACATACCCTTAGTATGTTATTTATGCTGGTGATTTAAGAAAAAAAAATAGTAAAGTCAGCATTTGTTCAAGTATATGAATAGTTAAGTAGAAACTTAGTGTAATATATAGTGTGAATGTGCAAGTTAATGAATAATATAGTGCCATGGGTGGGTTGCATTTTCTCATTTAGTTTAAAATATTTTTATAAAAATAATGACAACTCATAAAAGTAAAAATATTATACAAACTTAACAATATAAAATTGTCTCACCTAGCCAGAAGCCATATTGACAATAGATAATAACAACTGATAATGAACTATCATATAATTATTTCAAAATAATAATAATAAATTTGCAAAAGAAAATTATAAAACTTCATATATCTGCGTGTTCTTTTTTTAGTAACTTGATATATTTAAGTTCTTTTTTTATTAAAATTTATTTAATTTAAGTTTTCTAATGACCCCAAAAAAAAAAATCTTTGGAGCTGCCACTACCTTCCACTCAAATAGTAATGTCTTATTAATTAAATTTATATTAGAACCTCCTATTCATGAGATAGGAGAGAGCATTTCTCACAAATACTGAATATAATTCTCCTAAGCAAATATACATCTAGGCACATAAAAATTGCAAAGACTACCAACAGCAAGCCAATTTGCATAACTTAATTGTTCCTTTTATTCATAGAACTGAAAATGAAAAAATCATACATAATTTATTCATAGAGTAGTCTGATAGCAGCATTAGCATCCATAGCATAACCTATATAATAGATTAAAGCTTGGAGAATAGTAGATGGGACCGAGCTACGCGAAGATTTCATCAATAAAATGCATTTTTTTTCATAGAATATGGTAGTGTTCACATCTTCCCTGGCATCACTAAATAATTTAGCTTTCACGTTCCGAACTGCAGAGCTTAAAGTGTTGGTTATAGCATCCAAACAACCATGACAGCCAACACAAGCAAATTGAAGTTCTGCATTCTTTGGAAAAAGACTACAGAGGTTGAAGATTAGCTCATCCGCTCTCACAGCTTGTCTTAATGAGCAATTGACTAACGTCAATGCTTGTGTTGTTAAATCTCCAACAAAATGAGGGTTGCCGCTGGGCAAGCAAAAGTTGCAAAGCTGCTTTTTTGGTGTTGAATCGCACACGCTATTATTTGCGGCGCCATTGACTCGCAATGGATATTTGTTTGCAATTGCAAAAATAAGAATGATCAAGAAAAGACACAATGGAAGTCTTGTAATTGATGCCATGAATATGATCTAAGAACAAAAAACAAAAAACCTGCACCAAGGCAAGGCAAAATAACCTTTACATGAAGAGGAAGAAGATGAACAAAAATGAAGAAAGTAAACTCGAGATTTTTCTTTTTCTTTTTCTTACAAATAACTACATATATATGTTGGAAGATAAGCAAAGTTTGGTGAGTCAAAGTAACAAGGAACTTACCTGTAACACCCCAACCTTTACACACCGAAAAAAAAAAAAAAACAAAAGTGATAGATTTTTGAAGACCCACATGTATGACCCCCACCTACCCCTTATCTCCCAACTACAAATTTTTGTAAATATCTCTCTCCCTCTTGACCGGCTAGTGAAGGGCTGCCTCTTTTCCTTTCACACTCAAACACACACTTACACATTCCTCTATCTCTCTCTCTCTCTCTCTCCCGAATTTCTCCTCCCTATTGGTCTCTCAGTTAGCTTACACTAGATTTTTGCCACCAAACTGTTCTCCATGGTTTGTGACTTCTCCCAACATGAAGCTAAAGTAAAATCTCCTTGCCCCACCTTCTAATATCTGGGTTTTTATCCTAGCTGGTTAGAATTGTTCTTTGATGTTGTGGGTTTGTTTTTTGGGGGGTTATTTTATGTAGTTTGTTGGGACATATAAGACTTGATTGGAGGTTTTTAATTTAATAAGGTGAAATGGATGTATTGGTTGGCAACCATATGAGATGGATTTCTTAAGAAATCATTTGGGTTTTGATTTATATAAGAGACTTGGGTTAATTTTTTTAAGAGGTTTCCTTGCATTTTGAATGAATTTGGCATATGTAGGTGTGAGTGTAGTGTTAACTATAAATTTGTGCAAGTGTGTAAGCACGTGCATTTTGCCTACCAAGTGTTTGATAAATTGTCTCTATGAGTTATGAGTTTTGGTTTCTTAATTTGGGATTTTGGTAATTGTTTATATGAGATTATGGATTTCATTTCTTGTTATTAATATGCTTTGACATGTGGTTTTTAATGTAAGTCAAGTTTCAAACTTTCAAAGCATTTGGGCTTGTATTAAATATAGTAATAATTTTCTTTTGGATTCTATAGCTGTTAGGAATATATTTGAGTCAACTGTAATACGTGATTTATAATAAATTATAGAAAAATCCTGTTGAGCTGAACTTTCTTTGGTACCTTGGATACATGTAGGGGTATGTTCCCTTAAATATTCGAATTAATCAAATAATATTCAATTGACCAAACCAATTTTACAAAATGGCTGGCCAGCTATGTACTGAATCTGAAAGTACAACAAAAACATTGAGGTTTTGTGGAATTTACTTCAAACCTTTGTTGAATGGATTGGCTTGAAATTTCATGTCTTTTACTTAAGTTGATTTTAATTACGGTTTGGTCTAATCATTTAATAACCAAAAGGGAAGCTCATGAGATATGCTACCTCTATTTTAAAGTAATGTGTTTTATGTTATGCTTACATATGAACTTTTGCTTGCAATAGAGAATTAAAATGCTTTAGTTTGTGAAATGGCACTATAAGTTCTTGTATGCTTGTTTGGTTCCCATTTGGGAAAGGATACTTGTCTTAGGACCGGCAAGCTAGGCTTTAGGGCCTTTGGTTCAATTTTAGGGGATCGCTTCAAATTATGGAAATAAGTATAGTGGTACTTTGAGATAGGCCTTGTCATTGATAGGTTTGATTATTGTGTTTCTAGGTTTCGATACTCTTGGTGATGGACCTAGTGACTAGATTGTTTGATTATGTAATGCCCGATTGAGGTAAAATTGGTTGGCCTTCCAAGGTAAGTGGCTTCTTATTGGAATTTTTTTTAAAGAATCATTATTGCACTCAATTATTTTATTGTTAAACCGATTTTGAAACATTATTCATGGTTTTCCTAAAACATATTGCATGTACTATTATTGTAAATTAATTATTTATGGAAAACCCATGAAGCATGACTTGTCATTGCATATGGGGTGTACATTTTTAGACCCCTTAAAACACCAGTTGTTTAACCTAGTTGTTTAGCCAAGTGATTACTTAGGTAAATTATTCAAATCTAGGTTAACACAAGTAAATCATATCAAGTAAAAAATGTGGAAAATAAAGAACACAACAATATATAACCCAGGAAAACCAAACCGGTAAAAAACTTGTGAAGGATTTAACCTAACTATCCTCAAGGTAAAACAAGATCCACTATAAAAGAATTGAAGTTTTACAATAGCGACTTAGACCACTAACATCCTATTGCTATCTTGAGTAGAAAACTTACTACCATGATCACGTAACAGCTCTGAGTCCATGAACTACTTCTTTCTCAGATCCACAGCATCCACAAGTACACCCACTTGTGTTTTTCTTTAAGCTCTTGAAACAGCAATTGAAGCGATCACCAAGCTCTCAACATCAATCTTGATCTTAATAACTCTAAGTGTGTATGAAGGTAAACACTTCTAGATCTCACAAGAGATTCACATACACAGCATATCAACAACCACTAAAACGTAGCTAGGGTTTTTCTATTTATATGAAATATGAAATATAAAACATAAAACCCTACACGTCAAACGGGATTGGGCTAAGTTGGAAAATTTTGCAAAAAAAATTTGCACGAGCTTCGATCAATCGAGTTTAATTTTTGATTGTTTGAGCCTTGCAGATTTAGTCCAATAAATCCTGCAGTACACTCGATTCCAACTTTACAATAAACACACTTCGAGCAGCCTAAAGCTAGACTCTAGGTTTTGATCATGGTTTGCCAACATTACACATTAAAGTTATAATACGTTTAGATTCTAAGTTCTTAGAACCTAACATGGGGAAATGCATGATTATTGGCAAGGAAAAGACAAACATCTTTGATTTATGGATTTATTGCATTATTTGCAAATTCTAAAGATGTTTCATCTTGACTCATGATTTTCGGGAAATCAATAGAAAATATTATTGACAAGAAATTATTTTGGAAATTTTGAGAACTTTGCAAAATGCTTGGATATTAAAAGGTTTCATGAAACTACTTGGAAACGGACTATGAGTTTCAATTTTATTTAACTGTGAGTTTTATGTTGTTTTTACCCTTGTGCGATGAAAGGTGTGATTACTCTAGCCAAATGTCGTGGTCTTCGTGACATTGGTATCTTGGCACTTCGTCTTTATGGCAGTTTGATGTCTTCGTGGCATACCTAATGTCTTTATGGTAGCTTGAAAACAATTTATATATATATATATATATCTTGGTATCTTGGCACCCCATCTTTGTGGCAATTTGATGTCTTCATGACATAAATTGATGCTTTTGTGGCATAATTGATGTCTTTGTGACATACCTAATATCTTTATGGCAGCTGATAAAAAATTTATGTGTGTGTGTGTGTGTGTTAGGTTCATATTTTTATGTAATTGGCATATCTTATAACAAAACGCACTTTACTTGTATTTTGGTAAATTCAAATAGGTTCAAGATGATCATTACAAGTGATTACATTAAAGACATGAAGATTACTCAAGAATTGCTCAAAAAAGCTGAATTTGCAAGTCCCGATACCTCCTCGCTACTTGTCAATCTATCGAGATTTATTAAAAGCTCGATACCTCTCGATCTATATATCAAGCTTACGAGATTTATGATATAGCCTGCAACATTTTGATTCTCAAAGGCTATCTGTTTTATAGGTTTGCATAATCCTTGTAGGATTAGGAAATCCTAAGGTTTGTGTAAACCTAATTGGAATAGAAGAGCCTATTTAAAATGCTCATTAAGCTCCTATTTAAATATGGAGGTGGAGAAAGAAAACCCCAACCCAAGAAAGTATCATAAAGTTTTCTTTTTGAAACCCTAGCCTTTTCCTATAGAAGAAACAATTCTTGCTGCGTTTCTTGTATGTCTTTGGATTTTGTAACCAAGCAATTTCTCTAGCACCAACATTGAAGATCATATTGGTATTTCTATGTGAAGTTGTTCCAAATCAACTACAACAATCAAAGGGTTGCTGTGAAGTTAGTCACATGTTGGGATTTGTACAAAGGGTTAGTCACAAATTGGAGGTTTGTACATCAAAGGAAAGAAAACTACTACAAGATCAAGTCCAATTAAGTAATGGAACAAAGGTTCAACTATAGGTTAGTATCTTGAGATAGGTTAGGGTTAAGGGTGTCCAACCAAACCCGGTATCCACCTAACCCACCCAACCTGGCCGACTCGACGCCAGCGACAGTCGGCGGCAGGTCTCCGTCCCCAAAATCTGATACCATCGGGTCGAATGACGGGTCTGAGACCAAAAAATCAATCCCCAACCGATCCAACCGTATTAACACCGAAAAAGTAGTTGTTCTCCACCGGTGAGTGTGTTTCACTGGCGTTTTGGTCCGATTGGTCTAGATTTGGGCTTATTTCTTCAAGATCCGACGATATCTCATCGAGATCCAACTTGATCTCTTCGAGATCCCGCCTGATCTCAGCAGATTCGGCCCAATCTTGACCAAAATCAGTGGATTTCAACCAAAATCAGTGGATTTCTGAAGGTTTCAACTCCGACCGAGGACCAACCGAAATTCGACGAGTTCCGACCACCCGATCTGACTCCCTTCACCAGTCGACGGCGGGTTCAGAATTTCGAGACCCGAACTGATCAAGTCGGTTCTAGGTTGGGCACAAACCCAACCCGAACCGACCCGTGGACAGACCTAGTCAGGGTAGGTAGTAAGATTATTTATACTTGTAACCACTTAATTGTTGATTAGTAGATTCTTTGAAGTAATGACTTTAAAATCACCCAGTGTGGTTTTTGTCTTGCGAGGTTTTCTCCATTTGTCAATAAATCACCATATCTAATTTATTTTCTACTTCACATAGTATTTTTGATGATTTATTGGTGTCTTCATGATATACATGCAATTGAACCTAATTAATCAACTTGTAATTGAATTAATTACCCAAAGACAACATTGATATATATTTATGCACACCGAATTTCATGTGAATCAATGTTATTTACTATTTGATTCTCAAACCCATATTTTAAGTATAATTTAAAGTTTGAGAAGCTTAAAATTTTAAAAAATTATGATGAAATAATTATAAAGAGAAAATGCAATCCAATGGTTGATTTGTCAAAACTTCATTTCACTGAAAAGTATGGAATGATATGCAACGCATAACATTGAAAACACCATTTAAGTGAAAAATATGGGTTCAGTTCAAGTTACACCAAGTATAACTCTAAGTTGTATTACACTAAACAATTTTTTTTTTTTATTGGATGTAAATTTTGACAACTATCTTCTTATACTCAACATGCTTACAAAGTTTTAAAATAGTTTGTGATCGATAATTATGATATTGATGAAATATTTAAAATTCAAATTTTTGTAACTAAAACTGTGAATATAAAATAAGTTTTTATATCAAATAGTTAATAGCTTTGTTTGACACAAAACTTAGTTTTGGTTGCTTTGCAAAGTGATCTTTCTTTTTATTTTTACTTTTATTTTTATTTTTATGCTTAAGTTTAGGCGATTCAATAAATCATGGGTTAACATAAGGCCGCATAGATATAGTGATATTTCTTGGTGCGACCTGGGAGGCAATTGCCCCCTCTTGGATGCAATTTCCCCTCTCCAAAGATATACATAAAAAATTTACTTGTTTATTGTCCCTTTGATTGAAGACTTTAGAAAACGCAATTGAGTTATTTAATTAAATTGGCTTCAAAAAGTGTCTCAACAAAACTTGTAAGAACCCCTTTATTTCTCGATAATTTATATTCTACATTAATATTCGTTTTTTAGCAATAGCTTCCCCTCATAACTCTAACCATACACTGTGTACTTAAATAAATTAATGCTACGTATATTATGAAATGATTTATCGCCTGTTTTGAACCAATATTTTCTTTTGATGAAACCATTAAAATGGATTGCTAGACATAATATTTCGAGACTATATATTCAATCATTATTCATATATTCATTTGAAACTAATTTCACTCTTACACAATGAATTTTGTGAAAAGTCACATACTAACATATAAGTTTTAATGAATCATTATGACCTTTAAAAAAGAAATGATTTCAAAATGTCCGCATTTACAAAAAGACACTATTCTTAAACAACATATATTTTCATAGAAATAGGTAGAGAATAAATCAATATTTTGATATATAACATTAGGGTCTAAGAATCATTATTTTTTCCTCTATAATTTTTATAGTTCATTAATGTAAGATTTATAGTATGTCTCTCAATTAAATTAAGCTAGCATGATTTGAAATCCATATATTATGAAAGAATTTGTCATGTGTTTTGAACCAATTTCTACTTTTCAAAACCATTGCAGTTGACTGTTAGAAATAATATTTTTGAGACTATTAGATTAGTCCTTAGAGGCAGAGCCAAGGGGGGTGATTGCCCTTCCCCCCGCCCCCAAAAAATTTAATCTACTTTCCTTAGTTATAGTATTATGATAAGACTTAGTCGACCCTTTCCATTGAGAAAAAGAAAACAACTTCCTTACTTTAACACCTAGAAACTGACACCGTTAACTTAAAGAATGGTAACAGTTACATACTGTGTACTTGATACACAATTGAAATCATGTTTTAAGAAAACTGACATTGTAAAAGTTATAAGATCCTTTACTTATAAAAGTTAAAAGCATATCACTTTCATTCTATCTTTTACTACTCCACTCTTCAGCCATGAGATTTATTGCTTATCCCAAAAGAATAAGTAATGTTACAGACACTATAATTTTATTAACATTTTTTACAACAGTTAATTAGGTTGGTAAGATTTTATTGATTTTAACTCGAGTCGATCACTAACATTATTTTTTTATTTATCAATAATTTGACACCTAGCCAATTATGAACAATTTTGTGATTTATTTTGTTTTTTGAGTCTCTAGACTTTTTTGCATTTTTTTTTTTCTCATCTCAAGGCATTGGGGCCCAAAATCTTACACAAAATAATTTTAAAAACTATTCAATGTTCTTATATGGGAAAAAACCCTAAAACAATCACATTTTTTCCCTTGAATTCAATATGTATTTGAAGCTAGTAACTTACACTTTTAGATTAATTTATTTTATTGAATCAAGTTAGATTCTTTTTTTTTTTTTGATAAACAGTAATACTTATTAGAATATACACGAAAATAATAATATTAGTATTTTAAATAATGTATTATAAACCCGGTTTAAGTTAGATATCTAGAATTACATATTTAGATTGGTTGATTTCTTATTGTTAGTAATTACGAATTGATCATTTTTAGTTCTTTATTTTAATTATATAAACGATATACTTGTAGTTAATTAAGATTATAGAGAAAATTGACCACATGCAATGAGTAAATTAAACTAGATATGAAAAATATAAATAATAGTTTACATTTATATAAAATTTTGTATGACGATTACATTATTTACAAATTTCTTTTTACTATTAATATTGGTTGATGGGTTTAAGATTATGTTTGCTTTTAATATTTTCTTTAATTCTTACTTCCACTAAACTGAAATCCTAACATTGGCACTTGTCCTCAACTCCTCGTACGTTCCCTAAAAAAAAAAAGTTCACTCTTATACGTGACTTTTGAGAAAAGTCACATATTAATATATAAGTTTTTATGAATCGTTATGACCCTTAAAAAAGGAAAATACTTAAAAGTTAAACTCGCTAAACTTAAAAATTTAGTTATTATAGAAGGTCAATATTCTTAAACAAAACTGATTCGAATATAAATATTTTGAGATTTATTCAATATATAGATTGAGTTAAATTTATTTTAAAGGTTTCTAACTATTCAACACCACTGCACACCCTTGGTGCAATGTTTCTTTTCTATCTTTATACACATATTTCTTTATGTACTCAATCTTTATTTCTGTTTCACCCATGATGTCTTGATGAGTTTTGTTTAAGTGTTTCAGAAAGATAAGTTGTGAAAGTCTATCTTGCCATGAACTCTCTTCTTGCAAAGTTTTTCAAGGGTTTGTAGTAGGGATAGATTTATTTTGTAATACAACAAGTGGTTATGAGTTAAGTAATATAAGACTTCTCTCGTGATTATTTCTTTTATTGTGGTTTTGTCATGGATTGCCAAATGGGGAGATTGTTAGGGACATATTTTATGTAAATTGGCTAATCCTATGACAAAATGCACTTTACTTATAATTTGGTAGATCTAAGATGGGTTTAGTACTTCAGGAAACATGTTCAAGCCAAGTATTAAAACCATGAAGATTGAACCAAGAAACAAGTAAAGAAAAGCTGTTCATTAAAGCTTGACAGATACCTCGACAAAAACAGTATCTATCGAGACATAAGTAAGAAGCTCGAAAAAAGCTGAATCTGTCAAGATCTACAAAATCAAAATTTTCAGATCTGATTTTCGGCTCATGCTAACATGTATGTGTAGGGTTTCTTTTCTCACAACCCTAGACATATATAAGGCTTATTTTAAAGGTCATTATACGTAGAGAACACATGCAGAAAGTGACCTAGTGCCTTATTCTCTTTGCAAGAAGTTACTACGTCTCTTGCGCCTTAGGGTTTTGTAACTAAGTACTTCTTGATCTTCATGTAGACACTCAATTTTGCACCCATGATTTAATCAAGGAAGATGACTGGAGTGACCATCCATGTACCCCAAAAATCATTCTTGCATCACATTTATCAATTTGTTCTTGCATTACATGCATCAATTTATTCTTGCATTACATGCATCATGTCATTCATTACATATCATACTAATGATCTTGAGATTCTAGCGGTCGCAACGGTGTTTCTGATTTCTAAATCGGACCATCTGATCGAAAGATATCGCATGATCAAGTTTGCACGATTCATACACATTGTGTCTAGGAAGAGTCGACCACACACGATTAATTTAAATTAATTCTGATTGGTCAAACAATTAAAATTAATTAAATATTTTTTTGATTGGTTGATAATTAGTGTTTAAGATAGGGGTGCATGCATAGGAGCAAAAGGTATGATTGGAAAACAATAAAATTGTGGATAATTTGAACTTTATCAAGATATATTTTAAGGGATTTATCCACAAGATAATTGTTCTGAAAAAGCCTGAATTATCAACAACAAAAAAAAGAGATATTAAAAAAAAATCATATACAAAGGATGAAAACGCATCTAGGTACAAGGACCGGCCAAAAAACCCTAAAAAGAGAGTCCAATTGGCACCCAAACACGAAAGTGCGTTTGGTATCCAAGAGCCAATTCGGCACTTTTAGAGTGCCAAACGGCACTTTGAAAGTGACGAATTGCACTTGGATGGGCTTTGGCCCAACGGCCTTCAGGTGACGATAATACATACCCTTTTCGACATTTTCGCAAAAGGATTCATGTTGATTCAAACCCTAATCGTCCGTACTTATTTTTTAGGGATCTCTAACCTCTATAAATAAAGGCTGAACCTCATAATTCAGCACCTTTTTTTTTCGCTCTAAGGGCATACGTTTTGAGACTAAAAGAGTGTTGATATTCTTTGATCCTCTCTAAGAATTGCTACAAGAATTAGGGTTTTTAGGTTTCAAAGATAACTAAATAAGTTTCTTTGAACCCTAAAACATCCTCTTGAGAACAAAGAGTGCTCATGCAAGAGGTTGTTTCCATTACCCTATCTTTTCCATGCTCCCTTTTATGTTGATAAATATTTATTTCAATAACATGAATGATTTGTAATTGTTTTGTTTAAAGCATGATTGTTTTTACTATGTAATTGTTATAATCTCTTTGCTTGAATGTCAATAATTTGCATGTAAAAAATACTTTTCTTAAAAATAAAAACAAATCTGCATCTTTATAAGATGTGTTAGGACAAATGTGATTCATGTTAGGAATATATGTCATCATGTATTTGCTAATCCTCTGACAAAACACACTTTACTTGTAATTGGGTAGATCTAGGATGTGTTAATACTTTAAGAAACAAGGTTTCAAGTTCAAGTGTTAAAGTCATACAAGTCTGTCCAAGAAACAAGTGAAGAAGTGTTATTCATTAAAGCTTGACAGCTAGTATCTATCAAGGCTTAAAAAGCTGTTTCAGCCTGAGGCTCAACAACTACTCAATAGATAGGGTATCTGTCGAGACTTATGAAAAACAGATTTTCAGTTTTGATTTTCATCCAATCCATGAATGTATTTTTAGACTTTCTTTTCTCATAACCCTAAAAATATATAAGGATTTTTTTAAGTGTTGTCAAAGGTTGCTCAAGTTGCTCGTGCGTGTAGCAAAATTTTGTTTATGCAAATTGTGACCGAAGACAGAATTTGCCCTAATTCTTCTTTCTCTTGAAGAAGCTGCTGTGTTTGTACACCATAAGGTTTTGTAACCAAGGAGCTTCGTGATCTTCATCGTGTGATGAACTGAAGAACTTTGCAACCAACATCCTTCTCAAGTTGGTGATCAAGTAACGTACTGAGATCTATGCATCTATTGGTTAGTCACGTATTGGGAGTCATGCATTAAAAGGAGAGATTGTCACTACAGAACAAGTCTAATTGGGTATTGGGGTAAAGGTTCAACTATATGTTGGTATAAGGTACTGGGATTCCTTTACTTGTAACCGTTTGTTGTTATAATAGTGAATTATCGGGAGTGATGACCTTAAAATCACCCGGTGGGGTTTTTGCCTTAGAAGTTTTCCCTATTCGAAAACAAATCACCTTCTTAAATTTATTTTCCGTTACATTTTATTTTAGTTGGTGATTTGGTTGAACTGCCACGTACATTGCATGTTAATTTAATTAATTAATAAATTATGCTAATTAATCAATTAATTCATCACAATGGGTCGATACATTTTTTGTCTATCAAGATGTAGATCTAACTTTTTCTTAATAAAAAAAAAAAAAAAAAAAACCGGATCTGCATCTTTCTAAGATGTAGATCTGAATTTTTCTCAACTAAAAAACTGGGCCAAAATGGCCCAATACCACAATTTTCAGAAATTTTTAGCAAAAAAACACTGTTTCGGAACTAAATAGGGAAATACCACTTTTATGGTACTCGAGTTTGGCAAACTCGAGTACCATTTGGAACTCGAGTTTAAGACACTCGAGTTCCTAGAAGTTTTGCCACCGTGGCACTGCTGAGGTGAAAATTTGGCGAATAAAAAAATAATGTGATACTCGAGCTTGGTATACTCGAGTACCATGCAACACAATACTCGAGTATAACATGCTCGAGTACCTTTTATAAATAAAATGTTGTTTATTTTATTTCTACAGTACTCGAGCTCACCAAACTCGAGTACCTTGTAACTTTTTTTTTTTTTTTGGGATTATCGACAAATAAACATAAACATAAAATGTTGTTTATTTTATTTCTACAGTACTCGAGCTCACCAAGCTCGAGTACCTTGTAACTTTTTTTTTTTTTTGGGATTATCGACAAATAAACATAAACATAAAATATTGTTTATTTTATTTCTACAGTACTCGAGCTCACCAAGCTCGAGTACCTTGTAACTTTTTTTTTTTTTTGATTATCGACAAATAAACATAAACATAAAATGTTGTTTATTTTATTTCTACAATACTCGAGCTCACCAAGGTCGAGTACCTTATAACTTTATTTTATTTTGTTTTGGGATTATCGACAAATAAACATAAACATAAAATGCTGTTTATTTTATTTCTACAGTACACCAACTCACTAAGCTCGAATACCTTGTAACTTTTCTTTTCTTTTCTTTTTTTTGGGACTATCGAAATAAACATAAACATAAAAATAAGTAGCTTTTTTATGTATTTATTTATTTAAATAGAAGCATTGTAAAATACAGAGATTTTAATTTCAAAATATGAATTTAATTTCTACATTAAGTAAAACTGTTCACTGTTTTCTCATATAAATTGTTCACTCTCTTTTTTGCGTAAATTATTTTTTGTTCACTATTTAAAAAATTGTTCGTTGTTTTCTCATAAAACACCTAGTAAAATCGTGTTTTCTAAATTTAAACGTCAAATTTGGATGCTTTTTCATGTTTGAATTTCACAATAATTGAATCTATTTTTCTGCATTGATAAAACCTACTTCTATATTAATAAAATTTTCTCTCTGCACATCATGTTTACTGTATATTCGAATCTGCTTACTGCATTCATAAAATTTGTTTTTTGCATTAAGTAAAACTGTTCACTGTTTTTTCATAAAAATTGTTCACTGTTTTCTGCATAAACTATTTCTAGCATTCTGCGTAAAATTATTTTCTGTTCAGGATTATTTAAAAAATTGTTCACTCTCTTTTTTGCGTAAATTATTTTTTGTTCACTATTTAAAAAATTGTTTGCTGTTTTCTCATAAAACACCTAGTGAAATCGTGTTTTCTAAATTTAAACGTCAAATCTGAATGCTTTTTCATGTTTGAATTTCACAATAATTGAATCTATTTTTCTGCATTGATAAAACCTACTTCTATATTAATAAAATTTTCTCTCTGCACATCATGTTTACTGTATATTCGAATCTGCTTACTGCATTCATAAAATTTGTTTTTTGCATTAAGTAAAACTGTTCACTGTTTTCTCATAAAAATTGTTCACTGTTTTCTGCATAAACTATTTCTAGCATTCTGCGTAAAATTATTTTCTGTTCAGGATTATTTAAAAAATTGTTCACTCTCTTTTTTGCGTAAATTATTTTTTGTTCACTATTTGAAAAATTGTTCGTTGTTTTCTCATAAAACACCTAGTAAAATCGTGTTTTCTAAATTTAAACGTCAAATTTGAATGCTTTTTCATGTTTGAATTTCACAATAATTGAATCTATTTTTCTGCATTGATAAAACCTACTTCTATATTAATAAAATTTTCTCTCTGCACATCATGTTTACTGTATATTCAAATCTGCTTACTGCATTCATAAAATTTGTTTTTTGCATTAAGTAAAACTGTTCACTGTTTTCTCATAAAAATTGTTCATTGTTTTCTGCATAAACTATTTCTAGCATTCTGCATAAAATTATTTTCTGTTCAACATTATTTAAAAAATTGTTCACTCACTTTTCTACGTAAATTATTTTTTGTTCACTATTTAAAAAATTGTTTGCTGTTTTCTCATAAAACACCTAGTGAAATCGTGTTTTCTAAATTTAAACGCCAAATCTGAATGCTTTTTCATGTTTGAATTTCACAATAATCGAATCTATTTTTCTGCATTGATAAAGTCTACTTCTACATTAATAAAATTTTCTCTCTGCACATCATGTTTACTATATATTCGAATCTGCTTATTGCATTCATAAAATCTTTTTTTTTTTTGCATTAAGTAAAACTGTTCACTGTTTTCTCATAAAAATTGTTCATTGTTTTCTGCATAAACTGTTTTTGCATTGGCGCGGTTATTGCACTTAAATGGTTTTTGTGTTTTTTTTTTTATTTTAAATATGTAACCATATGAATAATGGACAAACTCCATGAAAGAAAAATGAGTGATTCGTATAAATCACCTAATGGTAAGTGCCTCAAATAATTCAAATTTGTGAAAAAGTTCGAATTAGTTGAATGTAGAAATTTGGGAAAAATCAATGGAAAATCAATGAACGTACCAAATCGTGAATGTGTACATAAGATGTACAAATAGTCTAGACTTGTTGAGAAATTTGACTTCATTGAAAGTACAAAATAATGAAAATTCAATGGAAAAGTATGTACGTTAGATGTACAGATCGTATGAATTTGTTTAAAAATTTGAATTTGTTGAATGTACAAAACCGTGAAAACTCAAGGAAAAATAGTGTACATTAGATGTACAGATAATACGAATTTGTTGAAAAATTCGAATTCGTTGAGTGTGTAAAATCGTGAAAATTCAAATGAAAATTGAAGAACATACCAAATTAAGTAAACTCAATGGAAAATTAATTACATTAGATGTATAGAACATCCAAATTTGTTTCCAAATTTGAAGTTGTCAAATGTACAAAATTGTGAAAATTCAATTTAAAACTGTTTACTAATGTACTGATCATCTTGATTTGATGAAAATTTCAACATTATTGAATGAACAAAATCGTGTAAACTCAATGGAAAATCAAAGAACGTACCAAATCATTGAGCAGCACATGTAGCACTGCAAACATCAATGTAGCAATGGTGGATAGCTCACCCCCAAAATTGATGCAAAAACTTTCCAGGGATGCTCTGCATCCTTGAAAACAGTGCATTACAAAGGGTTGCATATTTGTGTATTCATGTGAGTGTGGATGGGTACTTCTGGTCAGGGCTCAATAGTACCGAGCTGTTGAACAGCACATGCAGAACTGTTTACTATCTTTGGTCATTTTCAAGGATGCTACTCAAAATGCTCTTCCCATAATCTGTGACTACTAGTTAGAAGTAATAGCACATGGGTATTTCTGGTCAGGGCTCAACAAGTAATGTACAATAAATCTAATTTGGGTGATAAGTGTTATGTGTGTAACATTTCAAATTACACAAACAGAATATTGGAAACTTCAACATATCTAACTAGAGGCATTTCACTTCCTAAGGTGTTTCCTACATTACAAAGCAGAGGACATTGTCCAACGAAAGCACAAGAATCATATGTAGCAACAAAGAACAGCAGGGAAAAAATGAGCAAGTGATTTCATATAAACTTAGCCAAAACTAATGAACAGTTAATCTTTAGATTTGCAAAAGTTGAATGTACATAATCATCAGTTGTCAGACATTAACAACAACATTTTGTATTGCACATAACGTGTAGACATTAACAACAACGTTTAATGTTCGTAGGTAGAAATTTTTAGAAATCATCATTACTTGAATCTAAGAAGTCTAAATATCTCTTTCATCATCTAACGCAGTAACTTCATTAATAGACTTGATGGCTCGCTCTTGCGCCTTCCCCTTTAGATGCTTCCTAGCTTTTTGGATTGCATGAAAACGGTTTAATCGCCTTTGCATTTGATTGTTCTCTTGTTCAAGACGAGCAAGTATGTTGACAGGTTCATCTCTAGGTAACTCAGCTGAGCGTGCCTTAGGAACTCGTAACTCATGCCATCGACAATACACCTCCAACTCACACCTCTTCTCGTATAGGATTGATTATGGTGGTTCTGCTACGGTGAACTCTATTGCAGTGGTATCTGTACTTAGTTTTGTAGGTTTACCAACCATGATGTGCTCGACACTTCCAAGACTGTCATACGTGTATATTGGAATATTAAGGAAATCTCTCATCTTTCCAACCCATTTCCCTCCATAGTGGTCTGTGTATGTCTGTAGTTGTTGATCTCCTGGAACTTGTGATAATATATTTGTTGAAGTAGATCTAAACTTGTTTCGCATTGTACAATTTGATGTTGAGGTGTTGCGACTCATAGCTTAGTCGATCTATGAAATTATTGGGGGTAGAAATAAGATCATTATTGTGGTGCATTTATAACCTCATTTCATATTCCAAGCATTATAATTTCAGTTATTAAGACTTGTCATGTCAATACAGGCTGGAAAAACACTACATGAACAGGATTTTAAATGTTCCCAATGTCACAATGAGATTTGAAAATGTGGGCGATAGTTGCAGTGTTCTTGAACAGAGAATCATATTTAATTGACACAGTGCTATGTCCCTGGCACCAGGGTACGATTATTCATATACTTAAGTATTCTCATGAATGTGGCTGATATGGCTGAACAGTGTGTGAAATCGTGCCGAGCTGTTAAGCAACATGTGTGAAACAGTGGCGTCTATTGGCACATATGGTTCGTATGACTACAGTTGGTGCTACAGCAGCGGACTAGTGACGTGTTTTCAAAAAACTACTCGTGCCATAGTTGGTGCTACATCATGTTTTCTGCATAAATTATTCACTGTTCATTAGGTGTTTTATGATCCACATGCTCTAATACCAATGACTACTCAGGAGAGAGCATAACATATATATATATATATATATATATATATATATATATATATATATATCTTGTCTTTTTTGGTAATTTACAACTCAAACCGCCACTTTTATAAGTATTAGCCAAACACTCAACTTTGTCAAAAAGCATTTTTTGATAGTTTTTACCAAACATACTGCTTAAAGAACTGTTTGAAAAAGCTGAACCAAACTCACCTTAGTAAAACTAATAGATTGTGGTTTTTTAGTCCTTTGAACCCACTCTTTTTTTTTCTTTTTTTCTTTGGGAATTACACTTTACCCACCTATGATTTGTCTCAAATTTAACTTACCCACCCATGGTTTCATTTTTGACACTTAACCCATTTTTGACATTTAGCTAGAAAATAATTCTAAAATTATGTAATAATAACTCATTTAGTTATAATTTCTCAAAAATATATATAAAGAAAATTCAGGATTAAAGCCATGCAACGCATGAAATTTTCACTAGTATCTTTTATAAATTTAAGCATTAAAAAACATTTCATCCACACTTTAAGGGTATCATTTGATTCATTTCTTTCAATTTAAATTTTGAACGAATCCTTCTATATATATATATATATATATATATATATATATATATATATATATATATATATAATCATTCTATTACACTCCTTCCAAAATGGCAAAATGATAGATAGTTTGATAGCCATCCAAACGCATCACAAAACAAATTTTTTTTTTTTATGAAAAACAAAAATCTTTTTTTAAAAAATCTTTTAAATATCGTAGGACATTTCACTTTTGTTATGTTTTTAGTTGATACCACTTCTATTTCTTGCAAAGTGACATTGTCTAGAAGTTCTTGTTCCACGTGTAATAGACAGTTTATTTAATTCAGTGTTAATTGTAGCTATGTATCTTATTAGACTTTGTTTCATAAAATTGCTAAAGAAACATGACTTTTTCTATACCTCTTGTTTCAAATTTATTTGACTTTCCTCTACTAATGGTCACGTTCTAATGTCAACTCGTACTTTTGATTGGAAGATTATTGCATATATTAAGCCTATGTGAGCGGACTCTGATTGGACCAAATATTGTGTATTGTTCCCCATTCAGGAATCAGCTAGAAAATCTTTTGGTTTCTAAAGCATGGAAGCAATAGGCAGTAGAAATTTAAAAGAGACATTTAGCACTTGTATTGCATTAAATTTTGTAGAAATACAATGTAGCTTAGTATGAAAATAATACACATGAAAAATACTTTAAAAAAATTATGAGAATGGCATTATAATGTAATTAAAAATGTGCAATTACTAGTGTTTGTACAATGCAGTTGTTCAATACTAATGATTAGGTACCCAGGCCACAAGTATGAAAGAAGTTGCTGTACAATCTGCAAGCTAGCCAGCTTTAAAAGACTACAATGGGAGGTGTATGCATCCCTGTAAAAGTAGATTTGTACTTTCTCAACAAGTCTAGACTATTTGTACATCTTATGTACACCTTCACGATTTGGTACGTTCATTGATTTTCCATCGATTTTTCCCAAATTTCTACATTCAACTAATTCGAACATTTTTACAAATTCGAATTATTTGAGGCACTTACCATTAGGTGATTTATATGAATCACTCATTTTTCATTCATGGAGTTTGTCCTTTATTCATATGGTTACATATTTAAAAAAACACAAAAACCATTTAAGAGAAATAACCGCGCCAAAGCTAAAAACAGTTTATGCAGAAACAGTGAACAATTTTTATGAGAAAATAGTGAACAGTTTTACTTAATGCAAAAAAAAAAAAGATTTTATGAATGCAGTAAGCATATTTGAATATACAGTAAACTGGATGTGCAGAGAGAAAATTATATTAATGTAGAAACATATTTATAAATGCAGAAAAATAGATTCGATTATTATGAAATTCAAACATGAAAAAGCATTCAGATTTGGCGTTTAAATTTAGAAAACACGATTTCACTAGACGTTTTATGAGAAAACAGTGAACAATTTTTTAAATAGTGAACAAAAAATAATTTACGCAGAAAAGATAGTGAACAATTTTTTAAATAATGCTGAACAAAAATAATTTTAAGCAAAATGCTAGAAATAGTTTATGCAGAAAACAGTGAAATTTTTTTATGAGAAAACAGTGAACAATTTTACTTAAGGCAAAAAATAGATTTTATGAATGCAGTAAGCAGATTCGAATATACAGTAAACATGATGTGCCGAGTGCAAATTTTATTAATGTAGAAACAGATTTTATCAATGCAGAAAAATAGATTCGATTATTGTGAAATTCAAACATGAAAAAGCATTCAGATTTGGCGTTTAAATTTAGAAAACACGATTTTACTAGGTGTTTTATGAGAAAACAGCGAACAATTTTTTAAATAGTGAACAAAAAATAATTTACGCAGAAAAGTGAGTGAACAATTTTTTAAATAATGCTGAACAGAAAATAATTTTATGCAGAATGCTAGAAATAGTTTATGCAGAAAACAGTGAACAATTTTTATGAGAAAACAGTGAACAGTTTTACTTAATGCAAAAAACAAATTTTATGAATGCAGTAAGCAGATTCGAATATACAGTAAACATGATGTGCAGAGAGAAAATTTTATTAATGTAGAAGTAGATTTTATCAATGCAGAAAAATAGATTCAATTATTGTGAAATTCAAACATGAAAAAGCATTCAAATTTGGAGTTTAAATTTAGAAAACACGATTTTACTAGGTGTTTTATGAGAAAACAGCGAACAATTTTTTAAATAGTGAACAGAATATAATTTACGCAAAAAAGAGAGTGACCAATTTTTATGAGAAAACAGTGAACAGTTTTACTTAATGTAGAAATTAAATTCATATTTTGAAATTAAAATCTCTGTATTTTACAATGCTTCTATTTAAATAAATAAATACATAAAAAAGCTACTTATTTTTATGTTTATGTTTATTTGTCGATAATCCCAAAAAAAAGAAAAGAAAAGAAAAGTTACAAGGTACTCGAGCTTAGTGAGCTGGAGTACTGTAGAAATAAAATAAACAACACTTTATGTTTATGTTTATTTGTCAATAATCCCAAAACAAAATAAAATAAAGTTACAAGGTACTCGAGCTTGGTGAGCTCGAGTACTATAGAAATAAAATAAACAACATTTTATGATTATGTTTATTTGTCGATAATCCCAAAAAAACAAAAAAAGGTACAAGGTACTTGAGCTTGGTGAGCTCGAGTACTGTAGAAATAAAATAATTGACTTTTTATTTATAAAAGGTACTCGAGCATGTTATACTCGAGTATTGTGTTGCATGGTACTCGAGTATACCAAGCTCGAGTATCACATTATTTTTTTATTCGCCAAATTTCCACCTCAGCAGTGCCACAGTGGCAAAACTTCTAGGAACTCAAGTGTCTTAAACTCGAGTTCCAAATGGTACTCGAGTTTGGAAAACTCGAGTACCATAAAAGTGGTATTTCCCTATTTAGTTCCGAAACAGTGTTTTTTTGCTAAAAATTTCTTAAAATTGTGGTATTGGGCCATTTTGGCCAAAAAACTGATTAGTATCTTTCTTAGATACCAATCTGATTTTCTTTAACATACGCAGATTTTTGAAATAAAGAAAAAGATTAAACATATTTGTGTTTGTTTTAATTCATGATTGCATAAATTTAAATTATGAGTGAAACTCTCTTCTTAAAGAAAAATCATTTTCATTTTTTTCTTACATCTAAAAAACAGATCTGATATTTTTGTTATTAAAACCATTTTTTTATCTCTTAAAAACATATCTGAAATTTTTAACCAACCAAAAGACTTTTATTTTTATTGAATAAAAATAGATCTAATCTTTTACAAAACTCAAAACCATTTTTTTATCTCTTAACCAACCAAAAGACTTTTATTTTTATTGAATAAAAACATATCTGAATTTTTCCTTCAAACCCCACTTTTTTCTATATACTACAAAAACAGATCTGGTATTTTGACAAATTAAAAATCAAATTTTTTTAACCAACAAAAACATATCTGAAATTTCAAACAAAAGAAGAGATTTCAATCATAAACAAATTTGTGTGATTTAATTTTTGTATTTTTGTTTCACATGTTCAACATATCATTCATGACATGCATAAGATGATACATTGGTCACAAGAGTCTTGAAGACCAGATTCTGTCTGGACGGGATGAATGTCTAACACCTTCCCTTTCCGCAACCTAGCCTCTAGATTTAGATTTTTGGTTAAGTAAATCTAGTCTTATCTATGTTTTTATTTTGGGTAGATTGTAACTAGGACAAAAGGCCACGTATTTTTGGTAGATTGTAACTAGGACCCAAAGCTATGTAAAGTTTAAATTTTCAAACTTGTATTTTTTATTATTCAATCAATGAATGGAGCATTCAGTCATGTAAATTTGTATTTAGTTTTTCTTATTTTTTGTACATAAAAAATAAGTGACGACTCTATGTCGCTTATCTAAAACGAGAGGTGCCCTAAAAAGCATACCAACAAAAAATCTCTCTCTTTTTTGAGAGGTAACTTTCGAGGTCTCTCACACTTCATTGTTGATGAAGTGAAGAACTTTGCAGCCAACAACATCTTCAAGTTGATGGAGTTAGTCACGTACTGGGATCCGTGCAAAAATGTGGTATTCATATATTGAAGATTTTAGAGGTTCTGAAGCGGTAGGAGGTTTTCGCTGTAGATTCATCTACGGAAATTGTAGAGTTCAAGGACAAAGATTTTGTACTAGATTTGAAACTTCTCTTAACTATAGTGAATTTCTTTTCAAGAAGGTTTCCCCCCAGGTTTTTTTACTGTGAAACTAATTTGTTTCATTGGTTTTCTTGGGTTATCATATCTTGCCTTATTTACTATTTCGTTGTGCATGATATTGACATGATATTGATGTTTGTTTGTTTTAACAAGATTTATTCATAATAAATCTAATTAACAACTTGGGTTTAAAACTTATTAATTCTATCAACCGGGGTCGAAATTTCCCAACAATATATATATATAATGGGTTTTTAGTAATTTTAGAGTAACTAGGTTAGGTCCAGGTCTGAGTTCAGGCCGGGTTTTGGACTTCATTTTGATAAAACCCAGACCCGCTTCAGGTTTTTTTTTAAAACTCATACCCAACCCTATTCTTTATCAAGCCAGGTAAAGCCCAACCCATTAGTGTCGGGTCGGGCCGAGTACCTACGAGTTGGGTAGCAATTGCCATCCTTAAGTGCAACAGCTAGAATTCGCTTGTTTTAAACTTTTTTTTCTTTTATAGTTGTGTACTAAAATAATTCAGGACATGTGTCTGAAATCTGAATGTTCGAGTTCTTTTAAAATGTGTTTCTTGATTTTATATCATGTTAAATTTGAGTTCTACAGTATGTCTATTCAGGCATTTCTAAGCCAAAACTAATATTATGTAGAGTTTGAATTATGTCTTGGATTATATTTTAATAAGTTTTTTATTGTGGAATGAATGGCCTTACCTGACAACATTTATTGATACAATATTCTGATCTCCCTCTCACTTGGTCGTGTACTTGTGTGTTTCAAAGGATTCATATTCCCCAATAATTATAGAAATTTTTGGGAATTAATGGACACCTAACTTTTAATTGATTTTAGTAATAGTGTAAGATACCACCGCATACTCTTGATACGATGGTCACTCCACGAGTATAAGTGCTTGTGGAGTGTGTAGGGCAAGGACCGGGGTTCAAGTCTCTAGGAAGGAGCTTCACACACGTATATACTTAGATTAAGCTAGAATAGAATTTTATCTTGTATATAAAATTTAAAAAAAAAAAAAAAAAAGTAATAGTCTAAGGTTAGAGATGTGTGCATAACAAAAGAAGGAAATCAAGTGAACATCTTCTAACCACACCTGTTAATCAGCTATATATTTAGCATTTCTTGCTAAAAGAAAAAAAAGGTGTTAAATATAATAGTAACAATTATCATGTTCTAATCATTCCATGTCGATGATGTCGCATCCATGGTGTGTGATATACAATACATTAAGATCAACACCAGCAATATATTAGCCAAGTTATATTATTATGTTTATTCACGTATATGATTTATCTTTTATTCTATTTGAAACCTTCAACTATAATAATAATAATAAGCAACCTTTAAGATTACACAACAACTTCATAAACACTTAGTTTCATAAACATGCAAATAAGATTACACATAACTTTAAACTTCATAAACAAACCATAGCTTAGTCAGTTTGATTATGTACCAAACTAACACATGTGATGGAAGCTTTAGAGTTTAGATATACCTGCTATAGCTAAGACAGTTTGATTATGTATCAAGATTTTAGGAACTTTTTGTTTGTGATGTAATCTCTTTTATGCAAACTGCCAACACCAAACCAAACTTTCATCCCTTAATGTAACATGAAAACAATGTCCAATATGCATTAGGTGTCAAATTATATATAGGGAACACAAAAACCATTATAACCACATGGCAACGAATCAAACATAGAACATTAACTACACATTAGATTAGACAACTATCATTGAAGTCGTTGTGACTTAGAAATCTACTGAAAAACCATGGCATTATAGGCACTTTATAATACCAACTAATCATGTACTCAGATGCCCATGACAACACCTAGTAGTTAAAAGTTCATCAAGAAACTTTTATCACAAACAAGTTGAAAGGAGCCTGAAAATCACCCATAAAGAAAGTATCCATTATATTCATTTCAATAAGTTTTTTAGGAGTTTCTATATAGTTGCAATCAGAAACAAAGTGAATCATCCAGTAATTTAACTAAATCCATTGTGATACATATATGGGTTTGGACCCTCTGATAGCATGAATAGGATAAAAATAACCATAACACTTATGTATAATATTTTAATTGTAGTATATTAGAATTAAATTCTCTAATTAAATTAAGAAGGCATAGTTACATCAAACTTAATTATCTTTAGAAAAAATAACATTTTTTATTTATTTATTAGTCAATGCATTGCAACCATGTATTTAATTGGGGAATCTAATGTATTGCACAAAAAATTGTACTTAGATTTTGCTCTAAAAATAATACTACTAAGCATATGCATGACCAAACCCATTAGGCTTGGCTTTTCACATGGTGCCCTCCCCCTGTGCAAACTACACCATTTGAATGAGTCAAAGATAAATTTGGTTTGGGGTATGGAGAACAAGTCCCACCAATAACAAGAGCTTGGACATAGTTGGACTTATTAGATATTGTAAAGCCAAAGAAGGTGGGCAAAGTTCATGTTACCATCCACGGACCCACACCCCATATGACTATTTCTCAACACTCATCAATTAGCTAAATGGGACCCCACCACCTTCATTTACTTCTTCAATTTTCCTATCCATTCATGCACTCCATTTTCATGATTTTCAATAGTCAAGCCTCCAAGTTCACATTAATTAGTGAAATGGGACCCCACCACCTTCATTTACATTAAATAGTCAAGCCAACTCTCTTTTTGCCTGTATCTTTTTTTCTAGTGTTCATGAAAAAGGTCATCAAGGATAAATTATTAAACACCTTTTTCATGGGTCTTTTTTATGTTGAAATTTGGACTCACTTTGCTTCATGCGGCTATCTACTTCAATCTTTTCTTAACTAATAAATCTCTCTTTCACATACACTCACAACACACAGGCAGAAGCTTACATAAGGAAACTAAGTGATACATTTTGATGACTAATGGGTTCTACAAAAAGTAATGGAAGAAACCCAAATGGCCATTACCTTGCCCCACCAACACCATGACTTACCTCTGGGTATTAATCTTGTGATTTTTTAAAGTGATAAAAGTAACAAAAATATAACAAAATAGTCTATTAAATGAAAGATTCTAGAGTTTTCTTGCAATTTTCCTAGTAACCAAACAGAAAGTTAAGGGATTTAGAAAAAAGAGAGGAGAAAGAAGAGAATAGTACAAACCTGCAGAGATTGTTGAGGAGTTTCTGGGGAGGGAGGCCGCTTTTGAAAGCAGCACGGTGGCTAGGACGGTGGCCGCTGGGGTGGTGGTTAGGGGTGGCGGCTGGGAAAGAGAAGAGGTGTGATGGGGAGACACACAGAGAAGTGAGAGCTGAATGAAAAGAAAGAAGAAAAAAGAAAAGAAAAGAAAGAATGAAGTGTATAGGACAAAAAAATAAAAAATAAATAAAGTGTATAGGACAAAAAAAAAAAAAAAAGAAAGAATAAAGTGTATAGGACAAAAAAAAAAAAAGCAAAAAAGTGGGAAAAAAAAATTTCCGGAAACGTTTGTGCGGGAAGAACCAAAAATGGGTTGCATTTAGCGACGTTTTATAAAACGTCGCTATAGAATTTTTAATTCTTTTTTTATCTTGGCTGATGGAGTCTTCATAATAGCTATAGCAACGTTTTATAAAACGTCGCTAAAGACCAGAAACACGTCACTGAAAATGAACTTGTTGCGGCGTTTTGAGAAACCCCGCTATTGTTTTGAGTTACAGTGACGTTTTTTAGAAAACGTCGCAAAAGCTCACTCTTTAGCGGCGCTAGTCAAAAACGTCACTATATACCACGTATAGCGGCAGATTTGAAAACGTCGCTAAAAAAAACGCCGCCTAAACCCAGATTTCTTGTAGTGATTGATAGAGAATAAAATTTTTAAGACTACCAACATGAACCAATTTGCATTACTTGAATATTGTTCCCTTTATTCATAGAATTAGAAATGGAAAAAGCATAAAAACTAATGGATCAATTGAGTAACAACACTAGCGGAAACTTCAGCAAAACCTCGAAATGTGCCTAAAGCATGTCCAAGAGTATATGGGATTGGGTACTTCGACATAGCTAACAAATCAGCGCAATGTTGGTGATTCGTTATGGCATCAGACACCTTAGCCTCGGAATCCCTAAAATTTTTTGTGCCCATGTCTTGAAGTGCACTTGATAAATCATTTGTTATAATCTCAAAACATCCATTACAACCTACACATGGTAGTGTGACCGTATCATTTTGATGAAGAGCACAAAAGTTGTGACGTAATTCTTGCACTCTTACAGCTTCAACTAGTGAACACTTGATTAGTGTGCTTGCTTGCGTTGGTAAATCTGCAGACCTACTTCCGGGATGGAAGAACAAGCACATGTGGCAATACCGCTGAAACGCTTTCGGTGTTTTCTGGCACACACTATCTATTGGATCACCATCAACTCGCAATGGATATTTGTTATTTGCTATGGTAAAAATGATCAAGAAAAGAGACAAGGAAAGTCTTGGAAATGATGCCATGAATATGATCAAATAACCTGCACCAAAAAAATATGATAAAAAAAATAACCTGTACCAAAATTAAAATAACCCTACATGAAATAAGGTTGGTGTTTTAATAAGGTTTTAAATCTTATTAATACATTGAAATAAATGCAGTTATCATTAATTACTATTTTGACATAAATAATAAATTTTTACAAGGTGAAAGAAATAATTAATGTACAACTATAGATAATTAAAACAAATTATTTAAACATTATTAAGACATTGAAATAAATGCATCTATCATTAATTAATATTTTGACATAAATAATAAATTTTTATGAGGTGAAAGAAATAATTAATGTACAACTATAGACAATTAAAACAAATTATTTAAACATATTAAGAAATTGAAATAAATGCATTTGCCATTAATTAAGACACTGTATACTCCACAAATAAAAACATGTTACATGTTCATCTATTTTATTAAATGCTAAATTTATGTCTTCTATTATTTCAATTACCTGAATATGATAGGTTATTTATTTATTTACTTTAGGAAATCTATAAATATAATAATAGGTAAAGCAGAGAGAAAATTCAATTAAATTTCAAATTAGATATCAATTAGAGTCTAATTTTGCATCATGTGTCTCATCTAATCTAAATTTTAGAATTTTGTGCCAAGTGAGTTAATTTATTGTAAAAATTGAATTTTAATTAGAGTTTTATTTTACACCACGTGTCCCATCTAATCTAAATTTTTAAATTTTTGTGCCAAATTAGTTAATTTAGTGTAGAAAACGAGGAGTCTAATATAATCAACCATAAAATAATTTAATCATATAACTAAAAAAATTCAAATTTATAAGTCATCTATATATATATATATATATATATATATATATTAATAGGTAAAGTTTAGAGAAAATTGAATTAGAATTTGAAATTATAATCCATATAATCCAATTTTGGTAAGAATTTTAATATGTGATGTATGGGACGTTACTTCTTTATAAGCCCAATACCCACAAAGCCTATCACAATAATGCCATGAGCACAGAGCCCAAAACTAGTTGGACCTCAAATCCTAAAGTATCAAGCATGAATGCATGCTCTTTTGGGCCACGAACATGGTTCGGGTGATCCTTGTGACCCCACCAAAAGCCGGGAAGCACTACGAAGCCAGTTACAACCTGAACCGCGAAGGTGAAGTCCTACTTGGTCGGGGAATGCAATTTCCCGAGGATATGAAGTTCCAATGAGCTCGGTGAAGCCTAAGGAGTATTGCTGTCGGGCAGTCCATCCAGCGGTGGAACCAATTCCAATGCCACTCTCACCACCTCCCACTCCCAACTAAACACCCACTTAAGGGTAATAGCATTGAACCTCTCCTCCCACTCACCATGAAAACAATCATAACCCTTCCACTAACCTTGGGCTATAAATATGAGATGTGAATTTGAGTGGGGGGTTGGAAAAATGGGGGAGAGAAAACACTGAAAAAAGAGGGCGATCATTTTGGAAAGATAGGGAGAACGATTCTGAGAGCACCGAGATCAAGGGTATTCGGGTTGCCGGGTATAGGACCACCCGTTGTAGAAAATCCAAAAGCCCACAAAATAAATAGATTGTGAACCCAAATAGAAATTGGGCTTTATAGCTCCTTTTCGGCGCGCACATGTGACTAATTACATTTACTTTAAAAAAATAATTTGACTAATTATCTATATTTTATGATAAAAATTTTGTTTAATTTTAAAAGTATCTATATGTATGCATGAATGCATGTGTTACATGCTTTAAAAAAAATTAATTTGACTAATTATTTGTATTTTTATAATAAAAAATTTTGTTTAATTTTAAATGCATCCATGCATTTGCATGGAGTTACAAGCTAGTTGTAATAATAGATTGCATAAATTTAGTATTTAATAAAATGAATTGACATATGACATGTTTTTATTTGTGGAGTATATAGTAGAGTAGGAAGAGTGGGACAAAAGATTTGGACTCCTTTTATAGAGAAAGTTACTTATGATAAAACCGAGAAAGGCTTGTCACAATGGGTATAATATGAATAACTTTATTGACTTTCCATATTAAGGTTAATACAATCCTTAAAGATGTCAACTCTTAAGGAGGAGTAATTATAGACTACGCTCAAAGTATCATAAATGCATATTTCATCTTCTCACATAATCGTGAATTTCACTAATTAAATTCATGGTAAAATTCACAATTCATATGAGTGGGGGGAAGTACGCATTTATGGTACTCTTGGAGTATTCAATAATTTCCGTTGTAGAGAGATAATCATAATAATACATTAGTTTAATACTTATTGTTCTATAATAATAATAATAAAACTTAGACTTCTTGTTGTTGAATAATTTAAAATTATTATCCCAAAACACCATGTGGGCAAGGACCATCTCCATTCTCTTGGGCCAAAAACCCAGATAAGAAGAGAGAGGATGGGCATTGGCCCAAGTAGGAAGATGCCTAGCTAGCAAGATTATGGACAAGGAAATTAATTGAACATTCTTACATTGGGATTGGGTTATAATGGACCATGATATTGCATCAATAGGCCACATGAAATATGTATGCTCCGGTGTTCTAGTACGATTGCCCATAGAAGACAAGTGGTATACTTATGGATGCTGTGAATCTGAGAAAGAAGTAGTTCGTGGACTCGAAGCTGTCACGTGGTCGTAGTAGTAAGTTTTCTACTCGAGATAGCAATAGGATGTTAGTGGTCTAAGTCGCTATTGTAAAATTTTAATTCTTTCATAGTGGATCTTGTTTTACCTTGAGGATAGCTACGTTAAATCCTCCCCAAGTTTTTTACCGGGTTGGTTTTCTTGGGTTATCATATCGTGTGTTCTTAATTTTTTTTTTCCGCACTGTTTTACATGATATGATTGTTATTGTTTTAACTTAGATCTGAATAATTTACCTAAGTTAATCACTTGGCTAAATAACCAAGTTAAACAACTTGTGCTTTAAGGGGTCTAAAAACGTACACTTAACCCTATTAAAGGCACACTCAGTACTTGTATCTAACTAACACACACACTAATCATGCATCTAACAATCAACATGGCATCAAACATCCCTAAACATACATCTGTCATGGCAATCAACCAGGGTCTACCATACATCTAATCATGCATCTCAAACAACCTATCATTCATCTAGCATACTTGTCATGACATCAAGGCATTCATCGCATCACAAGCCCTAATCATATATCTAATCATGGCATAACATAACATAAACCCTAGCATGTTACTATCATCATTTCATCATATCTTATCCAAGGCAAAAACATATAAATCATTAAATTAAGATGGAAACAAGATGAATTATGTTATCATCAAAACATCAAGAACACAAGCATATCATCAAACCCAACCAAGATCATATCACAATGCATGTACATTACGAATGCATGACTTACCTTTTACTTACTTTGCAGCAATTAAGCACCTATGGCATCATGCAAGGTCATGTGAATGCATGTTCATGACCTTGAAACAATAAAACACTAAATAAACCCTAATTCTAACATTTGATAGCAAATAAACAAACAAACATGTGAAACAGAAGCTTTGAAAGGATGAAAATACGGGAAAGAGGTTATATAGAAGCATACATGTGAAAGCAGAAGCAAAAACAAATAAATAAAAATTAAGATTTCTGAGCAAATTTATGCGCACGCATGAACTTCCCTGCGTATTATGTGTGCGCATGTTTCTACCTAGAAACCCTAGAAACACAACAGAGGTTAAAACAATAAATCTAACATCTTAACATACATTTTAAACCTTCAAAAATGTAAACCTATGCTAGATAAACATATCAAAGCATATTATAACAAGAAAACAAGGCAAATAGAAAGATTAAACAGCAAAAAAATAAAATAAAAGAAAAAGAAAGGCTACCTCAAACAAAAGCTCTTCAAGCTTGATTTTTTATCGTTCCCCTCAGTTAAATCTATTCACAAACCAATAAGAAAGTGATTAGTAATATTAAACTCAAAAATTAAGGCCAAAAAAGGCCCTAATCAAAAGAAGATTGACTTGAGAATGTTTTGTGAAAAACTTCCTCTTTGATTCACTATTTTTAGTGAATCTTAATGTTTTCCCATGAGATTTTTGTCTATTTTGAAAATATACCATGTAAGGCTACTTATAGTGTAAAAATAGGGGTTTGGAACGACTCCTAAATGATGTGGGATTCGTTCCAAACCTCAACATAAATGCAAAAAACTTGCCTTGTTTAGTTTCTGAAAATTGCTATCCGTACACAAGATCAATCTTGCGTGCGCATACAAAAAGTTGTGTGCACAAGCTAATTCTTGTGTGCACATAGTGAGGGTTATCTTGCCTTTATTTTTCCAAAAATTGATTTATTTGCTCATTAAAACTTATATTTTTCATTTTTAACATTTCTTAAGTTAATTTAACATCTAATTAGGCCCTAAACCAAACTTGGGTCTTAGAATTCGGCATCATGGGGGAACGGGGGCTCGAGTCGTAAGGAGTACAAAATGCGGTATCTATAGCTATGACAATCCTTGCACTATTAGATTAAAAAATAAAATGTGAAATAAGTAGGACTTAAATTGGAGAGGATCATGTATTCATGTTCCACCCGAGTCTCTTGTTTGCAGAGCGACTCAATGTATTTTGGGGTGCAACTTCAAGTATAGTCTTTTCTAATTATTAATTATTACTTGAATAATATTATTGGAGAGAATCATGTATTCATGTTCCACTCAAGTCTCTTGTTTGTAGAGTGGCTCAATGCATTTTGGGGTGCAACTTTAACTGTAGTCTTTTATAATTCTTAATTATTAATTGAATAATATTATTGGACAGAATTTAGGTACAGTTACTTATTTGAGTGATGCTATGGATACTATAAATTTTACTTTAGAAACCTTAAACTAATGTAGCTATCACCAAAAAAAAAAATACAAACAAACAAACACTTTAGACATTCATTTGTTATGTTATTAAAGCCCATCAATCATACGCATTACTACATCAATTTGTAAAATAATTTGTAGTAAGATTTAGCTTTAGAATTTTCATCTATATTATCTATATCGAGATTCCCTCTTTGGACTGAACTTTTATATAAGCCTGTCCACGGGTTGGTCCGAGTCGGGTATGTGCCCAACCTGGAACCAACCCGATCAATTCAGGTCTCCTAAAACTGAAGTTGCTGCCGACCCGCTGAAGGCAATAGTTCAGGTGGTTGGACGTCGTCCGTTTTCGGTCGGTTTTCAGTTGGGCTCAGACTATGTGAATCATTGCCGGATTTTGCCTAAATTTGCTTATTTTTGCTGGATTGTCTAGATTTCGAAGAGATCTTGGCAAATCTCAACGAGATCAGGCCCGATCTCAAAGAGATCTGACGAGATCTCGGTGGAGAAACCTATTTCCAGTGTTTTTCTGGTCGGATTGGTTGAAAATCAGTTTTCATACTCTAACCCGTCAGCCGACCCACCGGTATCAGGTTTTGGGAGTGGAGATCCACCGCCGACCATCGCTAGCGTCGGGTCGGCCGGTTCTAGGGCCGGGTCGGCCGGTTCCAGTTGGACACCCCTACTTTTATGTGGTTCAAAATTACCCCTAGACCCTAGGTTTAATAAGGACAAAACTTAAGGACAACCCAATAAAAATATAATTTCAACTTCACGTAAAATCCCTACAAAATAGGATACTCTTCTACTAATCCATATTTTCAAAACAAAATTATCCAAAAAATTAAAAATAAAAAGAAAATTTTCTCAGTGCACTTTGATATTTCCCTCAAGACCACATTCTAACTTTTTTTTTTACTTTATCAAGACTCACGGATTTCTTTTATTTAATTTTTCTATTTTTTTTTTTAATTTCCATTTTCTATAATTCCTAATCTCACATACACTAGACTAAAATAATAATCAAAAGAGCCTCATTGCACACACAACGCACGTGTAATGAAGCTAGTAGTTATTTATCTATTTTGGTAATATACGTGGAAAGTTGTATACTTCTTTATCTATTCTTCTTATTATTTAAAATTTGAGTATATAGCAAAACCTCAGAATTTGAAACTATGTAAAAGTCTCGGTTTATGGAGGGATAAGTAGGCAATAGAGATTTATTGCCCCTGTGTGTGTGTGTGTGTGTGTGTGTGTGTGAGAGAGAGAGAGAGAGAGAGAGAGAGTTTACTAGTTATTTTAATTTTAAAAATGGGTAAGCTACTTTGAGTTATAGTACAATGAGAATGAGAAATATGTGGTTCTAGTTAGCTCAACTGGTAAAATTTCTGATGATTGTATAAGAAATCTAAAATTCAATCTCCGCTACACCAAAAACTAATTGGTGTCTTGGTCTAATGATAAAGAGCTATCATTGGGAGCAGACGTCATAGGTTGAAACTTTCTATAAAAAAAAAATGAGAAATATGAGTTTAATTTGAATTTAAAATTTTGATGGTATTAGAAAATTGAGTTTCAATTGTTTTTTTTTTTATATACAAGATAGAAATTTTACTCTAGCCTAATCTAAGTATATATATGTGTGAAGCTCTCTTCTGAAGATTTAAACCCTGACTCTTACTCCACATATCCCATAAATACTTGTGCTTATGGAGGAACCATCACACTAAGGGTGTGTGGTGGTAGATTTCAATTGTTAATAAAGACCAAAAGTGGCGTGAGTTTATTAATCTTTTATCCAAAATAAAATAAAAATGCAGTGAGTCCCTCGCGCGCGCGCACGTGTGTGTGTTTGTTAGTTTGATTTTTTTAAAATAATATATTATACTTATCTCTTTTATCTATCTATTTATACTTCTACATTATCTATAAGAGGATTCTCTTCTTTCAACTGGACTTTAATGTAGATCAAAAATACCCTCATTAATGAAGGGTAACTTCATTTAAAAATAGGGTTATAAATGTCAAATAACAAATTTCATTTTGAATTCAAAAAGAGAATTCCTAAAATTTAGGATTTCTTTTCCCTGCACGTTCAAAAAAGAAATTATAGTTACTGTTTATCTCTAGAATTTATCCTTCTTATTTTTTTGAAAAATAAAAATATATATTTCTAAATTATAATAGACAAATTATTAATCTTTACTCAAAAAAATAGAAGAGCAAGATATTATAGTTACCGTTTATCTCTAAAATTTATGATTTTTATTTGTTTGAAAATTTAAATAAAAAAAAATTCAATCACAATAGATGCAAATTATTAACTTTTACTAACGTCCATGCTAAGAGGATAGAACTATCTATAAGAGAATTCCCTTCTTTGAACTGGTTTTTTTTTTTAAGTTCAAAAATACCCTCATTAATGAAATGTAACTTCTCTTAGAAATAAGGTCATAAATTTCAAATAACAAATTTCATTTTAAATTCAAAAAGAAAATTATTAAAATTTAGGATTTTTTTTCCTTCATGTTCATTTTTTTTTTTCCTAAAATTTAGCCCTTTTTATTCTTTTTGCATTTGAATAAAAATAAAACACCTCCAATTTAATTATAATAATTCCTAAAATTTAGCCTTTTTTCCCCTCACGTTCATCTTATTTTTGCTACCCAAACTTTTCTCTATATCACTACACTAGTTTCAAACACACGTTCAAAAAAGAGTTTCTATTTATCTCTAAATTTTATCCTTTTAATTATTAGAAAAATAAAAATAGTTGCAAATTTTTAAAAGATACAAATTATTAATTTTTACCAAAAAAAATTTAAAAGAACCTTTAAGCATGTGCAACTCGCATGCATAGAGGCTAGTTTATACTATATATAAGAGGATTCCCTACTTTGAATTTAATTTTTTCCTCATTTATGAAAGATAAATTCTCTTAGAAATAAGGTCATAAATATCAAATAAAAAATTTCATTTTAATTCAAAAAGAAAACTCCTAAAATTTAGAATTTTTTTCCCTTCACGTTCATCTTTTTATTCCCTAAAATTTAGCCTTTTTTACTCCCTTTTTTATAATTAAAGTAAAACACCCCCAATTTAAAAAATAAAAATAAAAACTAAGAGAACTCCTAAAATTTAGTTTTCTTTTCCCTCATGTTCATCTTATTTTTTCTACCCAAGTTTTTCCTTATATCACTACATCACTTTCAAACACACGTTCAAAAAGAAATTACAATTACTGCTTATTTTTAAAGTTTATCCTTTTTATTTGTTTAGAAAATATAATATATATTTTCAAAATATAATAGATGTAAATTATTAACCTTTACTTAGAAAAATAAAAGAATCTCTAAGCACATGCAAGTACGCAACGCGCGTGCTTAGAGGCTAGTGTTATATATATATAGAGAGAGAGAGAGAGAGAGAGAGAGAGAGAGAGAGAGAGAGAGAGAGAGAGAGAGAGAGAGAGAGAGAGAGAGAGAGAGAGAGAGGTTATTTATATTTTTCTTTCTTTCTCCATATATATCATACTTAAGTTTCCTCTCTCTCTTTTTTCCATTTTCAGTCAAAAAAAGTTTCCTCTTTTTTCCTTTTTTCTTTTTGAATCAATATACCATGTTGTACATTTATCTGTCTATTAGGAGTAAAAGAGAAAATAACAAATAATAGTAAACCAGGAGTTGCCAACCAATTGAACTACTAGGACTCTTAGTGACTCTCCTCTAGTAGAACATCAACATTCCATAAATTTGTATTACTAATACTTTAGTTTTGAAGATATTAATTATACTTAATACACTAATTATTCAATCTAACCTTGTACACCCATATTCCCACCTAGCTCCACACAACTCACTACCACGTCAAGTGGGAAACAAGGCATCACCACAAAGATACAATATCAATTTTATAGCACTGCAGGCAACAAATTCACAGGACTTTCCTCAGAACCAAACTACACCCACAGTCCATGCCAATCACAAAGCCCAGCATCTTAATCCAGCCAAAAAAGCCCAGTCAAATGTTAGCCGAGGACATTTAAATCCAAAGCCCAACCTGGGTTCAAGCCCACCATCTTAACCCAGTTGGCCCACTCAAGTCAAGACCCACCCCATCTGACCCGTTGCCCAAGCCCCATTGCCCAATTACTACAGGGCCCAAAAAATCCAATACCATTGCTAAAACCTAGCCGAAGCCCAGTAATTCCAGCCCAAGTCCATCACCCCCCAGGTCAACGAGTCCAAATCTAATAATTTTAACCCCAATTTTCAGTCCCACTTTCTTTTTCTTTCGCCAAACGTTTTACATAGATATTTTAACTCTTTGCCTTCTTCTTTTCTGTATTTGGTTGTGGAATCAGAGGATATAGGTACAGTTTTATTTTTATTTTTATTTTTTTATGAGAAAAAGGTACAGCTTTATTTGGTGGTGGAAATAGATGTACAAACTCCAACGAACTCCTAAAATTTAGTTGAATGATTTGGTTTTCTACAATTTTTTAGTATCTTGATTAATATCATTTATAATGTATAATAAAAGTATAACAAAGTATGATTCTTCTTTTCTCTTCTATATTTTTTGTTGTTAATAATTATGGGTTTAAAAAGAGATAAAAATAATTATGGTAATTATTGATAATAAAGTTTTATTACTTTTGAAATTATATGGAACTATCTATGAAAATATGGTTAATTTATATTAAACCCCTAAACTCTAAAAGAACTAACTATGAAATGAAATCGTGCAATAAAAGCTATAAGGCAATGAGCAAAGTAAGGTGCTGTTTGGCAGTCAAGTTCAAACACAAAACAACACATTTTAAACACACTTACACACATTTTAACGCACTTTTTCACCCACACGTATATCAAAAACACTCAAACAACATTACTCAAACTACTCTACCAAACACTCCCTTAAATCATCCAAACATTAAGGCAAGCAAGCATGTAAACATTAATCAAGCATGTGAGCGTCAATCAAGAAACTTTTGAGTTCAATTTCAAATACATGACCTAGTTATTTTGGTCTAAGAAAAATGACATGTTTACAACATTTTCATAACATGTTTATAACAAATCTTAAGTGACAAATTATTACTGGTTGTTACTGTTGTGGCAAAAAAGTAATCTTAGTATTAGGTTCAAATTTGAACTAATAACAACTAACTACCTGTAATTTGTTTTAAAAATGTTGTGGACGTAACATCTCTCTTTAGTCTAATTATCACCATTTTAAAAAGATTTCATATATAGTTAAACAATTATGATCTTTTCAATTTAGCCCAAAAAAAACTTTAAATAATTAAAACAAAAATGATGTGAAATTATTTAATTAGACAAAATAAATGTGTTACAAGTTTATGTGGCACTTAAAGAAAAATATAGATGAAATGGCTACTAATGCAAACAAAATATAACTTCAAATGATAAAATTCAAATTCTAAAATTTTAAGTTCAAAGACCCTAAACTTTAGAGGTGTAATTTGTACTTTGGTCAATAATTAAAAAATAGCACCTCAAGTTTATGTCCAAAGTGGATATGCCATTTGGAATTGGCATAAGCTGCTAGTCATCGAACAAAAACCTAGAAGTATGGATAACATAAGATTAAATTAGAATAAATACGAACATGTGATTGCATGAAACCAACATACGCCTAGGGTTGTCAATTTGGATTAGCGTGTCGGGTTCGTGTCTTGGTGATGTAGGGGTATTCGACTAAATAGTTCAACCCTAACTTGACCCATTTAATAATCGTGTCATGATCCTTTAACCCTAACCCGACATGTTAATAAGGCGGGTTGACCTGGCCCAACTTATTTGACACGCTTAATAAACGAGTCGTGTTGAGTTGACAAGAAATGTAACACAATCTATTTCAACTTGTATAATATTAAATATAACATTCATCTAGAAATAATTTTTTTTACACCAAAAAAAAAATGCACGCACTTTAAGTCTTCAACCCACATTCAAAATAATATTGATCAATAAAAATATAACATTCATGTATAAAATAAATTATTTACACTCTAAAAAAAGTGCATACACTTCAACCTAAATTCAAAATAACAAAGTTTAACAAAAATAAAATAATATAGTTCAACAAAATATAATATCCTTGGAATTCGTCAAATGCTAAGTATCAATATTGAAAGAATTTAAGCAAACAGTAGACTAATCCTTACTATAACCACGATTATCATCTTTAGATTCTTTGTTGATGTTCAAATTCATAACATGATGTTCAAATTCATAACATCTTCCACAAGCTCATCCAATTTCATTTGTGCAAGTTCTATGCCATATATATATATATATTAGTAGTTTTAGGGTTTGTAAAGTTTCAATTTCCTATTATATCCCTTGTAAATTTTTGTAATTACTCACTTTTCTTTTTAAATTTAAAATATATGTTGAATATAAAAGGTATTTGATAAATCTAAAATAAAATAAATATTTATTTGTTATACGAGTTAAACGGATTGTAATAAGTGGGTCATTTTGGGTTGACACAAATAAATTGGCATGTCAAACGTGTCTATTGTGGGTTACGCAGGTTGACCTGCTTATGACACGTTTCTTATCGTGTCGCTTTCGAATTGATTCATTTATGACCCAAACCCATTAAGGCCCAACTCCAACCCGAAAAAACCCGTGTCGAGTTTGTGTCGTGTTCACAAGTTGAATCGAACATTGACACCCCTACATACGCCAATACATGACAACATACCTTGGTATTTAAGGAATAGAAGGATTACTCAAATATCTTACCTTTCCTTATAAAGGCAATAGATTTGAGGTGAAAAAAAACTTGTCTATTCTTAGGAAAAATTGAAATTAACAAATACTATGCGCAATAATACTTAAATCCTTAACTCTAGTAACATCATAAAGGACACTTTGGCTTTGACATGCCAAGTACTCAAAATTATAACAGCTAAATCTTAATTTTGAGAGTCAAACTTTGGCATCCATACACATTTTGCTCATGGTTTTTGGGACGTTTTGAACCCCAAAATCCTCCTATAAAAATCCAATGAGCCATTGGAAAGGAAAGACACCCCTTTTAAGAGTAAAAAAATATCACTTTTATTACCTCTAAGACACTCCATTTTTTATCCCCTCAATTTCCAATCTCAACGAAGACATGGTAGGAAGCAAGTATCAACCTAGTATGACACAAAGTTGACCAAATATTTCTTCTTCTTTTTTTCTTTTTATTTATTTATTTATAAATATTGTACTCTTTAAACAACAATATTAGAAAAGAAGGTGCATCTCATGAATGTTTATTTTTTAAAATAAAGGAATGTTTAAATGGTGTCGTTTGCTAACATAGTGGCATAACAAGAATAGGTTATCTCATAAAAAAGAATAGGTTGTCTATTTTTACAAAGTAACTTGGGGACTAATTTGACATTTTAAAAGCAAAAGTTAAGAGACTAAATAGAATTTTACCCAAAAAAAAAAAAGAAAAGAGAAGAAAGAAGGGCAATTCAATAATCATAAATGATTTGTCAAACAAATATATATATATATATATATATGTGTGTGTGTGTGTGTGTGTGTGTGTGTATGTGTCTGTGTGTGTGGGTGGGGGGATTCAAGTTATACTTGGTACAATTCTAAGTAATATTACGCCACTCAATATTTTTTAATTGGATGCGGATTTTGACAAACCTACTGTTAGATTACATTATCTTCGTATATTTTTCATGCTATCAAATTTTCATGGTGATAAAAAATTAATAGATATGTCATCAATCAATTGTTTATATTCAAATTTCTGTAGTGTAAAATGATACATAAAATACGGGTTTATGGTTCGAATAACAATTAATATTCAATTGAAATGAAAATTGACAAAAATGCTTAAAACATATAAAACATGTAATTCAAGGAAAATTATTAGGTACTTCCGGAGTACCATAAATGTGTAGTCCCCCTCTCACATGAATGATAAGTTTCATCATAAATTTAATTAGTGGGACCCACTATTCATGTGAGAGGAAGGAGTACGCATTTATAGTACTCTAGGATTACACAATAATTTCCCGTAATTCAATGGTGAAATTTTCAAAAGATAAATTTTATAATAAGTTATTAGGTGGTGTAACATTACTTAGAATTATACTAAATGTAACTTAAATCCAATCCATATATATATATATATATATATATATATATATATATATATATATATATTTAATTATTCAGAGTGATAGTGAAATATTTAAAGAAGAACATTATATAATAATAATAATGGTTGGACATGCTTGACATGATTCATCCAAATTCTGGTGGCTATCAACCACGCGTAAAGGTCATGAAAAATTGGACTCTACCATCTTAGGGGCTGTTTGGATGCTTTTTTTTTGTCACTCAATTTCTGTCACTCATCACTTTAAAATACTACACCCGTTTGGCACCATCACTCAATATTTTTCACACCGTTTGTGGGTCCCATACTTGTCACTTGATGCAGCTTTTTTTTCCCCTCAGTACCTAGATCACCCGAACCCAGTGAAAAAAAAAAAAAAAAAAAAGTACTTAAGAGTGAAGACTGAACCCAGTGAAGAAAAAAAAAAGTCAGTTGGTCAAAAGGTGCAGTTGAGTTATGACTAGTGGGTTCACTATGTGTGTTTATTTACGGAAATGCCATTGAGTTATGAGTTATGAAAACTAAAAATTGCCCAAATGTGTTTTCAGTTTCCATAACTCATTACTAAAAAATCAGAGAATTGAGTTATGGAAACAGAGTTATGATGCTCTCAAACGGACTTCTTGCTATAGGTTCCACCATTTTTGAGTTATGAGTTATGGAAACAGAGTTATGAGTTATGGAAATTAATGATCCAAACAGCCCCTTAAATTCCTCTCTTTGCTTCCATGAGGTTTCACCGTAGACCTCCCTTTGTGACGTGAGAGATCACAGAGGTATTATATAACCACAAAAATTCATAGTCAACCAATAAAGTTCTATCCATCCTTCAAGTCGGAAAGAATTTTTATTTTTTAATTTTTTTTATTATTAACATGCACAAGAGTGCTTGGTAAGTACTCTCTTCCTCTTGTAGTTTCTAAGCAATTGACTCGATGTTGCTCTTCTTATTGGTTAATGAAATTGGGTATTATTAAAAAAAACTAATAATGTTCTTAAACGTTTATTCTTTTAAACTTTGTGATATGACAAGGTGATGTCCATTAATTTAGGACTCGTAATTTTTTTTTTTTTTGAGAGGAACTTGTAAATTTTATTGATCTTCATGTACTCAAATTTAAATAAATAAATAAATTGGGTCAAGGGCATTGAAGTTGAACTAATATATCTTGATATTTTTTACAAAGATGTATACAATTTAAATCCTATTTATCTTTTGTAACCATTGAATTAAAGAAAAAAAAAACATTATTCAACTTGTAGTATTAATAATAAGTACTACATTTAAATCAACACTCTTTAGTTTCTAAAAAAAAAAAATCAACACTCTTATAGATCGTTAATTTTTTTTATAAAAAAAAGTCTTATATAACTCATTATAATTGTTTAAAATAAATTTTGAGAAAATTATATTTTATCATCCTAAACTATACCATAAATTGCACTTTACTTTCTAAACTTTTTGAATGTACGTTTTGTATTTTAAACTATGACCATTATTATACTTTGCACCATAACATTAAGTTTGCTGTTAACTTGGAGGGTTGACTATTGAAATTCAAATTGAATTCCGTAAGTTCACATCACATGTGTCTTATTATTATTATTATTATTATTATTATTATGTGTGTATGTAAGTTAATGCTTTTGCGTACGCGTGAAATAAAATTTTTAGAGATGATGCCAATAGAATCATAATCATCTATAGTAATATGATAATTAATTTATCTTCATACACATGGACGGGGTTGGAGAATCCAATCAACCACTAATCATTTCTTAATAGCAACTTCTTAGTCCCACTTTTTTTGGGGTTAAAAAAAAGCCCTTTTTTTAGAAGGAAAAAAAAAAGAGGCTACTTGTGTTAAAATAACAAGATTATATATATAATATATGTGTGTGTGTTTATTTCATTGTTTCTTATTTATTTTATTTATTATGTTTATTGTCACATATAAATATTTATAATACAATTTGTAAGTGCACAATTGCACCTGGACCCAAAGACAACTACGGGCTCAGGCCCAATGAGCCTTAGACAATAAAATTTGTAGAGCGTGGGCTTGAAACCTAGGTTTGAAGTGCTGAGAACTTAATAACGGGCTAAGAGTTACAAACACATGTAAATAACAAAAGATAATTGTAAATAGGCCTCCTCGGACGTAAGCTGAGGACTACTTCTGTATTATTTCTATTTCTTACTTAAAAGTTACAATTCTTAGTTTCTTTCTTTGTTGCCGATCCCCCTTTTCTCTGGCCTTCACCCCCCCTAAATACTTCCTTCCCTGATACTTTTTGGACAGTGACTAGAAGTTTCAGCCCTACTGTTCAGGGGTCACTTCCCCATTAATGCGGCCAGGGAGGTAGGTGCAGAGCCTTTAATGCGGAGGTGGCAGCCTTTGCTCTTGATATTTTCTTTAACACTGATGCATCTAGAAGGTTCAGGGTGTCCCCCTTTAACCATTAGTCTTTCTAGAGTTGTGCCTTTACCTTCATAATGAAGTTTTGAGTTCTCTTGGATCTGTCCGAGGAGAAGCTTGTCCTCGGCTGTACCCTCGGATCCTCGGCGTATGGGCCAATTCGTAGAGTTTAATTCTGGAGCAGGTTGACCCTCCATGCTACAGTCCAAAGGCCCATATGCCCATTTGGGTCCTTTTACTCCCCACAATAGCCCCTCAAAACTCTATTTTTCATCATCCGAGGAGAAAAATAGGGTTTTGATCCAACGAAAACTTTCCCCACACGTTCTGTAAATAAATACATGTGTGAAGACCGTTTCGCGTTCCAGAGGATGCCACTTGGAGGTTTTATTTTAAAAAACGCGCGCATTTATTACCGTAAGTTATACCTTGTCCCCTACGTTCAACGGTGAGATGAGCATCCAACGGTCCTTATTACTCCATGAAAATTTGGGCGGGACAAATACAATTTCGAGGCCGCTTCCCGCACGTCGTGACGCTTCGGGAACCTGCGCCTTCATTTATTTCCCCAGAAGCTAATCCCATCAAAACATCAGCAATCACCCTTTGTCTGCAGAAATCCGTGGAAATTTGAACAACTTGAAATTTGTAAGTTCTTATTCCTTTTCTCTTAACTCTTTCTCCTCGGACCCTGTCCTTGGCTCCCCTTATAACAGTTCTCCCTCTTAAAACTTAGTTTTTCGTTCCTTTCTGATGGGAAAGTTTAAATGTCTAGTTGATACCGCCGCTGAGATGGAAGGCCTTAGAGCCAAGTATCGTATTCCCAGCGACGTAGGTTTAGAATACTACCCGGCGGAAGCCGTGGCCGGTTCTAGGAAGGCTGGAGAGGTTATCATCCCAATGGTAGCCTTCGTAGAAGGTGGGATGACCCTCCCAATGAAGCGTGTGACCAGGGAGTACCTCCGTAACCACCGGTTGTGTCCCGATCAGTGCGCCCAAACGTTTTTAGAGTTTTGGGTAGCGTCGACGCTCTAAACGAGCAAATGGGTCTGAACCTCACCTGGAATGATGTCGTCTTTATGTACGAATGCCACAAACTCACTGGAGTAGGTTACTACATCAAATCCCGCTCCAGCGTAGTTAGGTTGATCTCCTGTTTGCCCAAATCCAATAAAGGCATGAAGGATGACTACCTCATCGTCTCTGGCAACTGGCACGACGGCCTCCACTGCCCAGTTGAGTGGGGAGATCCAAGTGCGACACCTTAGGATTTAACTTCCCATCCCATAACTCCCTAAATCATCTAGGAATGTGCATTCGCATTTACTTGAGCGTTTACCTTTAATTTATTATATGTTCTGCGCCTCTGACCATGTTTGTTTATTTGGATGTTTTTCTTTGCAGATAAGCAAAACGTGCGCCCCTGCTTAAGCCACTGCAACGATGCAGATTTGAATAGAGTGCTACGCTCTGAGGTGTTCGTCAGCAGAGACTTACAACTTAGGGCGGCCCACTTGATTTTGGGGTACGATCCCGTCTCCTCAGACTTCCAGGAGATCGAGAACGCAATAATCGAGGGTGACTGAAGGCATATGAGAATCAACGTAGCCAGACCTCACTTTTTGGCCGATCACGACACCCCTGACGCCCCTCAAACCGTATTGTACACACAGCCCATCGCGGCCATCCCACTCGCCGTGCACTCTCAAGCAATTGCTGTCCCAGAGGAGCGAGTGTCTTCTTCGAACACGTTGGATGAGGAGATAGACCAGTTTCGGCTCGAGGACTCCCCACGACCTCGCGGAAACCCATTTGTTATCCTTTCTAACGAGGAAGAAGAAGCAGCTGAGGCCTCTGGGATCGAAGGACTAGTGATAGCGCGTCTAGACGACAGCTCCCTTGAAGAAGAGATGGACGAGCTGAAGGGTCTTATGACAGCGAGAGGCGCCAGAGTGGCGAAAAAGGGGATGAGGGGGTCCCAAGTTCCTCCTGCCTTGCCACCACCCCCTCCTCCAGCCGAGCCCAAACCTCCCACCAACGATTCTAAGAAGAAAAGAAAGGTGGATGCCGAGGGGGCTGGTGGCGAGAAGCCAAAGAAGCTGAAACAGCAGCCACCGCCAACCCAGCAGCAGAAGCTGGACAAGGGTAAAGGGCGCGCTCGCTCAGTTGAAAGCGGGGAGATCAAGGACGTCGCCGAGGTTCGCCGAGCACCAGCTACCTGGTCTCCTGACTTGCAACTAGACGGCGCACCAATCCCCTGCCACTCTAGCATCAGGGCAGTCCAACAAGGCCACGCCCACCACTTAGCCGAGGTGTTGGAGCGTCCTCTTTTGCTGCCCAAAGATATGGAATCCTTGGAGAAAATGGGCCAACCGCAGCTGTTCCTTTCGTTAAAAAGGGGTTTAGCTCTAGTAAGTTCCACCTTGCAATTGTACTTTATATTTAATTTGTAAACACTTTACCGTATTTAACCTCCTAACATTTTTGCAGTCCATCCAAGAAGTTTTCGCGGCCGAGAAGTTCATGGATGATTCTCGGAAGCGCGCTGGGATGGAGCAAGAGCTAAGGCAAGAGGCAGAAAGGTCCTTAAGCCAGGCCCTAGCAGAGAATGGGAAAATCACGTCACAGCTGGCCGACTTGAAAAGAGAAAGAGATGGTGACAAGGCCAGCTTAAAGACGATGGAAACCCAAGTGGAGGGGCAGCGTAAACTTCTCCGTCAAAAGGATGACGAGCTCGCCCAAGTCCACCAGGCACACTCTGACTTGAAAAAGGAGCTTACGCGGGCAAAGGAGGAGGCTTGCGCCTACAAGCACGCACAGGAGGCCGCGAAGAAGGCCAGCTATCAGGAGAGGGTGACCAGAACGCAAGAACAGCTGACAGAGGCTTTTGCGGCCTTGTGCCGAGAGTACTGTCAGTAGGTCTGGGGAGAGGCCATGAATGCAGCTGGGGTTCCTCAAGCTTCCGAGCTGAGGAAGCCCGAGAACATTTGGCTTCCCCTAGACATACAGGAAATTGAAGACCCTCCTGTTGCTGCCTCTCCTGCCCTTCCTCCCGTGGTGCAAGAACTTGTTCCTGATCCTACAGAACTTGAAGGTTCCTATAAAGAGAAGGACAAGTGTGATGGCGCCGAGAAGGAGCAAGTTCAAGACATGGAGCCCCTCGTCCCTTCATCAGACAAAGGGAAGCAAGTTTTGTCCACCTTTGAACTGGAACTGAAGAGTACCAAGGCTGGCAGCAGCTCCCTCCAAGACCCCCCTGCACAAGCTTAAGGCCTAGGACAGAACCTTTTGTACTCCTCCCCCTTTTTTTTTGTAAATAATTAAGGAAGAATATTTTTATTCAACTTTCGTTCATGTTGTCTTTGTCTTACTTTATTCTTTTTGTGCTTGCCATGAGAGTTTTCAATAACAAATAGTTAAAGGGAAAACAGAATAAATAAGTCTAACTCCACCATGCAAACCACTATGACTTAAAAACAGCCACATAACTTAATTTAGATATTAAATAATGTCACAGTTAGACAACTCACATGATGGTTAAACCTTTGTAATCTGACATATTGCTTTCAGTAGGATGTAAGGTCCGAAGACCATTCCTTACAAAAATTTGTTTAACACTTAAAAATGAGGAACTTGAGATCAAAATTAATGAATGGTGAGATAATGATTTCCATAAAACATGTGATAAGAATAAGAACAGTGACAAGATATTAAGAACAGTGACAAGGTTTGTGGTTCGAGGACTATACTTAACCAAGTTTCTGTTTGATTCTTAAGAAAAGTAACTTCAAATGTTAATTTTCCCAAAGTAGGAGGTCCGAGGACTCAGCATAACTAAGGTTCTGTTTAACAAATGATAAGATATCAATTTCCACAAGGTTTGTGGTCCGAGGACTACACTTAACCAAGTTTCTGTTTGATTCTTACGAAAAGTAACTTCAAATGTTAATTTTCCCAAAGTATGAGGTCCGAGGACCCGGCATAACTAAGGTTCTATTTAACAAATGATAAGATATCAATTTTCACAAGGTTTGTGGTCCGAGGACTACACTTAACCAAGTTTCTGTTTGATTCTTAAGAAAAGTAACTTCAAATGTTAATTTTCCCAAAGTAGGAGGTCCGAGGACCCGGCATAACTAAGGTTCTGTTTAACAAATGATAAGATATCAATTTCCATAAGATTTGTGGTCCGAGGACTACACTTAACCAAGTTTCTGTTTGATTCTTAAGAAAAGTAACTTCAAATGTTAATTTTCCCAAAGTAGGAGGTCCGAGGACCCGGCATAACTAAGGTTCTGTTTAACAAATGATAAGATATCAATTTCCACAAGGTTTGTGGTCCGAGGACTACACTTAACCAAGTTTCTGTTTGACACTTACGAATAGTAACTTCAAATGTTAATTTTCCCAAAGTAGGAGGTCCGAGGACCCGGCATAACCAAAGTTCTGTTTAACAAATGATAAGATATCAATTTCCACAAGGTTTGTGGTCCGAGGACTACACTTAACCAAGTTTCTATTTGATTCTTAAGAATAGTAACTTCAAATGTTAATTTTCCTAAAATAGGAGGTCCGAGGACCCGGCATAACTAAGGTTCTGTTTAACAAATGATAAGATATCAATTTCCACAAGGTTTGTGGTCCGAGGACTACACTTAACCAAGTTTCTGTTTGATTCTTAAGAAAAGTAACTTCAAATGTTAATTTTCCCAAAGTAGGAGGTCCGAGGACCCGGCATAACTAAGGTTCTGTTTAACAAATGATAAGATATCAATTTCCACAAGATTTGTGGTCCAAGGACTACACTTAACCAAGTTTCTGTTTGATTCTTAAGAAAAGTAACTTCAAATGTTAATTTTTCCAAAGTAGGAGGTCCGAGGACCCGGCATAACTAAGGTTCTGTTTAACAAATGATAAGATATCAATTTTCACAAGGTTTGTGGTCCGAGGACTACACTTAACCAAGTTTCTATTTGACACTTACGAATAGTAACTTCAAATGTTAATTTTCCCAAAGTAAGAGGTCCGAGGACCCGGCATAACTAAGGTTCTGTTTAACAAATGATAAGATATCAATTTCCACAAGGTTTGTGGTCCGAGGACTACACTTAACCAAGTTTCTGTTTGATTCTTAAGAATAGTAACTTCAAATGTTAATTTTCCCAAAGTAGGAGGTCCGAGGACCCGGCATAACTAAGGTTCTGTTTAACAAATGATAAGATATCAATTTTCACAAGGTTTACGGTCCGAGGACTACACTTAACCAAGTTTCTGTTTGATTCTTAAGAAAAGTAGCTTCAAATGTTAATTTTCCCAAAGTAGGAGGTCCAAGGACCCGGTATAACTAAGGTTCTGTTTAACAAATGATAAGATATCAATTTCCACAAGGTTTGCGGTCCGAGGACTACACTTAACCAAGTTTCTGTTTGATTATTAAGAAAAGTAACTTCAAACGTAAGAGGTACTTATAACTTTGAAATGTTAACTAACAAAAGCACATTTTATTAATAATAATACCTTCTAAGGTTATTTACATTCCATGGGCGTGGTACAATTATTTCATCTAGATATGCTAGTCGATACGACCCTATGCCTGCTACTAAAATAATGCAATAAGGGCCTTCCCAGTTTGGTCCTAGCTTACCCCAAGCTGGATTCTTAGAAGTGCCCACAACTTTTCTTAGTACAAGATCACCAGGCACGAGTGGCCTTAGCTTCACGTAAGCATCATATCCCCGTTTTAGCTTCTGTTGGTAATAAACCATTTGGACCACAGCTGCCTCGCGTCGTTCCTCAATTAAATCAAGACCTTTCTCCAGGAGTCCATCGTTATTCTCCGGGCTAAAAGAACTCGTCTTGAGAATGGGAAAACCAGATTCTAGAGGTATCACTACCTCGGCTCCATAAGTCATAGAGAATGACGTTTCTCCCGTGGACCTGCGCGGTGTGGTCCGATACGTCTACAGAACATGTGGGAGCTCTTCTACCCATCTGCCTTTCGCATCGTCCAACCTTTTCTTAAGCCCACTGACTATGACCTTGTTAACGGCCTCGGCTTGCCCATTTCCCTGAGGATAAGCTGGGGTGGAGTATCTATTTATGATGCCCATATCACCACAATACTTCCTAAAAGCCTTACTGTCGAACTGAACGCCATTGTCTGAGACGAGTGTGTGTGGTATACCGAATCTAGTGACGATGTTTTTCCAGACAAACTTCTTGGAGTCAATGTCTCTGATATTTGCTAAGGGTTCGGCCTCAACTCTTTTAGTGAAATAGTCTGTCCCCACGAGAAGCCATCTGTTGTTTCCTGCAGCTCTCGGAAATGGCCCCACTATGTCCAATCCCCATTGTGCAAAAGGCCAAGGACTGGAGAGAGGGTTAAGAACCCCTCCAAGTTGATGAATATTAGGGGCAAACCTCTGGCATTGATCACATTTTCTGGCATAGTCCTGAGCCTCTCTCTGCATATTGGGCCACCAATAACCCTGAGTTAGAGCTCTATGGGCTAAGGACCTTCCCCCAGTGTGGCTTCCACAAATCCCCTCATGCAGTTCCTCCAGTAGTGCTTCCGTTGATTCAGGGTGCACACACAACAAGTACGGTCCTGAGAAGGATCGTTTGTACAGTTTTTGGTCCTCGGACAACCAAAAACGTGACGCCTTTCGACGTATCTTATCTGCTTCAGACTTGTCTTCAGGAAGGATATCATTCCTAAGGAAAGATATGACCGGGTCAATCCAACTAGGTCCAGGCCTTATTAGATGGATGCGGGCCGCCTTGGCTGGAGTAAGAGTTGGCTCTAGCAAATCCTCCACAAGGATAATCCTGGGCAAACCCTGAGCCGAGGACGTTGCTAACATAGCCAAAGAATCGGCGTGGGCGTTTCCACTTCTAGAGATGTGAGCTAAGACGAAGGAGTTAAATTCTGCTTGCTGACGCTTGACCTAGGCCAAGTATTCCTGCATTCTTGGGTCTCTAGCCTCCATGGTCCCCATGACCTAGCCGACCACTAACTGAGAGTCCGAGAACGCATGGACTTTCTTTCCACCCATCTTATGTAACATGTTCATGCCCACCAAGACTGCTTCATACTCGGCTTCATTATTAGTAGCCGAGAATGACAGCCTTAGAGATTTTTCGAAGATAATTCCCTCAGGGGATATCAGAACAAGTCCGACACCAGACCCTCTCTGATTAGCTACCCCATCCACATACATTTTCCAAGTCGAAGGCACTGCGGCTGTGATCACACCAACTGATTTTCCATCCATGTGTGCTTCTTTTAGAGTTTCTTCTAGCAATGGTTCAGTAAACTCTGCCACCAAGTTAGCGAGGACTTGGTCCTTCACCAAGGTGCGAGAGTAATCGGCGCTGCGTAACACCGCCTTGAGAGGCAATTGGGTCAGAACCACTACAGTGTGAGACTGGAAATAATGAGGAAGCTTGCGCGTGGCGTGAACTATGGCCAGAAGCGCTTTCTCCAAGAGCAGATAGCGCACCTCGGCCTCATTCAAAGACTTACTAACGTAGTAGACCGGTTTTTGCACCCCGCTTTCATTCCTTATAAGAACCAGGCTGACCGCATGGACGGCCACTGCCAGATAAGCAAACAAGACCTCGTCCGCTTCGGGGCGAGACAAGATGGGTGGCCGAGAAAGATATTGCTTAAGCTGCTGGAAAGCTAACACATAGTCCTCGGTCCATTGAAACCCTTTCCATTTATTCAACAATTGGAAAAAAGGACAGCATCAGTCAGCTGACCGAGAGATAAACCTATTCAATGCAGCAATCATTCCGGTCAATTTCTAGATCTCTTTTGGGTTCCGAGGCGGCTGCAAATCCTGAATAGCCTTGACCTGCGCTGGGTTCACCTCTATGCCTCTGTGAGTAATCATGTATCCCAAAAACTTTCTGGACCCCACGCCAAAAGAGCACTTTGAGGCGTTAAGGCGCAGCTTGTACTTTCTTAGCACGTGGAAGGTGTCAGCTAGATCTTTGACGTGTGAAGGTATTGTTTTGCTCTTCACCACCATATCATCTACATACTCCTCAATGGTCTTCCCTAGTTGCTGTTCAAACATTCTAGTCATCATTCTTTGGTAGGTAGCCCCAGCATTCTTCAACCCGAATGGCATGACCTTATAGTGGTAGTTCCCTGTTGGAGTAATGAAAGCAGTTTTTTCCTGATCCTCCAATGCTAGTGGAATCTGATGGTAACCCTGGAAGGCGTCCAAAAAACTCATTCGAGGATGTCCGACAGTGGCATCCACTAGTTGATCAATACGCGGCATTGGGAATGAATCCTTGGGGCAGGCCTTGTTCAAATCTGTGAAGTCCACACATACTCTCCACGTTCCATTCTTCTTTTTAACCACAACCATATGCGCCAACCATTCGGGGTAGAAAACTTCTTTAATAGCCCCAGCCCTCTTGAGTTTGAGCACCTCTTCCTTTACAGCCTCGGCATGCTCTTTGGAAGAACGCCGAGGTGGCTGCCTTCTCGGCACAATGGCAGGGTTGACATTCAAACGATGACAAATGAAGTTCGGATCTACGCCTAGAGCCTCATAAGGGTCCCACGCAAAAACATCAATATTGTCCTTCAAAAATTCCAACAACTTCATCTTCTCCTGGTGTGACAAACGTATGTCGACTTGGAAGAACCTCTTTGGATCATCGGCTATCAGAAACTTCTCTAACTCCTCACAATGAGCCTCCTCTCCTGTCACCATTCCAGGTGCATCAGGAGCTGTTAACTGCTATAAGTCTTTGGTGATCAAAGCTGAAGACTCGGCTTCCGTCTGGTGCAGCACTGCAGCCGATATGCATTGCCTGGCCACCGATTGGCTGCCGAGGACCTCTTCAACACATTCCCTCGAGGGGAACTTAACCTTAACATGCAAGGTAGAGGAGACAGCTCCAAGAGCGTGCAACCATGGCCTGGCAAGGATGGCTGTATATGGAGAGTACGCGTCAACCACAATGAAATCCACCTCAACCGTTTCTGAGCCGGATTGAACGGGCAAACGGATCTGTCCCTTCGGCACAACGGCTCTCCCTTCGAAGCTTATAAGTGGCGAGTCATAAGGAGTAAGATCTTCTAGCTTCAATCTTAACCCCTTAAATAGATCAGGGTACATGATATCTGCACTGCTGCCCTGATCTATCATCACCCTCCTCACATCATAGTTCCCTATCCTAAGCGTAACTACAAGAGCATCGTCATGGGGTTGGATAGTCCCTACCTTATCCTCCTCGAAAAATCCCAAGACGGGCAAATTTAGCTTCAACCTCTTCGGCCTGCAGCCCGACTCCTCGGCCTGAGGATGTGAAACTGCCATCACTCTGATGGGACCCGAGCCGGTCCTGCCAGGTGCAGCAAAAATAACATTAATTGTTCCTAACGCCGGCCGAGATGAATTATTCCTCTGATTGTTTGAGCCAGATTGACTGCCCTGCCCGCTAGGTTGGCACAAGTGCTGCTTCAGTTTTCCTTCACTGACAAGCTGCTCCAAGTGGTTCTAAAGGGTCCGACAATTCTCGGTAGTGTGGCCCACATCTTGATGGTATTAGCAGAAGAGGCTCTGATTCCTCTTTGCGGGATCTCTTGCCATCTTGCCAGGCCACCTGAAGAAGGGCTCCTTACGAACTTTCTCCAGCAACTGATGTACTGGTTCTCGGAACACAGTGTTCACGCCCTGAGGTGCTGCCGAGCCGGACTGCCCAACGTAATCTCTCCTCGGCTTGTTGTTGTGGTACTTGTCCGACCTGAAATCCCTTCTCTCCTGCGGGATAACCTTCTCCTTACCCTTTCCTTGCTGCTGGTCTTCCTCCACTCTCTTGTACTCGTCAATGCGGTCCATGAGGCGACGTACGCTGTGGACGGGCTTTTTAGTCAAAGACTTCCTCAAATCATGATCAGTAGGAAGGCCTACCTTAAAAGTATTGAGCGCCACTTCATCAAAGGCTCCATCTATTTCATTAAACATTTCCCAGTACTGGTCAGAATATGCTTTCAACGTCTCCCCTTCCCTCATGGTCATGGATAGTAGCGAGTCCAATGGCCGAGGTACTCTGCTACACGTAATGAACCGCGAAGCGAATGCTCTAGTGAGCTCCCTAAACGAACCTATAGACCCCGATTTAAGGCCGTTGAACCACCTCATAACAACATGTCCCAAGCTAGAAGGGAAAACTTTACACATTAGGGTCTCGTTGTGAGAGTGCACCGCCATCCTCTGGTTAAAGTGACTCACGTGCTCCACTGGATCAGTCCGGCCATTGTAGATGGTAAATGTGGGTTGGGTAAACCTCCTGGGAAGCCTCCCCTTCTCAATCCTCCGTGAAAACGAAGATTTGGAGAGTTGGTGCAATGCCCGACTCATAGCATCGTTCCCTAAGCCCCTTGAAGGAAGCTTCTTGCGTCTGCGAGCTGGCTGGTCGTCCTCCTCACTAGAGGACCTTGCACTGGGGGGAGAGCATGACCTTGAGCTGTAGCTACCTCCCCGTACCTCCTCTGAGGAAGGACCAGATGAGGACGGTGAAGACCTGCGTCTGGCGCGGCGTAACTTCCTCTTCAAACGATTAATCTCCTTCTGCATGGCTTTAGCACCATCCTCATGGGTGGTACTACCCCCACCATGAGTATGGCTAGCCCCGAGGTATTTTGTATGGACACTTCCCTCACGATCCCTTCGACGCTCAAGACGCTCGAAAAGATCCTCCGGTTGTGATCCCTGTGACTCTGCATGGTGAGAACCTAGGCCTGCCATAGTATCCCAACTCCTTCTAGACTAGATTTTCCACAGATGGCGCCAATTGTAAGTGCACAATTGCACTTGGACCCAAAAACAACTACGGGCTCAGGCCCAATGAGCCTTAGACAATAAAATTTGTAGAGCGTGGGCTTGAAATCTAGGTTTGAAGTGCTGAGAATTTGATAACGGGCTAAGAGTTACAAACACATGTAAATAACAAAAGATAATTGTAAATAGGCCTCCTCGGACGTAAGCCGATGACTACTTCTGTATTATTTCTATTTCTTACTTAAAAGTTACAATTCTTAGTTTCTTTCTTTGTTGCCGATCCCCCTTTTCTCTAGCCTTCACCCCCCTAAATACTTCCTTCCCTGATACTTTTTGGACAGTGACTAGAAGTTTCAGCCCTACTGTTCAGGGGTCACTTCCCCATTAATGCGGCCAGAGAGGTAGGTGCAGAGCCTTTAATGCGGAGGTGGCAACCTTTGCTCTTGATATTTTCTTTAACACTGATGCATATAGAAGGTTTAGGGTGTCCCCCTTTAACCATTAGTTTTTCCAGAGTTGTGCCTTTACCTTCATAATGAAGTTTTGAGTTCTCTTGGATCTGTCCGAGGAGAAGCTCGTCCTCGGCTGTACTCTCGGATCCTCGGCGTATGGGCCAATTCGTAGAGTTTAATTCTGGAGCAGGTCGGCCCTCTATGCTACAGTCCAAAGGCTCATATGCCCATTTGGGTCCTTTTACTCCCCACACAATTAGTGGTAGTAGGTTAAGCATTTTTTCTCATTCAATCCATTATGTAACAATTTATAAAACTATGAATGTGTCTCATTCATTTAATCAAGTTATATAACTCATTTGAAAAATGACATTACTATCTAAAAAAAATGCTAAATCTATAAATTATTTTATAATTTTTTTTACAAACTGTAAATATGATAAATGATTATTGGTAAATAAAAAAGTAATGTTAGTTGTTGACCTAGATGTGAACCAATGAGAGTTGACCATAGCGATAGTTTGTAAAATAGTTTGTGGATATATTACTCATAAAAAATTAGTGATATGACTAAAGTTACAGAGTCTTTTCAATCACAATATACTCGGTTGGAGGATGATAGTTCTACACTAAGGGTTCGTTCGTTTGGGTGGAAAATTGGGAGGATGGAAAATAGAGGAAGGAAAATAGGGTGAAAAATACTGTTTTTCACTGTTTGTTTGGGGAAGGAAAATAGGAAGGAGAGAAAATCGGGAGAAATTTTTCTCTCTGAGCCCACATTTTTTTCCCTTCCAAATCGGAAGGAAAATCTGGAGAGAAAAGTGTTATGGCAGCACTTTTACAAAAATACCCTCTTCTCACCTTTTTTTTTTCAACGTTCTCTTCTCTCTCTTTTTTTTTTCAACGTTCCTTACCTGAACGTTCTCTCTCTGTTTTTTTTCAACGTTACTTGAACGTTCTCTTGTTTTTTTTTTTTTTTTCCAACGTGACCTAATCTAATTTTTACATTATAATAATATAAATAATAATATAAATTTATACATATGATGTGATAAGTTTTATATTATGTAATAAGTACAAATAAATATATTTCTTACCTATTATGTAATAAGGATATAATAGTTAATTTAGATAAATTACATTTTCCATCTTTCCATTTTTCTTTCCAACCGAACAAAAAAGTTTTACACCCTTCCACTTTTCCACCCCTCCAACCGAACAATCAAGAGGGAAAACTAAATATTTTCCATCCTCCCACTTTTCCATCCCCTCACAATTTTCCATCCTCTCACTTTTCCACTCCTCCAACCGAACGGACCCTAAGAGAAATGCTATGTCCATAGCATTTTCATAATAAATCCCAAGTATTGGCTCAATGCATGAGGTAATTAGAAAATTGCCTAGACCCCTAAATTTTTATCAATATAGATATCTTTGTACCAATGACAGTATTAATTAAGTCCCAAATATTTATCAATAAATAAGAAATAATTTTTTTATCAAATAATAACTAAAAAAAAGAAAAATATTTTCATTGGATGCAACAATGACTATTCGTTTTCCTCAGTTTTAGAGTATAGAACTCATTAATCTCCTATACTCAAATGTCGAAAGAACTAATTAATCTCCTACTAGTAAATAAATTTATATTCAAATTTTATTTACAAATATTAAATATATAATTTTCTTATTAATATTCAAAATATAAGAATATGCTTAGTCATCATAGGCTGCACAATGTCTTAAGTCGGACTTGCAAATCCCAAATGGCAAGTCTCTATTGGTTGGTACTAAATTATTAATAAGTAAAAAAGTAATTTAAGTAACGAGTTACAGCTGTATTAAAAAATTTTTGTATATATTTTTGATAGGAAGGTTCTAAGGAAACTTTTACCCATACAACTAGAAAAAAAGGTTGAAAAATTAGGGAAATAAATCTCAATCCCCAACTGCCTTTCCTATTCCTAATCACCATAACAACCCCACCCACATCACTCCCCCCTCAAACCAATCACAAAAAAAGAAAAAAGAAAAAAAAGTCATTGTTGCAATTAAACCCAAAAACCGAAGGCATAAAAAAAAAAAACCCCAAAACACCCAAATTATCCCACCAAAGAATTTCATATTCCCCCAAAACTCAAAAAAGAAAAAAGAAAAAAGAAAAAAGAAAAGTGTTTTCGAAAGTAACCCCAAATAAACACGGAAACACCACTGAACAAAAAAGACTCTCTCCATTCTCTCTCTCTCTCTCTTTTGCTTACTTCTACTATTTCAAAAATCACCAAAACCCTAACCCTAGTTTCTCTCTCTCTCTCTCTCTCTCTCACTGCAAAGCCACACATCATTAGGGTTTTTGATTCTCCACCCCATACACACGCACATATTAGTACATATATATAAAATTATATAAAGCAAACAATTATAAATTTTTTCGAATATTTTGTTGTTTTTTTTTTTCTTTTGTGGGGGTTTTTGAAATGGTCACTGGTATTGGCGGAGGTGGGTCACGAGTGATCGAGGGAGGCGGTGGGACTCAGAAACTGTCAGCAGGGGTGAGGAAGACGATCCAATCCATCAAAGAAATCGTGGGCAATCACTCTGAATTGGATATCTATGCGGCTTTGAAAGAAGCCAACATGGATCCTAATGAAACCACTCAGAAATTGCTCAACCAAGGTTTGCTTTCTTTTTCCAATTCCTTTGGGTTTTTGGGTTTGTTTTGGTTAGTGGGTTTTTGTTTGTTTTACTGATTCTGGGGCTCGGAGGGGTTGTGGTTTGTGTGTTAATTTTTGTTCACATTGCTCTGTTTTTAGTTGGTTTTTAGGTTTCTGGGTTTGTTTTGGTTAATGGGTTTTTGTTGTTTTACTTATTCTAGGATTGAAAGTTGTGGTTTAATTATTATGTGTTAATTATGGTTCACATTGCTTTGTTTTTATTTGCTTCTTAGGTTTCTGGGTCTGCTTTGGTTAATGGGTTTTTGTTGTTTTACTGATTTTGAGCTTCGAGGTTGTGGTTTAATTATTATGTGTTAGTTATGGTTCACATTGCTCTGTTTTTATCTGCTTTCCAATTTCTTCATCGGGTCCGGGTAAAGACAAGGGTCTTGATTAGATTTTTGGGCTTGCTTTGGTTAAAAGGGTTTTTCTTGGTTCACGTTGGTTTTGACGTAGGAAGCATGGACACTTCATTTAGGGTGCCGTCCCCCTGTCGTATTTGTGGCCAAGTGGTGTTGTATCTGTGTAATAATTGTGTCATTGTGTCATACCGGCTGTTTCATGTTTTACTTATTCAGAAATTACTCCTGTCACTGCATGCGTCCATACCCGTACGCATGTCTGTGTCTGTGCTTTCTAGGTTTTGACTGTGTTTCTTTTGGTTTTTTGGTTGTGTTTCTTGTGCAATTTGGGTATTGGGATTTTGTTTTTTCTTAGTTTTGGGCTTGGGAGTTGGTTAATGTTGTGTGTGTTGGGGGGGGGGGGGAGGTTGTTTAGGGTTTACTTGTTAGATTTTGGGTCTCATCTGTGTTAGGTATTTAGTTTGTATTTTTTGTTGTTTTTGCTGAGGTTTTGTTCATGGGAACTAGTAAACTAAGGTCAATTTGCTATGTTTTTAACTTTTCTATAGACTATTGTGTTTGTTTTCTTTGGTTTAGCGTTCTTTGTGGTGTGCTTGATGTTATGTGCTGACATTGGTTTGTTATCGGTTGCATTTTGTACACTCAGCTTTGCCTTACACGCAACACAATTCAGAGTTTGTCAGGAAGCACTCTTTTGTGCACTCAGCTTCTAGCTTAACTTCTCATTTTGTTGAGATAATGTGGTGATGAAAATTTGGGGTTCAGGGATAAAGTTTTGCTAAAGATTGTGTGTCATGTGTAGAATTTAGCTGCCACTTTAAGCATGTGAGCCTGCATTGTGTCTGACCAATGGGCATTATTAGTTAGACACTCATACTGACTTAGGGGATTCGTTATTAGATTTTGGAATTAAATACTACACATTAATTAAGTTATTTTAAAACTAAAAGCTTGACACAAGTACTTTAATTTGTGCATAATTCCTTAAATGATTGCTCATTTTGGTTGCTTAAAACTTGTAGAATGGGATCAATAATACTTTGGACATGTTTTCCGTTATTTGATAACCAAGCAACAGAAACCTTAACTGTTCCTAGCCTGATCCTAGTCATGTGGTATGGCCTGCTTGGGAACGTGGCATAATGGGGGTTAGGCTAATCTACATGCTATATAGAATACTTGTTTGGACAATCTTTTTGCCTACAAAACAAATGTTTGTAACAAAAGTTATAGAATACTTCCTGAATTACCATTTTTTTTAATGAATTTTCATTTGTTATGATTTGCACTTCTAATTGTAATTTAATGAAATTTTCTTGTATTGTTACTTGTTTCTACTCAGATCCATTTCATGAGGTGAAGAGAAAAAGAGACAAGCGAAAGGAGGTATGACCTTATGTGTTATTTGTTTTTTAATGAGCTATTCTTAACTCAGTCATTGTTTCTTGAATCATTCTCTATATTTTCTTTTTTTGGGTAAGTCATTCTCTATATGTTCTTTGACATGGAGGTTTATTAAAACATCATTTATGGATGAATTTAATATTTTCTTGTGGGAAGTAGGAATATATTGAGTTTTATGCAATTTCTTAGGTCTTTGAACAGAGGAGCATAGTTCTTAGGGAAACAATTTATGGTTGGTTGTGCTGCTAATGATGTGGCCTTCTGTGCAATGCACTGTCAGTTACCCTAAACAATGACATATTATTGCACCTTTAATCTTTTGAAAGATGTTGAGCTATTTACTTATTGTTGCCCTTTGAATTTTAACTGTACTCTCACCTATTTGTTGGGTCTAGAGCCAGAATAACCCATAAATTATCTGTTGTTATCAGTTCCATATCTTTTGTATTCCATGAATGGAGTTTAATGACAACACCACACAAATGATGAAAATATGTTTATGCTTGTAATTTTCATGAGCTTGGAAAAGTTATTCTCTAGTTAAATATTTTAAATTAACTTAACTTTATTTTCATCTTATATTACCCATACATGACTTGTTCTGAATTCATTTTTTATTTTTGGGTATCATGTTAACGGAAAGTGATGTTTGTGTCTAAAAAGAGGCAGAAAGCATGTGCACTTTATCTATGGCTTATGTTGATATATGTGAACATAATAGGACTGCGCATAGGTTATCCTTGAGGCACTTTCTTGGTGCTTGTACTTATGAAGGTGGTTATTTGATTTATGAATGCAATGTGCGACTACATTCTGGATCTCTTTGAACATTTGGCCAGTAAAAGTAAAAGAATTGTTTGACCTTTGAAAATGTGCCCCCCTTATGTTCTGTCTTCCCCTGAAATGAAAAACTTTGGTAGGGGTAACAGTTTTTAAGATACCTATTTGTAATCAGCTTTGTCTAGAGGCTTAAGATATCTATTTGTTCTGTTTCTAGAGTCTACACATAAGTTTTTCTTTTATATTAAATGTACTTCCTTCTTAGTTAAAATTGTTAATTGTTTAAGAGGAATCTTGTGCTAAGTAACATCCTGTCAACAATGATATGTGCTTATGCTTAGAATATGGGGTACAAGGCTCCTGTGGATCCACGTAGACATTCTGAGAGTGTTGATCAAGGGATGAATGGTCAAGCAATGAAATTTCATACATTTTCTGATCGTAATGTCCGGAGAGGAGGCTATACACGGAAATCTGTACCTGGTAATTTTAGTGTCAATAGTTATTTATTAATATATTTTGTTTACTTTTGTTTTGTCTTGGTAAATAACTTGTTTATTAATCCTTTAGACAGGATTTTCAATTTTAGTGTTTTCTGAATATGCTTCTTACCCCTTCTTTTTATTGTTCTTTTTAAGGCTTAAAAATTACTCAGGAATATGAATATTTAATGGATGGCAGTAAACTCTGTCTGTCTAACTCTTAGTTTTAAAATCTAAATCAGAGCAATTGTTTTTAGTCGGTCAATTTGTAAAATACATTGCCTGGCCAAGTTTCTGATCTTACAATTCCTGGTTTTGTGTTTTTCCTATCCAAAGTACATGTACTCAAATATTTAATGACTATAAGATTGATTTATTTTGAAGTGTATAATAGTTAACAAACAAAGGGTGTATGGTATACATGCTTTACAGCACATCATGATTGAAGTCCTAAGGATCAAAGTGCTAAGTATCAATTAGTTGTATAGCGAGCTGTAATGATTTCCTTTGAACTGAGTCTTGGTTCTTTCATCCTTACACTGATTCCTGCTATAATTCTGGCATTACTGGACGTATGTAAACTTTGCCTGGCAGTGTTCTTCATGTTATGCAATCCATGAAGCTTTATTTTTACTTCGAATTCACATATGTACATGAGAAATTCGCATTTGCCCATAAATTATTTATACAAGTAGATAGTAGGCTTTATCTTTGTTGTGCTATAGACTGATTAATATTAGTTTCATACTATTTTCAGGCATCAAGTTCCGTGTTGTGAGAGACAACAGAGTTAATCGAAATGTGGATAGAGAAGTGAAGCCCGCTTTGCTGCAATGTACTACGTCCACTAATGAGCAAGTGATCTCAAATGTTTCTGAAAAGGGGTATGATTCTTTATTGTTTGTATGTTAGCTGTATATAGTCTTATTGCTTTATCTGTGCCTCAATGTAAATGTAATATTATTGTGACCAATGAATCTATTGTCACATCTCTAGCATCTGTAAAAATTGTTTACCAATATATATTCCTTAATTTTGAATATAAAGAAAACAAACATAGAACTTTTTGTGGTGGCCTTTAAAAGTGTTATATTTAATAAAAATGAATAGAATATCAAAAGTAGTTCATGGGCTTTAAGCTTTTAGCTGAAGAATAGAAGCCTGAGAAAAATGATGGACAAAGAATTTTGAATTTTTTTCCTAGTCCATGTAGTATGCTCTGTTTCTCCAGTCCAGCATATTATGTCTACTGTATGATTGGTAATTTGTGAGATATAGAGTCTGTTTAACTTAAAATGTGAGCTTATTTTCATCATCAGTTTATGGACAACTTTTAAAGCCTCACTTTTTCTAGGTGTAACTGTACTTTTACAATGAAAATAAGCTCTTCCAAATGTACTCTCAGATGGCAGAAATAAGAAATGGGATACAATGAAATGAAGTACAATGAATGAATCTTAGGATTAACAGAGTTTTAAGTGATGTACCCTCTGAAAGACATCACCTGGAAAACATGTTAGTGCCTGAAAAAGCTTGGATACAAATTTTTTAATTGAGAAGAATAGAGTAGACAAAATCAAGGGACTTAGTTGGTGTTTTTTCTTTTTTGTTTTTCCTGATATTAGTATATGCTCATTGATAGCTTAGACAAAACTGGGACCAATATGAAACTGATTCCTATTGATGATTGGTCCTCTCTGTGGAATAAATAGATTTCGAGAACAATGAATTCAACTAATTCTGTGAAGGAGTGAGATTTTTTCCTGACTAAGCATTTTTTCTGTACTGCATAATCATGTCATTCATATATCTCTCTTGTACTCTTTGCAGTTCATCAGGAACCTCAATCAGTCAGAAGTCCTCTGGTGGACGGAGTTCATCTCGGACTTTGAATGGACCAACTGAGTCATACCCTAGACATGCTCAAGATGCCAATTCAAGTGACACTTATGGGAAAGGAGTATTAGGTGAAAAGCGGGCTTCAACTCCAATTGCAAGGGCTTCAACTCCAAATGCTAGGGCTTCAACTCCAAATGCAAGGGCTTCAACTCCAAATGCAAGTTCACGGCTGCATGCAGTGAAGCCAAACAACTCCCAACCAAGTCCTGCAACTCTAGCATCAAGCAGTTCTGCTGTTGGGGTGTATTCCTCTTCCACAGATCCAGTTCATGTACCATCTCCAGATTCCAGATCATCAGGCCCTGTTGGAGCTATTAAACGTGAAGTTGGTGTCGTCGGTGTTCGTCGACAGTCTTCTGAAAACTCTGTCAAACAGTCATCTGTACCAAGTAGTTCTTTCTCAAATTCAATATTGGGAAAGGATGGTTCCTCTGCAGAATCATTTCGACCTCTCAATGCCATTTCCAGAACTGACCAACTCAGTCAAGCTACTACAACTGATTCTGTTATGCCCAGCATGCCAGTCAACCGCCCATTATTAAATAATCAGTATAGTAGCAGGCCGCATCAACTTGTGGGTCATCAAAAAGGTACATTTGTCAAACATGAGTTATATTGTTAATTGAATGTCCCTTGAAAGTGATCATTGAGCTCTATCTCAAATGGCCTCCATCTATAAGAATAGGGTGGACAGTAGTTAAGGGTTCTAGACCTACTAGGTGTATGTATAACTTGCTATTTAAAAAAAAAATAGAAATATTTCTTCAAAATGAAGTTGTCTACCCTCACTAGATTTTGATTGCTTGAAATTTGTTAGTGCAAGTTCAGGAATAAGTTTATGTAATCCTGTATTAGTCAAAGTTTCAGGCATAGGAATTATGAGTTTTTGATGCCAGGCTAAAGTTCTAACTTCTTTCTGGTCATGGCTGAATAGATCCATTTTGGCAAGATAGCATAAACATGTGAATAGATGCACTTGTGTATTTATCCCTTTTTTTTTTGAAAAGCTTGATTTAATTCAAGTTGACTGAGTGAAAACAGAGTGGAAAGCTTAAAACAATATAGTTAAAAGTAACGAAGAAGGAATTCTCTAGGCTACCTTTGGTATATCAAAGTTTTTTTTTTTTTTTGACCTATCAAAAAAAAAAACCTTTGGTATACACTGTACATGAGGTGGTCTTCGTTTTTTCAATAAAATTTGATTATTTATATAAAAAAAGTAATGAAGAAGGATATGCCAAAGAGGAAGGTTACAGAGTTTATGATTTTCGATAAGTTAGAAAGGCAAACACAAATTATTGTGGTCTACCCCGATTAGTTGATTTTACATCTTTATCAAATGATTTGATGCATGAAAGTAGCTGCTTATCTTCTCTTAGTTATGCATACCTCTATTGCTCCAATTTGCTCAAAAGTAATTGGAGAAATTACTTTTACTTTGTTGGTAATAGCTGCCATTTTACTTGTAAAGGAATGATGTCAACCATTAAAGATTGTGCAATTGTTTCTTATTTGTGAAGGGGGATCTATTTTCATCAGTAGATCCTTTGATTCGTGAATTGATCATGAATTTAATGCAGTCTCTCAGCATAAGTGGAAACCTAAATCAAGCCAAAAGTCAGCTGTTAGCAACCCTGGAGTGATTGGAACACCTACAAAATCTGTTTCACCTCCTGCTGAGAAATCCAAGGATTTGGAATCTGAAGCAGCTAAGCTGCAAGATAAGCTTTCACGAGTACACATCTATGAAAATCAGAATGTGATCATAGCACAGCATATTCGAGTCCCTGAAACTGATAGATGTCAGCTGACCTTTGGCAGCATTGGGACAGAGTTAGATTCTTCAATGAATCTTGCTTCTGGACTCAAAGCGGTGGGAACTACAGAAGAATTAAACGGTGAAGATGCTGCAAGGTTGGTGTTATTTTCTAAATACTGTAAATTATTTACATGAGCTAGTGTAATACTTTGGAAATCTATTCTTGAGGATAGCTTTGTATATACATCCTGTATACATAAAGTTTATTCTCTTTTTTAATAATTTTTTCACTTATTAAAAAAAATTGGACATCTGAAATGATCATTTCTATAAATACTTTTTTTTTTTTTCTTTTAGGAATTTATCTGAGCAATTTGGATATTCAGTGATTTCCTTCAATATAATATATAACTTGGGCAAGTATTAATATGTTAATTTGTGATGGCAGTTTGTTGGTGTCAGCTCCAGAGTCTTCCGGTGAGGATGTTTCTGGTGGCAAGACGGCAGAGTTACTTGATGACCAAGTTAGAAATTCTGGATCTGATTCTCCGGCATCTGGTGTGGCTGCTGAGCATCAATTGTCTGATAAAAAAGAATCCACAAGCCCTCAGAATTTGGAGAATTATGCAGATATTGGTTTGGTTCGAGAGAACAGTCCATCCTATGTCCCTTCAGAATCGCATCAGCATCAAGATCCTCCTGAAATACCAGGTTTTTCGGTGAGTTCATTTTTCTGATTTCCACCTCGTAAATTTTAGTTGCTATATCAACGTGTATACAGAAATTAATGATATTATTGTATGCATGTTATTTCACTTTTTACTATGATCCAATATGACGTGTTGGTTTTCATGCAGGCATATGATCCTCAAACTGGTTATGATTTGACCCCCTATTTTAGACCCTCCACAATGGATGAAACTGTACGCGGTCAGGGTCTTCCATCTCCTCAGGAGGTAAATTTGAATGCTTATTTTGATGGAAAATATTTTGCTTCTCATATCGCTACACAATTGTATGAACAAAACCTCTTTTGATTTAATATTTATTTTTATGGATGCACTACAGCAGCTTAGGTATGTCTCATCTTGTAGGGAATGTGTTGATATACGAAGAAGGATATTTTACAGAACATTATAATTGTTTGCCAACTGATCTTTAGTAGTGATCAATAAACAACTTTCTATTTTACTCAAATCTGGATTATTTTTTGGAAGTTTGGTCTTTTGTTTAAAAAAAAAAAATGTAAAGGGCTTTTCCCTTCAGCTATAATTCTGCAATGTGCTATGCAAAACCAATTTATTTTGACTTGGTACATCTCTTAATATTTTGATGCTACCAGTTTAATTGATTTTTTATTATCTCTCTTACGACTTCAGGCTTTAAGCTCACATACTGCCAACAGTATCCCTGCATCAACAATTGCTATGGTACAACAGCAGCAACAGCCACCTGTAGCACAGATGTACCCACAATTTCATGTTTCCCATTTTGCTAATCTTATGCCATACCACCGTCAGTTTCCTCCTCCAGTCTATGTTTCGCCAATGGCCATGCCTGGCTACTCTAGTAACCCAGCCTATCCTCACCCATCAAATGGTAGCAGTTACTTGCTGATGCCTGGAGGTAGTTCCCATTTAAATGCAAACAGCCTGAAGTACGGAATTCAACAGTTTAAGCCTGTTCCTGCTGGCAGTCCCACAGGGTTTGGAAATTTTACTAATCCAACGGGATATGCTATCAATGCTCCTGGTGTAGTTGGTGGTGCAACTGGGCTTGATGATTCATCTCGAATCAAATACAAAGATGGAAATCTTTATGTGCCAAATCCACAGGTAAAAATACATATCTTATTTTATTTATTTGATGCATTAAACAATTGCATTTTAGTGGTTTACTTCAAAGAAGTTTAGTATGGAGGCCCTAGTTATAATCTTGCATGTCCTGTTATATCTTAGCAATCCTATTTCTAGCATTGTTGTCCAATACCTTAGTTCATAAAGGAAACAAGTTGGTTTCCAAATTTTTACTCATGACTAAGAGAAACGTGTCTAGAAATTATAATATTAATTTTGATTATGTTCTCTTTTACTTGTTCATATATAGGTATATTAATTTGTTATGAAGCGTTGGATGCTGACTTGTTCAATTAGAAACCAGCTGATGATGGTGCTCAGTCCCCATTACCTCATCTTTTAGCATTTTGTTGTGTTGTGTATATAGTTAGTGCCTGCCATTTGGATGTGAATCTCTGTAAAATCCTTTCACTGGATAGTAATCTACGTATTTGAATTTGGTTAAGCTCTGCAATGCATGCACAAGTTTGCATTAGAGACATGTCCACTATTGTACCTTGCCCGTGCTTGGGTTTCTTCTCTCTTAACCTTTGATGTTTTTAATCAAATAAATTTTAGTTTTCCTAAGTTCGGGAGCAACTAGAATGCATCTATTTTGGGAATTTCATTTTTGTGAGGATTAGAACTAAGCTGGTAATTTGAATATTTGAAACTGCAGGCCGAGCCATCCGAAATTTGGATTCAGAACCCTAGAGAGCTTCCAGGCATGCAATCCACTCCATACTACAACATGCCTGGGCAATCGCCTCATGGTGCTTATATGCCATCCCACACGGGTCATGCTTCCTTTAATGCAGCTGCTGCACAATCTTCTCATATGCAATTTCCTGGTATGTACCATCCTCCTCCACAGCCTGGTACACTTGGTAATCCACACCACTTAGGCCCTCCTATGGGTGGTAACGTTGGTGTTGGTGTGGCTGCAGCTGCTCCGGGGGCACAGGTTGGTGCCTATCAGCAGCCCCAACTGGGTCATCTCAATTGGACAACAAACTTCTGAAAGAAAATGTGAATTTAACCCCTTCGCATGTAAGCGATTGAAGTAGCTATAGAAAATTTTCGATTTTCTTTGTGAAATGAATAACCAATTTCTTTTCTATCAAATGCATCGGGTGGTGTTCGGCTTTCAATTTCCTTTCTTTGCATTAAGTTTTGGCATCTGGTTCAATTTCAATCACAAAAAACTCAAGTTAACCCATCACAAGTATGGTCTCCATTAGATAAGTTTCACCTTCGATAGTTTCATATTTGCTTATTTGTGTAACAATTTCATGATGTGGCTTACAAGCACCCGAGTACTTGGTTGACAAGGTACAACATTTAATTACTGGCAAAAGGTGTCTCAGTGCCTTGTTCCGCACACTAACCATATATTGGTAACTAAACACTCCATCTGTATCTCAGAGAGGAAGGAAACGCACGACTAAAATTTTGAAATAAAGAGGAGAAAGAATTTTAAATATTCTGTTAGTTGGAATATACTCTTTTGCTGAGTCTTTTATGTGATTGAAGAGAACCCAAAGTAGTCCAAGATGATAGCTAAGCATACTAATAATACGAAGGAGATAATCATGGCCTAAGTTTATTATTTCGTTATACTTCCTCATACTGAGCTTTTTTAAAATTTCCTCATTTGATTTGGGAGAAATTCAGTGTACGAGATACTCTGTTGAGCTTGTGTGATTTGGGAGAAAATCATGGCCTAGGCATACTTTTCCACATTTGATTTGAGAGAAATTCAGTGTACAAGATACTTTTCCATATTTGATCATTTCCAAAATTGAGCTCTACTAATCATCAATCAATATACATATATAGACCTCATGTGTGAAAGCATGAGGTTCTGTCAAGTAGTGCATTCTTTACATAAAGAGTAAAGAATTGAAATATCCTCAAGTGTCACATTAGAGATATGAGCAATTTAAATATTGACTTTTTGTTTCATTTGTTTCAATGTTTCAAGACTATTTCTCCTTCATATACTAATAATACAAAGGAGACAATCATGTCCTAAGTTTATTATTTGAGAGGTGCTACGTCCACAACATTTTTACAACATTTTTACAACAAATCATAGGTGGTTAGTTGTTATTGGTTCAAATTTGAACCTAACACTAAGATTACTTTTTTGCCCCAACAATAACAACCAGTAACATCCTGCCACTTAGGATTTGTTGTAAAAATGTTGTAAAAATGTTGTGGACATATCATTTCTCTTATTATTTCGTTTTACTTCCTCATACTGAGCTTTTATTACTTTTCCTCATTTGATTTAGGAGAAAATCATGGCCTAAGCATACTTTTCCTCATTTGATTCGGGAGAAATTCAATGTACAAGATGCTTTTCCTTATTTGATCATTTCCAAAATTGAGCTCTACCAATCATCAATCAATATATATATATATATATATATATATATATATATATATATATATATATATAAAAAAATATATATATATAATAAAAGCAGAGACTTCATGTGAAAAAGTATGAGGTTTTGTCAAGTGGCGTATTCTATAAAAAAAAAATTGAAATATACTCAAGTGTCACATTAGAGATAAGAACCATTTAAATATTGACTTTTTATTTCATTTGGTTCAATGTTTCAAGACTATTTCTCTCTCACATATATACACAAAATTCTTTGCATTTCAATTCACCATTTTCACTTCTTGCACTCTTATTCTTTTATATATACCTACCTATAGTCTTTCGTGCTATCCTATTTCACAACAAACCAAAAATGATTTTATTTACTTTCAATCTTTCTACGATACCTTCCTAGCTCTTTTATTCTTGTCTCATCTAATCTTAACCCGTATGAGTTGACTACAACCAAGGAAGGGGGGCATGCATTTTATATTGAGTGACAACAACAATTACAATTTTAATGTTAAGGTCAAATGTTGTAGATTTTTGAGTTTTGTAAATGATGTGATTGTTTGTAGGTGTTTACAATGTATATTTTGTTTTAGAATTAAGGAGAAAGAGAAAGACACATTTTATATTAATGTTTATTTTACAATATTTCTCTAAAGTTGTTTTTTTTTTCCTCATTACTTGAATTGAGTAGTTATAATGGATATGTGTGTGCAATTTATAATTGTTTTTTCTTATGATATTACCAATTTCAGTTGATAGAAGAAATTGTTGAGAAAAATAGATAATTCAGAACCAAATCAAAATGATAGAGATACCCTTTATTCTGGTGCCAAATATCCTATCATTTTCGTAGGAACTCTAGTTATACATCTCTTTTCAATTTTTATTCAAGAGTTCTTGTATGTTTTCATGTCCCAAAAAATTGATAAATGCCCTTTCTTATGGTAACACACACACAAGTTCGGTCCAAATTTCATTGAAAGACGTGGTAACACACTTTGATGTTTATTTGATGCATTGCCCTTTGATCATCTTTGATCGATAACTTTGTGAGGATCTTACCAGAAATGAAAAATTGGGTTCATTTTTATTTTTTGACCAGTTAAAGTTTCATAAAATTTGTCTACATGACCACGCTTTCTATGTCTGTATTCACACATAGAATCGAAGGCTGAGCTTACAACCTTCCTTTTTGTCAGAAGAAAAGAAAGAAGAGGAAGTGAGGGCTTTATTTATTCCCTGTCTTTGTTCTCTTTAGAGGAAGAGAGGCTTTGTTCTGTGTCATTGCTCACTTTGTTCTCTCGGGATCACCAACAAACACTTTTCCTTTTTGTGACTTCACGCCCCTTACACATGCAATACCCCACAAAAGCCTGAAGTCCCACCTCTGCTACAAGCACAAGCCACTTCAACTTGTGTATTGAATTGAATCTCTCTTTCTTTGGCTTTTGCATTCAAAGCCTATAAAACATTCTCTTCCAATTTAAAGACCGTAGGAGGCTATATACTTTCCAGATCATTTAAGACATTGAACTACGTGGGTTTATAGGCATTTTGGCCACTTTTCCAATGTCATCATGAAAGTGAATATTATTGAACAAATAGAGAGATAAGATCTTGCACTGAAATTCAGCACCAATGCAATGATTGATATTTTTGATTCAGTAAAATTTTTTTGTTGATGTGTTCTGAAGTTAGCACACTATGCATGCCAAGGGTGAAGCAATGTGATAATTGTTGGAATTTTGGACCTAAGCATGAATGAGTTTTCAAGGAAAAACTATTTGGGGGTGAAAGAGCATGTACTTGGGGGATGATTAAAGAAGTAAAGACAGTGTAAAGTCTAAAAAATGAAATTTTGGAAGGAAGCAAATCAATTCATAAACAGGCACAGAGCATGAGGTTAAAGACTTAAAGTAGTCAAAGCAGATACAGGTTTGGAAATGTTGGAGGTAATGGTGGCCTAAGTAGTTAAACAAATCACAATCAAACAAGCAGAAAAGTAAGTTCTAAAAAGCAAAACCTCTAATCTCAAAAACACAAAAGAATGCCAGATGGGGCAGCAGTAGGCAGTAGCAAGATTGAAAGATTTTGGTCACTTTGTTGATTTGTTCTTCATCAGAATATAATGCTTTTCATGAAAATTTGCGATCTTGGGTTAAAATATATATTTCCAAAGGGAAAATTTTTTTTACATCAATTCTACTACCTTTTTCACTTTTTTTTTTTTCATTATTATTATTTAAAATTTTCTTTTTGGGCAGAATTCTACTGCCTTTGCTTAAGAAAGCCGCAAGCACAAGTCCACGTGTGGGGATCTAACTGGCATTTTAATTTTTAACATGAGTGGGATTTAAATAAAATATATGGTAAAAAAAAAATAACTTTAGTTTCCTTGTGCATTACATAAAGATTTTGAATGTTCATCAATTTTTATTCAAAAGTTCTTATGTGTTATTGGAGGCCGTCATAAATGATCGGTCTAGTCCGGTCATAGTTGGCATGGTCGTTGGCTTAATGCTTTTGAACACCTTATATAAACATAAACATGACTTCTAAATAAAATAAAATAAAATTGTAGTAGATAATTGAATAATTTAAAATAAATAATAATTTTCTTTTAAAATTTCTTAAAATAGAGTATTAATTAAATTAGTATTTTAAAACTTTTAAAATTTTGATGATAAAATTTTACATAACCAAAATATTTTACTAGTAATTTTAACATGAATATGTTGTGCAAGTTATTATTGGTTACATTGAATGGCATGATTGAAGAGCATGGGTGTAATATCCCAATTTTTACTATATTAAATATAAATTTTATTTTGTATTAATTTTACAAAGCATTTTTTTATATATAATAATAATAAAGAGTAGGTAGGTATGGGATAAAGTGGTGTGCTTAAATAAGGGTTTTGGATTTTGGCCCACTTTAAAGAAGTCCGTACAATCCTTACAATGTGGCCGTTTATTGGAAATGGCATGCAGTTTCGTACACAATTTTTTTGGTTGTGCCGTTGGGTTGTATTATGGAAAATCTAGGATGCCAATGCTTTATTAGTGTTGGATTCGCATTAAACCTATGCCGACAGGGATAGAAATCATAGAATTGAACATTAATTGAACCTTCTTTGTTGTATTCCATGATGAAAAAAAAAAAATCACATCCAATTCAACATAAAGTTTTTGCACTCGAACATTAGCAAGACAATTAAAGAACACAAAACACTCATCATCCTCCAATGTCTAGATTGTCATGCCGCTTTCCTGCATTTTAGAGTTTTTTTTTTTTTTTTTTTCGATAATCGGTAGTTATGACGGGAAATGAAGGATTTAAATCATGAATGTTTATGTTCGATAATTGGTAGTTATTATTATGCTTTTCTTTAACTACCATAGAGGACAAAACAAGGGAATCAATCTCATACCAAAAGCTGTACCGGTTTGACCAGTGAAACGATATATTTCGGTACCAGTCAATACCGGTGTACCTTTTCAGATTTACCATTATTTTTTATATTTATATATATATATATATATATATATATGTTTATGTGTGTGTGTATATATATATATATATTATAATAAATATGAAAACTTACCATAAAACATTATCTCAATTTAAAACAAATTATTCATGATTTTAGACTTTAGCATCAATTAAAAGAAAAAAAAAACAATATAAAAAATTGAAAGCTTAATTGTTTATTGCATACTAAGAAAACAAATAATATTAAGAAGTTAATGCAAATAAGTTATCATTCTGCTTTTACAAAAATTCAAAAATTACAAAAAAAATGCTTTTTTTTGTACCGGCAGGTACACCTGGTACCAGCTGGTATTGTCCAAAATTGGCCAGTATGGTCGGCACAAGGCCGGTATTTAAACCAGTATGAAACGTTGGTGTTTCGCTACCAATATATGTACCCGTACGGTACATACTGGCCGATACAGTCAGTACTGGTACGATATCAACTACACTAAGACAAAATAGGATTATTTCAAAGAGAAAGAGGTCGTATCGATAATAGAGATTGCAACAAAGCAAAATGGGGTAGAGTTATTTTGCAATCCTTAATGAGATGGTGTTGTCACTTATCAAAGTAAGAGAGTTGAGAAAGAATGGGAAATGATGATGGTGATTAGAAAATTGAAAGAGGGAGACGAGTTTTTTGGGATGGTATTATGATATGTATTAAGAAAAAAAGATTAAATTATATATAAAAGTAATTTGAATTTATAATACACTAATGAAGCAAGACAAGATTGGGTAGGCAAAATTCGTCCCCGTTCCGTCCCTTTGTTGGGGTTGGAAAACCCGCGTAAGGCAGGATAGGATTGGTCAAGTTGGGTGAGGGGTGTTACAAGGATATTTTGCCATATCCCTAATAGATACATTTTTTTTTTCTATGACCACATACTTTGTTATAACTTTTTTTCCAATTTGTTGAAGTTGTCAACTGAAATTGGTGAACTATCATTTTTAAGAGACCAATCACTTAGTTTCCACCATATATTCATAATTGATTACATTAGGTTGTGATAAAAGTTGTGGTATAAAAGTCTTGTCCCTAAACTTTCTCTAATCAATATCTTTTATTCTTTTTAATTCTTAGAAAAAAAAAGAAATGATAAGATATTGACCCCAATCAAATCACATCTTAAGAATTAAGCCTTTGTCATTGGATTACGCACCCTTGGTGGGGGTAGCTCGATACCGATTATCACTTTATATTGCAGTCCAAATACATAGATCTTGGTGGAAATTTGATCTTCATGTAACACGTGGAAATTAATTTATTTTACTTGGACAAGAATTATATTAGAGTGCAAGTTCTGGTGAAGTTCGGAAACAACCAACATGCTCCAACTTATTAGTTCAAGTGATGCAAAAGTTGTGTATAAGCATGAATGATCAAATCCACTAGATGAAGTAGATCCAAATAGAAAGAAGAAAGTAACTAAATAATTTTGATGAAAAGTCTCAATTCTCAACACCACAACTTCTTAGATTTTCATGGGAGAAAAGCTAGCAAAGAAACTTCATCATGGCCATTGATTGCGAAGATTTATATATAACTAGTTGTATAAGTTGGACTCAACTATTTTTTAGTTTTTGGCTTTATAATCACAAATTTAGATGGGCCAAAGCTACCTAGGTCTCAATTGCAACTAAACGTAGATTGAATAGAATGATGGAAGCATGGTCCTGTGTGACCATCATTTCCAAGTATACAGCATGGAAGTGTGACATGAAGTGGAAGCAAGCATCTTTTGGGACTTAAAATTGATGATGAATAATGGCCCCTCAAAAGATATTAAAGGAAAAAACAAAATGGATGATCAATTCTCATCCAGTGTGGAAGCCACTAAAAGTCCATTTTGCAAAGGACTAGTTAGTGTCACACCCCAACAATTAGATGATCAAATAAGGAAATTATCATAGTCCAATTGAATTATATAGAGGTCATGCAGACACTTTTACAGTGGACAACAATATGCTTCCATGCCAAATGCCCTATTTTCTTAATGATTAGATTTCTTATCTTGATTGTCTCTCGCATATGCATAGGGGGCAAATTAACTTATGTGCTACCATACTAAAAAAAAAAGGGAAAAAATGGATTAAGCAAAAAAAGCGTATTAGACTTTTAAGATTTTCAAACAAAATTTGATTGAAACAATGTCAAATTGTATAAGCATTATATTAATGCATTACAGGACAAGTTTACTATGTGCTACCAAACAAAAGGTATGTATGCATATGAAAACAAATTCTTTATGAAATGACTGCTAGTTGTTCTTTCTATTTTTTTCTACCACAGTATTACATCATGTCTTTGATATGTCTAATCTAATGGGATGGTGGTGGAGACTATAGTAGAGCCTTTATCACAAAGAATATTTTTAAGATACGTTCTTAGGTGGGATGATTGTAGTCGAAATATGGGGTCTAGGACTTTTTCATGGTTAGAGCATGTCAATCTTACATTTAGTTGGAATTTGGGTCCCCAAATTGGTCATTCCATGATCTGAATGGAATCTTCTTTGTTTCGTCCTTCTCTCATTAACCCCATGACCTGAAAGGAATCTCTCAATCTTTTCATACTCCTACTCTATACCATATGTTTGTAGGGCACTCTACCAATGGAATTACAACTATGATGCTCGAGCAAGATGAAGTGGGTGGAGAGAGAGAGAGAGAGAGAGAGAGAGAGAGAGAGAGAGGTGCAATTAATTGTGACACTCCCTTGAAAATTTGATCAATAGTAAGAAGTCTTATAACTAGAAAACAAATAGGAATTAACTCCACAATTTCACTCAAATTTATTTATTTCTCTCCTTTTCTGGATAACAATGCTTTAATAGGCTAATTATTTCTCTTTTTATGTTTTTAGACACGATAATCACATTGTAGGTCATGTGTTACATGTCACATGATGATAATGGTACTTTCAAGTCTAATATAATTTTTTTTTTTGGGTTGTTAGGTATATATATTAATGAAAGCTAAACAATAGCTGTAGGTATTAAAGCAAAACAAAGTCTCTTACAAAACAGGCTAACAAGGTCATGAAGTAAAAGATGAGGCATCTCTCCACAGATAAAGAGTCTAATTAAAACACAAAAGTCCTGTTCAAGATTGACAGTTTTTTTGTCTAGTGCATCAGCGCAAGCATTAGCTTCCTTGAAGTAGTGCTGAATTTTTCAAGAGAGAAGCTGAAGCATGAGGTTCCTACAATCATCAACATTATTCTATGGATGTATTTTGTTTTAGTATTTGAGTTCTAAATTGGAATAAAATGAGACACGTGTACATGTCCTGGCTTTGTATGGTTGTTACATATATGGCTCATACGTTAATTGCTTGGTATGAAAAGCCTTACAGGTTAGTATGATATCACAGTTGTAGGGAATATAATAATGGAAGATTTTCTTGAGTTTGAAGGGAAGATGGAGGGAAAGAGAGAGAGAGGGAGATGAGTACATGTGAGGAAAAGGGAAGGGAATTAGATGAGCAATGCACACGCACATTGCTTTTGGAGCCTTTTCCTTAGTTTATTAGATGAATTGATCTCGCTTTATCTATTCCTACACACATTCTCTTGTCCTAATCCTTTGTGACTTTATGTTAAATAAATCACTTGTGCTTTGTTCTTTGTATTTAGTTTCTAAGATCTCTCTCTATCTCTATCTCTCTCTCTCTCTAAAAAAGTTTTGGAGCCACGAGTGCAATCATTGTGCAAATAAGCACCACCTACTCTCTCTCTCTCTCTCCTAGACACTTGTAAAACATGTAGAAAATTTACCAACTGAAGGAAGTGAGGGACACGTTTAGATTAGCTTGACATTTGTCATAAACTTTAGTCTGAGTGTACTTAAGAAGCTGCTCATTGATGATTATCCTAAACTCTCTTCTAGAGCGGATAATTTAAAAAATGAATAATGTTAAAGATATTACAAATTTTATTACGTAATATTTACAAATTGGTATATTTTCAAATACAAAAAAATAAGTTTCATATTCATTTGTTATGTTATTTACATCAAATAATCGCATTCATTATTGCACCAGTTTATAAAAATGACGTGATAAAATTTTGTAACACCTTTAACATATGTCTCTAAAATATCATACCAATTTAAAGATAAATGAAGGCTCATTCATAACTCATAATTAAGAAATTAAGAAATAAAGATGATACTTAATTATGGTTGTTTTTAAGTATTGCATATTAGATTCTCCAATTAAGTTTAACCACAAGAATTATTGATCATGATATAACTTATTGGCTTCTTGCCCAGTATAGTTCCTTGTATGTATGGTTATAGTTTTCAAGGTGAAAAATTGAATTTAATTAGAGAATTACGATCTAATTAGAAACTATGCTTAAATTTAATTAAAAAGTTGAGTATTGCTGCCCATATTATCTCAATTTAAAATTAATAAATAAATAAATATATATATACATATTAATTTTTTTATAGAAATTATAACTTTTCTACAACTAAAGAATGTGATTAAATCTCAAACTGCCAGCTTTTTAATGACAATTTTATGTTCTTATATCAACAAAATGTCAAAACTCTAAAATGTTAATGATAAAATGCTAAGCTTCTAGGAACAGTAATGATAAGTTTGAAAGTGACATTTAAAGTTAATTTGGAAAAATTTAAAGATTATGATCACTACACAGCAGCCACATAATTACCTTGTCGAGGATTTAAATTGGACTCAATGATAGTCAAATTGTGATGAAACTAGTGCCTAGCATTAAAGGTAAGACTATGACGGTAATAATGTAAAGGTAAACAGATTATAAAAATTGGAGAGCCAATGTTTTCCAGATATACACATTATTGTGTCCTTAATATGTTGTTGTAGTGGACTGTTCTATACAATAGTAAAATAATCCAATGTTTGCCAAATCAACTGCATCATTATATTCCTTATTTACCGTTGAAAATTGGCAGGTAATTCAAAGGATTTGCCGACCATAGTAGTATAAGAAATTAAACAAAGAAAAAGTAGTAGTGGGTTCAAGTTAGCTTAACTGGTAAAATCTTTGATGGTTGTATAAGATATCTGGGGTTTAATCCCCGCCTACACAAAAAACTGATTGGTGTCTTGGTCTGATGATAAAGAGCTATCATTAAGAGTTATCATCAAGAGCGGACGCCATAAGTTTGAAACTCTCAAAAAAAAAGAGAGTAGTAAGTTGCATTATTATTATTATTATTATTTAAAAATTAGGTAGAAAGAAAAGAAGATTTAAATCCGGAATTTTTACATTGAAAACACCTGAAAGTGTCAATTGAGCTACAAAACTCTTGGCATTGCATTAAGTATCATATATTGATTCATGTTCATACCCATATTGTATTTCACTCATATCATATTAGTAAGTTTATTTTATTTTTATAATGATTATTCATTATCATTAAAGCAAAAGATGGATTTTTTTTTTCTTTTATATATTTTATGTTAATGTGATTCAAATTTATATTTCTTATCTAATAATAAGATATTTTACCGATCGAAGTGATTGAAGTAATTTAATAATAAGAGGTTATGACCTTTGTGTTAAAATCACTCAAGCCCATGAAAATTTTTTAGTCTACTCAATTAATGCATGAAGGTTTGCCTAATAGGAATAGGAGTACAATAAATAGTGTTCAAAAAAGAAAAATGAATTATAGGTTTTATTTTTTTTTTTGGTGTAAATTGCAAATTACACCCCTAAAGTTTGGGAGTGTTTGAATTTTACATCCTAAAATTTCAAAATTTAGATTTTACCTCTTGAAGTTTGGCGTGTTTGTATTTTATACCCTGACGTTTCAGAATTTGAATTTGACCTCCTAAAGTTTAGAAATATTTGGATTTTACATCTACAAATTTTGAAACTTTAGGGTGTAAAATTCAAACACTCCTAAACTTTAGAAAATAAAATCCAAATACCCCTAAAATTTAGAGGGTAAAATCCAAATTCGAAATTTTGGGGTGTAAAATTCAAATACCCTCAAATTTTAGGGGGTAAAATTTAAATTCTGAAATTTCAAGATTTAAAATCCAAATAGCCTCAAATTTTAGGAGTGTAATTTTTAATTTACCCAAACAAAAAAAAAAACCTATAATTCATTTTTCCTTTTTGAACACTCTATTTATTGTACTCCTATTCCTATTACGCAAACCTGCATGCATTAATTGAGTAGACTTAAAAATTGACATGGGCTTCAGTGATTTTAACACAAAGGTCATAATTTTGTACTTACTTAAGGGTCACAGAAGTTAAACACCCCTGCAAAAAAAAGAAAGAAAGGGGAAAGTGCAATTTCCCCACTTGTGGTTTGACCTATTTTAAAAGTGTCTACTCGTGGCTTAAATGTTATCACTTAACCCACCTGAGGTGATCTCTGTTAAACACCCGTTATCCACCTCTGCCATTTCTGTTAAAAAAATCTCCTTTACTATATAAGCCACAATAGAAATAGAATTAGAAGCAACATATTAAAGAATGACTTCTCTCTCACCATCTTAGAAATCAAATCTTCAAACCCAAATCCCATATCATGACCCAAATCTTGTTCAATCGACACAATAATTGGTTCCCTCTTGGTTTATATTCTACCAACAATATACATCAAATCTTGCCGTAAAAAAAAAAAAAAAAATCAGTTTAGGTTACAAACTCAGATAGCAAGGGAAAACAAAAAGGAACCCGTGTTTTTTTTTCCTAAAACTCACAGTAGGAAAAACTAAACCAACCTAGAAATTCATTACACTCGCAAATCCATTAATCCACAAATCTATTAAACCCAAAAAATTTGAACCCACCAACCATGAGCAAATTTAAACCAACCCAGAAAATTCAAACCCACAAATCCATTAACCCCAGAAAATTTGAATCCATAGATCCACCACTCTCTGTTGCTTCGATCTTAGCCGATCTAGACAATCAGGTTGCTCTACTGCTCAGCCGATCTCACGATTTCGTTTTTCTTGTTTCTTTATTTTTTCTTCCCAGTCTAGGGTTTTGGGTGGTGGCTAATAGCGGTGGTGGTGTTGGAGGTAGTAGTTTGGTGAGGCTATGATTTGATGGTTCAATGGATTGGCTATGTTGTTGGATTTGCTAAATTGATGGGGTTTTTTTTTGTTTTTTGTTTTTTTTGTTTTTACTTGCAAATCTGGGTTTTTTTAGAGAACCCAGCAAAAGAGAGAGGGTTAGAGTTTTAAATTTGTAAAATTGCTTTATGGTTTGAAAAATTGCTTTGTCTACCCTCTTTTGTAAAACTTTGTGCTAATTATGTATATAAAAAATGATGAAACAAATTTTATCTTGACATGCTTTTTGATATTTTTCTTTTATATTTTATGTGAAGAAGAAGAAGAAAGAGAGAAAAGAGGAAAGAGACATAAAATATAATGAAAAAGACACATTTACTCCTATTTTTAACGGTGAAAAGGGAGAGGTGGGTTATAGATGTCTAACGGAGGGCACTACAGATGAGTTAAGTGACACTTTTTAAATTACAAGTGGCTTAGTTAAAAATCACAGGTGGGTTAACTGCCATTACCCAAAAAAAGATAAAATAAATAAGAAGAAGAAAGAAGAAGAAAAAAGTCTAATTATAGGGAAAAATTTATAATTAACGCCGCATTAGTTGACTGTACACCTATCAATACAGGTTGGCCTAGAAAATAATAATGATTCATATTACAATTGAAAACATGCTCCACATCTTCATATTTCTCAGTTCCCACTTGTTCATTGAAACAAAACTTAGTTAAAGAATTTTTTTTTTTTTCAAAATCTATCCTTTTATATTAGCTGCAAGGATATTAGTTGGTCATATTATAGTATTATATTATATAGTATGCGAAGCTTATATCAAAATCTGTTATTTTAAGAAGTCAAAGAAACCATTGAACGTTGAATAAATCTCCGGGTTACCAAAAAAAGAAAAAAAAAGAAAAAGAAAAAGAGAAACCATTGGGCCACGGAGAGTTTTCTAACTTAATTTGGCACATCTTAGTATTTTTAATAGAGAAAATTAAAGTTTAAGAATCTTTCTCATTGTAACATTCAAATTATAAATATGAAAGTAATAAAAGCATTGGGCCGATATTGCATATGTTATCTTCTTACATAATATTAAATTAAACGCCTTACTGCATTATCATAGACATGTCAAGCAAACTCAGAAACTACTAGGCAAAGAATGAATAATTGGTACCCAGATCAACATATAATTGGGCAAATTTCTAACTAAAAATCAATATAACTATATTTTAAGATTTTCTATGCATAAGAGTAGCTTAGAGATATGGAAAGTTTTTCAACCTTTTAAAGTTGTAAATTGTGGTTTGTGCAACTTTACTTTCACATAATCACTTTTATTATACCAATCACAATAACATATTTTCTTCCTTTTTATTTTAATTTTATAATATTCAATAGTTATAATAAGTGGGCGAGACGATTTGAACCTTAATTCTTTTTTATTATTATTTTAATTTAAGAGAGAGAGAGACCATAACCACTCGAACAATTGAGTTCCCTTAACCACTCATGGCTTGGGAAGTACCAACTCATCCAACATAGGTGACGGTAGGAATAAGGCTCTTGGTTACAACTTACAACAAATCATTTTAATAGTTATGCTTATATGTTTAACATAGGCATGTCAATCAACGGTATAATTAACCATATAGAAATTAGTCACAATAAATTCAAAAAGAAAAAAAGGAAATAAAAAACCTATGTGGACCCAAATAAAAAAAATTGGTTGTGATGTTTGTAGGATCACCATGTTCTGTACATATGATCCCACAAATTAATAACTTTCTTTCCTTTTCTTTTTGGAAGAAAAGTAAGGATCTAATGTCACTTCATGTGGAGGAGCCATAGTTTGTAGAATAGAGAACAAGGCAAATTCAATTAAAATGATAAAGGGCTTAACTCCAAAAAAAAAATAATAATAATAATAATAAATAAAAAATAAACACAAAATTGATTTTAATAATTTCTATGCCACGTCATCATTGCCAAGCTGGCACTAGTTCCAACTTGGACTTAAATTATTTACACGCGCTAGCTCTCTCTAAATCTCTCTCTTATAAGAGCGTGTGAAAGCAACTCACAATCTCTCTCTCTCTCTCTCTCTCTCTCTCAAGGCGTGGCTTTTGGCTTTCATTACTCTTTCTCTCTATCTCTCTCTCACATAAAAACACAAAGCCATCAAGCACTCATCAATGCCCATGCTTGCTTGCTTTCTTTCCTTCCTTCTCATTTGCCTTCACTCTCTCTCTCTCTCTTACACACACACAAACAAAGTGAAAGAGCTACCAAACATAACACAAACACTCTTTGTCTTGTAAAATTAATGTCTTTTAGTTCTTTCACATACAATCATGCTTGCCTCCATTAACCCCTCTCTCTTTTCTCTCTCTCTCACTCTTTGAAGTGAACAACAACAAAGGGAAAGAAATCATTGAAATCATTCACAAAACACTATTTCCCACTCTTGTTTCCTCTCCTTTGTAGTATTGTTATTACTTTGTTTGCTCTATAAAAAGGGCAACAAGCACCAAATATAATGGATAGGTGGGATTATAATAAATCTCTACGAGAAGATCATCACCACCGACACCGTAGAGAAAACCCATCTTTCTCTTCCACTCTTCTTGACGCTATTTACAACTCCATAGACGATCAATCCCAGAACAAAGCCAAAGAAGATCAACTCATTTTCTACAAAGAAACAACCATGAGATCAAAGAAACACACTTCCCTGCCCAATACCAACCTCAGAAAAGCCCAACAACAAGAAGACCAAGATGAAGAAATGGCTAGCTTTCGAAAGACATGCATGATAGAGAAGTGGATGGAGAAGAAGAACAAGAAGAACAAAGTGAATGAAAAGGAAAAGGTACTACTCTCACAAAACGAAAACCGTGCTTTTATGTTGCAAAATTCTAGCTCAAGCTCTTCGGATTCGAGTTGTGGAGGTGGGTTTTCTTCATCTGAGTCTGATTCTATGTATGTCTCTAATAAATCAAGGTCTTCTTCTTCTTCATGTTACAACATCATGCAACAAAGGCCAGCAACAATAAGGCCTATTCGCACCAGTCTCTCTGAAAAGCCTCGTCAATTTGGTGAAAGTTTTGTCTCATCTAATTACAATTCATGTTCAACTCAGAATAGTAAGCCAAAGCATGAGAATGGTTTCGTCAAGACCAAGTCCAAAGCCATGAAAATCTACGGAGATTTGAAGAAAGTGAAGCAGCCAATATCACCAGGTGGAAAGCTCGCAACTTTTCTCAACTCTCTTTTCACTAATGCTTCAAAGAAAGCCAAAACAGTTGGAGGGTTTGATAAATATGAGAGATCAAAACCGAAGTCTACAACTACTTCTACATGTTCTTCTGCGTCTTCGTTTTCAAGGTCCTGTCTAAGCAAAACACCATCTTCTTCTAGAGGGAAGTTCAGTAACAATAATGGTAGTGTTGGTGGTGGTGTTGGTAATGTGAAAAGGTCTGTGAGGTTTTGTCCAGTGAGTGTGATTGTGGATGAGGATTGTAGGCCTTGTGGGCATAAAAGTTTGCATGAAGCTGAACCAGCAGGGCTAATGGCTGTATCAACCATAAGAGATGCTGAGATTAAGTGCTATGTAATGGGTGGGAATTATAGGGTTGAAGAGGTTGCCAAGGATTTGTTCAAGAATTATCAGAAAGAGAAGGAAATGAGAGATTGTGTTATTCAAGATGCTAATATTGGAGATTTTGATGATGAAGAAGAAGAAGAAGATGATGATGATGCAGCAAGTTATTCAAGTTCTGATCTGTTTGAATTGGATAATCTTTCTGCCATTGGGATTGAGAGGTATCGTGAAGAATTGCCTGTGTATGAGACAACACATTTCAGTACTAATAGAGCCATTGCTAATGGCTTAATTCTGTAATTTCCAAAGAATTTGGAACTTTTTTTTTCTTTCTTTTTTTAGCCTTTTTAATATCAATGGTTTGGGGGTTTACTTGAGATAATAATATTTATCTTATTGTATTATGCAATATTCTTTACTCTCTTTTCTTTATATTTTTTTTAAATTTAATTTTCAGGCAAAGAGTTAATAACTCTGCCATATGTATATGCTTAGTGTCATATATTTTTTCTAAAAGTCAATTTCAAATCCGGAAAATTGAGAATTGTGATATATTGAAACTAATCATAAAATTTAATATTGAGTATTAAATATTGACATAAGCAAGGAAGTGGGAGATGGTGAGTATAAATGAGTGTGTAAATGTAAAAAAAAAAAAAAAATAGTAAGAAAGAAGTGATTGAAGATTTGGAGAGTGTGTTCACACACGAAAATGGAAAAAGGTAAAGAGGGTGAAGAAGATGAAGGTGAGGTTAAAAGCAAAGGCAGATTTTCTACTCTTCCAACCATGTAAGATAGTGGGACCTATTCTTTGCTTGAGAATGACACTATCTTCATGGTGTATGAGGGACTATTAGTCAAAAAAGTGGCTCTGTTAACCATTGAAGGCTTTAATTTTTATTTTTTAAGGCAAAAACTTTCTTTATTAAATTGGAGTGTGATTAAAGTTACTGGCCGGAGAATGATTTTTCCGGTGGTGTTTTACAGGCAGTAAAAGGAGGTGAACTTGATGGGGTTTATGGAAATAAAGGAAGGAGATAGATGCATGGTCTCAAAAGCTGTGGACAAAAGGATCTATCTTTGATTCTCTTAAGGCCTTGATGTCAAAGTTGGTTGGCTTCTTGATAAAAGAAAAATATTGCTAAAAAACTTGGTTGGTTTGTAAGCTAAAGAGCAATACCCTTAAAGGTGTTTGGAAGATTTCTTCAAATTTTGCTGTGAATACTGCTCATAAACCTTATTTTTTCAAACCATAGGCACTTTTAAAGTTTTTCCATTTCTTGTCTCATATGCACATGAATGAACAAGGGAACATAAAAGGGTATTAGTCTAGAAAATGAAAGTTTTTCCTCTTCCACTTGGAGATGGAGAGATTAGAACAATTAGACAAACGATTAACATGCTTGGATTAAACGAATGGATAGCATTAGTGACAGATTAACCTCTCCTTTTTCTTTGATTGAGTGGATCACTGAAGATAAGGGAGATTGGATTGTATCACTAAACCACAAAACTCGACTATAATCTTCTCCTATTAGTTATGAACTGTTTTACATAAATACCCTTAATCTTTTAGAGGGGAAAATATCGTAAAGATTCATAGTTATTTTCCTATTCTCTTCACTATAAATATAACGGTACAAATTTTTCTCAACAATTCCTACAATTTTTTAAGTGACTCGTTGATATGAAATAAAAGCGGTATAGTGAAGTACTCATGTAAAAGTGATTTTGCTTCAATCACGACATCACTGTTTTAAAAAATTATGAAAACTTTGATGAATCTAACATTAATTATGTCAAACCTTTTAGGTAATTTGCCTTTTAAGTTTTTCCTCTCCAATTTGTCTCGGGGCACTGGCATGCATAATAGAGCTGTTCATATTAATAACAACACTGTCCATCGATTCCAACTTGCATGTACTATAAGGAATTGAGTCTTTCAATCCCAACCCATTTGAAAAGTAAAAGGACTTAGCTCAGATCAGGTGGTGCGGAGTGGAGCAAATTGTGAAATGTCAAAAGAGAGTACTTTGAAAGATGCGTTTTCAAACCAATCTAGATCAAAATTGCTGCAAGGCTCACATGGACTTACATTTCAAAAATAAGTGTCAGAGAAACACACCAACTTTTTGAGGAGCCTTAACTTTGTTTGAATCAAAAGTAGCAAACACTGCTTATACAATTTCCCTATCATATATGTTCAGCTACCAAGAACATATATGGAAAAGGTACATTTTTTTTAAGAACTAAGATTTCTGGAAATGTTTCAAACTCATATTTTGTTTTGTTTTGATCTTTGATTTTAGGCAACTAATCCCTGTATAAGCATCACTTTTTGTATGGGTTATAATTAACTTATATAGTTAATACAATTTCTTGTTGTCACATAATAGCATCTAGCTAGGCTCATAATTGATCAAAACCAGCATTGTTAATTAATTACCTCATGCATATTAGTTGCAAATATCTTCTTATTATAATTGTATAATGTTCTCAATCAAATCAGTTTTTAGGTCCTAAAAAATGATCTCAACTAGCACTCTCATTGTTAACGACAAGTTGTATTATTAAAATTTTCCCTCCTCCCAAAAAGTATTCTAAGAAGTTTTCTAGGACGTGAGAGGACCACTAAATCTTAACAGTATGATATTCTAATTAAGTTATCATAACATATTCTTAACTAACATATTTTTTAAGCCAAAACTATGAAGTTAGCTTGGACTGTAGGAAAAAGAAAAGGCTATTCTATGGTCAAAAGTGTCATAGGCTTGAAATGGCTATAGATTCGAAAATGCTTGTTTATGGGGGAGTTGGGGATTGGTGATGCCTTCACGATCTCAAAAAATTTAGTGATATAAAAAGTTTTCTATTTTTTCATATAACTCTTTATTTTTTTAGAATGGTATATTACGTTCGATTTAAAATAAAAATGTTAGTACCTTATAAAAATAATGTTATATCAATCACAACTTATTACTTTAATAATTATGATTTTTGTTTTCTTACATGTAAAACATGGAAGAGTGTTTTAGCTAATGCAATTTACCATGCAACTAGAAAATAGTTAGCTTCTTGAATACTTTACTTTTCATGAAAGTTTTTATCTAAGCAAAATTAACAAGCAACCAAGTTTAAATTTTGCTTTGATAAATATATATAGATTAGTTGACAACAATGATGAGGCTAAAGTGATAGGTAGTGGGAGGTGAGACCAACAACCCAATAAGCGTTGACTAATCTAATGCTTAGACATTGCCCTAATCATAACTATAATCTTCCCCTTAATCATAGCCTTTTCTTTTTTATCCTTTAAAATTTTTTTTTCCTTTTATCCAACAATTTTGTACGAACTACAAATCCATGTAGCATCAAATTTGGTAAGCAAAAACTTTCATATTGGTGAAAACAATTGATTTGGTTACCTGTATTAGAGGGTGCTATCTCTATCAAAAACGAGTTGTTACCATACCCTATAATACGTATTAGTGGGGTGTGCATGTCACTTAACTACCATGCATAAATGATAAATCACTAATGATAGAATTCCAAATTAGCAACATTGTAACCAAGTTCATGTGGCTAATACATATCGTAGGACCATTTACAGTTAGCTACGGTCCGAGTCTATGCTGCAAATTGCTTGATATCAGAGTTCAGTGTGGCTCAGCCCTGTCAATGTACCAGGGTGCATGATGGGTCGTGTATGTTGCCACAGTCTGTGTTTCAGAGTCCTTTTTTCCCAAAAGATTGTCAGCCTAGAGCCTCAAATTTATCATGTCTATCTATATGTCCTTGCTTATAATCTTCTATCGTACTTCTCAATTATTTTGCCTACAATTATATAGGAGGAAAGAAAAGCTAAGAAAATTTGTGGACTTGATCTCTTGGTTGTCAAATTTGTTCTTTCCTGAAAGATTTTCTACACATTTCTTTCAATTTGTCGAAATGTGTGTATTATGTAACAATTTGCAAGATAATAGGGGGTGTCAGTTTCTGCTGATGAATGCTAACTTTTGAAGACATGACAATAATAATTAACTTAATTTTGATATCTTTGTAGTTGGCAAGATAAGATACACAAAATGGGCTTAATGAATTTAAGGAATAGTATATTTTAAACCTTATACTTTAAAAGATATCTCAAATTAAACCCCGGCCCTGAAATTTAAAACCATTAGAGATTAAACCTTATAATTCTACTAGTTTCAAATCAAACCCTAAACTTCTAAATTAATACTATCAATTTAGATCCCCATTTAAACCCAAAATTTAAACTCCCAAAGGAAATGTCTCTCTAACTTGAATAGCAAGTACTTTTTATGAACTACCAGATGACAATCTAACTGGGTTTATAATTAATTCCTTGTCTCGATGGAGGACTATGGCCTGAAAAAAGTTTCTTTAACTTGATTAAGCTTTGTTTAGATGTATATAGTCTATTTAATATGTATAATTGTACCTAAAAAATGATGAAGCTATACAAAATTATATATAAGCTGGCGGGAACAATAAATTAAACATTTAAACTAAAAGAAAGGGGCCTTAATGTACACTTCAACCTTGCTCTTTTTTTCTTTTCCTTAAGCTCCCCTCTCATTCAAGACTTCAAAGCTTCTCTTTTTCTTGTATAATTCAAGTTGTCCCACAATACACTCCAATTGCTAATTACCTTTATAATTATTTATGTTGTGATATTTACTTGTGAGTAGCATGGTCGATTAAGCAGTGAAACATTTAAACTAAAACAAAGGGGCCTTAATAAACACTTCAACCTTGTTCCTTTTTTCATTTCCTGGAGCTCCCTTCTAATTCAAGACTTCAAAACTTCTCTATTTTTGGTATAATACAAGTTGTCCCACAATACACTCTTATTGCTAATTACCTTTATAATTATTTATATTGTGATATTCATGCGTAAGTAGCAGGATCAATCAAGTAATGAAATTTCACATTGAATATTCATAAGAACAATGAATTGTTAATATGATGTAATTAGACTCATACCCATTAGATTAAACTCTTAGGTTAAGCAGTGTTCATATAAGTTATATTAACAAAAAGTTCTCTCCCCAACCATTTCTAAATCTCCACTTGATATTCTTTATGGTGCTTGACTCTTGACTTCTAGTCTATATAGAGAGCTACATGTGCTTACCCAACACTTCAAAACTTGAATACCCTTCATTTTCATGGAAAGGAAAAAGAACTTGGATTCCTTTCTCTCTCTCTCTCTCTCTCTCCCTTTGCTAACATGAAAAAGAATTGTCCCTTTGTGTAAAGAAGAAAGGAAGGTATCAATGAAGTGGAGGTCTAGGTTCTCTAAGAGTCTAATATGATAAAAATATGGAATGGACCACTCATGCAATTGATACACAAGCGTGCCATAACAACTTAACCGGTACACAAACTCACACACACTCTCACTCACTCACTCACTCACACAAGTTCTAATAAGATTTGGAAGCCAGCCCACACAGTATCGACTTTTTCACACGCACGTGATGGGCTGGGCCCATCATGTCCCATACCTGTCGCGCATGCACACGTGTGCTCCTTCTCCTCACAGATCCCCGTGAGATCCGCTGTCACTCTATCACCAATTGTGGGTTTTGTGTGACAGACAGTTGCAATGTGTGTGAGACTCTGTGAGTGACTCTGTGGGGGTCCTAAGTTTCTCTTATTTGATCAACTTTGCTCCCTTACTGCCTAGCATAAAAAATCACCACCACTCATGCTCTGACACCTGTACCACCTAGCCACGTGTGGGTGGTCAAGCATGTTGCTCCAACTTTACCATAAAGCCCATGTAATTGTCATGGAGGGGTTCTCTTTTGTGATGGGTATTGTTGGGAAAGAGAAGGAAAAAAGAATAGGGGGACGAGAAAGAAGGAGACAAGGCAGCTTTAGTAAAAGAAAAGAAGGTTGTGTATTGTGTGTGATTGTGCGTTTGTGATTGTGTGTATGTGTAGGATTAAGAGAAAAAAATAAAAAGAGAAAGTGATGAGAATTTTGGTGATCCCAAGAAGATTGCTCATTGTGTTAACTGTTCAGTGTAACAGCAGCTTTTTTTTTTTTTCCTCTTGGAAAAAAAAAAAGAGGGGAAACAAGTATATAATGAGATGGTGACATTTGATCCTCTATGAATTTCTTATAGTGGTTTAATTCAAACAAGAATTAAGGAGCTTCCTTTTGGTTGATTGTAGATCTATTTTTTTAAGGAAAAAAAATAAAAAGGAGGGGTAAAATGATCAGTGAGATTAACCCTTATTAAGTATGATCATAATAATTCTTTAATTTAATAAGAAGTTAACGCGTAATGGACCTAGATTATAAAAGTAACCGCAGACACTCACTCATATGAGTTAGATTGTAACATGACATTAATTATATCCAGAGATTTTGAATGATAATAAAATGATCCCGAGTATGACAGTTGTTTGAGATGTTGATGTTAGGTGAATTGAGTTGGACATCAAATGATTAAGGTTGAGGAAGACAAAGAATTTGACTAGGAGGGTAATGTAACGTGAAGCTGAGCTTAGCTAGAATTGCTTAATATTTTTAATTCTTAAAATGGGTTTTGATTACATCATCTCTAATTGATTATGCGTATACTAATTAATTTAAGAAAGGGAATGGGTTATATATGGACAGGGTTTGCAAGAAAAGCCCTTTTTATTTTTAAATTGATCTTCCTCTTATCATGTTGCCTTTAACATTGTACTTTTAGCTTTGGGTTGGTTTAGTTTAAGGTCCTTTCAAGTCATGTGAACAAATAAATAAGCATTTAAGATTCTTTGAAACCTATTGTGCAAGTGTAGACACAACTAAGCATGACCTTTGAATACGATTGATTTTGGAAGCTTGATTTTAGTACTGCCGCCAGAAACAAGGATTCCACAAATGAAAGAAATAACCAATCTTCTGATTAGCTTCACAAATTCCTTAAGCACATCAGTTTGTGATACCAAGCTGGAGGACTTACACATTGAAGGTTCATTGGATATATCCGTTAGTGGTTTTTTTTCTTCTCATGTTTATCTTTCAACTTTTTAAAATTGTATCTAAGAAGAATGAAATTTTAAAAATATGTCCTTTGAAAAAATTGCTACTTGAATCTTTTAATATTTAATCTTTTAAACTGTGTCTTTGAAATCGAGACCTTATACTTTAGACAATGACATTGTTTAATCTCTTTTACGAAGAAAATTATGATTTGAATTCTCCTCTTTCTTATTCGTAACGATTAAATTATCATCTTTGAATAAGTAAAAGTTAACCCCTTAATCTTAAGTTGCTAACAGGTTAAACTAGCTGTACCTACTTTAATTTTTAATCACCTTCTGCATATATATATATATATATATATATATATATGACGCAAATATTGTAATTGGTGTAGTATGAAATGATCTAGAAGTAATTTTTTGATCTCTTTTACGAAGAAAATTATGATTTGAATTCTCCTCTTCCTCACTTTTTGTAACGATTGAATTATCATCGATTTTTTAATAAGTAAAAGTTAACCCTTTAATCCTAAATTATTAACTGGTTAAACTAGCTGTACCTACTTTCATTTTTAATCACCTTTTGCATATATGACACAAATATTGTAATTAGTGTAGTAGGAGACGATCTAGTAGTAGCATAACCGCCCATATAAGGATAATGATTGCTAAGATTAATATAATGAATCTCTCTGCATGCCTTTCCACTAGGGATATCATGACATTTCCATACTCATTCTAGATATGCATCTCATCAAATTGCCCTTTCAAGTTTTCAAGTTCGTACTCTCACTTTATCTTTAAAATAGAAAAAGAGAAGACCCATGCTTTAAAGAATATATAAGAAAAGAGTCACATTTTATAGGTAAGTTTTGTTAACATTTCACATGCTATGAGTAGCCTAACTAGCTAGCAAGTAAAGAAAGAGGTATTAGTGGCCAGGACCAAAGCATCATGAACTAGCCCAGGCCAGAAAAATAAGGCTGGCACTTCCATGAACTTAATTGAGGTTTTAGATCTCCTTTGATTAAGTAGACACAAATATCATTGTCTTCATCTAGCCAAATCTTAGGCGTTGAAGATAGTATGACCCAAAAGCCCAAAGTTATGGTAGAGTAATAGTATCATTTACCCGCATATTTGTAGAGTAAGTAAAGTAATTCTAGTCCTACTTGTAACGTACTCTTACAAATGTAGGGTTACTCAAGGGTTAACAACTACACATATATAACGCAAAATAATTTATATAGTAAAGATGCAGTTATCAAAAGCTTTTTGTAATGAATTTAGATAATCACATAAATTTTCTTACTTCATCTTTTCTCTATATGCCATCTCAACTTTCCAGCAACAATTCTAACATTATGAAAAATATGCCCTTTTTTTTCTCTCTCTTTCTTTTTTAAGTTTTTGAAAGTTGAAACTCCTTTTAAACAAGTTCAATCAATGAACAACAGTAGCTTTCATGGAGGTAGCAAAGCATGCATGCTATTATGTTAACCACTGACTGCCAAATTTATATACAGAGAAAGCGATTGCAAATTTGGACTCACTTATGGGGTTAACACTTATTATGACCTAGCTTTCAGTGAAGAGAAGCTTGGTGAAAATCTTGAATCGTGGCACCAATTATGCACTTATGATGATAATGACTGGCTTAGTAGTTGGGTACCTCTAGTAATAGAGAAAAAAGGCACCAATGGCTACCATATATGTTACTATATATATATATATATATATAGCTCGCCTACCAATCCCACCACCACAAATTTCATGTGCGATGTGTCTTTTCGAGCCTCTCTTTGAATCGTTTGTTGCATTAATGTTGACGTGAGAGAAGCCCTAGTGGGAAAAAAGATGCACATATTTTGCTTCAAATGTGAGATATATCAAATTATGGTTGTGCCCCACTATTTAATTTATGTCTTCAGACGCCTTGTGCCTAATGTGGGAAAAAAATTGCTATCTTTTAGGCTAGGCACCATTGATGGTACTGGTCCGAGTTGAATTTTCACACTTACACAATGTCATTTTCTGTTCATACCTTTTCTTTTCTCTCTTTTTCTTTCTTTTGCTAGATAGGTAAGTGAGTAAAAAAGATAAGTAGATAAGGGTCATAGGTGTTAATCCTAAGCCAACTTTAAAATGAGTGCTATGACCTTCAATCATATAAACTGTTGTAATTGTTTAGTTGTGCCTTAATTTCATTAGTATTGGACGCATAAGGCTTTTATTTTGTTATTGTTGATTAAGTTGTTACGTTCCATTAAAAATTAGTTTGTTAAAAGTCTTGTAAGTAACCGAACTTGTAGTTTTTGGTGTACGTTTTTAAATTAAGGAGACATTTATAATTCAAATTCTCCCTATTTTTCATCTATTTTTCGATGTGTATGCAGCCATTATTTGCTCTTCCTAACACCATGACCTTTCAAACTTTGTGTTTGATTAAAATTTCTGTCTTTTAGTGCAAAAATGACAGGAATTTGCTCAAAATAATTTCCTAATTTAATAAAGTTCTTTAAAATTTATAGCCTAGCTCTATCCTATATCAAGAAACATTTAGCACTTTTGTGTAGTCAGTTCCGTAATTGATAAGAAATTACTGTCCAAATTGTGGGTGATCTTGAAGTGATTGAAAATGCATCCATTAGTAAGATAGGGCACTGATCACACAACAATTTGAAGTAGAATGATAGGTTGTAATCTTTGCAGAACAAAAGCAATTGATTTAGTTTGAAAATTATTATTCGCATTCCATGCTTAATTTGTCTTTTCTTGATGACTTTGATTGAGAGCATATATATCTTGATTGATTGAGCGTAGATTGCCACTACCTGAATTCTTTGACAAAATTCGATCGAAGCCGACAAAATTGAGATGATGCAAAATTTGCATGGAAAAATTTCATGCTTAATTTCTGACCATTACTTAGTGGTTTAATTTCTCTATCAAGGCCCTGTAACTTGTATTGGGGTTCGAATTTATGATGAATGGACTTGGGCAAGGAGTCTTTGTTGCTTGTATATTGCATGATTTTTTAGTACTCTTCTAAGGCAAAAGTTAATGGATTCCTTAAAAGTATTGATTTAGAAAATATTTTTAAAAATATTTTATAAAGAAAGAAAAAATCAACTAACATTTTTTGAAATTTTTTTAAATTTCCTATAAATTTTCTAAAATAGTTCATAAACAAATGTTCTAGGAGCACCTGTTAACAGGATTTCTCTTTAAAATTAGAACATGTAGACCACTGGCCAGTGTTTGAGTACTGTGTGAAATTCAATGAACAAAATTGGAATAAGAATATTCATAATTCATTGCACATCAGGCCACACCTTAATGGATTTGCTGAATCCACAAGATGTTGAAAGAGGCTTCATGCATTAATATCAAAAATCTTATCAATGACATGTTTTTTTAGTCCTCAATTTGTTGGTACATATGACATGTTAAATACGCTGTACCCAAGTCTTCTTTAACCAAAAACCTGCCTACCTCTACAATGAATTGCTTTTAATTCCCAACCAACCTGAAATATATGGTCTATTGAGAATGACACTGGTAGATCTAAACCTAGTCTTTGAAATTCCAACTATAAAGTATAAACTACGTATCACTATAAAAAGAGAAAATTTTTAGGTATTCTCGGAGTACGAAAAAATGATTTTTTTTCCTCTCACATTTGTGGTGGGCCCTATTATGAATTTAATAAGTGGATCCTACCATAAATGTGAGAAGATAGAATACCATCCTCCGTACTCTGAAGGTACATAAGAATTATTCCTACAAAATAATCTAATATGTGCTAAACTAAGAAGGAAAAAAGAAGAAGGTATTTTTATTTATTATACTATGAAGAGTCTACTGACTCTACTCTTAATTCAATAATAAATAATAATAAAAAACTGTAGTTGGCAATTTGCATATGCGCTAAACTAGAACACATACATTGCTTGATTTTCTTAATGTTCATGATAATATATTCTTCAGTATTCATTATGAATATTATTAACAGATGAAATTTAATTTTTAAACCAAAAGAGGAGGGTCCACTTTTTTTTTCTTTTCTTGGTTTCTCCAGTTAATAAAGTGAATTTCAATCTCAGTCCTTTCAAGTAGGATTTGCCCATGAGGCTGGAATTGGGTCATAAGAAGAGGCCCATAAAGCAAGGCAGGGCTAAAATCTCAAGCCCAGTGAAACTTATGTCTGGCCTAGTCTGGCCTAACCTATTGTTTTTATTGGGTGATAAGGAGTAAGGACTTCTATGTCTATTACTTAATAAATTTATTATTATTACTTATTTGCTTTCTTACTTTGGGTTTAAGAAAAAAAAAAGATTTTACTTCTCAAAATAAAAGATTTAAAAAAATAAAGACTAAGTGAAAAAGTTAAGCATTTTCATATGGAATATAGAATAATTGGCCCAAACCCAATCATCAATCTTAGGCCTAGGCCAATATTGTCAGACCCGTGTTAAAGTTGGCCTTGGTTGAACTAGAATGTCACTTCAAATTTTCCTCTGAAAGAATCGGAATTCTACTGAACAAAGGACTCTTGGGGTACCCAACGTAGCGTAATCGGTTACACACACTTTCTCATCTGAGTGAAAAAAATAAATGGTTCAGATTCAGATATGTAATACGTTCCATTTATACATTAATTAAAGTTTTTTTTTTTAAAAAAAAAAATAGTTTCAATGACGTCCACGTTTGATGATAACTTTTTATCATCAAATCAAGACACTAATCGGTTTTTGGTGTAGGCGGGGATTGAACTCTAAATCTCTTATACAAAGTTGAGTTAATTGAAACCTACAATTAAAGTACTTTCTAGTTTTTAATGAAAAAAAATTTTGTGTGCAAATAGACAATCGATTATATTTTTCGGTTATAAATTATAAAACGGTTATATTACTAAAGATATTGTTTCTAAACTTTTTGACGAAAGTTTTTTTTTTCTTTAGGAAAAAGTTCTGCTCCAAATTTATTTTGCTCCAACCTATTATGTGATGATTAAAGATTAAACAAACCACCATTTATGTGTAGTTTTTGTGACTTTTTGCTCAAATAAATACACTTGAATAATCTTATAAATTACCAAGTTTTGGGGTTAGAAAAAATAGTTCCGGACATGTTTAAAGCTAAATTTTATCATTTTTTTCTTTACATCTTAATTCTTCATATATAACTATTTTCTATTTCCATTAAGATATATCTAAAAAATTAACACGAATAAAAAAAAAGAAAAAAGAAAAAATGTTAATGAAATAAGAAAAAGAAAAATCTTTAGCAAGTAAAAGTAATAATTTCTTGATTGGTTCGAGATCTAAGTAATAAAATTTACGCTATTTGTAGGTTTGTTGGGCAACGGCACTTATTTTTACCTTGAATCAATGGTTGCGATATCATGAACACTAGGAGAATTAAGAATTGTTGAAAAACCAGCCTGTATTCTAGTAATGTGGGGTTGTTTAACAATTTTTTTTTTTTTTGGTTTAACTTGTTTTTCTATATTTAAAAAAAAAAAAAACGTATTTACTTTGAAGAAGTGGGTTAGTGAGAGAGTAATCCTATTTTGTAAGAAATGTTTTAGGTGAAAGTTAAAGATATATTTTTACAATATTATCCTCAAGTTTTGCCCCTATTTAAATGTAGGCTGTAGGGGTATTTTGAAAAAAAAAATTCGGTCTAAACAGGAGAAGCTCCTTAAATAATAGTGTGTATATATATATATATATATATATATAAACTAAATAGTTCTCATACATATAAGCTCCATAAGCTCATAATTCAAAATATCCATACTTCTCATATGAACATTTGGAATTTTAAATGAGCATTTGTAAAAAAATCAATGAGGTGTTTCTGTTATAAGAAAGAGTTTTGAGATTTAAAAATGTTTTTTTAAGTTTTCAAAATGTCTAACTAAGCGGATCCTTAGCTTCACTTTATGGTTTATGACCATATTCTATAAATTTTTGAGTTTTTAGAACTGATTAACTTGATCACCTTGGGCTTATTTTTTTATTTGTTTTTTGGATTACATATCTAGATGTAGTTATGAGTTTCAAGCTGTTTGTTCTTACTTCCATTTGTGTTTTGAGTTATTCGCCGACCTGTTGATTGTTTAGTGCTACAGTTGATTTTGAGTGGAACTAAACATTCAAAATCTTTTATATGGTTTCGTGTTTGTTTGGTTGTCCTGTAGAGGCCTTATGCTAAATTTTTGTATCATTTCTTATATAACCATTTTGTTGAAGTTCCAAAGCAGTGGAGCTTCCAAATCGTTGTTATGTTTATTTGTCTTCTACACTTTTTTTTTTTTTTTTGGTAAACTGGATATTCATTAAGAAAAACTAAACAGAACTTACAGCAGCAGCACTGTGATTATACAAAGTATCTGCTGAATCAGCATTTAAAAGAAGAGACACCTCCGGCGGAGGGTCTAGAAAAACAACAAAGTCTTGTGGTAGATGCGCTCCCAGCCTTCTACACTTTCCTTTTGATTTATTCCTTTATCAATTTTTGCATCAACAATCAATTCAGGTATTCTCTATCACGGGAAGAGAAACATGGAGAAAAGTAAGAAGAGAGACAGATAGAGAGGGAGAAAGTGAGAAGAGAGACAGATAGAGAGAGACCTATGGGAAGAGGAGAGACCAGAGGTAGTGACAGTGAGAATATGAGGAGAGGAAAAGATAAAGGAAGAGAGAAAAAGTGAGAGAGCTTACTATGAGAGAGAGAAGGTGCCAAATTTTTTTTTTTGTTTCCGCGCTAGAGAGGCTACAAAATGAGATAATATTTAAACTCAAAAAAAAAATATAAAAAAAAAGAGAAAAGAATTAAAAGTGTTTAGAGCTAAACACACACACAAAAATCCTGTTATAGATCTAAACAATACAAACCCACAAAACTTCAAAACACATCTAAAAAACTCTATTTCTCTTTCTCTCACGAATTGAACATTTGAACCCAACTGGATTTATTGTTGGGAATAACATTCAAAATCGAGGTGGGCTCTCCAATTTGTTTCCATTTTGCCGGCTTCGTTTGGATTTTTGTTTCAATTTGTAAAGGAAAAATATTGTTAAAGATTTTTTTTAGTTTATTTTAAGTTTAGTTTATGACTATGAAGCACAAGTGCATTTTGGGACTCAAGTGCAAGTGCGGGACTTGGTAATTAAAAAATTATTAAAAATATTTTTATTTATATTTTCTATATATTTTTACAATTAAAATATTCTTAAAAAGAAGAAGGCAAGAAACACAAAAAAAAGCAACAAATATTCAAAATAAATTGAGGAATGACAGATTTAGGGTGTTTGAGCCTCATTCAAAGCCGATTTCGGCTATTCCAGCAAGATTCAAGGCCGATTTCGGCCTGTTTCGGCCGTTTCAGTTTGTTTCGACCATTTTGGTCTGTTTCGGCCGTTTCGGTCGCCAGCCAATACGACCCGATACGGCCCGATTCTGGCTGAATCTGCCCGGTTCGGCGTGAATCGAAGCCGAGTCGGCGCAAATTCGTGAAAAAAAAAAAAAAAAAAACTCAGTCGCAGCTCCGATGCACGGGCAACCGCGTCAGACTCGGGTGTGGCACCCTCCCAGCCGCATCCGTGCTTTCTAGGTTAATGATATGGAAATAATGGTATAGTTAACAACACATTGCACCATTTTACTGGCCAACTGTTAGATGTAATAGTATGATGTGACGCACCCATTTTAAGAAACAGCTGATTGAGGGGCTAACAATTTGAATAATATATAACTTCAAGGTATGAAATTCAAATTCTAAAATTTTAGGGTGTAAAATTCAATGATCCCAAATTTCGGAGATTTACTTTACATTTTACTTTTCTTTAAATATAAACAAGTGAATTGTTGTGCATAAACAAATATTTTCAGATAATATCCTCATCATAAGTTGTTGTTAGAAAATATGTGTGTGTGTGTGTGTATATATATATATATAACTTGGCATCCTAAAAACTTTTCTTGATCTTTCAAGTGAATTTGATGGGTTTTTAATATACCAAATATGAAATGGAATGATTTGTGAGTAGGAGGTTATGCCCACATTATGTTCATAGTTCATGTTAGGATTTAGACCCCTTAACACAATATGTTTAACCTAATATTAAGCCAAGTTGATTAACAAGTTTGTTAAATAGATCTAGGTTAAATCAATATGTGTAAAACAAATATAATGCGGAAAACAAAGAACACACAGATCTGATGACTTAGGAAAACCAAACCAGTAAAAAATCTGGGGTATTTAACATAGCTATCTTCAAGGTAAAAATAGATCCACTATGAAAGAATTGAAGTTTGTACAATAAGACTTAGACCACTAACATCCTATTGCTACCTCGTGTAGAAAACTTATTACCACGACCACATGACAGCTCCGAGTCCACGAACTTCTTCTTTCCTTGATCTTCAGCAACTCCAAGTTCTCCTACTTGTGAATTTGAGACTCCACTCAAAAGTTTTAGATCCAACTAAAATAAACATCAAGTTCTTGATCTTGATAGCTCTATGTGTGTGTATGAAGGTAAACACCTCTTAGATCTCACAAAAGATTCAACAAACAATTCAACAAAAACCTGTAAAACGTAGCTAGAGTTTTTCCTTTCATACTTGGAGTGAAACACTTAACCCTACACGTCATATGGGCTTCAGTTGGTTTGGAAATTCTGCAGAAAATTTTTGATCCACGATTCTCAATCGATCGAGCCTTGCGGAAATTGAATAGTAATTTCCTGCAATTATTCGATTACAACCTTACATTAGACCAAACTTTGAACACGTCTAAAACTAGACTAAATGTTTTGATCATAGTTTACCAACATATACAAAGTGAAGTTCTAATACATTAGTTCCTAAAGTTTTAGAACCTAATAGTTTGAGATGAAGGTTTACTCATAGAAAGTAATAAAATTTACATAGGTGTATGCTGGGCAATGGAATTTATTGCTACCTAAGAGATACTAATAACGTTACAAAGCAATATATATAACGTTCTTTTTTCACAAGAATTTTCACAACAAGAATTAATTTTTTACACAATGTAGGCAAAACTAGGGCCTAATAAATTTGTATAATGTTAATTTCCTCCAATACTTCATATGAAAATTGATATAAAAAATAGATCTTTATTTATTTTTTAAATAATTCAATAGTTGAGGATGAAGGGATTTGAAGCATAAATGCTGTCAATTGAACTATAAAACAGTATTTTATATGCTTTAATCACATGAAAGGGGTATACAGAGTAGGTTGTTTTTTATACAGTGATGGATCACAACAAATGTATGCAGGCATGCAACATGCAACTAGACTTTTGTGTGAGTTATTTAAAAAAAAAAACTTATGTGTGAAAAGGAACTCTTTTTTTAAAGCAAGTAGTCGTAAAATGTATAGAGAGAAGAGAGAGTGATGAGGCTAGCACAAAAAAAAAAAAAAAACACATAATAGCTTAAGTTTTTATTTAAGCTCCAAAGAATGAAATGGATTTATTCACGAAAAAAAAAAAACAAAAAAACCTTTCGGATTCCATTAAGGAAGCCATGAACGATTGAACGGTGTTGTAAAACAATGGCATAGAAACACTCAAAAGAACAAAAGTAGAAGAAAAAAAAACCATGTATAAATTATAAAATTAATATTTGAAACAAAAATAAGACCCAAGGATGACACAAAGGAGGAGAGGAATGAACAAGAAGAAGGAACTAAAAAATCAATAAAATTAAAGGGAATTTTAAATGTATTAGATAGGGGTTAGAGGGATTTTGAAACTAGTATAGTTTAACTAATTTGCATTGGGTGGGTGGTTACTTTGTGGGGGGATAATTGTATTAATTTTTTATTAGAAAATTTATGTAGTTGAGAGAGTTTGAACATATCTTGGTGATTGCTCTTTATTATTAGATCAAGATACCATGCGGTTTTTGGTATAGGCGGGGATTGAACTCTAGATCTTTTAAGACACTAAGTAAGACTTTTAGATAAGAATTTTTTCAAAAAAATAAAATTAAATTAAATTTAGGAGAGTATTTTTAACAAAAGGAATTGTTAGGGAAGTTTGAAACTTTGAATTTGTGCATGTGGGTTTTTTTTTATATAAATTTTATTTATGGAAAATTTTTTGATGAATAATTTGATGGATGCTTTTAGAGTATTGGTTTAGAAAATATTTTTAGAAATTTTTTATGAAAAAATAAAAAAATCAACTGATTATATTGACAGTTTTTTTTTTTAATGAAAGTAGTATTAAAACTTTTTTAAAATAGTCCATAAACAAATGCTTTTAAGGCACCTATTAACAAGACCTCTCTTTAAATTTAAAGCTTGTAGACCACTGGTCGGTATTTGACTACCATGTGAAATTTAATAAACATAATTGAAATAAAAATATTCATAATTCATTGTACATCAGCCCAAACCTAAATGGATTTGCTGAATCCACAAGATGTTGAAAGAGGCTTGACACATTAATATAAAAAATCTTATATATGACATGTATTTTTAGTCCTCAATATGTTGGTACATATGAGATGTTAAATACACTGTAACCAAGTCTTCCTCTAAACAACAACCAGCCTACCTCTACAATGAATTGCTTTTAATTCCCAATCAACCAACCTTAAATTTATGGTCTCTTGAGAATGACACTGGTAGATATAACTTAGTCACAAAGGCTTTTGAAATTCCATCTATAAACGACATATCACTATAAAATAATTTAATGGTCTCATTTCAAAATGAACGGATAAGATTTTAGAAACTTTCAGATGAAGTTATTCTTAAAACTTTACAGCAATTTAATCCCCTTCACATAATCGAAGGAAAAAAAACAAGAAGGTATTTTTCTTTATTGTAATATGAAGAGTCTACTCTTATTGGTGAACTGTAGTTGCCCAAAAAAAAAAAAAAACTGTAGTTGGCAAATTGCATATGAGCCAAACTAGAACACATACATTTCTTGATTTTCCTAGTGTTCATTGTAATATATTCTTCACTATTCATTATGAATATTATTAACAATTGAAATTTAATATTTAAACCAAAAGAGGTGGGTCAGCCTTTCTTTTTTTTCTTTTTCTTTTTGGGTTTCTCTATAATGAAGTGAATTTCAATCTCAGTAAACCTTTTAAGCGGAGTTTGCCCGTGAGACTGGAATTGGGTCATAAGAAAAGGCCTAAAGCAAGGCAGGGGTAAAATCTCAAGCCCAGTGAAGCTTTTATCTAACCTAGCCTGGCCCAATCCATTATTTATTTGGTTAATATTATGTGATAGTGGAATATTATTTTTCTAAGTTTGTAATTGTAGAATATGGAATATAATATTGACATATGTCCTTAGATGTCTATTACTTCCAAGACCCTCTGCTACTTAATAAATATATTACTTATTTTCTTTCGTACTTTATGATGATCTAAGATTAAGTAGAAAAGATTTTAGTTCTCAAAATAAAAGATTTAAAAAAAAATGTTTCTAAAAAAAAAAAGATTAAGTGAAAATGATAAGCATTTGCAAATGGAGTAATTGGCCCAAACCCAATCATTACTCTTATTACTTGGATTAGGCCTAGGCCCAAGTTGGGCTTGGTTTGGTTGAAACTGTTTATGTGTAATTTTAATTAAATGACTTTTTGTTTAAAACTTTAAATTGCCACCAAACTTTATCTTTTTTTTTTTCTTTTTTACATCTTAATTCTTCATAGATAACTATTTTCTATTTCCATTAAGGTATCCCAAAAAAATTTACTCTGTTTGGTAACAGGTTATTTAGCTGAAATTGAAAACTTTATATAAAAAGTGTGTTAAAGTATGCTTGTACTTTGAGAAAAAAAATTGAAAATGTGAGAAAATGTGGAAAGAAATGAGATTTTAAAAAGTTGTACATATACTCTCAGAATAAGAAAAAGAAAAAAAAAATGTTTCAAGTGGATTGCCGAGGTTAAAGTTATGAACTTTCCAGGTTGTAGATAAACGTTTATTTAGTAATAAATAATTTCTTATTTGTTCAAGATCAACATTCATGCGGTAAGCAATAAAATTTACGCATAGGTATTTGTAGGTAATTCATATTTGTCGGATAATGAACAACCCTCTTGAGTCCTTGACCACAACCAGAGGAACATTGTTTTTCTATTATTATTATTATTATTATTCAAAGTAATGAGAGTCATGATTTTGGGCTTTTATAAGTTTATGAGACAATGCTAAAAAAAATTAACGAAAATTAAAAAGTTTCCCACATTCAATTACAGTATGTAATAGATTATGGCTTTTTTTTTTTTTTTTACCATATTCAATGTTTCTGAATATAAGTTATTCAATCTCGACATTTTTTCTCTTTCTTTTTTTGTTGTTGTTGTAATTTCATATCCTGTAATCACCAAATGTGCACTGAAATTGTAGTCTAAAATCATCCTTAATTTCTTAGAATGTTTATAGACTTCATCTTCTCCAATCATCCTCAATTTCTTAGGACGTTTATAGACTTTATACTCTCCAGATTTGAGTTCTTTAAATATATAATTTGTCACACATAAAGAAATGCTTTTAGATAACTTTCTTATCATACGCTCCTCATTATGAGTTATAAAAAAACGTGTTTAACTCAGCCCGTTAAATTTTTTTTTTGACTCCTTGATGGATTTTCGGTATACCAAATATGATACAATTCAGTATACCAAATATGAAACAACATAGAAAAGTATACAGGTGATCTATCCATGATTCGAGATCAAAATTCTTTTGGTTAGTAATTCAATTTATGCACGTAGGTATTTGCTTAGCAATGACACTTATTTCTATCTTGGAGTTACTGATTGCATTACAATGCAATATAAATTACCTTCTTTCACCTCAAATATTATTTGATAGACACAATGTGGGCTAAATTGGGGCTCAATAAGACAATAAAATATTTGTATATTTTTAATTTCCTCCAATATTTTACATGAAAATTTATGCAAAAGAAAGTAGTACTTATTTATTTTATAATTCAACAATTAAGGGTTGAGGGATTTAAACCCTAGATGGTGCTGGTTAAGCTATAAGAAGGTTTTTTTTTTTTTTTTTTTAAATATGCTTTGATCACATGAAAGGGATAACCAAAGTAGGCTGTTTTCGTATGAATGATAGAATTCAGAATAAATGTATGTGTGCATGCAACATGTAACAATACTTTTGTGTGTGAATTATTGAAAAAACAAAATATAGTATTTATGCGGGTGAAAAGTAACTTTGGGTTATATTTGTTTGGATTTTTAAAAAGCAGATGAGGCTAACACCAAAATATGAACACATCCACACATACAAAATAGTAGTTTGGGTGTTTATTTTTTGGGGTTAGCCTCATCACTATCTTGACAATATTAGTAGTTTACAAATTCATAATATCATTGGGCAATCAACTAAACTTCCAATTGAATAACAAATTTTGACATTAAACAAACAAAAAAATACAAAATTTTCTGAACACTTGCATAGCAAGTGTGATTAGGCTAGTATTAATAATACAAACAGATTGAAGTATTCATGTAGTAACAATACAAAAGTATTTCTCTTAGAATATTGTCACTAAGATTGTTTCAGGTAGGGTAGGATCGTAGGATCGGATCGTGGATCGTAATATCCTACATTATTTGAGAAAAAAAAAAACAAAAAATATACATTGGTATATTAAATAATCACATAGATTATACATTCATTGATATAATTATCATATATCAGTACATTCATTTGTAAGCATCATTTAAAGAGGCCAAAAATCTCAAAATGTGACACTCTATTGGGATATTTTTATTTTGGTCCAACTGACACTTTCTCTACATTAGAGTGAAAAAACTTAGTCTACTGAGATTTTATTTTTCATTTAGGTTCAATTGAGCATTTTGTCAAGTTAAAGAAAATTACAAGAAATCAATGTTGTTTAGGATTGTCAAAATCGTAGGATCCTACTGATTTTGAACGATCGCAAGGATCCTTGAAAATTCTGAATCGTTTTGGGCAAGTGAGATCGTAAAATCGTAGGATCCAGATTGGGATTTTGACAACCATCTATATATATATATATATATATATATCATAATTTTGTGGGTTCCAATTAGCTCAACTGGTAAAGTATTTGATGGTAAAGAATTGTGATTCAATTCTTCCTTATACCAAAAATCGATTGGTTTGAATAAACAAAACGGCCAATCTGACTTGAAGACGGTATTGACATTGCTCTTACAATGATTCTCCTCCACCACAATACTTCTCTCCATGTTAGCAAATAATACCACATCATATTTTCCAAATTCCAACACCACATATAGTGTCCTGACTTTTTGGTATCGTTGACATTGTTGAGTCTCATGTGGAATGCATCTTACATGTTGCAATGTTTGAAAATGAAACAGATAATTATCCTAGAAACCTGGTGTTTTGGTCTAGCATTTTTAAAATACAAAGATTAATGATTTATTAAAAAATAAATAAAGGAAAAGAAGCAATAAAAATTAATATCTTTTGGGTAAGTAATAAACTAGATCCATCAACAAAAAATACAAAACAACAGTGATACTGCATCATTTAACCACAACAACTTAATATTTGACTACAAAGAAAAATCTACAAAACAAAATAGAAAACATCTCATTCGTATAATTGTTTTTGTTTTTGGCCTTCAAATAAGACTCTTTTAAGATTATTATTTAAAAAAACAAAGTGAATCTAAAATTAAAGCTCCAGAGACTGAATGGGTTTATTCACTTTTTTTTTTTTTTTTTTAATTTATCTTTTCGGATTCTATTAAGGATGCCATGAACAGTGTCATAAAACAATAGCATACCCATTAGCCCAAACACTCAAAATAACAAAAGTAGAAAAAAAAAAAAAAAAAACCATGCATTAAACTTTAAAATTAATATTTGACATATAATAAGACCCACCACTGTTGTAGTGGCCACTTAATCAGGTGAAAGAGGAAGGAAGTAAGGATGACATAAAGGGGGAGAGGAATGAGAAGAAGGAATTTAAAATATAAAAAAAAATTAAAGGGGAGCTTTAAATGTATTAGATAGGGGTTAAAGGCTTAAAATGGATTTTTAAACTGGCACAATTTAACTTATTTGTGTGGAGTAGGTTGTTACTTTATGGAGAAGGTATTTGGTATCAAATGATACCAAATCAGCAGTATCAAAATTTAATAAAGAAGGGATATATCTTTTGTTTATTAGATTTTAATATGAATAACGTATTATCATTTGATTAAAAAAAAAATCTACTTTGTGGGATAATTGTAGTAATTTTCCTATTAGAAAACTGAATTTAGTACCCGTTTGGATACAGCTGATAAAGGGGTGCGTTTGTGTTTTGGCATTTTTAGCACTTGGACCGGTGCTGTTAGTGGGTCCCGTGCACTATTCATAGAACCCACAAGTTGTCTAATTTAGCACATTTTTCTTCAAAATTAGGTCCCACAGTACTATTCACAAAATTTGCTATAGTGTTTTTAGATTTTAGCAATAAGCAGTATCCAAATTGACCCTTAAATACATTTGAATGGCAGTTGCAAAGCTTGGTAGTGGACTAGTGGGTTTATAATTATACATGAAATTTGAATTTTATTGTTTTGGATTTTTATCTATTTCTAATGAAATTAATTTAAAATTTTACTTATATACCCCATTTTATTATTTTAAAGGAATAATGATAATCTAATAGAGTAGGGGTGTTTTAGTCAATTAACTAAATTTATAAACAGCTTTCTCTATCATCATTTTAATAGTAATAGACAAGATAAATTATCTATATGGAAAAACAAGTAATAAATAAGATAAATAGGATATAAACATTCTCAAGCTCCCACTTAAATCGGCAAGGTCAAATTTTTAGATCTCGCTGATTTGAGATCTCGATATGAGATCTGAGATTCTCATATCTATCTACTTTCTCTCTCATTTGAGATTTCAACTCTATTTTCTATCTTTCTCTTTATGGTTGAGTTGTGTAAAATTTCTGTTCTTTTTTTTTTTAGTGATCGGAGCAACCAACCATTATATCAATGAAAACCACCATTGATGTTTGCATTTTAAGGATTTTAACAATGTTGGAGTGGCTCAAAAACCTCTTCAAACACATGCTGCATCGAATTGTGTTCAACCCTAGGTTCACTAAATTGCAATTTTTTTTTTAATAGAAACAACAACTTAATTGTTCTTATAAGCTTTTCCTCTACTTATTATCGAATGCGGGGATTGTATTGTTTAAATTGTTGATGATATAACATAATCCAATCCACTAATTTCAAATTTGATAAAGGAGGCATGGGGTAAAGCCGGAGATAGTACACACGAGTTGGGCTCAATCAAGGAGAAAATAAAAACACGTGGGGCGGAGCTTATGACTTGGGGCTCGTCAAAAATTGATCCGAATGTAGCTGCCATCAAAGAGCTTCAAAAAAGGCTTGATAGATTGAATGAAGCCAAGACCACTGAGGATAGCAAAGCAGAGTCCCTGGATTTGAGTAAAAGAATGGATGAATTTCTACAAAAGCAGGAAATCTATTGGGCTCAACGGTCTAGAATATCATGGTTGAAACATGGGGACAAGAATACAAAGTTCTTTCACTCCAAAGAAACACAGAGAAGAAGGAAAAATCATATACAGGGTATTCAAAATGTACAAGGGCAATGGGTGGAGGATTTGGAGGAGGTGGTTGAGGTAGCTTAAGCTTACTTTGACAATCTATTTCATGTAGGAGCGAGTGATCAGATGGAGGAGTGCTTGAATGCAGTTCCAAGCATGGTGATTGAAGACATGAATGAGGTCCTGTCTAGTGAGTTTACTGCTGAAGAAATCAAGGTAGCTTTATTCCAAATGGGACCAACAGAGGCTCTAGGACCTGATAGTATGAATGCCCTTTTCTATAAAAATTTTTGGCATGTAGTGGGTAATAATGTAGTTTCTGCTGTTTTGGATTTCTTAAATAATGGTAACATGTTTCCTGAAATAAATCATACAAACATTGTTCTTATCCCTAAAGTAAAAAACTGAAGAAAATGTCTGATTTTAGACCAATAAGTTTATGTAATGTGATTTATAAAATTATCTCCAAGGTTTTGACAAAAAGATTGAAACAGGTGCTCCCCCATATTATCTCACCTACTCAAAGTGCCTTTGTACTGGGGCGTTTGATCACAGATAATGTATTGGTGGCTTATGAGACACTACATACCATGCACTCTAAGAAAAAAGGCAAGAAGGGGTCCTTGGCATTGAAGTTAGATATCAACAAGGCCTATGACCGGGTCGAATGACAGTTTCTACAAGGAATTATGGAAAAGATGGGCTTCCCAACTGTATGGGTAGAAAGGGTGATGAGTTGTGTTACTACACCATCCTTTTCTATTCTAGTGAATGAAAAACCTTATGGTATGATACATCCATCTAGAGGACTACGCCAAGGAGATCCTTTGTCACCGTACCTGTTTCTTTTATGTGCAGAAAGTTTCACCACTCTTTTGGCAACCAAAAAAAAAAAAAAATTGGAAAGGAGGGTCAAGGGAGTGTTAATTTGTAGAGGAGCACCCAGAGTCACTAATCTATTGTTTGCCGATGATTCTTTGTTGTTTTGCTAGGCAACTTAGGCTGAAGGGGAGGCCATAGCGGAGATCCTTCAAACTTATGCAAAAGCTTCAGGGAAAAGCATAAATTTGAAAAAATCTCTAGGTTATTTCAGTAGTAATACAACAGGTAGCCAGGGACAACAAATTTTGCAGATTTTGGGGGTCAAGGAGGTGGAGAGATTTGAATCTTATCTAAGGCTGCCAACCTTGATTGGGCGGGCTAAGTATCATACTTTCTCATACCTAAATGACAGAATATGGAAGAACTGCAAGGGTGGAAAAGCATGTTGTTATCCAGAGCAGGAAAAGAGATCCTTATTAAGGCAGTGACTCAATTCATACCCACATACACAATGAGTGTATTCCAACTTCCTTTGAAATTATGTGATGAACTGGACACTTTGTGTACCAAATTTTGGTGGGGACAGGTAGGCAATGAATGAAAAATTCATTGGAAAAATTGGGATAAGTTGTCAACTTCAAAAAAAGAGAGAGGGATGAGATTCCGAGATTTAAGAGCATTTAATTTAGCTATGTTGGCTAAGCAAGGTTGGAGAATGATTCAATGCACTGATTCATTGTTGTACCAATGCTTCAAAGCAAGGTATATCCCACATTCTTCTTTCCTTGATGCTGTAGAATCACCAAATTGCTCATATGTCTGGAGAAGTTTGATGGCAGCACTATTTATTCTCAAATCTGGTCACTGTAAGAGAGTTGGCAATGGTTCTTCAATCAGTGTACTCAGGGATAGGTGGATCCCCAACCACCCAACAAACAAAATTCTCCATCCAGTCAATGACAATTTTGATGAGCCATTGGTTTCAGATCTGATCAACTTGGAGCTGCATGTGTGGAGAAGTGAGCTGATTATGTCTACATTCCATAGGGAGGATGCCGAAACAATCTATAAAATTCCACTAAGCCGAAGAAATGTCTCTGACTTCATAATCTGGATTTACAATACAAATTAGACGTTTACTGTCAAATCGACCAACAAGGTTGCAAGGAAAATTTAGAGAGGTGGTGATCAGGTAGAAAGTTCATATGGCTGTGCAGGGAAAAAAAATTTGGGTTGCAATATGGAAGCTTCGACTCCAAAAACAAAAAAAAAAAAATCAAAGTATACGGGTGGAGGGCAAGTCATGACATCTTGCCTACTTGCTTGAACTTGACAAGAAGAAAGATTATTAATGAGAATATATGTCCTATATGCACCAGAGACTCAGAATCAGCCATACATGCATTGTGGGAGTGCGTTGCGGCTCAAGATATCTGGGCAAGGAGCATTACAAAATTTCAAAAAAGGTGTCATTGCCAGCCAGATATGCTACACCTCATGGAATGCCTATTGGAGCGATTAACTTTTGAAGAGATGGAACTTTTCTGGACTTAGGCATGGTTCATATGGAATCAGCAAAATTTTGTGGTGCATAGAGGTAAAATAAGGGATCCGACTAGCCTAAACAATAGAGCAGTAGAGTATGTAGAGGAGTACAAATGAGCCCAGAAACAATTGATTGTAAGCCTGATGCTACAACCTAGTAGGGAAGTTTGGCAACCGCCTCCATAATCAGTCTAAAAGCTTAACTTCGATGCAGCGGTCTTTTCGGGATTGAACAGATCTAGATTTGGAGCGATAGTCCGTAATGACAAGGGAGAAGTCATGGTTGCAATGACTGCTAGTGGACTGAAGGTGAGTACAAGTGATGAAGCAAAAATGCTTGCATGTAGAAGAGCCCTTGAATTTGCAGTGGATGTTGGTTTCTCAAGGCTTAAGGGTGATAACGTCAACATGGTACAAGCCATCTCATCTCCATTGGCAAACCATTCATTGTTAGGTAATGTGGTGGATGATATGCACCATTTGATCCATGGTTTATAGTGGGCTAGTGTTTGTTGCACAAGGAGACGTGGAAATAAGGTTGCACATGTACTTGCACAACATGCTAGGAATACTTTAGATGATGATTTGTATTCGATGGAGGATTCTCCCCCACCAGCAATGGAAGCTTTGTATCAAGATGTTTTATTAGTATGAGTGAATGAATGGTCCTTTCTCAATTTTTTTTTGAGAACTCTATAATTACCGTAGCATTCTAGATGATCTTAATTTCAAACTAGAGTTTGAAAAATTATAAGGGAAAAGTTAACGGATGCCTTAGGGACATTGGTTTAGGAGATAATTTTAAAAATTTTTATGGAAAAAGAAAAAAGAAAATAATTGTTCTGACGGATGTTTATATTTCCTATGAAAAGTAATGTCAAAATTTTTCTATTTTTGAGATATGTCAAATTTTTTTATAAAATTGTTTAATAATAATAATAATAATAATAATAATAATAATAGGACAAAGTTTAGTTACAAAATTAGTTGTAACCTAAGGTAACAACCTTACTCAATACCATTAATATTACTACATATTTTAAAAATTTAATCGTTGGATTGCATGTTCTTTACACTCTTAATACATATGTCAAATTTTGTGACAATCAGATATTATATACTATATGATCTATAAGATTATATTTTATGCATAATTTTAAACTATAAAAACTTTCAATTCAAACAATTTATTGATTACATAGTTATTAATGTTTAATTTTCTAGAAAGTTTGCAAGCATCGAGAATATAAGAAGAAAATATAATCTAATAATAAATTTATCAAAATTCACCTCCAATTAAAAGATACTAGCATGTAACTCCATGCAAACACATGGATGCATTTAAAATTAAACAAAATTTTTATTATAAAAATATAAATAACTAGTCTTTTTTTTTAAAGCTTGTAACACATGCATTCATGCATACATATAGATACATTTAAAATCAAACACAATTTTTATCATAAAATATATATAATTAGTCAAATTATTTTTTTAAAGTAAACGTAATTAGTTACATATTAAGATTCTTACCTAAATTTAATACTACTTATGATTATTTTTTTGCTAATTTTTAATAAGATAGAACGTGCGGTGATTTTTGTTATATGGTGATTTTTATCTTATTTATTTTTTGAGAAACATGTGGTGATTTTTATTGAGTATATGTGATTATTTTTTTATAATTTATTTTATAGTTCATTAATATTAGATTCTTAGTATTTTGCATTCATTAACTCACTTGACACAAAGATTAAAAAATTTAATAGACACATGGCACAAGTTTAAGTGGATAATTATGATGTAGTTCTCACATAAATTTAGACACATGGCGCAAAATTAGATTATAATTTCAAATTCTAATTCAATTTTCTTTAAACTTTACCTATAAATATATATATATATATATATATATATATATATATATATATATATATATATATATATATATAGATGACTTATAAATTTGATTTTTTTTTTTAGCTATATGATTATGTTTTTTTTTATGGTTTATTATATTGGACTTCTCGTTTTCTACACTAAATTAACTAATTTGGCACAAAAATTTAAAAATTTAGATTAGATGAGACATGTGGTACAAAATTAAACTTTAATTGAAATTCATTTTTACACTAAATTAACTCACTTGACACAAAATTCTAAAATTTAGATTAAATGAGACATATGACGCAAAATTAGACTCTAATTAAATTTAAATTTGAAATTTAATTAAATTTTCTCTCTATTTTACCTATTATATATATATATATATATATATATAGATTAAGTAACTTTATTATATCTAAACTTTGTCCGTAATAATAATTACAATAATAATAATAGGAGTAATAAAGATATGTTTGCTTATCAAGCCAAGTCTTGGGCTTTTCCTATATAGCCTTTGCCGAATAGCAACTATTAACTGCCTAAAACAACCGACAAAAAACAGAGCGAGGCAAAGAAAAATAGAGAGAATCGTAAACGCACAGCGCATTTTAGCATCAATTGGGAAACATGAGCTTCCTCTTTGGCAACCGAAAAACCCCAGCTGGTATATATATATAAATCCTCTCACTTCTAATTTCTCTCTTTCGTTTTTCTTTCTATGAGTTTTCACTTTGTTGAGCCTAATCAGATAAAAACAAACCTTTAAATTCTCACTCAGGAAACAAATAGCTAGGGTTTTAGTTGTTTCCAATTTAGTTTCAGTACCGTGCAATTGAATTAGTAAATTCAAGCAATTTGATTTGAATATACAATTTTAATGGCTGTTTGTGTTAGATTATGAATTTTTATATATGTTTGATCAATTGGGTCTTTTTTTTTTTTTGGGTGATTGTTGTGGACATGTTTGAAATTAGACCCATTTGTCTCAAAAGCTTAGAAAGTGGACCCATGATGAATATTAAGGGAATTTTCACCTCATTGTGTGTTTTTGGTGATATAAGGAAAGATAAGGTTCAGAATGAGGAAATTTGGAGAGCAATTAATGTACCGAGGAGGAAGAGTGAGTTGATTCAAGTCTAGGAAAAAAATGTAGGAAAACATACAATAACATTAATTGAAGTAGTGAAAAAAAAAAACTTTGTCGATTAAGGACGTGACATAGAGTATGATTTTGAATAAGATGGGATGACAGAAAAGAATACATCTGGGATGAAGGCTTTGCTGTTGTGTGTGTGAGAGAGAGAGAAAGAGAGAGAGAGAGAGAGTTATACAACTGTGACATTGTTTGAAGTGGCTAATTTGTTAAGGAAATGAAATAAAACTTGTGTGGAGGCCTTATTTTGTGTTTTTGGTCATGTTTTTAGAAATTATCTGATGTAGCAGGTGTCTTTCAACTGTCTTACATATGTTTGGGACCTACACCTATGAATCTCATGTGTATGCGAAAGAATGTTGCATACGCCTATTTACATGAAGAGGTATCTTTTCATGTGTGTATGAGAAGGTGTATGAAACAGTCCTCTCATGTACATGTGGGGTTCATGAATGTGGGTCTAATGCATATATGAGAGGGGGCATGACATACATAATTTCTATTACATGAGATAATGCCTTGGCAATTTTGGGCATTTGTGTAGTTGTTGATGTAATAGTTAACCGCCTAGGGATTTGAGGAAAATCTCGGGCTTGTTGCGAAGTGAAAAATGTTTGAACTTGTGTGCAGAGCTTCTGCGGGAAAATAAGAGGATGATAGACAAGTCTATTCGAGAACTAGAAAGGGAAAGGCAAGGATTACAGACACAAGAGAAAAAGCTGATTGTAGAGATAAAGAAAAATGCTAAACAAGGACAGATGGTAAGCCTAATTGTTTTGGCAATTCATTTGTTATTGTGTTGATTTTTGATGGTGGGTAGATTAAAACTCTCTCAAATTTACCTATCAAAACAAAAAAAAATCTCTCAAACTTGATGAAAGGTCAAGCAGAACAAAAACTGTGGCCATAGTATTTATACGCATCAAGGATTTTCAGTGCCCATATTTGCTGTTTGGCATGGAACTCTTATGCATGTGATGCGATGTGATGTGAATTAAAGTTTTGGTTTTAGTCCAGGCCAATAGTTATGTGTAAAGAGTGGGAATGTTGCTGCTACTTTATTTATTTATTTAAGTGAGCTGAGGCAGTTTTGTTTGATCTGTTATTTCTGCTGTTAGGTTCTATTAATGAATCCATGGATATATGAAGATGTATATACATGTTGGTGGTACAGGGTTCAGTGTTTTGCAAGCTTTATTTTCCAATTAAAGTTGCAGTAATGGGATGAAAATTGTACTTATATGACCTAAACGCATCCTAAGATTGGTTTATCTTTATTTCAGGGGGCTGTGAGAGTAATGGCTAAAGACCTTATTAGAACACGGCATCAGGTGGAAAAGTTTTATAAGCTTAAATCACAACTCCAGGGCGTGTCATTGAGAATTCAGGTACAATTTGAATCTTTACCCTCTTCTTTGTGCATCTTTTTTATAACTGAGAAGTTGTTATCTACATCCTTACATGTTTGCATTTCAGATGGGAAGTAAAGCATCCTGTGATAGGGTGTATATATATATATAATTTAATGTGTATGCAATTCTTGTTTATGTAAATCACATAAGTTTTTGCTCCATCCCTCATATTATAAATGTTTTGGAAATGGAGTGCATCACTCATTCTTGGATCAGTAGTATATCATTTTGGTTGTAAAGGTTTATGTGCTTTATCATTGATGCATTTGCATAATTTGGATTGAATCGGTGTGCGCATTTAGCCTAGATACCAAAATAGTGCTGCATCTTCCCTGCAAAGAACTTACTTAGTAATAGCATTAACCGTGTGATTGAATAATTTCAAGATATGAAGAAAAATCAGCATTTTGGTAGGAGAACTTCGTTCAGATCTTGTTTTGTTTGGAGAACTACAGATGATAGTATCTTAGAGACTTAGGGTTATATTATATTGCATCTACAGAAGGCTTTAACATTTTTCGAGACATTTTTTGGGTGATTTGAGGAACATTTAGATTTTAGTTTGCTTCTAGTTGACTGGGGAACCAAAAAAAATTTGGGGGGATGGAGGTTTGTTCGGGTGTCTTTGATCTGTTTCATGGATTCTGGCGTATGCTCTTTTTATTCATATTTTATTACCATCCCCCAAAACATTTGTTTCTCTCTCTCTCTCATGGCCACCCCTCCTGTTTCTCTTTCATCTCTATCTCATCAATGTCAAAGCCATCTCATTGGTATGACAAAATACCTCCAACCTACCCTACCTCTGACAAGCCCTACATGAGTTTTCTGTGCCTTGAAGAGGGGGCAGGGCACCCATAATCTGATCCCACCCCACTCATTGCCATCCCTATCACATACTAAGCTATTCTGTATTGTAGAGATTTTGAAGCTATTATAATGTTAAAAGATTGATTGCAGACTCTTAAATCAACTCAATCGATGGGAGAGGCCATGAAAGGTGTAACCAAGGCAATGGGACAGATGAATAGGCAGATGAACCTGCCCTCACTGCAGAAGATAATGCTAGAGTTTGAGAGGCAGAATGAAAAGATGGAACTGACTACTGAGGTGATGGGAGATGCCATTGATGATGCTTTGGAAGGCGATGAAGAAGAGGAAGAAACAGAAGAGCTCGTGAATCAGGTGCTTGATGAGATTGGAATTGACGTCAATTCAGAGGTACATCCATTGCTTAGTGTCTCTTTCATGTGAAACAATATTTAGCTTATCCAAAACGAGACAAAAATTTCCTTGGTTTCATTACATTGTCAGCATGGGGAAATCTAGATTGAGAACAATAATACTAATAACTATGTTTGTTTAATATGCAGCTTATGAATGCACCCTCATCTTCTGTCGCTGCACCAGCTGCAAAGAACAGGGTTGCCCAAGCTGAATCATTGGGAAATGAAGACAGTGGGATTGATAATGATTTACAGTCGAGGTTGGATAATTTAAGAAGAATGTAAATCTGGGGTAGGTAAGAAGAAGCTTCACTTAGGAAAGATGTTAATAATCAGCTTTGTAACATTGAATCAATGTTTGAAGTACATATCACATCATGGTGTTTTTTGGGCTTTTCCCCCCTTAATTAAATATCTATGTTTAATGCTTATGATGAAATTTCCATTTAATGCTTTACATCTCCTGTATAGGAATATTACATTAGAGCACTTGCATTAGTCAAGCTAAAATAGCTTGAGGGCAAAATTTTGCCCATCAACCTCCAAAATCACCTGCATCAGCTTATGCAAAATTGTGTAAAATGAACAACCATAGGAATATGCATGGATGCTGTAGATGTGAAATTTAATTTTTTGTAGATTCTTCCTCTCACCTCTCATGCTCTCATCAGATTCTCTCTCTCTCTCTCTCATCTTCTATATTACCACAACTGATGCTCTCAACAAATACACCTCAAACCCATCCAAATCCAAGTTCCGACTTAGTAGTCAAAGGCTCTGTTGTTCACCCCTTCCTCTAACAACATGGAATTTGTCGTCATCGACATCCTTGTCAAGTGCAGAGGCACAAATTGAGAAGAAGAAGAAGAAGAAGTTGGAGAGATGTGAGGATGTTGTGGTGGCTTAGGTGGGAGCCCAAGGGGTTGTAGAGAAATGGGTATGGTTCAAAATTTGATCTTTTTTATTTTATTTTTTACGGGTGTTTGATATTTAGGGTATAGTTCAATTGGGGTAATGGGTTTTGGTTAATTCAATAGGTGGAGGTTGTATTTGGTTGAAATTTAGGTGAGAGAAAGAGGAGATGGTTTTGATCAATTGAGGCTTTTGAAGAGTTCAATTTTTTCCATTGTAATGCTGGTGCAGATCTCATCTTGCTGTGCTTGGTGCTGTTTTGTTTGTCGTGAGTGGTTTTAGTGGGTGGGTGGATACTGGGTAGAGAGTTGATGTTGATGTTGATGTTGAGAGGAAAGAGGAGATAGTTGTATTTGGGTAGAGAGTTGATGTTGGTGTCGCAAGGAAAGAGGAGATAGTTGTATTTGGGGGTTGATTTGTGGGTTTGGTTTGGTTTGGTTGTGATTTTGTTTTTGAGTTGTTTGTTTGCTTAAAAAACAAAGGAAAGTAATGGAAAAAACAGGGACAAAAATAATAATAACAAAAGTATAAAAAATTATTATTTAAATAAAATAGAATGTAGAATAGATAATCTAGTGTAGATATTTTTAAAAAGTGGTGGTGTAAAATAGAAAAAAGTAGTTTTTTATGCTAAAATAGACATGAATTTTTATACAAAAAGAAGCGAAGGTTCTTATATCATTCAGGGTTGTAGGAACCATAAGATAAAAAAGTTGGAAGTAAAGGAGAGAAGAAACAAGAAGAAAAATGAGGTTTAGATGGTAATGGTAACTGTGACATCCGGGGAGTTCTGTTTTGATTTCATTGCCCCATTTTGAGTACTCAGTCTGTCAATGGGAGTGCGGCAGAGCGGGCAGTTGGAATGAGAATAGAGCCACATGTCAATGCAAGGTGTATGGAAAGAGTGCTTGCATCGTGGAAGTTGATTCACAAGTTCATCATCTTCAAAGCTAGTCAAGCACACCGCACATTCAGTTCCAGAAGCTGCTTCTATGTTTTCAGTCCCTTCTTATACTTGAATGTGGAAACCAAAAAGGGATTCATTCTCAAAGAATCAAAGGTCTTCTCCTTAACTGACTCGCCTGTTGTAGGTGGATGTAATAAGTGTTTCTAATCACACAATGTAGTAAAATATGAATGCAATGATCATTGATACAATGACCACAATTCCATAGTAGATTGAGTGCATGCTTTGTTGTTTATACCAAATTGGAAGGGCTGAAAGAACTTGGAAGACTTTAAACATGCAGGCTGCACTGCAGGCTAAGTGGTAGATGTTTACAAAAAAGTTACAAGTTAAATGAATGACCATTCCAATTAGCACAATGCTGTGTGGTAAATGATGGACATGGACTTAGTGTTGATACAAATTCATGAGGATTGATAGTGAAAGGGTTTAGTAAGTTGTAATTTTATATTCAGTCTAGAAAATGGCTAAGGTTTACAATGGTGGTTATCATATGTGGAAGTGAATCACTATTTCTAATGTTCTTTAATCTTTGTAGCTATAAAAGAATGTCCAAGCCGCATAGACAAAAGAATTTAACTAGATAAAAGGACAAGAATTCAAGATTAAGGCCAAGAAGTAAGAACATATTTATTTAAACTTTAATGTAATGGACACAACTTGTGTTTAGTGGCCAGTTTCATCGAACATGTGTCTACATCCTAATGTATCCAGTGGAACTGGCCACTAAACACAAACTTTTCCCTAATGTAATTCTCATTGTGATATCATAATGTGGTAGCGTTACATTGTTTGTTCTACAATGAGTAACTTCCACTATACAACAAATACTAAAGAATGGGTTTACAAAAAAAAAAAAACCTAAAGAATGAAATTGAACAACAAAATTACAACAACTAAGATCAAATGGAGGCAATAGAAGATAACGGCTACTAAAGAATGGTGAGACCATAACGTAAGTGACAATTGGGAGACAGCAACATGAATCAAAAGAACTATTTTTGTCTTCTCAAACTCCAAAAGCTGGAATTGTCGCAGCCTTTTCTACTCCCCATAATAGTGTGAGCATCCATGAACAAAAATCTTTTTAAAAAAATGACAAATATTAAGAAAAGTATTACAAAGTACAAACTCCAAAAATTAAAAAAAAAAAAAAATCATTTAATAGGTTGAGATATAAGTTTCCAAAATTAACTTGGTTTACTTAAACCCAGCGAAATAAGGTCTAAGGGTATTCAATTTATAAATAAATAAAGTAAAAGGTAAGTTATGAAATTTATTTATTGATTTTTCAAAGAAGATTTTGAGACATCCAAAAATGAAATAGAAGATTAACAATTTGGGACTGGGGGAATAAATAATTACAATGAATTTATGTGTGTAAAGCAATAAATTATTGGCAAAGTGTTTATTTTTTTTAATGTTTATTTTGCAGCTAATAATTGAATGGGCCCAACTAGCTCAAGTTGCCGTAGTAACTAAACAAGTGCCCTTAGCCCTTAGGAATTAGGACGCTCAATGTTCGTTTGAGAATAATCTATTTAATTTTTTACTGAAAGTATACTAATATACTTGTATTTTGAAAAAGTGAGAAAATGTAAGAAAAAAAATCTAAGTTATAAAAAGTTGTACATAAAAAGTTAAAAGAAAAAAAAGAAACTGACTTATAATTCAATGCTAAATGGACACTCAATCATTCTCCATGACCCTCATATTGCAACCGAAAATAGGAGTTGAGTTGAGTTTGTTCCATCAAATCTATATAATATCTACAAGTTGAAGCTAAAAATTTATTGTTGCTAAGTTTCAGTTGAGTCATATCAGTGTAGCACTTGAATCTATTTTGGTCCATTCAGTCCATTTCGGTCCAATTTGTTCTATTCGGTCCACTTCAGTCCATTTAGATTTAATTTGATCCAATTTGGTCAATTTTTCATTTCAAAACCATCTGTTTATTTATTTATTTATTTTTTTTTGAGAAACTGTTTATTTACTTATTTGATTTTGCTTAAAATAGACAATTTAGCATCGCTAACTGTTTTTTCTCCAAAAAAAAAAAAATCACTTATTGTTATTGTTAAGTTCTAAAACATTGCCAATCTATGGATAATTTTCTAGATAAACACCAAACAACATGAATTGGTTTGCCTCGCCACAAAGATCTAGCTAGGATAAATTGGCTTCTATTGATTTCATCCTGTCAATGGAAATCTGTTTGTTACAACTAACAACACTCGATGCTACAAAATGCTTGATTATCAAAACTGCATTACATAATTAATCAAGTTTTAATGTCAAGTATGCATTTATAGATGATATATTTTTGTTAATCTAAAAGCATTAAAAAGAACTACTATATGATTACTGCATAAAAATTATTGATAGAGTTGTATATAATAAATCTTAATATGATGTAAAAAAATTTTGTTTGAGAGAAATATGATGTAATTTAGCATAAGTAAACAGAAATAGATGGGTTGTGTTGATGGATCAATTGACAGGATCGAGTGGGTCATGGATTGGGAAGGGTGGGGGCGTACAAAAAATTACTACTATATTCATACTAAGTACAACAGTTAAAATAATATTGTAAACACAATTCAATATACAATTTGAGTACTTCATAGCTCAATATGATCATGTGCTACAAAAAAATGTATTTGTTCATTGTAGGCGAGAGTTGATAAAAGTTTGAAAGCCTAAAACTTTGGAACTTTTTAAAAACTAGTAAATTACTCTTTTAAATGGTTTGTGTTTTTAAATTTAAAATTATTTAACTAAAAAATAGTATTAATTTTGAGAGTTTAAGAATTTGTGTCAGGATATTTTAGTATGCAAAATGATGAAATCCAAGCAAGAAATTCTATCCAAACAAAAAATATCGTTATTAATAGTATAGACAAATTATTAGTGATATAATTTTAGACTTTCTTATAGAATAAAATTAATACTAATCAATTGTTATGGATAAGAATTGTTATTCAACTGAAAAACAAACTCATGCTGGTTGTGATATGGTGATATCTTAGAAATTCGAATTACAAAAGAGTCCTACAGTTGGAGGTAAGATAAATGATAGCATTAGCCATTAGAAATAGAATCATTTGTAATTCAAATCCCTTTCATTTGCCGAGCTTAGTAATGTAAGCTTGTAACCAAGTTGGGGCATTAAAATGGTTGGATGTATACCGAGATTGCCTAAGTGGGATGTGGTTAATATATTGATTTGTCCAATATGGAGTCTAATATTCAGCATGCCCCTTGCCCTCGAGTTAAAGAGCACCCCCACCCACAATGGATGGGTAGCCCACACATCTCAAATACCTTTCATTTGGTAAATTCAAACTCTCTTATCTGCATATGGAATATTTCCTATATTAATAAAGAGAAATGATATGTCCACAACATTTTTACAACAAATCTTAAATGACAGGTTGTTACTAGTTGTTATTGTTGGGGCAAAAAAGTAATCTTAGTGTTAGGTTCAAATTTGAACCAACAACAACTAATCACCTGTGATTTGTTGTGAAAATGTTGTAAAAATGTTGTGAACATAGCATCTCTCATTAATAAATAGCCAACAAGGCAACAACAACAACAACTGTGTACCATTTAGACTAGAAAAATTCAAATCCATTTACACTTGTATCTTTACATTAATAGTAGGAAAATACTGAAGGCACAAATTATTTTATAAACTTTTCTACAAATCGTTAATGTAGATGTAGTGGATGATTTTTGGTAATTAAAAAGATAATGTTAGTGGTGGGCTTAGATGAGAATTAGTAAAAATTTATCACATCAATAATTTGTAAAATATTGTAAAATAGTTTGTCCTTGTAGTAATTAATAATATACATATATGCAAAATTTTTAGCCGAGAATGAGGGGGCCAGAAGTATCTATTTTCTTTGAAAAGGTTAAAATTGTTGGAATTACTCTAAAATGGCTGTATCTACCAAGTTCCTGTGCTTGCTTGTCTTGTTTAAATTATAAAAAGTGAACAGGTTTTTTAATGGAGTATTAAATGCAATTATATGTCTTTTGGTTATTCAAGTTCCTTAACTTTTTGTATGCTCTTTACAGTGATCAAGACTTGGAAAACACACATAGGACATTGACCAGGATTCTCGTTTATGCCAACCGAGGATAACATTAAGTACAACATGACTTTCTAAGTTCCAAGAGTGCTCTTTACATGAGCTTTCTGTTGTATCTATCAGAGCAGAAAATTAGATTAACACAAACAGCAAAATTTGGATCATAAAGGGTTGCAGCCTCAATTCCAATATGGTAACAAACACAAGCCAAATTCTCACCCTCAATCCTTAAATCAAGGAGATGATTTACCAAAGATAAAGCATGACAGATTGCCTCCCAAATCCAAATATCAAGCCCAAGGGCTGACTTTGTTCTCTGCAAATTCTTTAGTAATATATTCTGCATTTACTCGAGAATCTTTCCTTGTACAAATTGCTTTCTATATATGATGTAAACCAGTTGTTATATAAGGAAATAGAGCCACACTTCCATTGTATGGAGTGTTGACTATTCTCAAATATTTTGGTCCTAAGAAACACACAGACAGCAGTAAAAAACAATAACCTTATGGCTCTCAGCTTTGAGAAGCAGAATTCCAATCATGTTCATGGTGGTGGCAATGATTTTTGCACAGAAGATCAAAGTCCACAAAGGGGTTTTATACCAACTGCTATAGATCTTCAAGAAGGTGAAACATGTGCTGGTCTTGAAGTTGACGAAACACTTGGCAATAAAGAAGAGGTTAATGGTATTTGCATTGAAGAATATAGTTCCCAAAGTTCACAGGTTAATTTTAATAGCAAGTTTATCTTGGTACATTCTAATTTTGATGAAGGAGATGTGTTGAGGAACAAAGATGATGAGTTTCATCAGGCACGAAGTTGCAATTCTTGTAATGAGAAGGGTAGGGTTGTGTCAAATTCCGGATCATCTAACTATGGTAGTGTAGCTCATCCTAGTGACCATGACAAAGACAACGATGTGCTTGTCCCTGAAGAACCTTCCTTTTGCAACTCCCCTATGGAAGGCAAGTTAGATACAACCAAGGAAAAAGCATTTTCTGAACAAATATCTTTATGCAACAGTAGGTGTAATGAAACACATTTGGTGGAAGAAAAGGAGACACATGATGATGGATTTGATCCATTAGTTGCTGATGAAGACGGGGATGTTAATCCCACGGGTCAAAGAATTTTAATCAGTGAACGAGAAATGATCAAGGAGACTGATGAATACAAGCGAGCAATGGAAGAAGAATGGGCATCAAGGCAGCAACAGTTACAAATTCAGGTTTTCTTCTACATTAATTCAGTTAGTGGCTGTACCTTCCTTCACTTACCTCTCTACAAGCAGCTGTTGTTTACTATTATCTGCTTGTATAGCATATGTGGGTGTTCCTTTTTAGTGTGTACTGTTATCTTGGATTGCTTGATCTGCACATTCAGATTCATTGTATCACGCTTAAGCTGTTATTAGGAAGTAGACCAACAATGTATGAAGCTCACAAACACACTAAAGATAAAAAATTGTGGTTACATCAAATTTTAAGCTCTCTAGTTTAAGGGCAATTTTAAGTTGAAACTCACACTTGCTGAAGTTTCAAATTTTTTGCCGTGCATTGGAAAGATGTTAATACTTAATATGCTTAATGTTGATAAGAACCGATTTTGTTAAATGTACTTAATAAACAAAATTTTTTTTTGGACTTTTATACTCTGCTTATACAGGCAGAAGAGGCACAGAGGCTGCGTAAGAGAAGAAGAAATGAAAGGTGTTTGACGGACTTGCAGAGAAGGCAAAAGCAATGCGCGGAAGAAGTGAGAGAGACCCAAAAGAAGGTTTATTTAATATTCTGTCTTCTAGATGTATTATTGTAAGAACTGAATGCAATAATTGTGTTACATGTCTAAATTGTACAAGGTCCTTAATACAGGCTTTAAAGCCTAGGTATTATAGTACTGAAATACAATACAAAATATAGATATAGTATGCAATTGCACATGCTAGCGGTAATAGAACATTGAATTTGGCTAGATAGGACAACGGATTTGAGCCTTGGGATCATAATATGTCCTAACAATTGCACCTTCATTTTGCAAGGCTACTTTACCTTAGTCATCTTTTATTAACTCTGCCTCATATTTTGTCTGTGTTGTTATTTGTTGTTTATATATTTCCTTCAAAAGTTTAGCAAGACATGACTTACAAGTTTCCATTATTACTCATAATTTTTTTTTCCATCGGTTAATGATGCCAAATCAAGGATTTTACTCCCTCAATTCAAAGAGATTTTATTAGTGAACGAGAAAAGCACAAGGAGACTGAAGAATACAAGAGAGCAATAGAAGAAGAATGGGCATCCAGGCGGCGACAGTTACAAATTCAGGTATAATTCAGAAGCATGGTTATGAATTGCTTTCTGTCTTTCAGTAATTGGAAAGAGTCCCAAAGGCTTAAACCTTACACTTTCAGAAGTGTTATGAAGTGGACCAACTATGTATCAATCTCCCAAACATACTAAAGATACAAAATTGTCTCATATTTCATTTTAAACTCTATATATATAGTGTGATTCCAACTTAAACCTTACACTTTCAGAAGTGTTCCTCCCCCCTTTTCTCTCTGCATTGGAAATATGTTAATTAATAGACTAAATGTTGATACGAACAGAATTCATTAAATGCTCTTAATAATTAATTTCCTTTGTCTGGGACTGAATTTTTTTTTTCTTATACAGGCAGAAGAGGCAAAGAGGCTACGTAGGAGAAAAAGAGATGAAAGGCATTTGGTGGACATGCAGAGGAGGCAAAAGCAACGTGTGGAGGAAGTGAGAAAGACCCAAAAGAAGGTTCAGATTAAATATTAACACATCTAAATTGTACATGGGGGACTTTATATAAGCTTAAAAACCTAGGTCTAATGGTATGGAAATACAATACAAAGTATAGGTGTGTAATACAAGGTGTAGTACACAAGCTAACACAATCATATTAGAATATTGAATGATTCTCAAAAAAAAAAAAAAAATCAGAATATTGAATCTAGACATGCAAGACATGAAGATAGTGATAATATATTTTAGCAATGTATCTTCATTTTGCAAGGCTACTTTCCCGTAGTCATCTTTGGTTTAGCTCTTAAATCCAATTTTGTGTCTTTGTGCTGTATTTGCCTGTTGTTTATATATTTCCTTCTCAAACTTTAGCAAGACATGACTTAAAGTTTCCAACATTGCTCGTTTACTAACTACTATGATTTTCCCCCATCTGCTAAATGATGGAAAATCAAGGATGAGGAAAATATGAACTTGAAAGAGCAAATTCGTGTTGAAATAAGGCAGGAGCTTGATAAATTGGAAACATCGGATATGGCCACATTGCTTCGGGGCTTAGGAATCGAACTTGGAGGTGATTCTGATCCCCTGCCACATGGGGTTAGTTGGAAATATATACATACATACATAAATAGATATATAGATATCATACATACAAAAAGGCTTATGTAAATATGCTAGATTTTCCACACAAAAAAAAAGGCATATGTAAATATGCAAGCTGAAGTCTTGCAATGCATACAAGTTAATGGAATCACATATTTAATGGAACCTTCTAAGGGGTAGTAAAATTTTACTAACCGAACCTTTTAAATTGATGTGTCAATTTTTAGACACACAAAAAAATAAGAGTAAATAAATAATAATAATCAAGAAACTTATTATGTTGTTGACATGGTCACCAATCACATTTATTATCATATTAGTTTGTAAATCTTTAGTTGCAAAATTGAGAGTACACTTTTATGTTGCAAAAAATAATTGAACTAGAATAATCCCTTGTTAGTATCATAGGAGTCTATGCATTTTTCTACACCTATAGAATAAATATGACTACAACACTTGTATAGAAATTAATTGGCGTACTTGAATTGTGTGGGTTTGAGTTTGGTTAAATTCTCATTATATATGCCACAGCTACAACTTATTACATAAAACTTTTCCTGTTCTTTAATATTAATCATTTCTTGATTTCAGGTGCAAACAGCTTACAAACAAGCCATGTTAAAATTTCATCTAGACTGGGCATCAAAAACTGACATTCGCCAGCAGGTTGAAGCTGAAGAAAAATTTAAGCTTATTTCTCGTACAAAGAGAAATTTTTAGCAACTTCATGTCACTGAATGCATACTAATGGAATAATTTTTATTTTATTTAGGTGTTCTGAATTTTCTATGGATATATTATTGTCTTTTGTCATGTTTGTGTCTCAAAGTTTATGAATTTCTGTCACATTGTCTGTGATGGAATTTTCCCCCCGAGCAAGCTCTCACCAAATTGGTGGGAAATGAGTATACTTCTGAAGCAGTTGTAATTTTCTCTTCTTAGTCATGGAAATCAACGTACTATATGGAACGTTTGTTTCTCCTTGTGGTGCCTGTTGCTTAGATTATTTAGCAAGCGTGAAACTTCAAAATTGAACCCCCAAGTGATGGAGAAATAACTATGTACACCTAGTGTGCTATGTTTCCGTCTCATATAAAAGTGGAATTCATATACAGACTTACAAGTCTGTAGAAACCACTTTTATGTGAGTGGAAGATATATAGTAATACATTTCTTAGAATGTAATGAAATCACTGCATCCCCCTATTTTTTTCCAAAAATTTTGGAACATTATTGGAGATGATGTGGTTGAAGTAGTTCTCTCATGCTTGAATACCAGAATTATCTTACCAGGTTTGAACCATACCTTTATCTCTCTCATCCCTAAAGTTAAAAGCCCTGAGCATGTCACTGAATTTCATCCTATCGCTCTTTGTAATGTTTTATATGAGCTTGTGTCAAAAGTGCTTGCTAACAAATTGAAAAAAGTTTTGCCTCATATTATATCAGATTTTCAAAGCGCCTTTCAATCAAATAAGGCAATATCCAATAATATCCTTGTGGCTTCTGAATTACTTCATCACATGACGAGGAAGAAATCAGGGAAAAGAGGACACATGGCTTTGAAGTTGGATATGAGTAAGACGTACGATAGGTTGTAATGAAATTTTCTTCAACGGACCATGGAGAAAATGGGTTTTCATTCAAGATGGGTTGGTTGGATTATGGAATGCATCAAGTCAGTCACCTACTCGGTATTGATAAATGGTGAGCCAAGAGGTTACATTGTTCCAACTAGAGGTATTCGTCAAGGGGATCCCCTCTCCCCATACCTCTTTCTTTTATGTTCGGAAGGTTTGAGTGATTTCATTGAGCAAGCGGTGAATGAAAGATACATTAAGGGTTTTTCTCTTTGCAAGCACGGCCCAAAAATATCTCACCTATTCTTTGCAGATGACAGCCTCCTTTTTTGTCGAGCAAGGGAGGAAGATGTGATAAAAATTCAAGTGATATTGGGAAAATATGAAGTTGCCTTGGGTCAAAAAATAAACTCTGGAAAAACTACCATCTTTTTTAGTAAGAATGTTTCTATGTCCGCAAAGGAACAAGTGCAAAATTTGTTGGGGGTTCCAGAAATCAGAGAATATGAAAAATATTTAGGTTTACCAGCAGTGGTGGGGCGAAATAAAAGGGCTAGCCTAAATTATATTAAAGATCGAGTTTGGGGTAAACTACAAGGTTGGAAGGAAAAATTGTTATCACAGGCTGGTAAGGAAGTTCTATTAAAAGCAGTAGTTCAAGTCATTTCGACTTTTGCTATGAGTTGCTTTCGATTACTAGTGGGCCCTTGTCAAAATATTGAGATGCTCATCCGTAAGTCTTGGTGGGGTCAAAAGGGAGATAGAAGAAAGATTCGTTAGAGAAAATGGGAAGTGTTGTGTAAACCAAAAATGGAAGCTGGGTTAGGCTTTAAAGACTTGTGTAAGCTTAATGAAGCGATGCTAGCAAAACATGTGTGGAGGCTGCTGCATGACACGAAATATTTATTTTACAAGGTGTTTAAAATGAAATACTTCCTAAATTGCTCTCTTTTTAAAGCCAAATCATCCTCGGGCTCCTTCACTTGGAAGAGTATACTATGGGAAAGACATTTGATTGAGAAAGGGGCACAGTGGAGGGTGGGTGATGGGCAATCCATCAGGATTTTCCAGGATGCTTGGTTACCAACTAATAGTGGTAAAATCTCCTCCCATCAATCTGATCTTGGTCCGGATGCAACTGTAGCTATGCTCATAAACCCGGCCTCAGGTTGGTGGAACACTCACCTAATTGACCGTCATTTCTACCCACCGAATGCAAAGCTTATTAAATCCCTCCCTCTGTGTTCGATCCCACAGTCTGATATGCTGATCTGGCCAAAGGAAAAAAATAGGACTTTATACTGTTAAATCAGGTTATAAGCTTCTATGTGAGTGGCAAAATGAGGAGTTGAATCAACCATAGATTTCTGACACTTAAAGGAGCTTTTGGAGTAGCATTTGGAAGATAAAAGTCCCAGGGAAGATAAAGCATTTCATCTGGAAAGCATGTTCAAATTCGTTACCGACAAAGGAAAATCTGATGAAAAGAAAGATCCTACAAGATTCTGTGTGTCAACGCTGTTCAAATGGCTTAGAGGACGTGGTACACTCATTATGGAGTCGTGATGATTTGAAGGAGGTTTGGAATAGGGAGTTTGGCTGGGTGCACGGTTCAGGAGTTCAGTGGACCTCTTTCTCTGAGCTTTTGAAGATCATTTAGACAAAGCCACACTTAGTTGCTCTGTTTGCAACTACGGCATGGTCTATTTGGTACCACAGAAATAAGCTCCGCCTGGACGAAGCCTCCACTCCGCGGGGACGGATTAGGAGATTTGCTCGAGATTACCTCCGGGATTTTAAAAATCTGACCAGTATTCCTTCTTGCCCAGTTCGCACAACCCCTCGGAGATGGTGTCCACCTGCTGATGATATGTGGAAGATTAACTTCGATGGCGCCATGTTTGGTGAGTCCGACGAAGCTGGAATAGGTGTGGTTATCTGAGATTCCAAAGGTGAAGTGAAGGCTGCTTTGTCCGAGAAGATTAAGAAGTCACCTACCGTTGATGTTCTGGAGTTGCTGGCTGCCAAGCAAGCGGTGACTCTCTCTCTTGAAACTGGTATTTCTCGAGCTGTGTTTGAAGGAGATGCTGCCTCAGTGATCAAAGCTATCCAACTAGGTGGTTGGGAGCTAGCTCAGGGGGGTCACCTCATCAATGATATCTCTACTTTAAAAAACTCTTTTTAGAGTATTTCTCTCTTATATTGAACGGCAAGGTAATGTAGTTGCACATGCCTTAGTCCAGAGAGGTAGACATTCTTTTCATTTATTTATCTGAGTGGAGCATGTTACACAAGACATTGTATCTTTCTTTTTGCATGATCTTCGGGTTCCTTAATAAAAAGTAGCAGCATGGTTTTCCTTCTCAAAAGAATAAATAAAAAAAGTTTGATTGCAACAAACCTAAGATAGTCACCGCGGGCTAAACCAACAAATAATCTCACATCTGTCAAACAACTAGTCATATGACCAACAGCAAAAAGTCCTCTAGGCAGGCGTAAGTCTTCACCCTTTCCTGCTATTACCCTTAGAATGCAACAAAACATAGAAATAGTTTAGTTTTCTGAATCAGACTATGGAAAGAAAACATGATTATGCCATTAGATATGCTCCTTTGGTCACATATCCACTAACTACTTTTCTTCACCAATCCTGCAAATGCATTCACTATTGGCTGATGTATTGGGATCAGAGGCTTTGCAACAACACCAAATAAACTTTTGTCCAATAGTTTGAGGTCGGCTATAAATCCTTAACAAATTAGTCAAGACAGGTCACATATATAAGATCCAATAATTTTTACTACTTTTACTGAAGTTATATATTTACTTATTTTGTCTTACTCCATTTTTGATATTTTAGGTTAACGAGGCTTTTGTTGCTGGTAGAAAATTTTGATAGCTGATTCTAAGTGGATAACCATGGAGAATATGTAATGGTGCACGATGTATGACCCGCCCAGTTACAATAATAACAGGTGGGATATTTTTGATAAGTAACAACAGGTTGGATATTACCCATATGCAATAGCTAGTAGCTACTAAAAGGTTTGCAAGCATAAAATTGGCTATTGAATTTTCTACATATTCTTTCTCAAAAATGAATTTTCTACAAATTAATTTAAAATTGTTAGCTAAAGCACAAAAGCTTTGAGTTCATTCATCTCTTTTCTCAACAGTGCGAAAGAAATACATGTGATGCAACTGTTATGGAGCATGATGAAAAGAAAGCAATGAACATGGATAAAGGCAGCAATACATAAATTCAGTTTGTACTGCCCAAGTAGTTATATATATATATTTATATAAATGAATAAATTTAGAAAATTAAGTACACACGATGGAGCAAGATAGCTAAACAAATTATGGCACTTGAAATAACTAATTGTATCTTCATTGCCAATAAAAAAAAGTTGTAGTCTCAACAGATTATAGACCAAGATCACGAGAAATTATAAGGCCTTTATAATGGACAAGTGACGTGGTCCACTATTCCACTTAAAGACTGCTACCTGTTTAAAATTGCTGAGTTAATTTTTTTTTTTTAAAACATAAATTGATTCTTGACTTAGAAATTTTAAACAAGTGAGTTTTTTAATGAAATGGTGGACAAGCGACGTGATCTATCAGAGGATTGTATAATTTCTTCAAGATCTCGCAATTCATCTAATAGGAGGTTTGGGTATGTCTTGAATTTAGGAACTGGTGTTGGCCAGCATGGCAGCACGAATGGTAACACCCTATCCAATTGATTGCCTGACCCCCAACGTGACCGCCAAAACAGTTCAAAGTTCTCATTCTTGATTTTGTAAGAAGATATGGCCGAGTCTGTCTTGTATTTGGTGTTGAAAATCGATAAATACCATACATTATGATCAGCTGGACTGAAAGTTACTTCAAATTCAAATCCATGATCGAACACTTGTGTTGGCAGATCAACAAGATCACTAAGATTATCAATCCTGTGCTCCAATTGCCATTCACCTTTGTAATAATCCCTAAGTGTCCAAACCCTCAAAATATCAACTTCCTCATACACAGATACCATTAGACACCCTTGACACACTCCAAAGCTAGGATCACATTCCATGTCAAAGTCCTTTTCATTAGGCAGATGAATGAAACCAAAGCAATCAGCATTATTGCACAGATCATATGAAATAAAGCCATACCTAGGGTCTAACCAATGCTGAATTCCATTGCATATTGTGGAAGAAGAAGAACAACGGTTAAAATCAAAAGTAAAAAAACGTTGGCACGACACGACTTTCTCAAACCATTGTCCTGTCTCTGATGAAAATATATAAACATTTATTAGATTACTATAATCCAATTCATGTTTCTTAATAAACACAACCTTGCACCAAGTATTACTTCCGAATTGGGCTCCCTCTTTGTCATAGTAATAATCAGACATAAACCCTACAAGGGTTTCATCACTCTCAGCCTTATTCCAAGGGCAAAGACGAGGAAGTTGAACCCATTGCATTGTTTGAGGATTACATACAAAGAACATGTTCTTATCACCATTTGAGCATAAAACTAACCCATTACAAAACCCCAATAAACAAACAGGTTTTACAGGAAGGAACTTGAAGGAGAAACCTCTGGATTTCAATACTTTTTGCACAGAAATAACAAGAATGTCATGACGATGTTCTTTGTAGTATTTAATGTGATGAAGCCAACCATCTTTCTTGGGCCGTTTGCTTTGTGAAATCAAAGAGAAGTGTGAGAGCGAGTTGTGTGGTTCGTAGTTTACGTACCAGTTGATGAAGACAGGACTTGAAATCAAAGATTGCCAATGCTTGGACACACACTTGCGTTGATGAACACACTTCAAAGAAAGCCTACAGAGTATTTCAACCAACACTTCTTCTGCGAGGTTGTCAATGTGACAAACCTCGGCAAGCCTAGTGCCATCATGGCCTTCCTGAATTATCTGGCTATCCAACTCCAAAGCATCCATGGAGGACAAGGACGGCTTTTAGTTTTAGGGTTTTTTCTTTTGGCTTCTAGGGTTTTATTATCACGCGGCCTTGTTTGTTACTTTGTTTCTATTTACTATCGGATTTAATTCTTTAGAGTGGTTATATATTAATTATTCCAATTTATTAGGAGAATTATGGTGTATAATTAAAATAAAAAAAAAAGAGTATAATTTTTTAAATGCTCTATAGAATACATTCATAAAAAATATTTTTGAGAAATTTCTTTTGGAATTCTTCTGCCTATTTGGTTTTGCTTTCTTTTCCTTGTTGGGTTTTGCTTAATTGTTGGCTTGGTGCGTCAATTTCTAACCTTGAATAAAATAAAAAATAAAAATGTTTTTTGAGTCAAAAGTTTTGATACTTTTGTATCTCTCTTTTTATTTATTTCCTGGGTGAAGAGTTAGCAACCTAGCATGTTTTTTGTTGGAAACTTCTAGTTTTTTCATATAATGAATGTTGCCTTTGAGTTAGAAAAAAAAAGGTGCATTGGGTTTGTGAAGCAAGTCCAAATTTTCTGTCTTACCATTTCTGTTTCACTTTATATTCTACAAATAAAAACTTATCACATGTCTATCCATTTAATTAAATACTAATTTTCTGCTTTTTCTTATTTAAGTTTCCTAAATTAAATAAAAAATTAAAAGAGAAAACACAACACATCCCTACTAGCCACCAATACCGGTCCACCACCGTCAGCCTTTGCTGATGACACTTGCAAAAGATCGCTAAAGTCATTAATAGCGCCAGTCACAACCATACTCCACACAAGTCACAGCCATACACTGCCACCAAATACACACCATGCCACCTTGTCTTCAGATCCATAAGTGGGTATTAGTTTACGTGATTAGTTCTAGTTAAAACGGAGGAGACGAAACAAAGTAAAAGTGCTATTTTAGATTACCGTTGAGAGGCATTATTGCATTGAGAAAATTTAGATGCCGTGACTTAATTCTTGTACTTGACTTTCAATGACCGATTTTGGTTAGAAATTATAGGCCGATTGCTTGAAATTGTTTTGTTATTGGGGATTTTCATAAATATAGAGGTGGGAATAAGATAATTGGGTTTAATTTATGCTCAAAAGTTATGAGAAGTTGTTTGAAGATGGGCCAAATTGAAAATCTCTAGCTTCGGTGTTGTTTAGTGTTAAATTACCGATTGTCCCAAAAGTTTATAATCATAAGAAAGGGTAAATTTAATCACTTAACTATAATTCTAACTCTTCTCATCATTTGTGGGTTTAAACTTCCTCTTAGTAAGTAGGGGCCCAACAAGTGAGAATTTAACATTTTAAATGAGAGGTAGAGTAAAGCCAAAGAATTCAGGATCTTCTGCTCTGATACCATATTAAATTACCAATTGTTCCATAAACTTAAGTTTTTTAGAAAATTGTGAATTTAATCACTTAACCATAATTCTAACATTTAGTAACCATTAAATATGTGTGATATATTGATATGGCTTTGGCTATTTGGAGATGTTCATGTAATCTTCTTTTTTTTTCCGATCTACCACAAATTGGACTGGGTGAATTTGGCAGTGGTGTTTGGCCATTGATTATGTCAGCAATTTGGTGGTGGCCAGTGAGAATGTGTATAGTTATTTATTTATTTTAGGAAATTTTAATAAGAGAAGGCAAAGAATTAGTATTAACTCAAATACATGGACAAGTGGCAAAATTTTATTCGTGAAGTGTAAAGTGGAGTAGGAAAAGTGGAATAGAAAATTTGGACTCATTTAAAAGATTTGATTGTTTAATAGTAAAACCTAACTAATAAAAATAAGTTTCTCAAAAAAAAAAAAAACTAATAAAAATATTGATTAATTCACTTATATTTTATTGAAGCAACATCATCCACCAAGTGAGTATAATAGAGTATAAGAAGGTACATCATCTTATAGTGTGATCACTCATCACAACCATACACCAGCACATGTTAATCTTCTGAATAAAAAATTTCAGACTCGACCCTATTAAAATATTATATATTATATATTATTCAAGACCAAACATTTTTACAGTGGCTAAACCAGTTATTTGCCGTGCCCTAGGACTAGGAGGACATCTATCCGATACTCCCTCTTCCTGCATATAATAGGTGCCATTAACTAATTAAATTCATAATAAAATTAATCTTTTATCTGAGAGAAAAAAAAAAAATACCAAGTCACTATAGACTGAGAAATTGAGAATACAGAATAATAAATTTTCCTATTAATTAGTTCAGTCTGGCTTAAAGCAAATTCTCAGTTACTTCTCTGAGCTAGGGAGTAGGGAATTACGACCTTATAGACGACAACTCGCAAACATGGCATGCATACATGCATGCGCAGAATAGATAGGCCCGTTGACTATTGGGAAAAACAAAACACAAACTTTGAGAATTATTGGTACTAGAACTGTCTTTAATTTGCCTAAATAGCATCAGCTCAGTCTTGGTGTGTGAATGCAACGATGGCATCTTCTATATCAAGCTCCATAGAGCACACCATGCTTGCTGCCTCAGAACAACTACAAGTACCCAGTAGTATTACAAAGGTTTGGTTCTTTTTTTTTTTTTACTTCAAATCTCGTACTATATATTTGTTTTTTTAATTTGTTACTTTATAAATCCCATAAACACCGGATTTTTTAAAAATGATTTTAATAGTTCATATGCTAGTCTATAAATTAACATGTCCTAAAAATTATTGCATGTAGTACATACTAATATAGTTGATATATGTGTTTATTAATTATCAAGTAAACAAATCAATGCATTAATCAATTTTTTGGTTCTAGTCATTTCCTCATAATAAAAATGAATAGAGGAATTATTTATCACTAGTAGAGTAGGATGCAGAATGGAGTATACATAATGATCAAGACTAGTTTGTTGAGAATCTATAGTTAACCTTTAATTTTGAGATTGAGGCTATGTTGTTGTAAAGTAGGAAGTGAAGAATCTAATATATGTTCAAGAATTTAGGGTCGCTTTTTCTTTTTTCCATTTTTAGTCATTGACTCAAGTAATTATAGTTGCTATATATTGTGGACAGTTTAAGATTGGCCTATGTCAGCTATCTGTTACATCAGAGAAGAATCAGAATCTGGCTTGTACTCATAATTCGATCAAAGCTGCTGTAAAGTGTGGCGCAAGTCTTGTTGTTTTACCTGTGAGTTGCCTAGCTACCCATGTGATAGTTGCAATAGGCAATGGCAATGTGGTTGAAATAATAGTTTGTTAGAAGTCATTGTAAATTAACATGATTCTTGTTTATTTGCTTATTTTCAATGAAGGAAATGTGGAACTGTCCTTATTCAAATTATTACTTTGCAAAATTCGCTGAGGATTTTGAGAATGAGGATGCCTCACCAACGTTTTCCATGTTATCTGAAGCTGCTTGTTCTCATGGAATCACAATTGTTGGTGGATCTGTGCCTGAATCCAGTGATGGCCAATTGTATAATACTAGCTGTGTATTTGGACCTGATGGAAAGCTCAAGGCAAAGCATAGAAAAGTGAGCACATGCACATATCTATTTTTATTAAGATTCTAGAGCATATGTTACATGGATAGGAATATTTGAACCATATCACATTTAGAATTTTTTTTCAAATTCAATTGTGTTCTTTGCTGCAGATTCATTTGTTTGATATTGAAATTCCAGGAGATATTACATTCAAGGAATCTGACTTCTTTGCTGCAGGAGATAAACCAACCATTGTGGACACAGGTATATATGATCTAGACTCAAACCTAAAATATCACTAGCATTTTTTGTGATCAGACTATATTTTAGAATATGTACCTTCTGTGCCTACTCAGCTAAAGTGGATGTGGTTTAGTAAAGTGTCATTAGGTGCCATGACTAGAGGCTCATTTGACACTAAGAGTAGTTCTATGGAACATAATTGCTGACATTGGAGCTATAATACTTTTTCCTTGGTCCACCATTGGCACTACTTTATAATGCATCACTCAAACAAGCCCCGTAAGCAGTAATGAACAAAATTGCGAAAAATAGTGTCCTTAAGACTCATGTGACAATACTTGTGAGAGTTAGTGATATAACATTAATCTATCATTTAGTTTTAATGGTTGATAAGCAATTTTTCAAATAGACTTGGCCACTGATAAGCAATTGTTCAATGCAGATGTTGGTCGTATTGGAATAGGAATTTGTCATGATATACGCTTCCCTGAACTTGCTGCATTATATAGAGCAAAAGGTTCTCCAATTTTTTGAAATAATAGTGGTCTCTAGTTCACTATGCATATGATATGTATGACAAATTTATTGAGAGTCAATACCTGTAGGTGCTCCTATAATATGCTATCCTGGGGCCTTTAACATTAGCACTGGTGAATTGTTATGGGAAGTGATGCAGAGAGCAAGGTAAGAATCAATAAATCTATTGGCCAAATTTTTTTCACAATCGTCAAAGTGGCAATGTGGCATGGTATGATTGGTGTATTAAATGTGGCTGATGTTGCTCCGATCATATCCTGGCACATCAGCAATTGTGAAAAAAACTTGTGAAAATGTTTTTGCTTCTAATATTACTTGGTAAGAACTAAGAACCTATAGGCTTCTTCTGCTCAAACATTTTCCCCCGTGAATTGAGTATTTATAAAAACCAATCATGGCAACAATACTTATCTCACTAACACATTATTTCTAAACTTTCAGAGCAGCAGATAACCAGGTACTGAAAAATCTGTAGCACCTCAAAATTTTCTGTTATAGGCTTAATGCAATTTCGCTATGAGCCTTTTTTTGTTCTGGTGGCAGTTGTTTGTAGCTTCTTGCTCACCCTCTCGAGATTCTAGTGGTAGCTATGCAATATGGGGCCACTCTACCCTTGTTGGACCGGTATCAAAGTTTGGATTTTTTTTTTTTTGCTGGGTTAATAAAGTTTGGACTTAATCATTTTAATTTCTTCCTAGATAAAGGGTTTAACATTTAGATTTTTTTTAATGGTAATTAATAAGCAGTCTGGTGAGATAATTGCAACCTCAGGGCATGAAGAGACTGTGGTAGTTGCTGAGATTGATTATTCCAAAATTGAACTCCAAAGGTAGTGTTCTAGTCTGAAACTTAAAGTTCATTTATGTTATATTATGTCCAACTTTTCTCATAAAGTTTTGGAAATATGCAGGTAAGGCCTTCCACTTGACAAGCAAAAGAGGGCAGATATTTACCTGTCTTGATGGACATGAAGGACAAAAGCCTTGAAAGGGTGAACCTTATGACAACATTCAGCATTCATTTCCAAAACTCTCCATTTAGTGTCTCTAAATTTGTCTTGAATTGGATGTAATACTCATGATAATTATTGGAATTTGCTCTTTGAAGGTGCTCGTACATTTGTTAAAAGACCTTTTTTCCTTTTTTATTTTTTATTTATTTTTATTTAAAGAAGTCCTCTTTGTGCGATAATCATAGTTGCTATTTGCTAGTAAGCGACTCCCTCTCCATTACCTTTGTAGTTACGAATAATTAATCTTTAAAAGATTGGTATGTGTCTTTTACCAAAAGCAATTGATAGTAAGCTCAACTCCAAGTTTTAGATTGAAGACAAGTATTTTGGCCTTAAAACAGAAACTCTTGTTGTAATACATAGATTTAGTAACGCCATAGTTGCAGAGGCATTACTAAAATAGTTGTACAGGGAATTATGTGCTTTTGGCAAATACAATGAATAAATGGGATGATGCAGAGAGATTGAGACAGGTAATGAGTACAAAAAGAATGAGAAAATATCATGGATGGAGCTGGATTTAAAACAAATCCTTTTGATGAATATCTGTTGTGTTTCTTTTCTGCTATAGCTGAAGAAGGGGTAATTTACTGTGCCATGAGAAAGACTTGTAAAGTTGTAATTTACAACTATTTTGTGTTGGCTTTAATTCCGTGCCAAATTTGATTGTAATTTTACTCAATCTTTTGTACCCTGTATTTTATGTGGGATTTATTTGTAAGAGTTGTGTGTGAGAAAGAGAATGTGAAGACTCAAGGCATCTATTGAAGACAAAAGGAGTTTTCGTGGGTAGCTATCCCACGAAGTGATGCATATACCCAACACATGACTGGAATGTGAATGGTCATGATAAATGGTGACAGCTGGTTTTCGTGAGTGTCTCACGGGTAAGGCCTTCCCGCGAGATACACGCGAAATAATCTATTTTGCTATTTTGTCCTATCTACTCCACTACATCCTCATACACGCTATATATACCATCATTACCCACATTTGGAGTAGAGAGCTTTTTAGAGCGAAAACCCTAGTCTCAAACCCTTGAGAGTGTGAGATTGTTTTACTCATAATTCTCTACACCATCCATTGTGGTTTTCCTCCACTCCTACCTCTCAATTTCCAAATCCTTGAGAAGTTGATAGCCCAAACACTTACCACACCCATACTGAGTGTCCAGTGAGGTTTTGGTGTTGTTGGGAAGCATTGGAAGAAGCCAAGCTTTGGCGGATGCAATCGGGCGCATTACAGGATTCGGAAAGGTAGACAAGACACGGTTTCGAGAAGCCTTGTTGGAGTAGGAGTTTGGAGGGCTTAGGTGTACTGGGTAAACTAGGCTTGGAGGTCTCTTGCTATTCGTGTATCCCAACTTATTATCTAGTGGATCAATTTACCGCTTGGAGGGCGGCAGAGAGGTTTTTCACCGAGTTCTTCGGTTTCCTCTTCGATAACACATCGGCATGTTATTTTGTGTTTGCATCTCTCTTCCCTACTCTTTTAGCTTTCATTTTACTGTTGTGATTTGTTGAATATGGCTTAGAGTAGTTGTTTTGTTTGTTCGCTCACATTTATTCTATTCCGCACTTAGTTTAAATTAGAGTAAAATCAACCGAGCCGTAATTTATTAATTTGGGGTCTAAACAGCTCTTGTGTTTTTAACAAAAATCTGAACTTTCAATTGGTATTAAAGTGGGTGCACTTGTTGTGGTTTCATTAGCTAAGTGCGATCCAAGACCCCTTTTGTGATGGATCGATCACAATCTCTCAATGCTCCACCATACTTTGATGAGAGCAACTATGCTTTTGGAAAGTCCGTATGAGGGCATTCCTTTGTGCTATAGATGAGTCTGTATGAGATTTCGTAGAGAATGGGTATGTTAGACCCACGATAGCCAAGTCCGAATGGGACAAGGAAGCTCTTGCTTTGGCAAATGCTAATAGCAAAGCAATTAATGCTATCTTTTGTGGTGTGTCTACTAATGAATTTCACAGGATTTCACATATGAAGACCGCCAAAGAAACTTGGACTATTCTTGAGACTACCTACGAAGGTACCAAGAAAGTTAAGGACACAAAGCTCCAAATGCTTACCACCCGATTTGAAGAACTCAAGATGAGTGATGATGAGTCGTTTGACTCATTCTATGGGAAGCTCAATGAAATTGTAATTTCCAAGCTCAATCTCGGTGAAAAGATTGAGGATGCTAAGGTGGTGAGAAAGATCTTGAGGTCCTTACCGGAAAGCTACCGTGCGAAGGTCACTGCTATAGAAGAAAGCAAAGATTTGGATGAGATCAAGATTCAAGAGCTAATTGGATCTCTCCAAACATATGAACTTGGACTACCCTCATAACAAGCCAAGCAAATCACTTGCACTCAAAACCATCAATTAGAGAATGGACGACTCTTCCAAAGAAGATGATGTGGAGAAAGAAGTAGCATTCCTTGCAAAGAACTTCTAGAAATTTTTTAATATGAAAAACAGTGGGAAGTCTTTCAGCAAAGGAAAGTTTTCATTATCCAAAGGTGGTAGGAAGGAGTTCAAGAAGAAATTTGGGAAGGACTCTCAATCCCCCAAGGAGTTGTGTGCTTTGAATGCAGTAGCCATGGACACATCAAAAAAGAATGTCCCAGCTACTTGAAAGGGAAGGGTAAGATGTTTGCCACTACTCTTAGCGACTCCGAAAGTTCAAATTCAGACACGGAAGAAGAGTGTGACGGTGAAGGGAACTATAGGGCCTTCATGGCAATTACCTCCATTGAATCTAAGGATGATTTGAACAATTTGATAAATAAACTTGGTGAGCATTCCGAGGGTGAGGAAGTTGAAGAATCGAAAGATGAAGATGTATGCCAAAATGAAGGTGAGAGCAACCTTCAAGAAGTATATGATTCTTTGCTAGAAGATTGTGGAAAATATGCCAAGATTGTGAACCATGCTGTGAGAAAGATTGAAGAAAAGCATAGGTGTACTCTTGTGCAACTTAAAGAGGAAAAATGTGAAGTAGAATGACTCAAGGGAGAGCTGATTGAAGCTTATTCTAAGATCAAGTTTCTTGAGCTTGAAATAATCCAAGCTAATGTCAAGGTTGAGCGTATCTCCACCAAGAAACTTGACAGTGTGTTGTCCTCACAAAAATCCTCACATGATAAGATCGGTTTGGGTTATACCGGAGAAGGAAGCTTCAGTAGAGAACCTAAGAAGAAAGTGAGGTTCTTATCAGCTAAGAGTATTGAGAAACTTAAAGAAGTGACGCTTGAGACTAAGACCCCTGTTGCTGAGAAGAGAACCACTGGTGTAAAACCAAAAGATTTAGGGAAGTCATTACCCAAAAATCAGAGGGGGCCTCAAGTGAATCATGTGTGTCATTATTGTGCCGTTCAAAGGCACACAAGACCCAACTGTTTCAAACTTCATGCACTCAAGAAGGCTGACTCCATGCGTGGCCAAGAAAGTTCAAAGAAGAGGCCAAAGGGAACACAATCTAAGGGAGAAAATGAAGGACATCTCATTGGAGATGTTATGGAAATGCTGAAGAACATCTCTCTATGCCTTGCTAGCTTCACTTTGAGGTTGGAAAACTATGTTGGTCGTACCCCTCCATCCAAAGCTCTCATCCAAAACACTCGAAAAATGTGGGTGAAGAAGGGTACTCATGCATGATTATTCCCTATGCCCATACATTAATTTTTCCGATGTTTAGAGTCATAGCGTCATAGGCTCATGCATCATGTCATGCAAAATCTTCTTGTGTCATTGCTTTCGATTCATAGCATGTTTCTTTTGCTAGCTGCATTTTGTTTTTGTTTTTGTTGACGTACTTTTATTGTTATGTTTTTGAGTATGTTAAAAAATTGAAAAATATCCAAAATGTTTGATCACTTGTGTTGTGTATATCACATGTGAGTTTGGACTAGTACCTTCATACTAATGGCGTAATGTATTTACGAGCTTAGCTTGTTTTGTATGCACATCTATATTTGTGGGAAAAATCTTGAAATCTATGTGTGATTGTTGTAAATCGATTTTCAAGCTTGTCATGAATGATTTGTCAATAATCTTGTTGGTCTTGATACATGCATAGACTTGTGCCTATATCTTTTCTCACGCTTTTATGTTTTTGCTTAAAGAGCTCATCAAATGTCAAATCTCGAAAAGAGATATTGAGTTGCAAAAATCATCGCACATACTAGTATTTGATTAGGAAAAAGGGAAAACGACTTGTATTAAAATGTATGGTGCCTCAACAAGCCAAAGGCTTACTCACAAAGTTGAAATATAAAAAAGTTTAAGCATTGATCTCAAAATGAGATGTTTTGTTCAAAATTGATCAATGCTATGATTTGTAAAGAAGCCATATGAAAAGTTTCAAAGAAATGTAATCATTTTCTTGTGGGAAATCATATATGTTCATTTTTATAATTAAGATAGTCCACTTGACTTAGTACTAGTTGTGTATGACCTGATTGAATTGATCATTGAAACTTCACTGTAGACTAAGAACTATTCCACATTTGATACTCACACACAACACACAAGAGTTTGTTCAATGAATGCTTATTTCATTTATGTGATTGTACGTGTTCAAATGTGATGTGTATGCTTAATCGTTTGCCGATCAAACCCAAAAAGATTTTTGAGTATTTTATATGTTTTTGAAAGTGATTTTATACTTTCGTGCTTTAAGTTTTTGTTCAAAATACATTTTTGTGTTGTTCTTCAAAAACTTATTCAGAGGCATTTTCGCGAGAAGCTCGCGACTAAGAGCTTCCCGCAAAAAGAGTTTAAGGGAAATCTAAAATTCTCATTTTCATACAGAGAGTATCGTGATTGTCTCGCGACTATTTCACGACCAAGCACTTCCTGCAAAATGATTTTTTAGGCAAAAACTGGAAAACACATATTTCAGACAGAGACTTTCGTGACTGTCTCGCGACTGTTTCGTGACTAAAAGCTTCTTGTGAAAGTGTTTGTGCTTTAGTGGTGTTTTTCGCGAGTAATTTCGCGATTGTATAACCCTCGAAAAACGCGTGTTTTCAGTTTTATAGGGCTACTGAGACTTTTGTTTTAAACATTCTTGAGTTCCTTCTTCTGCCTCACTCGAACCTCTCTCAACCCATACTTGTGTTTCACTTAAAACCCTCCAATTTCAAGTCCAAATCTCTGCAAAATCTCTTCAAAGGTATGTTTCTTAACATTCTTTTAAGCTTTTCATTCTAGATTATGCAAAATTTGTTTTAGGGTTCTTGAATTGGGGATTTTTGAAAAAGGGGTTGGGAAATATGATTTTGGACAAATTTTTTAAAATTTTTTGATTGGGCTGAGCCTTATTGGATTTGTGTATATCTGTGTTGGCCTTTGTGGCATTTTACTCTTGTATTTAGGCAAATTTCTTTGTGTTCATGCATTGTCCATTCATGTAGTACAGTGTTGCATGCTAAGTGTTTGACAAAATGTTCAAGTGACATTTTTGTGTTGAATTGAACTCAAATGAGTTCCAATGTTTGGGTTTACCCTTGATTGAACATGCTTGACATGTTTTGATCATTGAGTGTGTGTTTTACACACTTTTCCCAATTTGTGCCTCGATACCATGCCATGCATCACCTAGGCACCCACTAGGCACACTCCTTGCATCACCTCATGCACCCACATGCATAGTTGATATATTCTTGCATTTTGTTAGTGTTTACATGGTTTAGATCTTAAAGCATGTAGTTTTAACACTGCTATGTTATATTTTAAGTATTTGTGCTTATTTTTTTGGACTAACTTGATGCTAATGAAGTTTGTGTTCTTGTCTTTGTGTTTCTGCATTTGTTTATGTGTGCTCTGTGTCTATTTGTACAGATATCTCCCACCAAGCACTCTGCCTCCAAGAAATCCTCAAAGCGTGCTCACACTGATTTAGCAAATTTTCGCTCCATTGAGGCAGACATGGCCTACAATGACTTTTACAAGAGGGGAACAATTATCATGGAAAGAGTTGTAAGAATGGAGACTCTTGAAAACACTGTCATTTCTGAGATTTTCAAGGAGAGAACTTGGACAAAGCTGCTAAATCCAAGTGGAAATGTGTATGGTGAACTCATCAAGGAATTCTTTGCTAATGCCATAGTAGAAGGAGATCACATCAACTGTTGGGTGCGACAGAAATAGTTCAGTATCACAAAGGATTCAATTCAAGAGTTCCTTGAAGTTCGTCCACCTCCTCAGCAGATTACCATTCAGTATGATGATCGATTAGACTCTCTTGAGCCAATGGTGAAACTTCTTGGTGGTACACTAAACAAGAGGTCAATGAACACCATTCCCTTCGTTGCGGAAATGAGGACATTGGCTTATATAATGATCCACAATCTCTACCTGGTGACGAACTTGACAACATTATCCGCACCAAGAACTATCTTCTTACATGATCTCTTCACACATAAGGAGACTGACATATGTGGTCACATATACCACCTCCTAACCAAGAGCATCTCCAAAAGGAACTCAAGGATAACTATGCCATTTCCTACTATCATCATAGGTCTCATTGCAAAGACAAAGTTGAAGGTTTCAAGCAGACTTACTATTGTGCAAAAGGACTATCCCATTGGAGCTCATACGATGACCCGAAGCTAAGCCCACATCACCGCATCAAAGAATGGCATTTCTCAAATTCTGTGGGCTGCTGTTGAAGAAAAAGGTGGAGACAGGGAGGATGAGATTGACAGATTTACTTCTGCTCCAGAGAGTTCTGCACAACCATCTTCCCAAGCACAACCACGAGGATCTGATCATCTTGACCGCCTTCTTACAACAGTAGAACAGATATATGGCATGCTCGAGTCTCATGTGCAGCACACCGCAGATCAATTTTCTTACATTCAAGGCCAAATCATTGCATTATCATCTCAGATTGAGGATATGGCTATGGCGTAAGGATCTAATTCGGAATCTGAGCAATTCTAACTCCTTTGGCCATTCTGGACAAAAAGGGGGAGAAAGTTTTAAGAGGGAGTTGCACATTTTGAGGGGGAGCATAGCGTAGCACATGCACTTCATAAACACATTGGTTAATTTTTGGTGGTTTAGTTATTTACTTTCTTTTGCCATAGTTTCTAGAATGTGTTTATTTACATTGCGTTTTTTTAAAGCTTTAAGTACTTTGGTTAAATTTCAGTTTAATATTCAGTACTTTGTGTTTATCTCATTGCTTTGTAGCATTTTTTTGTACTTTTAGTTTATCTTAAGTACTACACTTTTGTGCCCTTATTGGATTTTGTATCTTTAATGCAAATACTTTGGTATTTTGCATTGGTTGTGTGTTTTGGATATGAAATTGATTTTTGCTTTGCACTTAATTGCATTGTATGTCCAAATGATCGTTTACTAGTTAAATGATCATTGTAGTCGTTCCTTAATGACTGTTCTTGTATGATCAAGTTATGCTTCATAGTTTATATCTAGATGTTTACCTTGATTGCATTATACTTGCTCCTATACGTACCTTCTATTCAACTTGTCATAAGCTTAATGAAAGTTTTGTTTGTGTGCAAGTGTTTCAGGATACAGGTGTATGCGTGCAAGTGCTTCACAGCTTCTAGATTAGGTGTGAGTGAGTTTTGCTATTGTTCCCAAACTTACGTTTAAGTCTAGAATCTGTTATAGGGTGTTTTGTCACAGAATAGCCAAAGGGGGAGATTGTAAAATTGTAATTTACAACTATTTTGTATTGGCTTTAATTCCGTGCCAAATTTAATGGTAATTTTGCTTAATCTTTTGTACCCTGTATTTTATGTGGGATTTATTTGTAAGGGTTGTGTGTGAGAGAGAGAGTGTGAAGACTCAAGGCATCTATTGAAGACAAAAGGAGTTTTCGCGGGTAGCTCGCAACTAGCCATCCCGTGAAGTAATGCATGTGCCCAGCACATGACTAGAATGCGAAAAGTCATAACAAATGGTGATAGCTGGTTTTCGTGAGTGTTTCGCGGACTGTTTTGCTATTTTGTCCTATCTGCTCCACTATATCCTCATACACACTATATATATCATCATTACCCATATATTGAGTAGAGAGCTTTTTAGAGAGAAAGCCCTAGCCTCAAACCCTTGAGAGTGTGAGATTGTTATACCCACAATTCTCTACACCATCCATTGTGGTTTTCCTCTACTCCTACCTCTCCATTTTCAAATCCTTGAGAGATTAATAACCCAAACACTTACCACACCCATACTGAGTGTCCAATGAGGTTTTGGTGTTGCTGGGAAGTATTGGAAGAAGCCAAGTTTTGGCGGATGCAATTCGGGCGCATTGTGGGATCCGGAAAGCTAGACAAAACATGGTTCCGAGAAGCCTTGTTAGAGTAGGAGCTTGGAGGGCTTAGGTGCATTAGATAGACTAGGCTTAGAGGGTCTTTTGCTATTCGTGTATTCCAACTTATTGTCTAGTGGATTAATTTATTGCTTGGAGGGCGCCAGAGAGGTTTTTTACTGAGTTCTTTGGTTTCCTCTTCGATAACACATTGGTGTGTTATCTTGTGTTTGCATCTCTCTTCTCTACTCTTTTAGCTTTGATTTTACTGCTGTGATTTGTTGAATATGACTTATAGTAGTTGTTTTGTTTGTTCCCTCGCATTTACTTTATTCCACACTTAGTTTAAGTTAGAGTAAAATCAATCGAACCATAATTTATTAATTTGGAGTTTAAACAGCTCTTGTGTTTTTAACACAAATCCGAGCTTTCAAGACTCACTATAGGCTAAAACTGTGTAAAATAAATATTGCTCACGGCCTAGAAGGAATTCCAAAGATCTTGACAAACTTCCATGCTCCTCCATTTGGACTGCTATCAAGGTGGGTTTTCCTGTGTTTGAAAGAGGCATATGTTGGAATGTGGGGACTAACTCAACTCTCCAATTTTAGGGAAGCAAATGGATTAAGGGGAGCTCCGTCAGAGAGCTTATTGAGGGTCCGCTCACACAACAGGAAACTAACCTGACTATTGCAAACATCTTACAAGATGGAAGATGGTGTTGGGAAAAAATCTCTTTCGAACTACCAAGTGTGGTTTTGGAAAAGATCCTAGCAACCCCCATGTAGTTATTTGGTGAAAAAGAAGACTCATTGGTTTGGAAATTCTCTCAAAATGGAGAATTCAGCACTGCCTCGGCATATAATCTGGCCAGACCTGAAGATACAAACCCCCATTCTTTCTTGGGGTATTGGTTATGGAAGTTTGACACCATATCAAAAATCAAGCACTTCACATGGCTTTGCTACCACAATAGCATTTTGGTGCGGCAAGTCATTGTTGCCAGGGGCATATCTTGCAACACGACCTGCCCCTTATGCCAGAGCCAGGAGGAATCTATCGTACACCCATTAAGAGACTGCCCTTTGCTCTAAAATTCTGGAAACAGCTTGGAACCCCCCAATCTTTAACTAACTTCCTCCCATTGAGCCTGCTGGACTGGGTTAAGCAAAACTGTTTATGCAGCAACCAGGTTCTGGTTAATGGCTTTTCCTGGAATCCACAATTCCCTTTTGTGATTTGGTGCCTGTGGAAACATAGGAATAGAGTGGTCTTTGAAAATGCCCCTACCAACCCCAACCTCCACTTGATGTGCATCCAACTTGTTCGAGAATTCTTTTACTGTGTGAGGAAGGGGCAAAAGTCCAAGCACTACATTGCCACCCCGATATACTGGCACAGACCTAATCAAGGATGTTTAAGTTAGATTCTGATGGGGCTTCTCAAGGGATAGTGGATTAAGGGATACATGAGGAATATTGGTAATGCAACCAGTATTGTTGCTGATTTTTGGGCCTTAGTGACGGGCTGATGCTTGTGGCCCAACTTGGCATTACTCAACTGCTTGTAGAATTAGATGCTCAAGTCATTGTTAATCTTGTTCTATCTAAAAAACCCATTAACAGCTCATATTCCCCTCTGCTCAACGATTGCAGGTACCTCCTGGGGCAGTTCCATCCTATCAAGATCATCCATGTTTTTAGGGAGGCAAATAGATGCGCTGACAACCTTGCTAGAGCAGGCTGCTCCCTTCTTGGGAATTTTATGGTGCTAGATTCACCACCTACCGATGAATTATTTACTATTTTGAATTTGGATGTTGCTGGGTTGTACTCCTTAAGGCTTTCAGCCATTACTTCTCCTTTTATGGCTAGCTATCTTTAATGCATTTTCCCTTTTAACCAAAAAAAAAAAAAGTAATATTTTATACAAGGAGTTAGAACACTACAAAATAGATTACAACTGTCATATAATTTAGCTCTTGACAATGACCCCACCAAATTCAACCCACCCATTGTGTGATAATGTGACACAGGCTTTTTTGTTCCAATGAACTCACAAATCACAATCTCAATTTTGAGAAATGAATTATTAAATATCATGTGCTGCAAGAACACTTATTCATCGTTGGTTGTATGGTCATACTCCTGAAAATGTGTTTCTGTTTGATGCACAAAGAGTAGCCTTGCTAACAACTGGGAATAAGGCCTTCTGGAAAAATCAATGCAGCATAACAAAGAAAGGTGACAGCTAACTCCACTATGGCTCTATGGCTCACTAAGAAGTTTATGGCGCATAGATAACAATTATGGAACAAAGATTCTAGAATATGATGATGCTTGTATGGCTCACTTTCAATCCATAATAATTCTATTATAGGAAACAGCATCAGGTACAGCTTATTAGCCTTTGCACAAACTTACAGATAACATGTTTTCATGCCTAGAATGCAAGCTGTTAGTATTTTCCCATGGGATCCGAAAACCACAAGGCAAACTTAAAATTTCTAAAAGGAGTTTAATGTTTTTTTTTTTTTTTAATGCAACGCAGGATTCTCATTTCAATAAGAAACTCTAAAAGGAATACAAAATCTGCTAGAGTAAGTTTGGCATTACAATCAACCAGTATATTCTAAAGGACAGCTTTTTGAAGAACAACTCAAACTACAACACGAGCCAATAGATCTATCTATTTTAAAGTATATCTTCCATGCCACTACGTTCAAAAATCACAGGTCTGCATTGTAGCACCTGTCAATGGAATTATGTCTTCAATGGAGCCTTTTTCTTCCTATCAGATATTTGAGCAGGCACTATTGAATGCGACTTGAACCAACCTTGTCCTTCCCCTTCCCTATCCTGGAGAATGCAAAAGCAATGTTTAATTTTAGGGTTTTTTTTTTGTTGGGGCCGGGGGGGGGGGGGGGGGTTTGACGTTGCAAGGAGTTTCTATCAAAGAAGTTTCCTGTTCAAGTATAACGACAAAGCAGCCATGTATAGTTGTCAAGTAAATACACTTTCAATCAGACTATTAAAGAAGGAAATAATTGTCGGCACCTTTTTCTTAACAATCTGAACCACATCCTCATCTTGAAGTAAATGACAAAGGCCACAATGCTGCGGGTAGTGCCTGGCACTTATACGCCATACTAGCACATATTTCACCTCCTTCACCAAACTTCTATGTATGTGATTACAGAAGTCTTCAACAGTGCAGGCACCTCTATTCTGAAATTAAATACCAAGAGTATTGAAATAAGAAAAGCGAAGAAAACTAGAAACTTCCATCGATAAATAAAGCTGCCTATCTAAAGATAGCTGGACAGACAAGAAGGTATGCAACATACAGCAGAAAGAACTACAGGATCTGAGAAATCAGGTTGCTGGCCTTGTGGCTTTGTATAAACTCTTACAAGCCCCATCTCTTCCCACATTTTTGCCAGTAGTCTGTCGAAGTTCAGCTGTTTAAGCAACATGAGCCATATAAGTTACAAAGCCATCCACATCGAATGAAAATCTGTACAAAATATAATGCTTCAACAAGGGGTTATATCATATGTTTGGATGCATAATTAGATGAGTGGTAACATATGTTTTATGCAAAATGCACAATGAGAAAGTACATTTTACAAGAAGAAACTGCATTAAACCACAGAACGATCTCTGTTTGCTTCAAAACGCATTGGAACTGAGATGGGTTACTGCAAGCTCCAAATGTTAAATTCCACAATCAAAGTTGGTAAAGATTAGAAATGTAAAATCTACCTTCAGATTGCAACTAATGACAACTGAATTAGGTTGCCGAGCTAATCATCAATACCAATAACGTCTAGTCGTCTATCTTGTTGTAAACATATATACACTTCATGTATTTCCGATTTCCCTCAATAACATCTATAAGATCATCAACAGTGGCATCCTCACGAAATAGCTACTGCAACAAAATCACCAACAACTAAGTATATGTTTTATGGGGTCGCTAGTAGGTACTTGAGAAAGTAATATAGAAGAGAAACTATAAACAACAGCCCAACAAATAAGCCTTAGTCCCAATTTTTTTGGGCTGGCCAGAAGAGAAACTATCAACCACACTAAAATATTGCACATTGTGCAGAGAGTGTAAATACAACTCATCAAGATGGTTTCGCTCTTAATCCAATTTTGTGTCTTTGTGCTGTATTTGCCAGTTATATATTTCCTTCTTAAAGTTTAGCAAGACATGACTTAAAAAGTTTCCTACATTGCTCGTTTACTAACTACTATGTTTTTCCCCATCTGCTAAATGATGGCAAATCAAGGATGAGAAAAATATGAACTTGAAAGAGCAACTTCGTGTTGAATAAGGAAGGAGCTTGATAAATTGAAAACAACGGATATGGCCTCATTGCTTCGCGGCTTAGGAATCGAACATGGAGGTGACTCAGATCCCCTGCCACATGAGGTTAGTTGGAAATATATATATATATATACACACACACACATACATACATAGATATATAGATATCATACATACAAAAAGGCTTATGTAAATATGCTTGATTTTCGAAGGAAAAACAGGCATATATAAATATGCAAGCTGAAGTCTTGCAATGCATACAAGTTAATGGAATCACATATTTAATGGAACCCAGGGTAGTAAATTTTACTAAATAAACCCTCTAAATTGATGTGTCAATTTTTAAATACAAAATAATAATAATAATCAAGAAACTTATTGATTATTTTGTTGATGTAGTCACCAATCACATTTATTATCATGTTAGTTTGTAAATCTTTAGTAGCGAAATTGATAGTGTACTTTTATTTGCAAAAAATAATTGAACTAGAATAATGCACTGTTAGTACCATACGAGTTTGCATTTTTCTACACCAACAGAAAAAAAATGACTACAACACTTGTATAGGTATTTGTTACAAACCCAATTGAGTTTGTTGGTTAGACCTCCTGATTAATAAATGGACTATTTCAAGGGAGTCTAGACCTTCAAAGTGAATACTCACTCAACAATAATTTTTTTCAACTTCCTTTATTAATGAACATCAAGCTATATAAATAGATGGCTTTACAAAATAAAACTAACATTTAAATTCAAAAGAAACCTAATCTTTATCCACTACAAGTAGATAAGATTTATTCAAATACTAAGCTAACAATTTATCCGATTAATTATCTGATTACCCAACTCCTAATGACAAAATAAAATCTTAAATAATAAAAGAGTCCGGTTAATGTGTGCCCTAAGGGCACATATTAAACCGTTTATTTTGGAAACATTTTCTTTGAAATTAAAAAAGCTGTCAATACTTTTTCAATTTTCGAGAAAATATTTCTAAAAATGATTAATTATTGTGTGCCCTAAGGACACATGTTAGCAAAATCCATAATAAAATTAAATAAAAACTAAACACGTAACATTCCTCCTCCCTTGAAATCAGCCCTTGTCCTCAAGAGTTTAATTTGAAAATTATTGTTGCATAAGAGCTTGATCTTCCCACGTTGCTTCTCACATACTGATCAGCTCTTGTCCTCAAGGGTTTAATCTAAAAATTGTTGTTGCATAAGAGCTTGATCTTCCCACTTTGCTTCTCACATACTGGATTACTTATTGAGCTTTAAAAGGATCTTATGACTGGGCATTTGCAGAGGTAAAAAGCTATTTGGTGTTGCAAAACTATCTTTAACCTGATTTAAAAGTTGTCATGCTTGAATTGTGTGAAGGTGAATATGCCACAGTTACACCTTATTAATCATTTCTTGATTTCAGGTGCAAACAGCTTACAAACAAGCCGTGTTAAAATTTCATCCAGACCGTGTATCAAAAACTGACATTCGCCAGCAGGTTGAAGCTGAAGAAAAATTGAAGCTTATTTCTCGTACAAACAGAAATTTTTAGCAACTTCAAGTCACTAAATGCATGCTGATGGAATGGTTTTTGTTTTGTTTAGGAATTCTGAATTTTCTCTGGATATATTGTTGTCTTTTCTTTGTGTTTCTGTCTCAAAGTTTATGATTTTCTGTCACATTGTATCTGATGGATTGTTTGTCCCCCTGAGCAAGCTCGCACCAATTGGTGGCAAATGAGTATATTTCTGAAGCAGTTGTAATTTTCTCTTCTTCGTCAAGGAAATTGTCTTACTATATGGAGTGTTTGTTTCTCCTTGTGGTGCCTATTTGCTTAGATTATTTAGCATGCATGAAACTTCAAAATTGAACCCCCTCCCCCTTTAGTGATGGAGAAATAAATATGTACACCTAGTGTGCTATGTTTCCCTCTCATATAAATGTGGAATTCATATACAGACTTACAAGTACATAGAAACCACACTCTTATATGAGAGGAAAATATATAATATATTTCATGGAATGTATTGAATAATTTTACACATCCTAAATTTACAATATTCCTCAATCGTAATTGCCTTGTAACATTAGCTTTGATTGCAAAAAATTTAAAATAGTTCATCACTGGTAGGGCTGGCCCGAGACATTTTGGGGCCTAAGGCGAGAACTAAAATGAGGCATTTTTTATATTTATATATGAATTAAATTAATATTTCTTTAATGTTTTTATATTATAATATATTTTATTTAAAATATATTTTTCTTGCCTTTTGAGATGAAAAATTGACTAATTAAATTTTTGTATTCAAGTTCTTCTAAAATCTCATTTTCAATCGATAATATAGCTAATCCACTCAATTTTTCTTGAGACATTGTCGATCTTATATATGATTTTAATTTGTGACATTTTCTTCTAAATTTTGTGTTGTATTTTTTTTTATTACTAATAAGGAATTTATCAATTGATCATTTTTGAGACTCAATTAATTTTCCTTCTTTTAAGTTTTTCATATTCAAATGCATATTTTCTAGTAGAAATTTCTAATCAAACAATATATTTATAAAGAGTGAAAGAAAAAATAACTTTTAAGTGTAGAGCAATAGAACCTGATATATAAAGTATTATTGTAGTTTTACCGAACAATAACAAGTATTTAGCAATCTCAATCTGCATAAAATAAAGACTTATTTATTATATTACATATAACAAAAAAAAAATATAAAAACACAAAATTAAAATTAAAAAGTAAATAAATAAAACCCAAGCCTAGCCAAAACAAAAGTACAAGGGTACAACTCCACCAAAGGTCGCACAACTCTTATTAGATAAGACTCCGCACAAAAAAAAAAAAAAACCAAAACAAAAACAAAAACAAAACGGATCCTATTACCTATAACAAAAAAAATAAAAAAAATAAAAAGAGAAATGATATGTCTACAACATTTTTATAACAAATCCTAAGTAGTAGGTTATTACTAGTTGTTATTGTTGGGGTAAAAAATTCATCTTAGCGTTAAATTTAAATTTGAACTAATAACAACTAACCACCTATGATTTGTTGTGAAAATGTTATGAACATAGCATTTCTAAAAAAAAAAAAAACACCCTTCAAGGCCTAACGGCGCATTGGGTGTAAACTCCCCAGTTGCTATTTTAACAACTAAGAGCAACCATATCAGTCAGTTTATTTTACACATCCATTTTTATACTAAAAACCTACTTTTTCTATTTTACAAATCCATTTTTACAAAACACCCACATCAGTTCATCTATCCTACCACCTCTTTTAATTAAATAATCAATTTTCTCAAATTTTTTATTATTTCTCTTTAACTACCTTATACATACGTGCGCGGTCTCTCGTCCTCTCTCTCTGCCCATTTTTTCAGATCCTGCTCTCTCTCTCTCTCTCTCTCTCTCTCTCTCTCTCTCTCTCTCTCTCTCTCTCTCTCTCTCTCTCTCTCTCTCTCTACCCATCTCTACCCATTTTCCAGATCAACTCTCCCGACAGCTCCGATCCACAACACCGATCCACACTCCAATCCATAGCTCCAATCCACACTTCGATCCACAGCTCCGATCCACAGCACCGATCCCAACTCCGAGCCACGAGCTCCGATCCACGATCCACGATTCATAGCTCCGATCCACAGCTCTGAGCCAAGAGCTCCGATCCAATTTGTGTTTGTGTATCTTTGTTTTTTTTTTTTTTTGAGCAAGTGTATCTCTGTGTTGATTTTCTGTGTGGATATGTTTGTGTATGGGTGTGTTTGTATGCATATGAGGAAAAAGAAGAAGATGAGGAGTTGAGTTTTAACTGGGTTTGTTGAGCATGGAAAAGAGATAGAAAAAAAGGAGCGAATGGAAAATTATAAAATAATGGGATAAATGAGCTACAGTAATCGTGTATATTTACACGGTTATTGTAGCTCGTGGATGGATTTGCACAATTTTAGATATTTTTACATCCACTGATGTGGTTTTTTTTTCTAAAAATGTGTAAAATTAGTAGTTATTTCTATTTTAGAAGCTTTTACATGAATTGGTGTGGATGCTCTAAGAGCAACCACACCAGATCAGCTAAAATCTTCTAAATTTTTTTTTTATAAAAAAAGTACAACTTTTACATATTTTGGGCAAAAAAATACGCACATCAGTGGGTGTAAAAATGGACAAAAATGTGCAAATCCATCCACGAGTTACAGTACTCATGTATATTTACACGGGTACTGTAGCTCGTTTATTTAGTATTTTAATATTATTTGTACAGTATAAAACTCATTTTTCGCTCTCTTTTTTTTCTCTCCTTTCACTGAGCAACACCAACACCTCTCTCAAGTCTCAGCTCTTCTCTTTTCCTTCTTTCATCTTCTCTCTTCTTCTGCTTCTTACTTTTGTTCATTGTCATCACCACGGGAAATAATGTGATTGGTTTGGGGGTTTTGCAGCCCTGTGAGGAAGGTGGATCAATTGACAGACTCATCTTCTCTATTGACAGACTTTGGGGCTAATTTCTCTAAAAAGGTATGGGTTTTTCTCATTAAGATTTTAGGGTTTTTTTTTGTTTTTTTGTTTCAAGCAAGATTCTTGGGAGTTTCTCTAAACTAATTTTTTTTAGGGTTTCTTGTTTCAAATTTTTTCTGGTTTGGGTTTTTTTTTTTAGGGATTCTTCAGAGCACACCCTATTTCTCCCCTATTTTCGAACTAATTGAACAGAGAGAGAGAGAGATATTCCAATGGAAATGGGTTTTCGGACTGACCCATGACTGAACTCCTTTAAAGACCGCAGCTTCATAGTAAGTTCCCTATTTTTTTTTTTTGGCTTCTATGTATGTGTCTATAAATATTTGTGTTTAACACTCCGCAGCTTCGTTTGTGAGTTTGGCATTGTATTATCAACATAGCATTATGCATGAATGCCATACATTTGTAGTTGCACTTGTTTTTTTTCTTACTTTTAAGCCAATGTGTCAACTGTGGTCTATAAGTAGTAAGTGGAATTTGATAATTGGAATTGGTTTTTTATTTGGGTTTTGAGTGACTATTAGAGCTCAAGTTGGGCATTTGATGTTTATTTGATAAATTTATGCACTTGGAAAATACCATTTATTGTTGGTAAAGAATTAAATGGTTATTGGGGTAAAAACATGTTCTATTGATAAATTGGCTTCAATCCTAATCAAATAAAGTTGATACAAATAAAGTTGATACAGATAAAGTTTTTCTCCCCATTATAAAGGAATTAAGGTTCTCTTCTCTATGTGTGCATTTTTCTCTAATCATAAATTCAAAATTTTTTGAGTGGTGAAATGGGCGGGCTTACTGCAGTGTGGGGGTGGTTCTGGGTATGTGTCATGGTTGTGGAATAGTTTGGTGGTGGTTTGAGGTTCTATTTGGGATGTTGAGTTTTGCAGTGATGTGGATTTGGCTACCAATGGTGGAGATTCAGCTGTGGGGTGGTGTAGTGGTTTTCTTGATCATGTTTCAGTGATAAAATGGTAAGGTAGTAGTAGTGAGTTTAGAAGTGGTTGAGTTGAGAAGGTTGAGTGGTAAATGTAGTGACCCTTTATTGATTAAGAATTTGTCTCAACAACCCCACCATAACCACCAGGTTGAAAATTCTACAGTTAACATTATCACGGGGTAAAGAGAAAGGAAATTTAGTAAAAGGATGAGATTGTTTAGTGAAGGTTCACGTTAAACTTAGTAAATTTCAAATTCCTACGATTGGCCTTGTAGTTGCCATAGATGCTCGACGAGATCCGCTTGAAGTTGAGAATGAATTCCTCTATCTCTAATAGAATTATGACGTTCAATGAACTACATAAGGTTACAAGTGTGATTATGTGACACCGGTTCGGGTCCATTATCATCGATTTGATCATAATCGTAGTCATTTGCTCCAAGGTAAGTATGTCGCTCATCTTCAACGATCATATTATGCAATATTATATATGCCATCATAATGTCCTTAAGCGTTTCAAGGTGGAAAAAACTTGCAGGCCCACGCACAATTGAAAATCGCGCTTGAAGTACTCCAAATGCACATTCGACATCCTTCCTAGCTGCCTCTTGTGTGGAAGCAAAATGTTGTTTTTTACAGTCTTGTGGTGCTGGAATTGTTTTGAAAAATGTTGCCCATGATGGATATAGACCATCGAATAGTACCCAATCGAATAGTCATTACCGTTTATCGAGTAATTAACCGGAGGAGCACGCCCTTCAGCAAGCTCAGAAAATACAGAATACCACTCTAGGACATTGATGTCATTGTGAGACCCCTGGTAACCCAAAAAATGCATGCCATATCCAAAGATTATACGGCGGCCGGAGACATTGATTCAGGAATGGTCATCGGAGCCACTATTATAACAATTGGCTCACCGGTGTTGTCGGTACAATGGTCAGAGACACCAATCCAGTGGGCGGTCACCAAAGCCACAATTTTGGTAGTTTGGGCATCAGTGGCGTTTGTCAAAGCCACTATTTTAACAATCCACCCACCGGTGGGTCACTATTTGGTGGTACAGTGGGCGGCGAGACCAATCCATTGGAGTTCGCCGTAACCACTATTTTGGTGGTTCGGCCATCGGACCTCCACCACAAGCGGCTCCATTGGGTGAGCCACTGGTGTTGGTAGTTTACTTAAAATATAAGTTTAAATTAAAAAAGTATGACCATTAGGGAAATTAATAAAAAAAAGTTTGATGAAGAATGAATATTTTATTGAAAAATCTTGTAAAATAAATAAACTAATGTGGATGTTTTGTAAAAGTGATGGTGTAAAATAGAAAAAAGTAGGTTTTTTGTCTAAAATAGACAGAATCTTTTACATGAGCTGATGTGGTTGCTCTAAGTACTTACTGTAGGCTGGATGATTCGGGCTTCAAAAGGCTAGTGACTGTTTGGAAGGATTGGAAAAGAAGAACACACGATTAAAGGTGACCGGGGTGGATCGGCCAAGAACCCTCTGATGCCAAAGTTAGTTTCTTTCTCAAATTCTAGAGTTCCAACTTTTTAGGAGTTGTTAAAAACTTACCTCCATTTGATGTAAATGAGCCTTTATATAGTGTACACTTGAAGCAGTTACTTGTCTAGTAACTTCCCCTATTTTTGAGGAGGTCCAAAGGTTCAGGGTTAACTTCCACAATTGCAATGGAAGTTAGACTATTTGATCTTATCTTCCATAACCGTTATTTGGAAGTTAAGTACTTGGTAAGAAGTTGTGGCAATGAACCTCGATTTTCACTCATGCCTTGGAATAGAAACGCGTGGTCCAATTCATTAACTCTTATAGAGAGACACTTGGAATTTCTTAAGTGTCTAGGGTCGTCCAAATGTTTTCTTAATGGATGACCCTCAAGTGCATGGATGGCCAGTTCTATAAAGGAGGTCCATTCTTGCCTTTTTAATATGGACAACTCTCATAGACGAGCTTGGAGTTGGCTTAATTTTTAGTTTAACATTAGTTGCCCCCTGTCCAGGGGTCGTCCAAGGTGCTATATAGCCTAATGCTATTCTTTGGACGTGTGTCCTTATGCCAGTGGTTAGGTATGCCACGTGTTATGGCCTCATTGGTGACTAGTTGCGTCGATTCACTTTTTTCGAGGAGTATGCCACATGTCATCCTTTGGTTGGTCACATCGTTTCAGATGCCAAATTCTATTGCCTATAAATAGTAGAATTCCTCTCCTACCCTTCACATTTCTGAGATTTTCTTCCTTGACATTCTTCATCTAGCGCTTCGTCTAGAAGTGTTTCCTCGTCCTTAGTTTTCCTCTGTCTAGAGCCAGGTACTCTCTTCAACCTCCTTAGGTTTTCCTTAGAATTTCAAAATATCTGAGATTGTTTTTTCCTTGTCTAGCAATAGCGTAGATAAGGCTATAGACGAGTATCATGACTCCACTAGCTACACTGATTCTAGTAGCCATAGTAGTAGTAGTAGTGGGAATACCACCGAGGAATACACTTCTGGTGTTCCTGGGGTTCCCCTAAAGGTCTTCTAAGAACACCTTAGGACGAGAGCAGCCTCAGGGTCTTAGGCTAGTACCTCAACGGGTGTTCCTCCGCCCACTCATGTAGACGAGATAGAGACTGTATATAGCTATGCTATAGGTACTCCTTCCAAGACAGATGAGAGGAGACTAGTTGCCCATAGGAGTTGGTACCAAATCCCAGACGACCTTAACCCTAGGTTAGCCGTTCGTGGGGAATGGTGTTGCCAACCCCGTTTTGGGATAGGTATTTATGAGGCTTATTGTCTAGGGGGGCTTAGGTTACCCCTAAATGCCTTTGCTAGAGAATTACTTACTAGGTTAGGTTTAGGAGCTTGTCAATTTAACCCTAATGCATAGAGACTCATCGTCTCTATGCAAGTTTTGTGGAGGGAAGTATTTGAAGGGGATCATCCTCTCATTGTGGACAAATTCCTCTATTGCTACAAACCCTCAGATATTAGTCAGTCCTTGGGCTTTTACCAATTTATAGCTAGGGGCAGTGACTATAGATTGATTAAGTCCTTGGTTACATCTAACAGAAACTGAAATACAAAGTTTTTCTTCATCTCTGGTTTCTGGTCTAGGCACCCTGTCGAGGTTGACAGGGATTCATTTGCCCCATATACTGGAGAATCAGGCAACCTTCGTCATGAATGTATGTTTTTGTTTGTTATGTTTGCTTTGCTTCCCCCCCCCCCCCCGCGCTTTTATTTTTTTATAATCGTCTAACCTTTTTCTCCCTTCTTTGTTTCAACTGTTAAACGATCATCTTTAAGTAAATTTCATCATGACCGCATCCACAGAGCTCGTATATACACTGATAGGAGCTTTCATTCTTTGGTGACCCTTTAGTGTCTTGCCACGTAGGGTCTTGGTCCTGAACCCTCTGCCGTAGCTATTGTCCATTAGCTTACTGTTCGCAAACGTGAGTTTCCATTTCCCTTAGAAGCTATTTGATTGTTATACATTCCTTAGCTGATACTTCAATATTTTTCTTTTAGGGATGACGACCATGAAGGAAAATAAAGGAAAGGAAGTTGTGGACGAGGTAACTAGGCCCGAAGTTCAGTCTCAACCTCGTCCTGCTATTGGGGACAAAAGAAAGAATTTGTCAAAGGCCATTGACTTAGAGAATCTTCCAAGTCATCGTAAGGAGAAGAGGGATAAACACAAGTCATCTAAGCCTAGGGTGGTCAAGCCTGGCCTCCCTGTTTTTCCTTCTCAGCAACCGTCCGTCCAAATCCACGACATGGATACTGAACCTGCCAGAGATCCTTCGTCCAAAACCACTACTCCTGCCTCGTCTCAGCCTCATCGAAAAGCTTCCATGAATCTTTTGGAAAATGAAGACTTGGCTTGTGAATAAATAATAAATTAGTGTTAATAGTTAGCTTATATAAGAATTAATAAGAATATGTCAACTCAATATGTATAAAATTTATTGTGAAAACTATTATATATGTAGCATTACTCGTGCTAGATATTCTCAACAATGTGATGGTGTGATATTGATGATCGTGTATTTGGACCTAGAGATAAGAGCCCCTACATTTATTGTAATGTCAATTACGTTCATGTCAGACTCAACCCCTCTCTAGAGCTAAATTTAATACAATAATTGATAAGCTTTCCATGACTTATTCTACTCTTGAATATGGTTTTTAGACTCAGACTGTTCAATGAACCGTAAAAGAAAGAGGTTCAAGGTTTTTAAGGTCAGACTAAGGTCAAACTAAGGTCAAACCGTGATGATGTCATAATTAATTTAATAATTATTTAAATATAAATAAATATTATTAAATTAGTATAAATAGAAAATTTAACTAAAATAATCCAGTTAAATATAAATATCTATATTTCAAATATATATTTTCATATCATAACTTTTACAAGACAAATAAAAAATATCAAATCCTAAACAAATTTAAATATAATATCTATTGATTTATTTATATATTGATTAGTTAAACTTTTAATAATAATAATAATAATAATAATAATAATAATAATAATAATAATAATAATAATAATAATAACTTTCCATAATTTTTTTTTCATTACTCACACTTTGCCATGTGTAAAATTATAGTAAACAATTGTGTAAAATATTGTAATACTACATTATTCTTAAAAGAATAATGCTAGAGATACAAATTATTTTATAAAAACTTTTACAAACTACTGATGTGGTGAATGATTATTGGTAAATAAAAATTTGATATTAATGGTGGGTCTAAATGAAAACCAATAAGAGGTGGGCCACATTAACATTTTGTAAAAATGTTGTAAAATAATTTGTGTATGGAGCATTACTCCTCTTAAATATACTTAAAATATTTAAAGCAAAAAACCCATTTTAGTCCCTATATTTTCCCGCAATTTTCACTTTGGTCTCTATCTTTTATTTTCACCACTTTTAGTTCTTGTTTTGAAAAACGCATTCCGTTTTAGTTCTTACCATTACTCATTTAACAGAAGTATCCTACGTGGCAAACGATCCAACAGTAAATATTGACGTGTTCATTAAATAATATTAAAAAAATTATTTACATTTTTAAAAATGCCACATCAACAATTTAATTTTTTTTTTTAAAAGCCGCATCAGATAAAAATAATTTAAAATTTTCTAACATAATTATTTTTTAAAAAAAGAAAAGAAATTAGTTAAATTAATTTTTTTCTTTTTTCTTTTTTGGAAGAACATGTAGAACTCAGAACTATGTGTTCTTCATTTTCTTCCCCAACTAAGCTTGCCCAGAAAATTAAAAATTAAAAATTTACTTTCTTTTCTTGCAATTTTTTAGCAACCAAACCCATAAAATCACTCAGATTTACAAAATAAAAAGACATGCCCATAAAAATTTACAAAACACAAACATTCAACAAGATTTTCTTATGCTTTGAAACCAAACACAAAAAATACAAAACTCAAACCTAGATTTTCAACCTCCATGCACAACCAAACCACAAACAACCACACAACCTTAAATTCGACAACCCACACACCTTTAACCCCAAATTTGAAGCCGCCGATTTAGTTAGCCTAAGGGTTTTAAGAGAAAGCCACCGCTAGTTTCGGCCATCAATTTAGAGAGAGAAACTTTGGGTTTTCATCCATGGGTTTAGAGAGAGAGAACTAGGTTTTCACTTCAAACTCAACCCGATCCATGAAATCATCATCCTTATCCATTATAGTAATGACAAGTAGCGAAGCTTGAATAAGATCTTTAGAGAAAGCGTACACCTGATTCCACTCTGGATTTGAAATCTTCTCCAAACGAGTAGTCGATTTGGATTCAGACAACATATAACATAAACCCACAAATAGAAATCAACATACACCACAAACCCATAAACCCATAAATCAACATACACCACAAAACCAGAAATCAATGTCGGAATACAACATACACCACAAACCCACAAACCCAAAAATCAACATACACCACAAACCCACAAACCCAAATCAACAAAACTCACAACCCACAAGCCCACCATCGGAATACATATCTCCACCACGATCTACACCACTGAGCTAAGAGATAGAGAGATGAAAGAGAGAGACTTACCGATCTAGGATAGAGAGACAACGATCTATGAGTTAGAGAGAGTTTGAGCCATTTGGGTCTGAGTTTGAGCGAATCATGAGAGAGAGAGAGAGAGAGAGAGAGAGAAAGAGAGAGAGAGAGAGTAGGTCGTTCAGAGAAAGAAAAGAAGAGAACCACCGCCGGTTGTGGTGGTGGCAGTAGTGGTGATGAGTAGAGGAGACCGGCCATGGAGTTTGAAAGAGTTGTGAAAGTTTTGGAAGAGAGAGGAAGGTTAGAGATTTACAAGGGAGGGGGACCGGTTTGAAGGTTTTCTTTTGAGTGTGTGAAAATTTTTTGGGTTTGGATGCCAAGAAAATACATGAAAAAAAAAAAAAAAAAAAGAGAAGGAAGACAAAGAAAAGGGAAGAAAATAAGGATTGATTTGCTAAGAATATGAGTCAATCTTTTGGGGAAGAACACAAAGAAAATGAAGAACACATAGTTTAGAGTTCTTCATGTTCTTCCAAAAAAAAAAGAAAAAAAATTAATTTAACTAATTTCTTTTCTTTTTTTTTTTAAATAACTAGGTTAGAAATTTTTTATATTATTTTTATCTTATGTGGTTTTTTTTTTTTAAATTAAATTGTTGATGTGGCATTTTTAAAAAATGTAAATAATTTTTTTAATATTATTTTAATGGATACGTCAATATTTATTGTTAGACCGTTTGCTACGTAAGATACTTCTGTTAGATGAGTAACTTTAAGAACTAAAATGAAACGCGTTTTTCAAAACAATGACTAAAAACAGTGAAAATAAAAAATAGAAACCAAAGTGGAAATCGCATGAAAATATAGAGATGAAAATGAGTTTTTCACCAATATTTAATGCACCTACCAATGCATGTCACATCATGTTGGGCAGCTGAAAAAAAGATCTAAATCTAATGGCTAAATTTTTTTTGCTTTTATTAAAAACTTAAAACCTTTAGTCATTCCAATGTTAGCCACACAAGGGACTTGGGAATTCCAACTCAGAAGGAGTAACAAATAACAAGAGAAAGAGGGAAGTACACGTTTGTATAATTTTCCCAGGTACAATTTTTCTCATTTTTTACACTAATTTCACTGTCCTTGGTTACTAGGGAACAAAAAAAATAAAAGGCATGATGCTAACCTCGCCTCCACATAAAGAAACCTTGAATGCCAACGCCTTCTCAAAGATGACAGGACTAGAGTTGATTAAAATTTATGATGTGCTCCTTCCTCAAGGCCTTAATGATCTTTCTAATGAGTTACGAATGATGGAATGGCATGATTATCCATTGAGATCCATGCTAAGGAGTTTTCGACCAAACAATCTTGTTGAACTCATCGTGCCTCATAGCAACATTGAGCAACTACCAGAAGGATTTAGTGTAAGATTTTCTAAAGCGGGTGTTTTTTTTTTCTTCTTTAATTAAACTAGGCTATTGACTTCACTACTTAAATTTTTCATATTTATTTTATTGTTTTATCACAGAACTTGGACCAGCTAAAACTCATGGACTTTAGTTACTCTCAAAACTTAATCAAGACTCCTGAGTTCTTTGGATTTCCAAATCTTGAGACTCTGATTTTTCAAGGTTGTACAAGATTATATAAGGTTCACCCATCAATGGGAGCTCTCAGACGACTTATTTTCTTAAATCTAAAAGATTGCAAGCGTCTTAAGAACCTTCCATGTGAGATCAAATTAGAGTCTCTTGAATCTTTTTTTCTATCAGGCTGTTCAAGGCTCAGGAAACTTTCAGAGATTGGAGAAAATATGACATGCTTGTCAAAGCTTTATTTGGATGGGACTGCCCTGAAGAACTGCCATCATCAATCAAGCATCTAACTGGCTTGACATTATTGAATCTTAAAGATTGCAAGTACCTTTTGAGTTGTCCTAGCACCATTTGTAATTTGACATCTCTTGAAATCCTTATTCTATCTGGATGTAGGGTTCAACAACCAAAATCATTGCATTTGCTTGGGCTTTCCCCTACTTTATCCTCAATTGGTGCCACCCTCACTATTAAAGCAACAGTTTCATTTCTTGTTCTGTATTTCTTACTGCTGCCGCACAACTATCTGAATATATTTATATGTGCTACACTTGTTTTATGGACATATTGTTTTTCCAATGCCCATCACCCTAAACTAGATCCCATCAACTTGTTGTTGCCTAAGTCGCTTTCAGGCTTAAGCTCTTTAAAATCTCTAGATCTAAGTGACAGCAATCTGTCAGATGGAGCACTCCCTGATGATCTTAGTTACTTATCCTCACTGCGGTCTCTGAATCTGAGCAAAAACAATTTTACAAGCTTGCCTAATAGCATTTCTCAAATTTCTAAGCTTAAAGTTCTTTGCTTGGATAATTGTAGCAAGCTTCAATCATTGCCTTATCTTCCATTAAGTACAAAATATGTAATGGCAAGAGGATGTACTTCATTGGAAAATTATTCAAATAAAGTTGTTGTGTGGACTTCTGGTGAAACAGGATTCACTTTTATTAATTGCCTCAGTTTGCTCGAGGATGAAGAAGGCAAAATTACCGAGGGTTTTTTGCTGGACAGCTTGCTCAAGGACGACAGAAGCAAAATAACCGAGGTTTCTTTGCCTGATATATACTTCCAGCCATTGTGGCAAAGATACATGGAGGTGACTCTCTCTTTCTCTCACTCTCACTCTCTCTCTCTGACACACTCATGCATTGAACATCTTTTTACTTTTTCCTTTTAATATTTTACAGGATCATATACGTGAAATTGAAGAATTTTATAGCGTTTTACAGCAAATCGAAATTCCAGAGTGGTTTAATCATCAAAATTGTGGGTCATTTGTATCAATCCCGCTACATCAATATAGTATTAGTTGGACAGGAATTGCTCTATGCGTTTGTTTTGAAGTTCACGAAAATTTGAACGTGGTTTTTCCTGTTGATTGGGATGCAAAATACTTTCATGAGTTTCGTTTGGAAGTGCATGGAGGTCCCATAAATTGTCCCCTAGTCTATAAGGTCCCTAGAGACAAAATCCACGCTGGTTCATTTGAACTTTGGCAATTATATCGCGTGCGAGGTTTCAAGAACTACTAGATGAACGAGATTGGATTAGACCATTGATTGAAACCAGCAGCCCAAATATTAAGATTAAAGGTTGTGGTGCGCGTATACTATATGAGCAAGATGTGGTACAATTTGTACAAAACTTGAGCCAAAAAATTTTTGGGAGCCCTGAGGACCTCCGTCTAAGTCGTGAAGATTTCATGAAATTTCATATGGGCAAGCCCCAAAGCCATGAAGACGAGGCAGAATCCAGTCAGTCCAATGCAGTAATTGACCCAAACCTCAGGCTGAGAAGAGCCCTCACTTCACTGCTTTCAAGATTCTATGAGGTATCGCACTATTCTTTCCTAAACAACATATTTTTGTTTCTTTTTTTCTCTCTTTTGCTTAAGTATAAAACAAATCTCACTTTGAATGTTTTATTTTATGCTTCACTAATCACAGCCTATTACACTCCTTTTTTATTTATTCCTATTAAGGTATTCAAAGTTTAAAATGAATAAAAAAAATCAGACTCTGACATTTTTATTTATTAATAATAAATGGATAGTGAAGGAGGGAAATGTGGAGTTAAAATCATAGAAATGAGACATCATAAAGATACCATTACCACTAAACTATCACTTAAGCCCCAAATTAGACACATGACATGACCATTGAGAATGAGACAGATAATTTTTATTTGCTAGCATACTAATATATACATATGTTTAGATTCAGCAAAAAAGAAAAATAATGTACATTTGTTTAGGCCTATATTATGGCATTGATCAAGATTATCAGTTAACATTCAAGATATGATCAGGTCAATACTTACTATTATTACTCTCACTATATCTCTATCCTGTGTATAAACAATGCCTGTGGAATATAGAGGTTTTCATATTTTTAGAACTTCTCGGAGAAAATAGTAAAATAGCAATAATTTTCAAACAATATAATTAGTAGTTAAGGTTTACAAACTATATTTTTTACTAGCATCTCGAGTCTAAAAGACTCGATTTTGGGGCTATAAATCGAGTCTTTAATGCTCGATTTCTATGGTCTAATTCTGTCTGATGTGGCATTTTTTCCACGTGTAATCTACCTGAAAATCGAGTCTTAAAGACTCGATTTACAAACCCAAAAAAATTAAATCTAAGTCTTTTACCATCTGTTCCTGAAATACACAACAACCATCAACAACCATCAAAATTCATCACGACAACCATCAAAATTCATCACCACCATGGGAAGATCACGCAGAACCCAGTACGCACAAAAAAAAAAAAAAAAACCATTGCCCCAAATCCACGGCGACTTGGGTCGCGCGACCCAGGCCGCCGCGCCCCCGGTTCGAGCGACCTGGGGCGCGACCCAGGTTCGTGCTGCCTGGCCGCGACCCAGGCCGCCGCGCCCCAGGTCGCGCGACCTGAGGCGCGGCGGCCTGGGTTCGCGTGGGTTGGCGGCAGCTGGGCGGCTGGGCAGATCAGCGTGGAAGAGGAAGAAAGAAGCAGATCAGGTGAGAAGAGAGTGAAACCCAGAAAATATAAGGACAAAGAAGAGGATATATAAAAGATATAAATCGAGTCTCAGATGCTCGATTTCCAACTAGACGCCACGTGGAAAATATGCCACATCGAACAGAATCAGACCATAAAAATCGAGCATTAAAAACTCGATTTATAGCCCCAAAATCGACTCTCTAAGAGTCGAGATGTTACTATTATATTTTCTTTCGAACCAATGCCTACTAACTATATTCTTCAGCATCTATGGCTAATTGCCCATTTTGGCCGAACTTCTCCATATTATCAACTCTCACTATTTGAACATTTGAACAGGCACACCTGGCGCGATACCACACATATAATTATTATTTTCCTCAAATCGCAATTCCTTCAAGCTGGTTCAGTTATCAAAATTTGGAGTCCTACATAAAAATGGATTGGCCTCCAAACTTGCATGATAATCCGAGATGGATGGGGCTCGCTGTATATGCTCTTTGTACTATTGACAAGCAACGAGATGTTTCGACTTACAAACAGGATCCAACAGTTTTTCTCCGCATTTTTAGTCTCTCAGCTAGTGGTGTAGTTCCTCTTGCTCCTGGCATAGACTTTCCCCTCTCTAAAGATGGTTTTATGAAGTCATCACAACGAATAGTTTTGGTATTTTACATACCACGCATCCGGTTTCAGTTGAATCGTTGTAGTCACATATGGGTTTCATTTGGAAGCGATAACCGAGGTGTGAAAGTTCAAATGTGTGGAATTCGTCTTGTATTTGAGCATGATGTCGAAGGGTATCTGCAAACACTAGTCCAGTGCATGTTAGAGATTCCAACTGCATACCATTCATTTCTCTACCGAAATCTTTTATATCAACTTGCACAGATACAAGACTGCAACCATGAAAGAGGACCATGTAGCTCTTTCTCATCAGAAAGGTTAAAATTAATGGCAAAAGATTTTGTTTCAATAACCATTGTGTTATAGATTAATATTCTGAGTCAAATTAATGATTTGTTTTCTGATATTTGCAGGAGGCCTTAAACCTTGCCAAAGCTTCTATCAAGTAATGAAATTGTAACAGAGGAGGGTTGTGCTTCACCAGAAGCATTTTCAAACCATGGCTCAAGAAGTTCAAGCACATCTCCAATATTTTTAGGCATACCATTTGGGAATGTGCAATTTGAAAGTACCATCTCAATAAGCATCCTTGAATCTTTCTTTAAGGCGCACTTACAGGTCTCTCTCTCTGATTTTAAGCAAAACACTGAATGATGATAATGCAGAAGAATTTTGTGCCTAGATTTATGAACAACACGAAAGAGAAAAGACAATACAGTTCATATATATATTATCTAGGGTTTTTATTATTATTATTATTAGCCGCGAATCTGGGCGTCCATGATAATTATTTTTATAGTAGTTTTATTAAAAAAAATTTATACAATTTAAATTAATTTAATAAAGAGTAATGTATTTTGTAATTATATTTTTATTTATTATAAGAATAATCATAAATGTAATATAGGAACAATCATAAATCATAAATTCAATAATTTTTCTCATACTAAAATTAAAAAAATACAATTTTTCTCAAAAATTCAAAAGGCAAGTTAACAAAAATATTTATTTTTTAATAAAATTTATTTATAACATTTTGTGAATCATTAAAAAGAATAAAAAATTTGAAAATTATTCTTTTAGTTTTAAGCAAACTTTCTCAAACTTATTTTTTCTACCTACAATCCAAAACACTGAGAAAAGTAACTAAAAAAATTAATAAAACTTAGATATGGTTAATTGGACCAATTAGGAAAACAATTTCTTATTTATAATCTACTAAGGTTATTTTCTTTGTAGAAATTGTAATTTCAGCCATCCAAAACATATTATCAAATAAAAAATTATTAGCAAAATCTAAGAATTATATTTCTACAAATGCATTGTTATAAAATAATAATAATAATAATAATAATAATAATAATAATAATAATAATAATAATAATAATAATAATAATGAAAGTAAAATTGCCAAAGATAAAATTTGTCTCTCATCCAATAATTATTGTTTAGCCAACCTTTGTTTTTCTCTAAATAAATGGCATTATAGAGTAATTCTAATACAATTATTAAGAGTACTTTATTCACCACAAAGGATTAGCAAATAAACAAAAATGATTAAAGTCTCATATTTTAACATCTAAATTGAGCACTATAAAAATCATGCTATCAAATTACAATAACTATCAAATTAAACTATCTAAATCATGCTATGTAGTAAGATAATATTATATTTTTATATTTAATCTTTTATAACGCAATAGGATAACATTTAACAATCAATGAGAGAGAAAAAAAATTAAAAAAAAACAAAACTAAATCGTATTAACCTAAAGTAGATTAAAGAATATAAAAAATTATCAACTTAAAGTGAAGATGCAAGAAAAATAAAAATCCAACCCCAAAATTGAGAGAGAGAGAGAGAGAGAGAGAGAGAGCCTTTTTTTGTAAGGGAAAGCTATGCGTAGAATGAAATAGATAGTGACAAATTTATAGTAAGAGGGTGCGAATAAGAAGAGAGACAAAAATAGAAGAAGATGAAGGGAAAAATGAAGAATGATATTAATGTAGAGGGTAGTGGGGAGATGAGAAGGTGAGAGAATAAGAAGGTTGGAGAAGTAGTGGGGAGATGAAAAAGTATGGGAGGAAGAAATGTTGGAGAAGTATAAATATGAAATAAAAAAATATTAAAATAATTATAAGAAAATGGAAAGAAAAAAATAATGACATGGATGCTGACGTGGCTCAACATGAGCGCAGCAATATTAAACACTTCACTTTAGCTTTTAGTAATATATAGATATAGACTAGTGGATGTCCCGCGCGATGCGCGTGTTCGTTATTAGTTATTTTACAATACTCATATGTGCTATAATGTTTGGAGAATTAATTTCGATTATGTATTATACGTCACTAAAATAATGAATGAAAAAAAAATTGTAACACAATATATTCATAAGTAACCATAATTAATTAAACTAAAAAAATGCAACTATATGCCCTTTTTTGTTTGATGAGTCGTACATAAATATTTAGTTCTTACATTTGACCGTTTTCAATATAAAATTTTTTATTATTTCATTTTCTTTTTTTTAGAAGTATTTTTTTTTTAAGAAAACACGTGAACTTTTGAAAGTTAAACATCCAAGATTTAAGGTTTATAATTTCTAATTCGCAAAACTAAATACACATGCCAAGAGATTAAAAATAAAACAATAATTGAAAATGGAAATATAAGCTTATACTATTTCATATTTTACGTTTAATTTTACTTACATTTGAGTACTTTAATCACTTACAACGATTAAACACTTTCCAAAAATATAAATAAAGACAAAAAGCACATACCTTTTAGAATCTCCATATGTTGTTAAAGTATTGTGTCAAGCTTTGATAGTGTTGTTAAAAAATTTAGATCATATGCACCTGAACCAAAGCCAATTTCACTCTTTTTGACACTAATTTCTCACTCTTTGTCACTCTATCTCTCTAGTTCTATTTTTCTTTTGGCCTTTTGATATTTTGTGAAATTAGAATATATAAAAGAACATGAAAACTAACATTGAATGGAGAAAATCTTTCATTTTTTAAATTAAAAAAATTAAAAGTAGAAGAGTTCAAGTAGTTGGAAAAGGGAATATAACCAAATCTTTTAATTTTTTACATTTATGGCTTAAACTAATCATTGGTAAGAAGATAGGAGGTGAAATGCTAAACGAAAAAGAACTCATACAAAACACCACATGGTGGAACCCCATGCACTTTTGTATGAGGTCTCCGCTTTTATATATATATATATATTGATTATTATTATTATTGTTATTATTATTATATGGTCTTGTCTTTGCCAAACAATGATGAATTTAAAGGTTGTAATTGCTCCAGACTCCTTGATAAATTATTAACTCTCTGTTTGTTTTGCTGGAAAACTTTCTATAAAGATAGTTTTCCACATTTTTCAGTGTTTGATAGCACACAAAAAATGGTCAACGGAAAACTATCTTTAGTCAATGGAAAATCCTAATAAAAATAAGGCTTGTTTTTTACAAGTTGTTTTCCATTTTTTTTTTTTTTGGAAAACAATCTCTCTCTCTCTCTCTCTCACAGCTCTCTCACTCTTTCTCTCTTTCCTTTTCTTTTTCTTTCCTCACACCCTCACTGTCACTAATTCTGGTCTCTCCTCTTCCATAGATCTCTCTCCCTCACTCTCTCTCCATATTTCTCTTCTCCTTTATAACACAGTTCTCTAAGTTGATTTTTTCCCCTCATTGTAATTATTTCATTTCTCTCTACCAACTTGCAAAAGAAAACATATTTGCAACGGTAATTATTTCATTCATTTCTACCAAAATCTCAATTCTTTACTTTGAATTTCAAACTTGATTTTATTTTTTCTCTAAAATTTTTTTGGTTTGATGGATTCTTGGTAGAATTTTTTTTTTCACATAAAAGTGCTAAAAAAAATAAAAAAATAAAAAAATAAAAAAATAAAAAAAGAAGAAAGAATGAATGAATGAAGTAAAAGAAGAAAGAATGAATGAATGAAGTAAAAGACTAAAATTTTAAACATAGTGCCTATATGGCTCTAAATTTCTTTTACATAGGATAATCTTTTTTGTTGACAGATATATTATGCAGATACTATGTAGTGATGATATATATGTAGCTACATTATATGAATACATAATTTTGAGTAATATATATCTATATATATATATACGTGTGTGTGTGTGTGGCCATTTCTGTCCATATATATGAGCAAAATGAGTGGTAGAGATCATAAAAATTTGATAACTAATTTTGATTGTATCTATTGTCAAAATTTCAGTATGAAAACCAAATTCATTCTTGGTTTTTTTATTATTATTTATATTGATTACATTAGTTGGTTTACATAATATACATGTTTTAAATTACACAAGAAATATAAAAAATATAAATAAAAATTTGCATACCAAACACCAGAAAATATTCTCAAGCTCATTTTCAAGGTCGTTACCAAACACTAAAAAATGATATAATTTTCTAAAAAATGCTCTTTAAAAAATGAATCATTTTTCAAAAAATGTTGATGCTAAAACAAACAGAGCGTAAGTGTTATTTGATTTATACATGTATATCTAAAGTCATTAACACTAAACTTTACAAACCATGGTAATCTAAATACTTTGTCCATTATATATTAAAAAAAACATTAATAGATAGAGCACCTGTCCTGTGCGAAGAAATTTTCAATTGACGCTTATTATCCCCAAATTTACTCTCGATTTACATTTCCAATATATAAATATATCTTTTTTTTTTTTTTTTCAGGACCACTACAACATCCGCGGTATTTTCAATCACTGTTTTCCTCAACCTGAAATCCCACAGTGGTTCCACCCTCAAAGAAATGGACCCTCAGTGAAAATCCATCCATCTCCATATTTGTATAATGATCCTGATTGGATGGGATTTGCACTATGTACTGCTTTCAAATTTCACAAGCATCCAACTGCCGTTCTTAGGAATCTGAACTCAGGATTACCTCATCGCTTCATGTGTCATTTAAAGACCAATTTTGGCCATATCAGCCCTTTGCTTGACTATACCATCAATGAAAGCAACATATTAATTTCGTTATGTCAACGTGCATTCATTTGGGTCTCATTCATACCACGTGGGATGCTTTCACATCATTGGAGCGAATGCAGTTGGGTTCGATTCTCGTTTCTAAGTGATAGTCCAGATTTGTCGGTCTTAAAGTGTGGCGTCAATCTTGTATACCAGCAAAATATGGAATACTTCATTCGTACTGTTGTACAATGCGTAATCTCTAACGTTAACTTTATGCATGGAATCCGGGGCCCTTTCTGTGAGGAGGATGTCTATAAAAATATGCTTCCTTATCATGATGATGAAATGAGTGGCAGTGACAGCTCTTACGAGATCTTACACCCTCAAAGGTCACCCAATTCTCAGGTGGGGACTAGTAGAAGCACCCAGGGTGACAAGCGTTGTGGCTACGTTACTGGCCCGTTGGTAAGAATTCTACAGCATTTGTGCAAATAACATTATCCTAAGTCTTGGTTTTATATATATATATATATATATATATATATATATATATATAAAAGTGTTGGTTTTTTAATGCTAAGTTGTGGGTTCAGCCTAATAACAGAGTACGAGCTCAAAGATCAAACTTGGTATGTGATTATAAACAAGCTGACTTTTTTTTCATTGATGCAGAGCGCACAGAACAGGGGACGGCAGATTTGTTTTCTGCCACTCTACAACTCCCTATGTTTCTGCTTCTCTTGTATTCTTCTTACCACAGTTGTTTTAGAGTTAACATTCTCTACACACTAGTCTATGCATTCGGATTAGATTTTTGCTGAAAGATTATTTGCTTATTCGCGGTTGAAAGTTGGCAAAAGTAAAGTCGTATTTGAAGAAGTCAGGTTCTAAAAAGTTGTATAAACAAATGAGTAAAAAGTTAAAGTAACAAATTAATTCAAACTCGCTAACATCTTGGCCGTAGATATGACCTTAAAACAAATACTTAAATCTATTCCTAATTGCACAGACCAAATATTACATCTTTTTTTTCTTTTTCTTTTTCTTTTTTGAGGAACAACCAAATATTACATCTAGTTAAATTAGTTTATACAAAACAGGCTGACAAAGAAAACATTACAAAATACTATTTCCAGTCATAAAGAAATAAAATTAGCTCTGTCTCTCTCTAATTGGACATTGTATTTCATTTTTGCAGGACTTTAATCCGTTCACTTCTTACGATTGTTGTTTCCCTCCAAGTAAAATTCTTGAAGAATGGTTCAGCCATCAAAGTCTCGGGAACTCTCTGACAATTGTCCTGCCCCCAAATTTGTACCAAGATGGTAATTGGATGGGACTTATTCTTTATGCCTTTTTCTCAATCCAAGGGGATCCAGGTGCCACTTTTAAGAATTTTTGTTCAGATCTATCAATCTCTCACTTCCTATATTTTCAATTCGTAACGAGCACAGGTGATTGTATAAAAGTCCAAATTTGTTGCACCTCTAGAATGGAACTCACGTGGTTATATAATCTAGGTGGATTTATTTGGATAACATATATACCGGGTGAGGCATCTGAGGATTCATGGTGACAACTGAGCCACATTGAGGCTTCATTTGTAAGTAAGTGGCCAAGTGTGATTGTAAAGAAATGTGGGTTTCGTCTTTTGTACCAGCATGATCAGGAGCAGTTTGAGCGAAAACTAAAACACTGCAATTGCTTGTTGTCAGACTTTAAGGATTGTCACTCTCAATTTTTAGCTGCTCAAGACAAAAGAACTGGGCGCAATCCTGATAACGAAGTAGGGCGTGGAAGAAATGTTCACTCCAATAGGCGTGTAGTAATCGCTGCTCCAGTGAAAAGACTTAGTTTTGCGCTGGAAATTGTTAAAACAAAGACTCGAATCCTCAAAAGTGACCTACTGGTAAGAAATTTTGAGTATATGCTTTACTTGAATGAAATATAGCATCTACTCTACTTGTGTCTCTCAGTCACACCATATTTCTATTTATTTGCAGGACTTTGATGGATGCTCTATATGTAATTCATGTTGCCCTCCAAGAGAAATTTTAGATTGGTTCAACCATAGTGATGAGCCCTCTGTGACAATTAATATACCCAAAAATGACTGGATGGGACTTGTCCTCTGTGCTTATTTTTCAGTGCACGAGGATCAAACTAATATCTTTCAAAATCCCAATTCAACACTTTCTCACAACCTCATTAGTCTTTTTGAAACTGATGTTGTCGGTCTAGAGCAAGAACTTCATATCCATTCGACCAATATAGAAGAATTCATGTTTTTAGAGATAGAAGGCGGATTTCTTTGGCTTTCCTATATTCCACGTTGCTGGTTTCCAGATTGGTTGAATCAATGCAGTTGCCTGAAGGCTTCAATTATGAGCGATTGGCCAGGTTCGATTGTGCAAAAGTGTGGGCTTCGTTTCTTCCACGTGCATGATGAGGAGGAGTTTGAGCGGATTATATATCGCTGCCACTTGGCTTCTGAAAATGGTGTGCTCACCAGCCAGCTACTTTTAATGTCTGATAATAGTAGTGCTGAGAATCCACTCGATGAAAATGGCCAGCATCAGTACAATCAACCCTGCCAAAGGAACATAACGGTAATTAATAAACCATAAGCATTTTCTTTGCCTAAAAATAATATTATGTCTCCCTCTCTTTAATTTATCTCACCCTCACTCATAAGACAATATTTTTATTTCGCAGGACTTAATTAAACGCATTGTTTATAATTTTCAAAGACCCTACGTGAAATTCTGGAGTGGTTTAGCCATCGGAGTTATGGGCCCCAAGTGACAATCCCTCTACCTCCACATTTGTATAATGATACTGCTTGGACGGGACTGGCTACTGGTGTGTACTGCGAAGTCGATGCCATTGGAGCTGCTTTGCTTGACATTGAAGACTCAGAAGCTTCTTACAACTTTCTTTGTCATTTAAAAGCCAGTCTTGAATCTCTCCATGTCGCTTCCCTAAATAAAGAAAAGCTCAAGATGATTAAGCAAGGTGATAGAAAGTTATTATAGAGGATACCACGCGAGTCATTTAAAGAATCGCTGAATCAATGTGGCTGGATTGAGGCTTCTTTTGTTATCGATTGCCTAGGCTTCACGGTGCAAATGTGTGGGCTCAGTCTTCTTTACCAGCATAATGAGGAAGAGTTTAATGAAATAATAAAACGCCAAGGTCTTGTTCCCTAAGTAGAAAGCGAATTCTTGAATAAACTCTCCTTAATTTTGCTGCTCTTCCGCTGTTGTTTCCTTCTTAACTTATGGGCAAGTCGTCCTCTCTGCCGTTTAACTTCCCGTTTATATTCTATCCCCCCCAAAAAAAAAAAAAAAAAAAAAAAATCTAGTTTATATAAAAAACAGAAATTCTTTTGATGAATCATTGTTATAACAATGTGATGTGATTGAATTCAATTGAAAATTCTAAGATACAACATCCAATTTTTTTTAGGACTTCCTAGTTCCTTATGTGTTTGTACCCAAAGAATCATAAGGTTGAAATTGTCCTTTAAAAAAATTAAACAATCCAAAAAAATTTATTTGTTCAATTAGGGAATCTAAGGTGAAACATTTAAGGAATTTTATATAAGGTTTTCCCATATACATATATATATATATATATATAAACATAGTTATTAAAAATCTACAAATGCGTTTTTTGTGGGGTCGAAAATTTTGTCAAACTAGTTGCAGAACCACGCAATGCGTGAGAATATATAATTATTTTTAATATGATATAATTCATAATATTATTTAATTCTAGGTTAACACAAAAATTATCATATCATGCAAATAATGCGAAAATATAAAGAATACCACGATGTGATGACTCAGGAAAACCTAATCGGTAAAAAACCTGAGGAGAATTTAACCTAGCTATCCTCAAGGTAAAGACAGATCCACTATGAAAGAATTGAAGTTTTTACAATAAGACTTAGACCATTGACATCCTCTTGCTACCTCATGTAGAAAACTTTATTACCACGACCACATGACAGCTCCGAGTCTACAAGTTACTTCTTTCCTTGATCTGCAGCAACCACAAATTCTCCAACTTGTGACTTTAAGACTCCACTCAAAAGTTTCAGATCTTCTTTAAAGTTCTTTATGCAGCAACTGAAGAAATCATCAAGTTCTTGACGCGAATCTTGATCTTAACAACTCTATGTGTGTGTATGAAAGTAAACATCTCTAGATCTCACAGAAGATTCAACACACAACTCTCCAAAGACCTCTAAAATGTAGTTAGGATTTTTCCTTTTATACTTGGAGCAAAACACTTAACCCTACACGTCATATGGGCTTGGGTTGTATTGGAATTTTTGCAGAAAATTAAATCTGCACGAATTTTGATCGATCGAGCCTTGCAGATTTTGTCCAATAAATCCTGCAATCACTTAATTCCAATTTTACATTAAATCACATTTTGAGCAATCCTAAACCTATACTCTATTTTGATCATGGTTTGCCAACATAATACACATCGAAGTTCTAATACATTAGTTCCTAAAGTCTTAGAACCTAACAAAAACTACTATTTCTCTCTCCTCTTTGGATTTTTTTTTTTAAAATAACACTAAAAGCCAAACTATTTTGTTAGTTAACACAGTTTTGAAACTATTTGAGTATCTAATAACTCGAGACCAAATGACTCGATTTTGGAGTTATAAATTGAGTATAACTTACTCGATTTTCAGCTGAGGTGGACACTTGCTCTAGTAGGCACCAAAATCGAGTCAAACAGACTCGAGTTTTGTTTAGTTTTGCTTCGTTTTCCTTCAAGAACTGGAGAAGAACTTTCTTGTTCTTCCAAGCCCCAAAAACCCATGAACAAAAGCAAATACAAAACCCAAAACAAATACCTGATTGATCGGATCTTCTCCTTTAGCAAGATATTCTCTAGAACTCCAACGTGTTTTTTCCTCTACTGGAGCGACAACGGCATCACTGGAGTGGCGGCGAGAAACCATAATCACATTAAGTCAGATCTAATTTCCCTCGCGTGAAGCCTTTGCCGCCATCGCCTGAAGCTTTCGCCGCCTGGGTTTAGTTAGAATCGCCGCATGGGTTGCTTCTCCTCTAGCAAGATCTTCTCTAGACTCCAACGTGTTCTTCTCCTCCACTAGAGCGGGTAAGAATTGCTGGGTATCGAAATCGAGTCTTACAAACTCGATTTCAATTTAAAAGAATCGACTTTGTAAGGCTCGATTTTCATGCCTACCTGGACAAATTTCCACATTAGCTGGAGCACGATGTTGAAATCACATGATGTTGAAATCGAGTTCAGTGTACTCAATTTAGCATTCCAAAATCAAGTCTAACAAACTCGAGATGCTAGTTTCCTAAATAGTTTGGAAATGATGATAACTAATTAATATGTTTGAAAAATGATGTTATTTTGAAAAAAAAAAATCCCTCCTCTCCCATTTCTCTCTTTCCTCTCTTTCTGTATCTCTATCTCTCTAGCAACCGGCACATATAAGCTTAGCCACCTAGTAGCAACCCAGCACCAAAGCTTAGCCACCACCACCACCACCCAATTTTCAAAATTTTATCCAATCAACCACCCCCACCCAAATCCCAACCCACCGACTGAAATCACAAACCCACTGCCCCCAAACCACAACCACAAACCCACTGGAATCCGCCACAAAACCATCATCTACCCACCATAAATCCAAAACAATAAACCCATTCACTACCCACACAAACCATCGGAGCAAACCACCACCACCTAGATTAGATTTAAAAAACAAAACCCAGCCAGCCACCGTTGTCCATGAAAGGAAGATTGTTGTGAACGAAACTGACCACCAAACTCCAATCTCAGCCACCAAAACCCACCACCAAACTTCAATCCAACAATCGTCCATCACCGATCCAGCGACTGAACGACTAAGCAACCCATCACCGACCGAGCAACCATCATCGATCCATCCAAGTTTGAGGGAGAAGTGCAGAGAGTTGAGAGAGGAGAGTTTTGGAGATTGAGAGCTCTGGGGAGAAGCATAGAGAGTCAGAGAAAAAGTGAGAGAGAAAAAGGGAATAAAATATTATTATTTGTGTTTACAAACCCATGAGTAATGGGTTTTAAAATAGCAACTGGAGGGTGTTTAGTTGAGTTTTGGTTGTCCGTTGGGCCTTGAAGTTTTTTGTTTTTGGGGGGGGTGGGGTCGTTTTAAGTAATAGGATCTGTTTTTTTTTTTTTTTTTTTTTTTTGGGTGGAGTCTTAGCTAATAAGAGTTGTGCGGCCTTTGGTGGAGTTGTACGCTTGTACTTTTGTTTAGGGGTGGCAAAATTGGACATGACCCGCAAACCGGCTGTCTCTTTTTTGCAATCTTGAGTATTCATCTATTCTAAACTTGATTTGTCTTATTCCAAGGATTAATTCAACACTAATCAACTAGACAAACTAAGTTATAAAATGTTACACGCTTACATTTGTTCATGATTGCCAATCTAAAAATATAGACTACAAAAATTATGGTTAAATGATATTATGTTAAATTACTAAATGTCCTCAAAACTTAAGCTATTAAGAAATGATAAAAATTTATTTATTTAACCATAATTCTAACAAAGCAATTGTAATCCTAGCACATTTTCCATGCACATTGCATAGTTGATTGTACTCACTACTTCTTATTTCTTAGCAAATGCTTATGTTTCCACATTAATAATGATAATGATAATAATGAGAGTCAAACTCATTCACAATACAAATATATGCATTGTCCTTCAAAAACTATAGAAGGAGTACATTATAACACCACTCACACTAAAATTTTTGAAATACAATTGTAATGCTATACATGAATTTGACAAATCGAAGGTTAGGCAGTAAGGGTCACAGAGGGGCAATCACTTGTTCTAAAAACTAACACTTAAGACCAAAAATGGAACTCCAGGCTACAACTTGTTTGATAACGACCCAACAATGGGAACAAAAACTAGCTTACATACAGTAATGATTTGGATCATGCAGTGCATTTCTTGGCTCATGTTCTTCAAATTTATTGGAAATATGGTTTGATCTAGTCAATAATGTCCAAATTTTTTTTTTGGGAAAATTTCTATTTTGTTCCTTAAAGTATCATAAATTTCAATTAAATCGAAAAAATTTTAAAAAGTGTGGAAAGCTTTACATGTTGAACCAAAAAAATAATATAAAAATTTTACATTGAACATGAAAATTTTACATGTTGGCTGTTGCTAGCTTTGTTGGTTGATGCATGTAGACTTGATTTGCATGCTATTGTCTAGGTCTCCATCTCCAATAATTATCTTATGCATTTGTTCTAAAGAGAGGCACGCTTTATAGGACGGGAAGCATAAGCTACCATCTCCTCAATCTCATTAGTTGCAACTTTTTAATTATCTTTAGTTTAGTCTCATTGTTGTAACTTGCAAATTGGTCCTATGAACCCCACATTTGGATTTTATAGCATTGGACATTGGCAGACTGCCACCTACACCTGCACTATCAGTGGGCCAAATTAAATTGCATAGGCTCATTGTTGCACGTCAATTGGGCCTACTTGGAAGCTAGGCGGTTGTGGGTCTATTTCATAGGCGAACCATTACTCGTTGATCTAGGTCAGTATAGAGATAAGGCCATAATAACTAATAAGGCCCGTTACTGTCAATAAGCTGTACTGTAGGTGGACGCAATAAGAGTAGTTTTACTTTTTATAGTCCTTTTTGAAAAGTCATACGTGAATAAATAAATTAAAAAAATTTGTCAACAAATGCACACTAACATTTCTTTCTTGCCAAACTAAGAGTCCGTTTAGATTGAAAGAAAGCGAGGAGGATTGGAGGGAAGTAAACTACAGTTGGCTAAAAGTAGCCTAATTTTAAATCAATTCTACTCTACTTTACTTTACTCTCCCTCATTCCCTCTCAATCCAAACGGACCATTAAGTATGTTTAAAAAGTTTCATTTTGATCCTCCATATTTAAGTACATTTTCAAATTGATTTTCTTGTTCATCTTTTCTCAGTGTCGAGTGAGTGTCCACTGTTTCTAGCTGTTAGGGCTTTAATTGTGGCTTTAGTGCCTTTTTTGTAACGTCCCAGGACTCATTAATGCGGGTGTTGATAAACTTCCAACAATAGGAAAGCTAATCCGTAATTGATCGAGGCATTAACCCCTCTTATTAATGATTTGCATGTGTTCGTCCATGCCGAGGTAGAGTGGATGATCTTTCTAACTGAGGTCGTCTGGGCATGAGAGTTCGTCAATCCCATCAGAAACAATGCCATGTTAAGAGGGGTAAAAAAAAAGAAAAAAGAAAGACTTGGTCAACAAGAGTGATTTTTAAATCACAAGAACATATTTGATCTCAAATGGCCAATATAATGCAACATTTACAATTCAATGTCAAAACAACAATACTTTTTTTTTTTTTTTTTTACATATCACATTTAGAATTTATATTTTTTTTTTCTATAAATTAAATTAATGAGACCGACTATGAGAATGATGTGAGTGAAAGGAGTATTTCTCCTATATATATATATATATATATATATATATATATATATATATATATATATATATATATGCGAATACTAGCCAAGAATTTAGTTTGGGGTCAGAAGTAAAGTTAAAAGACAAAGTTAAAAAAAATTGTTCCTCAAAATGTTAGTTAATATAAGTAAAAAAGAAATTAATTAAAAGATTAAATAAAATTTTAATTGTGATACAAATTTAAAATAAATATAAAATGTATTTATGTTAATTGTATAACATAAATATACTTTTTTTTAGTTAACATAAACATAAATATACAAATTAACATAAATTTGTTGGAGCATTTTTCTTATATTTAAATATCGCTTAAATAATACTCACTCAATTGATTTCTTATATATATTTTTAATCTATTCCTTTTGCATTTTGTGATATAAAGTTGTTGATTATTATTTTTATACAAATTTTGCAAATATTTCTTTTTCCATGTAAAATATGATTAATCCAATACCTATTTCATTTATGATTAAAATATACTTAACAAAGAGATAAGTGAATAAAGGAGAGCTTAATTTGAGAGCATTAAGTAACTAGAAAAAATGTTTCACTTATTAGTGAACCAAGAACCAACAGAAAACTACCAAAAAAAAAAAAAAAAACCATTTAAGCAAAAGTTAAAGAGTTTTGTACGTCAATTGACATATTTCATATTTCTAGAGATAATGTTTGCATATGAAATCTTCCCCTCCCATTAAAAACATTGCCCCAAAAAGAGAAAAAAAGAAAAAGAAAAAAAAGATATTTAGAGACTAGAGTGGGGTACCAGGTCCATCACTCCATGTGACAAACGTCCAAACAAACTTGACAGGCAAATAAACCAAGAAAGAGTGATCCACCTTACAACACATAAGTACAAAGACAAACGTTAGGACCGATTCTCGTTTTGTTCTTTAAATTGATTTTGCTATTAATGTAATCCTTATAAAAAAAAAAATCAATTTTATTTTGATTTTTACCATCAACCCACTAATAGAAAAGTCCTACGTGACAAATGAAGTGTATAAGTGGCTAACATTAAGTTGACGTGTTATTACAATAACTTTTTAAAAAACTTATTGGCCATTTAAAAAATTCCACATAAGCATATTAATAAATAAAAAAGCCACGTAAGAAAAATTAAAAATAAACCTACATTCTAATAAAAAAATTATTAAATTAAAAATAGTTATTTTAATTCTTCTCTCTCTGCCAATTCTCGTTCTCCCTCTCTTTGATCTTTCTCTTCCAGCCAATTTTTTTTTTTTTTAATAAACTCTCCCAACCGATTGAATGCTTTGAAATGGGGCTTAGCCTAAATCAAGTTTTCAAGCCCGACCATGGAGTTTTATGGATCAGTGGAGGCGAAGGATCGGTTTAGGGTGGTGGGTCAATTTGGATTCATGGGTTGTGGATTTGTGGGTGTGTTGTGCTGTTGTGAAACCCCAGACCAGTGGTGGTGGTGGTGGTTGCGAAGGATTGGTTTGGGATGGTGGGTCGGTTTGGATTTGTGGGTGTGTTGTGCTGTTATGAAACCCCAGATCGGTAGTGGTGGTGGTTGCGAAGGATCGGTTCAGGGTGGTGGGTTATGGATTTGTGGGTGTTGTGAAGCCTAGATCGGTGGTTGTGCTAGCTATGTTGTTGTGATGGTCCCCACGGGGAAGACTCAGGTGTGAAGCCCAAATCGGTCCTCAATCGTCATGGCGAAGCCTCAGATAATGGATTTGTGGGTGTTGTGAAGCCCAGATCGGTCCCCAAGGCGAAGCCACATCTCTACATCTCCTCTATTCTGCGATCTTGAGAATTTTGATGGGTATTAGGGAAAGAGATGGTTTTGAATCTGCTCTCACTCACTTTGATCTAGGTTCGTTTAGATTTTGTTGTCTCTTGGTGTGTCTAATGTTGATTTAGAAGTTTTTAGCTTATGATTTTTGTGGATTTGATGATAAGGTTTTGCTGGTTGCTAGGAAATTAATGAAAGAATTTGTTTGATTGAAATTTTGTGTATTTGGTTGGAAATCTATGTTATGAGAAATATTGTATTAGGATAATAATTTTGGTTGAACGTATAATTGATTTTTGTGGAAGAATTTGAGTACAAATTTCAGAATATTATGGGTTTCTATTCTTTTGTTCTTGTGTTTGAATATTCTGGGTTGTTGTTCTTATGTGTTCATGATCAAGATGAACACAGATTTCAATTGATGTGTTTTTATATTTTTAATTTTGTTTTTCTCTTTTTTATTTGATTAAAACTGATAATTTTTTTTTTAATTAGAAACTTATGTGGAGCTGATATGGCATTTTTTAAAAATCAAATAAAATTTATTGTTATTATTTTATTAGCCACATCAGCATCTAACATGCTACCTATGCACTTCGTAGATGCCACCTATGCAATCCGTCTACTACGTAGAAATTTTCTATTAGTGGATTGACAACGGGACCAAAATAGAATTAATTTTCTTTTTCTCAGAACTATATTAGTAGCAAAATCAACAGGACCTGCTTGAGTTGAATGAACCGGTAGTTGGGCCTTACTGTTTCTCGACCCAAGCCTAATGGGATCAAGCTTTCTGGCATCCCACAATATTATAATATTTTGTTTTTGATAATATACTATACTTATAAAATTTGTATTTGTCATGAAATTTAGAATTTTTTTTTCTACTATACATCTTAGAGTGATGCTAATCATTATACTACACATTTTACTACAAATTTTTTACAAATTGATATAGTCAATTACAATAAAAAGTAAGTTAAACATTTATTTATTATGTTTTAGACACCAAATACATTAATTGCTATACAGTTTATAAAAGTAATATAATAAAATAAACTATGTTTAGCATTTTACTTTATTATATAACTCTTTCAATTATGTTATATATATATATATATATATATATATATATATATATATATATATTTACGTGTCAATATTTTAGCCTATTTATTTTATAGTCTAATTGCAAAACCAAGCTATCTCCAACACCCCCCCCCCCCCCCAAAAAAATACCAATTGAAACTGATTAATCCATTCAATTTGTTGTAGTTACTAATACGAATGTCTTGACTTGGAATCAAAGGCTTCATATTGCGGTGGTCCAGTGGATGCAGCACATGGTTTGGAAAAGATCAATCAAATCATTATCTCTCTCTCTCTCTCTCTCTCTCTCTCTCTCTCTCTCTCTTTGTTTGCATTAATAAATTAATAATGGCTTACTGTTGGACTTCGGGGTTGGAGTACCTACATAATGGTTGCAAGCTAACAATAATACACACAGATTTAAAGACTTCCAACATTTTATTAAATGAAAAGATGCAAGCAAAGATTGCTAATTTTGGGTTGTCTAGGGCTTTTACAGCTGAAAATGACTCTCATATGTCAAGTTGTCTTGCTGGTACACTTGGATATTTTGATCCTGAGTAAGTGTCAAGACTTAATGAATTCCTTATACTTTTTTTAACTACAGGTGGAATATATGATAGTTTTGTGTACATAAATTCAAATAGTATTACATAGCTTACCATGAATGTTTAAATTTTCCACTACTTAAATATCCCCATTTTTCATAAAAGGAACATTACAAGAAAAATATGTTTATTACAAAAAAAAAAAAAAAATCATTACATTGACATCAAAATCATTACAAAAGTTGATGTGAAGTGTTGCGATAAAAATTAAGATAACAGGTTTGGATAACAAAAAAAATTGTTGCAATAAATTATATATTTTAATAACAATTTTAATAGAATGATATATATGTTATTACAATAAATAATTTACTATTTCTAATATATTGTAGTAATAGGCTCTTACTTATGAATCTTATTGCAATAGATTGTAAATGATAGACAAAAATACTTTGAGTTAAGTTATTGCAACGATATATTAGTTGTAATAAATATTTGTTTCATATTTTTCATTAAAATAGGTTGTAAAATAATTAATATCAAGTTATCTCGCTTCATGGTTGTCATTAAAATAGATTGTAAAATAATTGGTATTGCAATGATTTTTTTTTCTTTTTAGGTTATTGCAATAAATTTTCCTAATGCAGTAAAATTTAAAGTTTCAATTGCAACCGATAATTATTAGTTATTGCAATAATTTACAATTTTTATGTTGCAAGGACTTTTTACTTGTATATGTGATATTGTGTCTAATTTTGTTGAATTAACTCTTGATATAATAGATTTCTTTTGCTGTAGTAGAAATATATCAAGTATCCTTAAGTCTTAATTGAACCGGTAATGTTCATGATATTAATGGCATTTTTACAAGAAATTAGTCTATTAGAATTCCAACTCACAACTCACTTCACTAGTTGGAGTTGTTTTTTATTTTTATTTTTTTAATATAGGCTAAAATGCAAAATTCACACTCTATATTTCACCAAAATTCATTACAATCCTCTAACTTTACTTTTGTTCATTTCAATCTTGTAACTTTCAAGTTTATTCAATTAAGCTTTTTCCATCAACTTTTGTTATATGTTATGGTTAATTTTACAAATTTTTAAATTTTTCTTCAAATTTTTTAAATTAAAAAACTTCAATTAATGATTCAAAATATTTTCCATATTTTTTTAATTAAAATTTTAACAAAAGTTTGTGGAAATTGCTTAATTGAATAAATTTGAAACTTAGATGGAGAATAGAAATAAACGAAAGTAAAGTTAGCAAATTGAAATGAATTTTTAAGAAACTTAAATGGTAAGTTTAGCATTTTAGCATATAATGTAGGTTTGTTTGCCAACAACTATTACATACGTAACGTAAAATTCAACAATATTAATCATTCAACTATATAATGTAGCTAGTTGACTAGATCTAAGAGAATGAAAAACATATCTACATAGTTTTGGGATTGTTAAAAAATGTTAATAACTTGTGTTTTACATACAGATTTCGAAAATCTGGAAGCTTTAGCAAGAAAACTGATATCTATAGCTACGGAATTGTTCTATCTGAACATTGGACATCTTCATTAAAAATACCATGAAGTTCCAATTAAAATACAAGGCTCTTGGCCTAAACGGGGTTGTTTAAAGGTTTGCTTTCCAACAACTATTACATACGTAACCTAAAATTCAACAATATTAATCATTCAACTATATAATGTAGCTAGTTGACTAGATCTAAGAGAATGAAAAACATATCTACATAGTTTTGGGATTGTTAAAAAATATTAATGACTTGTGTTCTACATACAGATTTCGAAAATCTGGATACTTTAGCAAGAAAACTGATATTTATAGCTACGAAATTGTTCTATTTGAGCTAATCATTGGCCACCCAGCAATAATAAGAGGACCTGAAGAAAACACACACATAATTGACTGGGTTCATCCTATAATTGAAAGTGGAGATAATCGAAACATTATTGATCCAAGGTTTCATGGACAATTAATTTGACATCAATTCTGCCTGGAAAGCTGTGGAGATAGCCATGTCATGCATAGCACCAGTGACAATCCAAAGGTCGGCTATGTGTGAAGTATGTGCAAAGTTAAAGGAATGTTTGGCTCTGGAGATGGCTTATGGTAGAAGCCAAATAATGGTGACTGGGGGCAATAAGACAATTTCAAACAATCAGTTCATAACAACCTCTTTAGAGCTTGAATCAAATATTGCTGCCCTTCCTAGGTAGATGTTAAACAATTTTCTATTTGTTTGCGGTAAGTACTTCCTCCTATGCATTATGTTCTATCATCTATGTCAAATATGTAGTATTAATTACATTCGTATTTCAGAAACTTCTTATATACTTAATTTCATGTTTGGATCTGTTTTTCAATTTTGTACAAAGGGGGGCATTCTTCTATAGCTTATAATGCACAATTTTTATTGTGAATGAATTTATTTTTTATGATGGATTGATGGGTGAGTACCATCTACCATGAAATATGTATGCAAAATGCATTAGAGTACGTGTCTATTAGTCAGGCTCTATTTGTTCCAATTTTGAAACTTTGGATTTAGAGTCTGTTGAGGGGAAAATTTTGATCTTCCCAAATAGAATATGGGGTAGCCAAGCCAAAACTCGACAATGGGCCCGTGAAATAAAGCCCAAAGGCTTTCGATGTTGTGTAAGTCCGCCCAAGCAAGAGATGGAGGCTACACCCTAACAAGAAGACAACAATAAAGCACAATAAACATGTTATTATAGTTAGTTTGTTATATTATTAGTCATTTTTATAGCGTCATAGTTCAAATCAATCCTCCAGCAGTAAAGGTGAAATTACTCTTAAAAGTCCAGAAGTTAACGATTAAATAAATTTATGAAGGTATTTAGTCCTGGAGATCCTTGTGTGTCTCGGTTAGGGGAATTTGTAGTACTTTTCGCCATCATTACATCAATGTTAGAGAAAAATTCAATTGTTACAAATACATTATATCCTTCATTATAATAATAATAAACAAGGATTAAAGACTCCATAGTTACAAATAAAAGAGGAAAAATAGGATGGAATGAAGTGAGAGAAAGATCCCCAGCTCAGTGCAACAAGTATTAAACTAAGATTTTGATGTATAATTATAAGGCATGAATGAGCTGAATGAGGGCTATTTTGAGTGAGTGAGTGAGTGAGATGGGATTAACATCAAGATCAAGGATTTTTGTGAGTGGTCTATTTATGACTAGTTGAGAGACATTTATGGGCTGTGCTTGTGTGAAAAAGGGAAGTGAACATCTGAGATTAGATGAGTGTGGGTTAAGGATGACGAGTGGTGAGCTTGAGGGAGGCTAAACCATGAGTAAGATAGCAAACAAACCCAGAATTTCAGAGAGGGTAGCTGTTGTGTTTGTGGGCTGAGTGCTTATGTTTTTATAATGGAGTTTAGAGAAGCATTAATTAACAAGAATCCAAAAAAAACGTAGGCCTGATTTAGGGGAGCAGGACAGCTGAAGTAGTAACTTGGATTTGGCCTAAAAATGAGAGATTTGCTTTTGGGGCTGTTTTGCTTCTTTGGGCAATGTCACACATGGGTAGTATTTGGGTAATCTTGTATTAAATGCTAAGCTTGCTGAGATTGTGTTCAGCCAATGGGATTAAGACAAGTATTAAGGAAGAATCCTAGTGCTGCAATTGAGATTTGGACCCTAGAAAGTAGGATTCAACACCCCAAGTCAGGTGTCAAAGTTTAAGTCCACTTCAGAGGGTTCCGTTGGAGATCCCTTTATGCCCTCCAAACCACATGTTCTCAATTTTTCCCTTTTAGGATTCATGGGCTTGGCACATGAATCACGTCTTGAACGTTTTTAACACTTATAGCGTCAATTTGTTGAAGTTTGGATAATTTGGTTTCAGCTCCCCTTTTGCTGGAGGTGCAGTCTTGAGGAAGATGATGGAGTCCCATCATCCTTTAGACTTCAGCTAATATGACAACCCTTGGGCTTTGTTCACGTCAGGTAGAAGGTGGTAGAAAATTGATGGGACAGCCCCTAGTTCATCCTCAAAGGCTTGGTTCTCTTGTAGTGGCCTCTAGTTGTTTCTTTGGTTAGGGATGAACAAGGGCTGGTTGTCCTCTCTCAAGCCTCTTACTAGGGACTTTTTTGGGCTGGAACTTTGCTCCATTTCAGCACTTTTAGTTGGGCTACATGGCCCTTTCTTTGCTTGGGCTTGTTCCTTACTCCATGAGATTCTTGGTCCTACAAAATGGGCATTAAAGACGTGCTTTGCTATGGGTTTTTTACTCCTCATGGGCTTTAATTGTTATTAGAAATAAAATGAATCCATGAGCTTTAATAAATATTTGTGATAGATTTTGGGTATTAATTTCCATGGGCTTTAAATAACAACTTGTATAGTTTCTCATAATTTTTGCTATGGATTACTTTGTAAATAATATTTTCTTTGGGGCTTTTTGAATAATGACCTTCAATATTTTTCTTGAGAATAATATTTATCATGGGTTTTAAAAAAGTATGGTAACAACCACTATGATGGAATAATGTGATGTTCTCATTAGTTTCTCTATAGATAATCATAATGGACATGTAGGATGAATAATTACCATGAGTTTTGGTAATAAATATTACTAGTCGCAGACCCATGCGATGCATGAGAATATATAATCCATAATTTATTCTCTAAAACTTATTGAAGATAGTTTTCTCTTAAAAAATTGAACTATTTCTAGAAGTATTTTCCAACTCTCTATCTCTACAAATATATCATTATATTATTTTGGGGTTTTTTTTTAGTTATGATATTTGTAACCCAATAATGGAGGGACATGCCAGCACAACATTCGATTTCCTATTTTTCTTCCCATGATGAGATTGTATCATATTTTAATTCTTCTAGATTTTGAGGTGAAACCTTCGTATCAGTTGCTAAATCCTTAATTCCTAAAAGTGATATCTAGTTAGTTGTCAACAAAAAACAATAAGACCACAAAAAAAGAAAAGAAAAGTAAAGTGAAGTTTTATAGGTTAGAATCATCATGTACAAAAACTTATTTACAATAAGGTAAATAAATAAAATACATATTAAACAAACCTTATTTTAGCAAAATGATCAAATTTAATAGACCTTCACTTATATCAATTTCATCAAAGACCAAATTGTCAAATAGAAATGTGCCATTGATTCCATCCATGTCCACTACAGACATTTATCAATGTGTCCATATACAAATCACTCAATTGTCATTGTTCTGAATTCCCACAGAAAACCAAAATAGTGCGTATATGAATTGTAAGTAAGTGAGTCACCTATATTGCCATAACATGGTCAAAGTTGGTGGCAAACTTCCTAAACTCGACCAATTGTTCTTGCCTCGGAGAAGATGTCTATTAGCATTCCAAGTTATGAATTTCAAATGGCTACAGGAAGTTATCAGATTGTATCAGTTGCTATGCCCCAAAAATAGCAATTGTTTTTGCCTTCATTGGAACACATCAGCTATATCATATTGTGTTTAATAAGGGAAGAAATAGTAAAATCCAAAAGAAATAGTATTGTTAAGTTTTTTCTAAAACTCATGTACAAAGTATTCTAGATATTCAAGAAGAGAAAATTATAAAAAGAAAATCAAGTTGTTGAAAAAATAGCATAATTCAAAATCTAAAATTAAAAACCCAATTATTGTTCATATACACATTATTATAGATAGGTATTCAAAAATCAAGAACCAATTAGTTTTCTATCCACAAATGTATTAGCATAAAGCTAGGTACTAATGGAATTGAAAAATAATTCAATTCTTTGAATTTCCTCACTCCTAAAATACCAAGAAATTGCTCATAAGTTAAACAATCCCCAAAGTTATTCATCAACCAAATAGGCCAACTAAGGTCCCAAACACAAAAATTCTAGCCACAACACAACAATATACTTTGAAGAATTAGAGTTTCCTTTAAAAAATTAAGATAAAAAAATTTTAACTGTTACATCCCAAGTTTGATAAACAAAAAAAATTTAAGATTCAAACTCTACTTTCTTTTCTTTGCCATTTTCCCACAATTTCTGGGATACCAAACAGTTAAATTAAACAATAAACAACAAATTATTAGTATATGGAAATGAAAATCTAATATAGCTGGTGTGTATTGAACCATAAAAAGCAAATTATCAAGCACCACCCAAGAAAAGCAACAAATTTATTCATCTTTCCTTCAAAAGGCTCTAAGAAAAGAATGGTTACCAATTGATTAGTGTGACCTTCAATAGGTTAAAAAGCCTCCAGTGATTGTGAGACTTGATCATTGACATCTGTCGAGAAATTGACAAATGAAATAGAGATAAAAATTAAATTAAATTCAACATATAAGACGACTGGAAAAAGAGAACAATAACAATTTCTCTTTGATGAAAATGAATAACACTCTTACTATAAAACAAAGAAAAAAAAATAAAAATAAAAACATCACATTGAAGTTAATTATCATACATTATAGCAAACATATTGAGTGTAACATTCCTACAGTCTAGAGAAGGGCAACCATAAAACAATTTATAACAAACATGATCAAATGCCCAACTATAATCAATTTTGAAATATATATATATATATATATATATATATATATATATATATATATATATATAGATTAATAGTTTTGAGACCATGAAAACTCAATCTCGTTCATCATAAATCCCAAAATTAAAATACATTTTTCTTCCTAGCAATGAGATGGGAATAAATAAAAAAAGAATTAGAATAATACAAAAAGCAGAACTTATTGTGAGTTTATACCGTTTGGACTTGGCTACTAATGTTCACCTCTCATTTGCTTCAGTTTCGTCTGCAAGCTCTAGAGTCACTATCTGTCTCTTGCACTCATTTGATTGGGTTTTGGTAGACGGACTTGAGCCATGACCGAAAGAACGAAAAAAAAAAAAAAAAAAAAAACTATCCCATTGAAAGAATTCCATATAATAGTAGCATCTCAAGAGGCTACGTTAACAAAGAGACACACAACAGATTTGGAGATAAAAGTATCGATGACTATAAGAATTTCATATGATAGTGGCATCTCAAGAGTCTAGGTTAATGGAGAGACATGATAGATTTAGGGATAAAGTAACACCTGAATTTAAGAAGAGACTTAATTAATGGCAATCGGTAAAAAAATTTTAAAAAAAAAAAGAAAGAAGAAAGAAAGAAAGAAAGAAAATTAATGTTGACATGGCGCTGATGTGGCTAAATTGGAGCGTAGCAACAATAAATGTTACACTTCAACTTTTAGTTATATATAGATGAATGCTGTGACATAAGATAGATAGTGATCATGAGTTTATAACATGAAATAAATAAATATCATGGGTCTAATAATAACTTTCCATGGGCTTTTATAAGATGATTGCCATGGGTTTTGAGAATAGATAATTCATAAATTCCATAAGCTTGTAATATTATAGTAATAGGTTTAAGAATCTAAAATATTGTTCATTATTGGACTTTTAAGTGGAATAATTATGATATAGTATTTTGCCAAGTATTAATAACTTTGGGATTTTGATAGAATAATGCCAAATAGTTAGCTTGGGCTTTTAATAGTGCCAATGAGAATTGAGTTTTGATGTTACCGATGAGAATTGAGTTTTGGATATTGCCATGAGTTTAAATCAAGGGCTTTGATCATGGATTTAAATTCCATTGATAAAATTTTTTTGCCATTGACTTGAATCATGGGCTTTACGAATATTGCCAAGCATAAGTATTCTTGGGCTTTAAATAGAATATGATGTGTGTATTGGGTTCATCGGGCTAGTTTGGGCTTAGCTAAATAATGATAATAAAATTGGATAAAATATGAGTTTTTGGGCTTTTGTGACCGTGTATATCATGACCCAATTTAGATAACAAGATATGAAATATTTGTGATTAATGGAATAATAGAGCAAAAATATTTGGGAAAACCCAATAACTTGTTAGTGGTATAAACAGGTGGTACTCAAATAGAATTAGGTGTAAAAAAAAAAGCACCCTAACATTTAGCCCCCTAAGTCACGTGTGATTAAATTATACTATATTTTTTCTAAAGAAAAATATTAGGATCACACGTGTGAGTTTTTTTTTTTGTTGCAAAATGGCGGCCTATTATATATAATGAGATAGGAAATATTTGTGGGCCAATGAGAAATATTCATGGAGGCCCAAAATGATATATGGGTGATATCTTGGTATTTTTGGTGAATAAATAGAAGTGATTAAATAGGGTTAGAGCATTTGGCTTGAGTGAAAAGATTGTACCTCAACCTTTTAGCCCCCTGAGTATGTGTGATCAGCCTGCCTTTGGTCACATATGTGAGTTTGAATGAGTCCATAAGCCTGTGTTGCATGGGTTGAAAGAGAGAGAGAGATGGTGAGCTTGAAAGAGAGAGCTTCTTCCTTTTTTCTAAGACTATAAGAACCCTTTTATCTCAATCCAAACTTCTTCCATCCTCTTCTTCTGATTCAACTCTTCTTGATTGAGTTTTTCTTTTGCATTTGTAGTTGATATAGAGATTTTTGTTGTTGGTGGAATTGGAGCCGCTGGCAAGGTGACACGAGTCCTTCAATAGTAATTGAGAAGGATAATTTAATTAGTGTATCTCTGAAGTGGGTGCTACGAAGAGATATTCTAGTGACGAAACTGTATTGGCCCCAGCCGCTACTGATGTTTTGTATCCAGTGATAAGAGTTTCTGCCAGCCCCCATTTGATTTATGGGTCTTTGTGGGCCCATTATCGATTGGCCTAATTGAATAGGCTGAAAGATTGATAATAAAGTGTTTTGTCGACCCCTTCATAAAGCCAATATCATTGGTGATGTGATATTGTTCCGCTATAAGATTGTATTCCATAATCTGATGCGCCGCTGGAGTCTAGAGATGCTGAATTTATTAGTTGTTTGGTTCATGAAGGAGATATCCAGACACTGTGGTGGAAGCCCCCAAATCTAATCTAGTGAGAATTCCAGCCGTGATGAATCTAGACCCTCCGATGATGGTTATTTAATTCATACTGATACTTTTGTTAACCCAACTATTGGTTCCATAGGTCCAATTGTCATAATGAAGCAATTTAGGGGAAGACCATTGCCGGTAGGATGAAGATTTATGAGCCTATGGAAGAAGTTTCTTCAAGAACTCCTTATCTTCTTACATCCTTTCTTTCCTTTTTCTTCTATTCCTTGTCTTCGTTCATGGCCTTGCATTTTTCTGCCCTTATGGTTCCAGCAGCTTGGTGATAATTACAAGACATAGCCGAAGAAGTATGATGATGGATTTGCTGATACGAATACAAACTTCAGTAATCTTATGCCTCTTTCTTCTTTCTCATCACGTATATTTACTATTGATGTATTTTTCACTTCAGGTTTTGTTGCTGAAAATATAATGGCAATTGGCAAGGGCCTTGTTGATGCTGTTGCGGCTGGAGAGATTGTTTCTGAAGAACTCCAGCTGTGATCCTGCCATATTTTCATGATGTTCCTTAGAATAATGCATCTCCAGGCATGATCTGAAATTGCTAATATTGCTAGAAGGAATTATGTCTTGATACTGTTCATTTGCTCTTTTGTTGTTACCATTGGATATTTAATTATGGTCTCTTACTTCATGGCGGGGCACTGAAAATTTGTTGTCATTGCTCTTGAAAAGATTGATCGTCAAGGGTATTTGGAGATATTGTAAAGTAACATTCCAGCTTTATGGTTAAATCCAAGATCGGTGTTGGTATGAGAGGACTATTGCTTTAGCTGTAGGTTGCTATATCATACGTGTTGTGCAGCTGAATCATGTACTACTTGTGATGATGAAGATAGCTGATCCGAGGAGAATATTGCATTAATGATGGCCGAACTTTATCCTTTGATCAGAGGGATGAGATCGTGTGTCTTTAAACGATGTTTCCCCTCTAGTGGAGATCTTTGGCAACGGCTTTGTTGGAGTAGATTCTTATTTTTTCTCAGGTGTATCTTTTCAAAAATTTGCTTTTGTGATGTATTGTGATGTAATGTAATGTAATCACCATGTAATGTGAAGTATGTTATAAGCTCATACAACCGTAAATGTTGTATTATATGTGATGTTTTGAAAATTGGTTCTAGTCATGCATGTTGTGTTTTATAATTTGAAATCGATTCAGCCGTGTAGACTGTGTTTTATTTAGCCATAAATTTCTTTTGTCCAGGTATTTTGATTGTCAAAAAAAAAAATTACAATTCTTAGGCTCAAAAAATTAAAGTATGGTCATAAAGGTAATATCTATTTTTGAAACCACTCACTAAATGCATGACTATTCTATTTTGAAGAGTCTCAACCATAAAGGTTGTCTTCAATTTCGACTATGTAAAGGTTTGAAATATGAAAAGTGTTTTGATCATTGAAAGATTGAGATAATTGAGCCAAAATATAGTCATGGAAGTTATACATTTTATTTTGTAAAAATAACTTATTGGAATCATGATAATTTATTTTGGAGATATCAAGTTGCAAAAGGTCATCAAGTAAGATTGAAATATATATATATATATATATATCAATAAAATGGTATCTTAAAATATTTATAGTTTTGAAATAAATTTAAGATATTCATGTTTTAAAGTAAAGATAATGCTTACTCTCTATTTCCAAAGCATTTTGCTAAAAATATGATTATTGAGTTAAGTATGATATAGCTCTAGCCATTTGCCATTGATAGGTTTCATGAGATTTTCGCCTTCAGCCATGGTTAGACAATAATAGCTATCGTTATAGACTTCTTTTTCAACACAAATGTCCCCGGATATCAGATTGATTAGGCACTTTAGATCAAAGCCCCCAAGTGTAGGATAGTTGATACCCTTGATGATGCTTGAGATTCTAAGAGTTTCAATGATGTGAATATAATGATTCTAGTAACATAATAGAGTCACCATGGTCTTGAATATGCGTGGGGCTGCCATGGCTTCAACGACAACAAAGCTTCTTTAAGGGATGACCACCAATCAACTTGGTTCAGCGGTTGGCTGCAAGGAGTTTCTTGGATGATTCGAGCTCCTATATTGCGATAGAAAATTCTCATCAGTTTTATGCCTACAAAATAGAGAAAACCCAATGTCTAAGAATCATGATGATGATTGAATTAAATAATATGTTTTATTATATTATAATTTTTTATTAATGGTTGCAATAAAGATTGAGATAAATTAATATATATTGAACGCAAAAGTTTTGATTGAATGATGTATGTGATATAATATTAAAGTAATTTGTATTGAGTGATATTACGATAATAACATCTATTCAATATAAATTTAAAGATAGTAATGTGATGACTTATCTTAAAAGTTCATGGCTCTAGCCGTATATCAGTGAACTGATGGCAGTCCAGCAGCATGATGACATGAGTACAGTAGTGGAGAGTCCATATACCACGATAAGTCTCTCCATGGTTTGATATTGAGAGCATGTATCGCCAAGTTACGATTTGAACTGAGCATCGTGTGGTACTCCTAAGCAAAGATGTCAATGTACTATTTGTTAGATGGAGAAGGCACGTCAGGTACTGCTGGAGGTCCCTTAAATGGTTCTATTATACTGCTAGACAAGAATTCTTCTTCCATTAGATGTGTTCTCTTCTGGATACAACCGTGAGTAATGTACTAGCTTCATTCAGCCTAGTACACTTTTATTTGAGGCAACTAAGCCTCACGTGTCATCAAGAGTAACAATATATACTTCCATTTCATAGCCGGGTTTATTCACATTGTGGCTGTGTTTTGTTGCTGGATGCTTTCTTGTGCTTTCCTTTCTTTTGGATAAAAAAAGTGCTTTTAAACTTATTTTGGGATCATTCTTGATTGGCTCAAAATTATTGCTACCTCATGAATCATTCATGATGGTGAGATGAAGTTGGCTGAGCTTGCGGTGAAGATTGCAGATTTAGAGAAGGAAATCGTAGCAAAGTTAGCGGCACTATCCCTTTTGACAAGTCAAAAGAATTTCATCATGCTATCCTTACCCACCAGCAGTGGCTCCTCCTCCATGGAAATCTTTGGCGGCTTATTGGATTAGGCTACTCATGCTTTAGTTTATTTTCCTAGTGGGCAACTCTGTTGGGATGTAATATGTATCTAATATGTTGCTACATGTTTTGAGACTCTCTAGTTATAAAGACTTCTTTCCTCTTTCTTTTTGTAATAGGAGGAAAAAATACTCTTCTAGGTGCTGTTACTATTCATGTATGTGAAACCATTCAGCTGTAGCAAACTTATTTAGTCATGATTTGTTCATTTATAAGTGTTGTTCTTATTCGTGCAAAAGGTCATTCAATTGTAGGTACCAATACTATACGCGAAAGGACTAGTCAACTATGGACATTGTCTTGTAAAAGGGTTCATGCCTAAAAGAAAATTTTTCTGCATAAAAGAAAATTTTTCTGCATTAAAGAAAATTTTTTGCATAAAGAAACATTTTTCTGCATAACAGAAAAAAAAAAAAATTGCATAACAGAAATAGGAATTTCTCTGCATAACAGAAATTTTTCTGCACAACAGAGGCAGGAATTTCTCTGCATAACAGAAAATTTTCTGCATAAAAGAAAATTTTCTGCATAATAGAAGTTTTTTTTTTTTTTCAAAGAAGGGGCTGTTTATTGCCACTTTTTCATGTGTGCACCTGTTTTATTTTACTGTTCATGTGGGTATATTGCACTGTTCACAGCAAAGGACACCTCCAACTGTAGCTATTGTGCCTCTTTTTTGCAAAAATGATTTTTTGAGCCCAAAAGGGAGGGGAAAAAAATGTTTTGTCATCAAATAGCATTCATTCATTCACGTACATGTATACTAACATACCTATACGCATCATTACCCTTTTCTTTTAGCCATTCACGTGTAAACAGGCAAAGGACACTTCCAGCCGTAGCTACTGTGTTCCTTTTTTTTCTGCAAAAACCATTTTTGAGCCAAAGGCAACGAAAAAAAGTTTTGTGATTTTGAAAGAAAACAAATAGTGCCCATTCTTCTATGCATGTATACAAACATACATATGTGCATTGTTATCTTTTTCTTTTTGACTGTTCATGTGTAAATATTGTACTGTTCATGGCAAAAGACACCCTTTTTTTCTGCATAACTATGACTAGTTAGCTGCTGTAATCTTTTTTTTTTTTGAAAAAAAAACTTTTGTTTCTTTTCTGAAGGAAAGAAAATAGAGTGTTCATTTACATATACATACGTATATATATGTATGTATACTTACATACACACACACATATGAATATATATCATGTTAACTTGCTTCTTGTTGGCTATTATGCAACCTTGAGGGCATGATAGACTTTCACCAATTGATTGGCTCCCTAGTGGAGTCGCCAAAATGTTGAGGGAAAAATTTTGATGTTCCCAAATAGAATATAAGGTAGCCAAGCCAAAACTTGACAATGGGCCCTTGAAATAAGCCCAAAGGCTTTCGATGTTGTGTAAGTCCGCCCAAGTAAGAGATGGAGGCTACACCTTAACAAGACAACAATAAAGCACAATAAATATGTTATTGTAGTTACTTTGTTATATTATTAGTCTTTTTTACAGCGTCATAGTTCAAATTAGTCCTCTAGAAGTAAAGGTGACATTACTCTTAACAGTCCAGAAGTTGACGATTAAATAAATTTATGAAGGAATTCAGTTCTGGGGATCCTTGTGTGTTCCGATTATGGGTATTTATAGTACTTTTCGCCATCATTACATCAATGTTAGGGAAAAATTCAATTGTTACAAATACATTATATCCTTCATCATAATAATAATAAACAAGGATTAAAGGCTCCATAGTTACAAATAAAAGAGGAAAAATAGGATGGAATGAAAGGAGAGAAAGATCCCCAGCTCAGTGCAGCAAGTATTACACTAAGATTTTGGTGAGTGTATAATTATAAGGCATGAATGAGGTGAATGTGGGCTATTTTAAGTGAGTGAGATGTGATTAACACCAAGATCAAGGATTTTTGTGAGTGGTCTGTTTATGACTAGTTGAGAGACATTTATGGGCTGTGTTTGCGTGAAAAAGGGAAGAAAACATCTGAGATTAGATGAGTGTGGGCTAAGGATGATGAGTGGTGAGCTTGAAGGAGGCTAAACCATGAGCAAGATAGCAAACAAACCCAAAATTTCAGAGAGGGTATTTGCTGTGTTTGTGGGTTGAGTGCTTATGCTTTTATAATGAAGTTTAGAGAAACATTAATTAACAAGAATCCAAAAAAAAAAAACGTAGGCCTGATTCAGGGAAGCAAGACAGCTGTAGTAATTACTTGGATTTGGCCTAAAAATGAGAGATTTGCTTTTAGGGCTGTTTTGCTTCTTTGGGCAATGTCATACATGGGTAGTATTTGGGTAATCTTGTATTAAATGCAAAGCTTGTTGAGATTGTGTTCAGCCAATGAGATTAAGGCAAGTATTAAGGAAGAATCCTAGTGCTGCAACTGAGATTTAGATCCTAGGAAGTAGGATTCAACACCCCAAGCCAGGTGTCAAAGTTTAAGTCTACTTTAGAGGGTTCCGCTGGAGATCCCTTTATGCCCTCGAAACCACATGTTCCCAATTTTTCCCCTTTAGGATTCATGGGCTTGGCACATGAATCACGTCTTGAACGTTTTTAACACTTGTAGAGTCAATTTGTTGAAGTTTAGATAATTTGGTTTCAACTCCCCTTCCGTTAGAGGTGCAGTCTTGAGGAAGATGATGGAATCCCATCATCCTTTAGACTTCAGCTGATATGACAGCCCTTGGGCACTGATCACGTCAAGTAGAGGGTGGCAGAAAACTGATGGAACAACCCTGAGTTCATCCTCAAAGGCTTGGTTCTCTTGTAGTGGTCTCTAGTTGTTTCTTTGGTTAGGAATGAACAAGGGCTGGTTGCCCTTTCTCAAGCCTCTTATTGGGGACTTTTTTGGGTTAAAACTTTGCTCCATTTCAGCACTTTTAGTTGGGCCACATGACCCTTTCTTTGCTTGGGCTTGTTCCCTACTCCATGAGATTCTTAGTCTTACAAAATGGGCATTAAAGACGTGCTTTGCCATAGGTTTTTTACTTCTCATGGGATTTAGTTGTTAGTAGAAATAAAATGAATCCATGAGCTTTAATAAATATTTATGATAGATTTTGGGTATTAATTTTCATAGGCTTTAAAAAACAACTTATATAGTTTCTCATAATTTTTGCTATGAATTACTTTGTAAATAATATTTTCTTTGGGGATTTTTAAATAATGACCTCTAATATTTTTCTTGAGAATAATATTTATCATGAGTTTTAAATAAGTATGGTAACAACCACTATGATGGAATAATGTGATGTTCTCATGAGTTTCTTTATAGATAATCATAATGGACACGTAGGATGAATAATTACCATAAGTTTTGGTAATAAATATTATGAATGTTGTGACGTAAGATAGATAGTGAACATGAGTTTATAACATGTAATAAATAAATATCATGGGTCTAATAAGATCTTTCCATGGGCTTTTATAAGATGATTGCCATGGGTTTTGAGAATAGATAATTCATAAATTCCATGAGTTTGTAATATTATAGTAATAGGTTTAAGAATCTAAAATATTGTTCATTATTGGAATTTTAAGTAGAATAATAATGATATAGTATTTTGCCAAGTATTAATAACCTTGGAATTTTGATAGAATAGTGCCAAGTAGTTAGCTTGGACTTTTAATAGTGCCAATCAGAATTGGGCTTTAAATATTGCCAGCGAGAACTGGACTTTGATATTGCCAATGACAATTGGGCTTTGATGTTGCCAATGAAAATTGAGCTTTGATATTGCCAATGAGAATTAGGCTTTGGATATTGCCATGAGTTTAAATCAAGGGCTTTGATCGTGTATTTGAATTCCATTGATAAAATTGTTTTGCCATGGATTTGAATCATGAGCTTTTCGAATATTGCCAAACATAAGTATTCTTGGGCTTTAAATAAAATATGATGTGTGTATTGGGTTCATAGGGTTGGTTTTGGGCTTAGCTAAATAATGATAATAAAATCGGATAAAATATGAGTTTTTGGGCTTTTGTGATAGTGTGTATCATGACCCAATTTAGATAATGAAATATGAAATATTTGTAATTAATGGAATAATAGAGTAAGAATATTTGGAAAAACCCAATAACTTGTTAGTGGTGTCAACAAGTGATACTCAAATAGAATTAGGAATACGTTTGGATCCGGCGTTTAGCTGTGTCCACGTTTTTTTTTTTTCAACGCGTGTTTGTTATTGTTCATTGGCCATGAACAGTGATTTTAGGCCAATGAACAGTAACTTTTGGGATGAACAATGTTTTTTATCCATTTAAAAATTATTTTGCTACAGTGTTTTCAGTTTTCAGTTTTCAGCAATAAATTCTATCAAAACGGACCTAGGTGTAAAAAAAAAAAGTACCCTAACAGAGTCTTAGACCCAAAGTGATTAAGCAATGATTAAATAATGTAACACATTATTTACACAAATGGATAGTCCATTCCACAATTTTCAATTATCAGATCTAAAAATAATAATAATAATAATAATAATAATAATAATAAAAGCTATAATCACTCAGAGAAGAAACAATTATAATCAGTTATATTTACAAAACATGTGTGCAGTCCTAAACTCTCTATGTAAGCTTAATAAATGGACTTCTCTTACCAACCCAATGACAGTGACTTGAGAACAACCGAATTCTTGTACATGAACTTTCTCCCTGAACAAAGCTCATTCACAATGATCCTAGAACTTCGACACACCAAATAAGTCTCTAGAGGTTTTCTATCAATGGACTTTCTAACAGAGGTTAAGAGTTTGTACGGTTCGGATGAACATTTACAATATTTTAATATCAGCTTAAGGCGAGAAAATCTCACAAGGAGAAACACTCAGAGGAGAAGAATTGAGAGATCTCTTTGGCTCAAGGGGATTTGGCTATTAGATCTACTCTTGTATGCGGCCTCTTACTGTCACTCTGTAGCAAGGATTTGTTCTGTATAGAGAACAGTATGTTAAAATTGAATAGCCATGGCTATTCAACAAATTGGTTTACAATTCATGTGATTTCAGTCAAGCAAATTGAGATTCAATCCATTGAAATTTCAGAGACTACAAAGTTGTGCCAACTTCAAATGGACACATCTCATTTCAATTAATTACAGATTCGGTTAAATTTTTTTTTTTTTTTTTGAGGGGGAAATTTCTATTTATTTTAAAAGCCCAAATATTTGTTTTCCAATAAAACAAGTTCATTTATAAATTTAATATGGTGTTAAAGATATGAACAATTTCTCTTATTGGAGTGGTTACAAGAGACATTTAAAAATATATAGAAAAAAAAAAACCATCATGTCTATACCTAAATGAACATACATTTGTAAATAACTAGTGCATCTATCTAGGATCTGAAAGCTCGATATTGCAAATAACTAGAGCTTGTTTAGACCCCAACTTTAATTATGGCTTGATTAATATTATGCTTAACACACTTGATGTGGAATATATGTGACTAGCAAATTAATTAATCGAAGCACTCAACAATTGCATCGATGAACAAATAAGTGCAAGCTAAAATGGAAAGGGCAGTGGATAAAAGAATAGCAAACCCAAGATAACACGGCGATTTGTTATCAAAGAGGAAACAGAAGAACTTGGCAAAAAACCTCTCCGCAACTCTCCAAGTCAAAATAATCCACTAGTGAATAAATTGGAGTACAAGGATATCAAAAAAACCCTCCAAGTCTAATCTACCCAAACTATTTGAGCCCTCCAAGCTCTAACTACCAATGGACTTCTTGGAGTCCTATCTTCACTAGGTTCTCGGATCCTACAATATCACCCAATTGCACTGTCAAGTCTTGCCAGCTTATTTTGGCAAATATCAATGCTTCTTAAGCTCTGAAACACTCTCTACATTATGAATAGGTATGGGTCGTGTTTGAGTACAAATCTCCTCTCAATGGTATAACAATGGGAGAGGAGAGGAGAAGAGAAAAGATTAAGGATTTCTCTCTTAAGAATGTGTAGCTCTCTCTAACAAGATAGGTGTGTTGTAAAAACCTTTCTATATTTTCTTCTGAATAGTCTCCTTACAATTTTGTGGGAAATGATGGTATATAGAGTATGAGTGAAGGGTATAAGAGTTACATTTAAAATCCCAACAGTCAGTGCATTTCGAGGGTCATCTCATGAGTTGGCTAAGTCGTGAGATGAGTCACAAAACTCATTGACTCTTCAGTTTCTGGCATGTGCTTTTCATGTGACTTTTAACTGTCCTGATCAGATTTTCACCAACTTAATACTAAACCCATTACAATTAAATCCCACAAAATAAAAGGAAATAAGTTAATGAAATTACAACATTTTTTTTCATGAGAGAAAGCCAACATAAATGATATGTGAAAAATCATAACTTAACAAGATCTATCCCTAAAATTGTAACGTCATTGATAGAAATGCTTTCCATCTTCCTTTTGGCTACTATTGGCTCTTCTACAATTGTTTTCATGAAAAAGGCTAGTTGTATTTATGTAGGTAGTTGCAAGGACGGACCTAAGATTTCATGTTAAGAGAGCCCCCTCCCCCCCCCTAAAAAAAAGTCCAAACAAACAATAAAGAGTCAATTTCATAGTGGAGGTTGTTTCAGTTTAATTGAATGAATGATATATTTCAATACCGATTAATAACAATATATTATTTCAGAGTTATCACTATATATATATATATATATATATATATAAGAATTTTGATTAATCAATAAATGGAATGTAAATATTTTTTTTAATGATATCTCAACCACCCACCAACAATTTTATTAACTCTCTCTCTCTAAACTCCCTTATTCGTGGAGTTCTCTCTCTCGTGGCTTCACGAGTTCTTCCTCCCTTGACCTAGGTCTAAGGGTATAGGTTTTTCCTTTCATTATTTCTTAATTTTGACATTATGGCCGATGATGTGGTTAACAGTTTGGGCAATATAAAGTTAACATCTGATGAAGAGGAGATTATCCCTATCTCTGATGAAGGTAGATCAAAGGCATTGGAGAGTTGTAGTTTGAGTCTTATTGGGAAGTTCTTAAGATGTAAACCTTTTAACAAACGTGCGGCAAAGAATACTTTGAGAAGGGCATCGGGATTGGAAAACAGTTTGCAAATTATTGAGGTGGGTCTGAATCTTTTCCAATTCAAGTTTCAATCAGAGTTTGATATGGCCCAAATTCTACAAGATGGTCCTTAGTCATTTGATAATCAGTTGTTATTGCTTCAAAGGTGGCAGAAAGGGATGACAATGGGGAACATTAGATTGGAGCATGCTTCTCTATGGATTCAAATATGGGGTGCACCGTTTGATATGGTTTCCCTTCAAGTAGCAAGGGAAGTTGGTAATCGACTTGGTAGAGTTGAGGAAGTAGAAGGGAGGCGAAGGCAAGATGTTCTTAATTATTTTATGTGAGTTAAAGTTACTTTGCTGATTGCGAAGCCCTTGCGGAGAGGAGGTTTTATTGCTGGTTCAGATGGGTCTCGTACTCGAGTATCGATTAAGTATGAACATTTACCTTTGTTCTGCCATTATTGCGGTATGTTGGGGGCATGATGTTAAGCATTGTGCATCACATTTTGTTGTTATTCGGAATGGAGGTGAGGTGCATTTTCCATATGGAGATTCTTTAAGGGCTATGGAAGGGCATCCACGCTTTTTCTCTCCAAGAAATACATATGACAGTGCTGGGGCTGCAAAAGAGCAAACGTCAAGGGAGTCTACAAACTATAGTCCGATGCAAGGGACTTCTCCGGCAGCGGGATTGAAGAGTACAAACTCTAGTAAACGGGTTGAAGTTGATTCTGAGATTCTAGAGGATTTGCCTACTTTCCAGGATGGTGATAACGTTGATATGGGAGGAAAAGATTACGTCCAGGAAGGAATTTCTCTAAGGATGGTATCATGTTCGGACTTTAAAGGTGCTGATGTGGAGCAGATAAGAGAGGTGACGGTGCAGCCAACTGGATTGGATTTAATTGAGGTGGCAACGAGTAAGACTAATGAATGGATGCTTGGGGTTGATTCTAGGGGACTGGATCATAGAATGGATAAGGCTGGACCAAGTAATTTAAAGCCCAAATCCACTTGGACCAGGTTTAACTAAATAGATTTTGGGCTTGGAGGATTGTCAAAAGCTTTGCAGCTGTCAACCTGTGGGAAAAGAAGTGGTGAATCTAAAAGGGAGGAAGAGCTGTATGAGAACTTTGATATTAGGGAGCCTAAGTGTGGAAAGGTTGGGGATGGAGATGATGTTGAACATATTATATCGGTAGGGGTGAAGAGCCACCCTTGCCAAGAGCAATGAGGATCCTAAGTTGGAACTACCAAGGGCTTGGGAACCCTTGGACATGATGTAGCCTTCGCAAATTAGTGAGGGAACAAACTCCCATGGTGTGTTTTCTTATGGAGACACGGTTGGATACGGAGGATTTTAATAATCTTTACGGTAACTTACCTTTTCATAATAAAATAATTGTTAAACATCCGGACTCTAGTGGAGGGTTAACTTTTTTATGGAAGGATGATATCAAGTTAAAGGTGATTAATTATACTGCAAATCATGTTTTAGCTAAAGTAACAGAGGAAGATGGTTTTGTTTGGTTCATGACAGGTTTTTATGGTTGGCCAGAGACACAAAAAAAAAAATAAAAAATAAAATAATTAAGTCTTGGAAACTATTGGAACATTTGAAGACTTATGTGGAGGGTCCATGGTTATGTTTTGGAGATTTTAATGCTATACTTTATTTCTTGAAAAAGTAAAGCACAAGGCAGCCAAATATTCCCTAGATTAATGCATTCAGGGAGGCTTTGGAGAGTTGTCAATTAGAAGATCTAGGTTACAAAGGATATCCTTTTACTTGGACTAACAAGAGACCCGGTGATGCAAATACTAAATTGAGACTTGATAGAGCTGTTGCAACGAAGGGGTGGATTGAAAACTTTCAGGTCAGCAATGTAGTGCACCTTCTTCCTCATGCTTCGGACCACATTCCTATTGCTATCCAGGTTCACAAATTCAGACAGAAACATCGTAGAGCTGATCAAGGTTTTAAGTTTAAAGAGAGTTGGTTGTTATGGGATGAATGTGAGGATCGGGTTCAGCAAGCATGGAGTTTGGCAGGCAGTGGGGACTTGGGTTTGGCAGCTGTGCATGCGAAAATAAGGGCGTGTGGTGATGATTTAAAGGAGTTGGGAGACACTTGAGGAGGAAGAGATTAAATCCCTTTAAAAACCAGCTTGATAGAATTAATAGAGCTGAGACTACTGATGAGAGTAAGGTGGAGTATTTAGAGATTAGTAAATAGTTGGATGATCTTTTTGCTAAAACAAGAGATTTACTGGAAACAACAATCTAAGGTTGCACGGTTGAAACATGGAGATAGAAATACCAAGTTTTTCCATTCCAAAGCATCACAACGGCGAAGACGGAATTATATTAAGGGCATCTTGAATCCACAGAAGCAATGGGTGGAGGAGGTAGAGGACATGGCCAGAGTTGCAGTTGATTATTTTGATACTCTCTTTTATGCAGGGTCATGCAATCAAATGGAGGAGTGTTTAAGCATAGTTTCAGCCAAAGTCACTACAGACATGCAGGAGATGCTTTCCAGGGATTTTACTGCTGATGAAATCAAGGAAGCTGTATTTCAGATGGGACCAACAAAGGCACCTAGACCTGATGGTATGAATGCCTTATTTTATAAAAAAAATTCCGGCATATTGTGGGTGGTGATGTAGTGAATGTTGTGTTAGATTTTTTGAATAATGGAGTTATGTTACTAGATTTAAATCATATCAATATTGTGTTTATCCCTAAAGTGAAGAATCTAGAGAAAATGTCTGAATTTAGACCTATTAGCCTTTGTAATATCATTAATAAGGTTATTTCTAAAGTCCTTGCAAATGGACTGAAACAAGTGCTCCTTGATATTATTTCTCCCACACAGAGTGCTTTTATGCTAGGTAGACTTATTACAGATAATGTTATTGTGGCATATGAGGCATTGCATTCTATGCAATCCAAGAAGAAGGGCAAGACAGGTTCTTTGGCTTTAAAGTTGGATGTCAGCAAAGCATATGATCGAGTGGAATGGCTGTTCCTATAGGGCATTATGCAAAAGTTGGGTTTTCCAGAAAAGTGGATTGAGAGAGTGATGACATGTGTCACCACCACAGCATTCTCTATTCTACTTAATGGATATGGGAATGTGACTCCATCTAGGGGAATCCATCAAGGAGACCCTCTCTCACTGTACTTATTTTTGTTATGTGCAAAAGGATTTACATCTTTGCTGGCAAAAGCAAAGTCTAATGGGAAAATTCATGGTGCTTCCATTTGCAGAGGGGCACCAAAGATTTCTAACTTATTATTTGTAGATGATTCCATTTTGTTCTGCAGGGCTACACAAAATGAAGTGGAGGTAGTTTCTAACATGCTTTAGACCTATGCCAATGCTTCGAGTCAGTACATATATAAATTTGGAGAAGTCCTCGGTCTTTTTCAGTAGCAATACTTCAGCTAGTCAAAAGCAAGACATTCTGAGGATTTTGGGAGTGCAGGAAGTGAATCAATTTGAGTCTTATCTAGGGCTGCCTACCTTAGTAGGGAGAACAAAGTATCACACGTTCTCATACTTGAAGGATATGATATGGAAAAAACCACAAGGGTGGAATGGGAAGATGTTGTCTAAGGCAGGTAAGGAAATTCTTATTAAAGCAGTTGCTTAGTCTATTCCTACTTACACCATGAGTGTTTTCCAACTCCCTCTAAAACTTTGAGATAAGCTGGATGCAATGTGTGCTAAATTTCGGTGGGGACAGGTGGGGAATGAAAGGAAAATTCATTGGCAAAGGTGGGAAAAATTGATGTTATCAAAGAGGGAGGGAGGAATGGGTTTTAGGGATTTAAGGGCTTTTAATTTAGCAATGTTAGCTAAACAAGGGTGGAGGTTGCTGCATGATAATAATTCTTTAGTATTTGAATGCCTTAAAGCTAGATATTTCCCAAGAACTCATCTCTTTGATGCTAAGGAGTCCTCAAATTGTTCTTTTGTTTGGAAGAGTATTGTGGCTGCTTTTCCTATCATGAAGTCTGGGTGTTGTTGGCGAGTTGGGAATGGCCATTCAATTCAGATTCTTGGGGATAAATGGATACCGAATCATCCAACAAATGCGCATTTACATATAATTAAGGATAAAGTTTGAGAAGTGACTGTTATATGTTTGAGAAGTGACTCGCAAGCATGGAGGTCTAATTTTATCATGGATATGCTTGAGAAAGAAGATGCCTAAGTTATATGCAGAATACAACTCAACCAAAGACACGTGGAAGACTTCATGATCTGGATGCATCAAAGGAAAGGTATTTTTACTGTTAAATTCGCATATAAGGTGGCTAAGGAAGTTTTGAGAGGAGGTTGGGTAGCCGAGAGTTCTAGGGGCTGTATTGGAAAGGGAGTTTGGCCTAAACTTTGGAAGCTTAGAATTCCTAATAAAATTAAGGTGTTTGGGTGGAGAGCTTGTAATGAAATCTTGCCAACAAAGTTGAACTTGTCAAAGAGAAGAGTTATTGAAGATGCGATGTGCCCAATTTGCTTGAGGTTTTCAAAATCAGTTGTCCATGCTCTTTGGGAATGTGATGCGGCTAGAGATGTGTGGGCGGTTAGCTTAAAAATTCTGTAGAAGGGAGGGTTAGGTATGGTTGATATGCTTCAGTTAATGGAATATTTATTGGAATGGGTTAAGTCTCAAGATATGGAGGTAGTGCTCGTTCAAGCATGGCTGATTTGGAATCAAAGGAATCAGGTTGTGCATGGAGGCAAGTTCCATGATCTGGGGTGGTTGACCAATCAAGCAAGGGAGTTTCTTGAGGAATTTCGGATTACATCAGCACTGATGGGACCTGTACATGGAGGGCAGTCTAATCGGGATACCTGGTAGCCCCCTCCAGCTTTGGTCTTCAAACTTAATTTCGATGCAGCCTTGTTTTTTATCCTCAACAGCTCTAGTTTCGGTGCAGTCAATGAAAAAGGTGAGGTTATGGCAGCCATGGCAGCTAAGGGACCTGAGGTTTTTTGTAGCGAGGAGGTTGAGTTACTTGCTTGTAGAAAAGCTATGAATTTGTTATAGATGCTGGCTTCTCTGAATCTATCATTGAAGGGGATAATAGCTCTATTATGAAAGCTATTTCAGCTTTGTAGGATGATTATTCTTTGCTTGGGAATGTAATTGGGGATATTCATCATTCGATTAGGTCTTTGCATTGGGCGATGATTGAATGTACTAGGCGAGGGGGGAATAGGGTTGCTCATGAGTTAGCTCAATTTGCTAGGAATATTCGTCATGATTTGTTTTGGATGGAATATGTTCCTCCAATATCGTGGAAGCTTTGTACTAAGATGCTAATTTTTCTGATTAATTGAATGGCATGATTTTGTTTCCAAAAAAAAAAAAAAAACTCCCTTATTCAAATGTTAAAACTTAAGCCTTCACACGCCTACTTTAGTCCACGTTCTGTGGTTAGCATTCCTTTTGATTATTTTTTTATCTCTTTTTTATTTATTATCATTATTTTTTTGCTTTCAATTTTATTTTCTACACGATTTGCTTTCTTTAATTCTTGTTACTTTGCTTCAATTTATTGCCTTGATAGAAGACTCATCAGTACTCACTGCTCAGTTTCACGTGAAGGTAGCTATCTTTGTATTAAAAATTCATTTGAATTCAATGGTGTAATTAGTTTAAAGACACCCAAAACAAAACAAAAATAAAATAAAAGAAACAAATGCTAAATAAGATACTGACTGAGAGAGAGAGAAACGAAGAAGATGCAGAACAGTGGCTAGAGAAAACCAAAAAGAAGAGGTGCGCAGCGAAGAAAACACAACGATGAAGAAAAGGTAAGACCGTGATAAGACTTAGAGGAATTGGATCTTGAAATTTAGGGGAGAAATTTTATCTTAGGTGGGGGAAAATTCACAATTTTCTGACTTTCTTTGCTTCCGTCCGCTATCTTAGGTTAAGGATTTACATAGGTTTGGAATAGGCTAAGTAATTTTTATTTTTATTGTTACTCAAAAAAAAATTTATTTTTATTATTTAGGCTTTTATTTATTTAAAGAGTTAAGAATTATGTTTGAAGGGCCAAAATCATTTTTTGATAAATGCAACATCTATAAGATTTTCACAACGATCCTAGGTGACAAATTGTTATTAATGGGTAAGAAAGTAATGACAATAGTTGACCTAGTTTAAAACCAGTAACAACTAGTCACCTATAATTCATTGTAAAATTATTATAAAAGTACTGTGGATGTACATTATTCTATTTTTGTTGAACCCAAATTCCTGAGATTCTCAAGTTGGGTGGTCAATAACTTTTTGTAGAGTAGACAAAACAGTTTAGTTCAAAACAAATTGTTTATATAAAATATTCTTTTCCAAGAATGATTTTTTTTTTGGCAAATCAAGGTGGTCTTGTAACCACCCTCGCTTAGTATTTATCTTGCTTTCATCTCTGAAATTGTAACATCATTTATGGAACAATTTTCTGTCTTAATTTCAGAAACCTCTGATGATTTTTCTTGAACAATGTTGATAAGATATGCAGGTTGTTTTGGAGGAAGGAGTTGAACAGTTTCACTTGAAAGCATAGTTGCAACATCTAGCATGGTAGGTCTATCTGTTGCCTGGTTTTGTCGCATAAAAGACCAATATGAATGCATCTCAATATTTTAGATGAAGGGGATGACTCATCTATTATTGTTGGGTCTATTAGCTCCAAACCTTTCCCTTCATTCCATAACTGCCATGCCTGATACAAGACCAGTTGTACACATAATGTTAAGTATTATATTCAAAATCTTGTGTATAAATTTAAAAGAGTTAATTGAGAAACTTACATATCCTATAAGGTTAAGCTGACGCTCAGATTGATAACAACTATTATTTTTCTTGCTGCTCACGATTTCCAATAGTAGGACTCCATAGCTGAATACATCAGTTTTTATTGAAACAACACCATTCTGGGCATACTCTGGAGACATATAACCACTGAAATAATAATTGACCAATAAAATTTAGTGTATGAATAAGCACATATACGCATACACACAAATAGAAATAAATTTTGCTTACTTGAAATGCAATGAATACTTACTATGTTCCAACAATTCTATCTGTGCGTTCTTCTAATCCTTTCAACTCAAATATTCTAGCCAAGCCAAAGTCAGAAATTTTTGGATTCATATCCTCATCAAGCAAAATATTGCTTGCTTTTAAGTCTCGGTGAATTACTCTTAGTCTTGAATATTTGTGAAGATAAAGAAGTCCTTGAGCAATGCCTTGAATGATGTTGAAGCGTTTTTTCCAATTTAATAAAGACTTTTTAGTAGAATCTGAGTCAAAGTAGAAAATAATTGCAAGCAAATGATAAGTAATAATTGATTGCGTATAATAGAAAAACAAATATTCAATAAGAAAATTTTCCTTGTAATGAACATACGCCCTACCAAAGAGGAAGAAGTCTAAGCTTTTGTTGGACATGTACTCATAGACTATAATTTTTTCTTCTTGCTGAATGCAAAGCCCTAACAATCTTACAAGATTTGTGTGTTGGAGTTTAGCAATAAGAATAGCTTCATTCTTGAACTCTGCCAATCCCTGTCCAGAACTTCTTGAGAGTCTCTTTATTGCTATTTTCTGCCCATCATATAATTCACCCTGAAAATATATTTCAATAGTTAAATCTCACTTTCATTATCTGAAATCAGTTTCCATTTTTATTATTTAATTTTCTATCAAGATTCTACCTTGCCCTTGGCCAAAACTCTACTTCTTAAGTTCAAATTTTGTACCAGAAAAATAAATAAAGAGAGCATTGGGTCAAGGTGGTACATTTAGTTTGAATAATAGTTAGATAGTGTAAATTCTTAGATTTCTGCATAAGCTTTGTGTGTGATTGATAATTTATAATAGTATTAAAATATGTTGTCTTGATTTCAAACCTTATTTCCACTATCCATCATACCAACAATTTAAAAAACTTAAAAATCATTTGATTGTTTAATCATATTCAAATTTAATTAATCATACACACAAATTGTGTGACGTTTGAAGAAAATGCTAGTCACATCTTCACTTACACCTCAAAAAGACTAGTCAAGTTGTAATTAGGGCTCCTTGTAAATTGAACATCTATCTTGCAAAAACTTGATATGCGACTCAGCCTATGGCCACATAACACAACTCAAAAAATCAAATCAAATCAAATCCACACAATTTGAGATATAACAATCTCCATCACTTAAATTTTTGATGACCTTATCAAGGCCCACATTGTATTGCAATGACCCTAAGCCACATGATGTTATGAAGTTTACTTTGTTTCTCTGATATCATGTGTAACAACTCGAGAAAAGCACTAGCCACATCTACTTTGACACTCCAAAATGGTTGGTTAAGTTGCAATCAAGGCTCCAAAATCCCAAGATCCACTTTGTAAAGACATAATATACAACTCATCACACACCCGGACAATACAAATGTAAACAATTCAATCCAATCAAATCTGGTGTATCTCTCTCTGAGAGAGAGAGAGAGACACACACATATATATATATATCGAGAGAGAGAGAGAGAGAGAGAGAACCTTATAAACTGGTCCAAAACCACCTTCTCCTAATTTATTTTTAGTTGAAAAATTCCTTGTGGCAGCAGAAATGGTTTCAAAGCTGAAGATTTGCAATTCTTGGCTATCTTGCTTATCATTATTTCGTTTCTTCACTTTGTCATGTACAGTGGACGATATTGCATTACCTCTAAGTTCTTGTAGAAGAATCTTTTGTTTCTTCTTTCTCTCCCCTAATTAACAAATATGCAAAATATAATTTGAAAATTTTTTGTTTCTTTATCATCAATAATATATCCAAAAAATCTATGGTAAGAATATCAATTACCTTCCGCTATGTGTTTTCTCACTTTTGCATAGCATAATAAGCACAACAAGGCGATGATGATTCCCCCTACTGCCACAATGAGCCATATCCACCACTTATTTGCTCGCCACCTGTTCGTCCTCACGTCCGTATCGCCATCTATGATTAGTCATATAGAGAAATTATGTTCTATGACTTCTAATACTAATATACAATTATACAGTGAAAGAATGACATGTACAACTCAAAATTTAATTTTAAAACAAACAATTATAGTAGATTGTTAAAATAATATAAAATAAAATAGCAAAATAAATTTCAAACTTATAAAAAATCTTACTGTGTTCTATATAACATAATGGAAAATCAAAAGTGTAAAAATAATACTAAAAAAAAAAAAGAAGGCATTGGCTTTTAATTGTTGCAACTACACCATGTATGGCAGAAGTTATATTATGTAATATATGATATAATATGATGTGGATATGAACCTATATAATGTTAATTTTATTGTAAATTTTGATGACAACAATTGATAATATTATATAATTTCACAATTCCTATATTGTAATTGTACAATAATGGTCTTATAATTTCACCTAGAATGTTTTTTTTTTTTTTTGGGGGTATAACTTTAGATAGGTTTTAGTCACAATTTATGTGAATATTGGTTAATTTAGTTAATAGTTACTCATTGAGTGCGTGGATTTAATTGATTTAAAATTTAATGATTTTAATTAATATATTTTATAATTTAAGGTTTAATTAGAAACCACTCCAAAAATTCAAAATAACTATATAATTTAAATAAAGGGAATTAACTTGGCCTAAAGAGGGTATAACCACTTGTCATAGAGAAAATATTACCACTTTACATAACCAAACTTCTAGTTTGCTACTTTTATTATATTGTTGTATTAGTTTCTAACCCATGCAATGTACGAGAAAGTTCTAAAAGATTTTATACGTGATAAATATTTTGTTAATAAATAAAGCAGTCAATCAAGAGTTTGTATAAAAATAACTTACCTAGTTTAGTTATAATTTACTTAGAAAAGATCAAAAGAAATTAATTAGAATTTTTTTAGTGTTGGGTGCTTTTTCCAAAAATATGGTGAATTCTAATTAGTTTAAACAAACACAGTTGAATACTATTTGAAACTCTAAAAACCAAACTAAAAATTATATATCAGAATGATGATGTGGAAAGTGTTAAATCTTCTAAAGCTTTTGCCACTACATTATAAAAGTTAACAAAAAATAAAAAATTTTCATTTTATAGTTTAACGATATTTGCTATCTAGTGCAGTGCAGGAGAAAGTTTGACAATATTTATATATATAATAAATTTTTAAATGATAAGTATTAATATCTACAAATTCAAATAAGAGAATTTGTAATAAAAAAAAAAGAAGACAAAAAAATTATCCAATATAATTAAAATTTGTACTCAAGATCAAACTAATTTAACCGAATTTATTTAATGCTGAGATGCTTTATCGAAACTGTAAAGTAGTAATTTACAACTATTTTGTATTGACTTTAATTCCATATCAAATTTGATTGTAATTTTGTTCAATCTTTTGTACCCTGTATTTTATGTGGGATTTATTTGTAAGGGTTGTGTGTGAAAGAGAGAGTGTGTGAAGACTCAAGGCAACATTGAAGACTAAAGAAGTTTTCACGGGTATCTCGTGAGTAGCCTTTCTGTGAAGTGAAGCATGTGCTCAGCACATGACTGGAATGCGAAAATTCATAATAGATGGTAACAGCTGGTTTTCGCGAGTGTTTCGCGGGTAAAACATTCCCTCGAGATACCCATGAAACATTCAGTTTTGTTATTTTGTCATATTTACTTCACTACATCCTTATACACACTATATATGCTCATATTACCCACATATTGAGAGGAGTGCTTTTTAGAGAGAAAATCCTAGCCACAAACCCTTGAAAGTTAGAGATTGTCATACTCACAATTTTCTACACCATCCATTGTGGTTTTCCTCAACTCTTACCTTCTCATATTCAAATCCTAGAGATGTTGATAGCCCAAACACTTACCACACTCATATTAAGTGTCAAGTGAGATTTTGGTGTTACTGGGAAGCATTGGAAGAAGCCAAGTTTTGGCAGATGCAATCAGGCGCATTGCAGGATCCGGAAAGCTAGATAAGACACGGTTCCGAGAAGCCTTGTTGTAGTAGAAGCTTGGAGAGCTTAGGTGCACATGGTAGATTAGGCTTGGAGGGTGTCTTGTTATTCGTGTATCCCAATTTATTGTCTAGTGGATCGATTTACTGCTTGGAGAGCAACGGAGAGGTTTTTCTTCGAATTCTTCGGTTTCATCTTCGATAACACATCGGCGTGTTATCTTGTGCTTGCATTTCTCTTTCCTACTCTTTTAGCTTTTATTTTACTGTTATGATTTGATGAATATGGCTTAAAGTAGCTTTATTGTTTATTCGCTTGCATTTACTCTATTCCATACTTAGTTTAAGTTAGAGTAAAATCAACCAAGCCGTAATTTTTTAATTTAAGGTCTAAATAGCTCTTGTGTTTTTAACACAAATCCAAGTTTTCACAAGCAGACAATAATTTAAATTATCTAACTTATAAATTCTAATTATTAGATATAAGTAACATGTTTTTTTTTAACCAAAAGAATTTGCAACTCTAAAAATAAAATTATATATATAAGTTGAGCACGAAGTAATTAGACTTACCAATTGTTGAATTAAGGAAGTATATTGTCCGTGTCACAACAATTCCCCAAAAATAATTTTCTTTCACTTATGCTTCATTCTTCATGTAATAAATTTTGTAACACTTTTGATATAATTTTTCTTTGAAATGATTGAGAATATTAGATTTACCTGTGTATGATTGTAAAGAAACGCGCTACAAAAAGGGGAAAGTATCACAGATCACAGATGAATTGCAGAATTTGGTTGTGGAACTAAATACTAAATAGTATGCTTTGCTCTAGTAAATCTGATATTCTCAACTATTTCAAAGAACGAAGCACCTAGAATCTCAACTATTTCAAAGAATGAAGCATTTACATAATTGATGGTCCTAAGCCTAAAAATATATGCAGATTTTCGGATGATTCACAATCCACTAAAGCCAGAAAAAAAAAAAAAAAAAAAAAAAAAAAGCTTATTACAATTATTCAACTCTAATTAAGAAATCAACTGTGTATTTTTATGTTTTTGCACTATAATTAGATTATGATCGTTCAGGATAAAAAGTGAAAGGAGGGATTAGAATATTTGTTGTACAATATGACATCAACGAAGGAATAGAAAAATCCAAAATTGTCATAAATGTCTTCTTCTTTCTTCTTTCTTCTTCTTCTTCTTCTTCTTCTTCTTTTTTTTTTTTTTTTTTTTTTCTTTTTTTTGGGTTTTCTTACTGCCATAACTTTTGTATTACAACTTTTATCATAATTTTTTTTTTCGTAAAAAAGTTTTGCTCATCAATTAAATTTTTTAAATTTTAATTTTTTGTAGCATAAAATTATTCATTAAAATTGAGTTTATGGATTGAATATATATATATATGTAAAGTTGTAATTTACAACTATGTTTTATGTTAGCTTTAGTCGATGACAAAAAGTGTTGTAACTGCATAAATTTGTTTCCTTATATTTTTGTGGGATTTTATTGTATTGGGTTTAGTATTAAGTTGGTGAAGACTCAAGTTTAATTGAAGATCAGTGTAGAGAGTGTTTTGAAGCTTGGGAAGCTTTGGAGATTTGCCAAAAAAAGCCGGTGAGGCTTGGCAAGACACGGTTTCGAGAAACCTTGTTGGAGTAGGAGGTTGGAGGGCTTAGGTATATTGGGTAGATTAGGTTTGGAGGGTCTCTTGCTATTTGTGTATCCCAACTTGTCTAGTGGATTGATTTACCGCTTGGAGGGTCGCAGAGAGGTTTTTTGCCGAGTTCTTTGGTTTCCTCTTCGATAACACATCGCCATGTTATCTTGTGTTTACATCTCTCTTCTCTTACTCTTGTGCTTTACTTTTATTGTTTGTTATTCATGTTTATGCACTAGAGTAGTATTGGCTATTTACACTTCATTTACTCTTGTTTCTGCACTTAGATAAGTTAGAGTAAAATCAACTGAGCCGTTATTTATTAATTTTGGGTCTAAACAAGCTCTTGTGTTTTAACATAAATCCGAGCTTTCAATTTATATAAATAAAAGGTTGAGTTCAACTTATATATGGTGTAATTCTAAGAAATTTTACACCATCTAAAAACTTTATACCAAAATTCATATTCTTAAAATCTCACAGTTTAATTACATGTTTCTTATATATTCTTAACATGCATGTCATATTTTGTGTCAATAAGATATTATTTACAATAGTATATATTTTGTTTAAATGTCAACAAAAAAAAAAATCATGTTTTAGGAGAAAGGAATAATTCAATACCATACAAAGTTAATTGATTTTATTTATCTTATGAAATTTTTATTTCTATATGTAATTTTTCAATAAATAACTGCTTAACATTAAGAATTTTATTCCTTAACATTTTGAATTAAATCAGATATTATTCTTTCATACAAAGATTGTATAAAACTCAATATGAAATTGTCATACAATGAGAGTTTAAAGACTTCACTTTTATACTAAAAAGAATAATAGAATTATACATTTTATATTGGTCTTTATGACAAACCTAAATTCTCATCTATGACAAACCTATCATTTGTTCGCTCATGTATCCCTCACTGTTTCCGTTCAGCTTTTATTTTATTTTATTTTATTTTTATTAGCTCAAATCAGAATAAATTTCTATTAATCTCAAACTTTTAAATACCTTAAAATGGAAAAAAAGAAAGAGAATAATTAGATAAAGGTACATACCATCCCTTGAGTTGGTTGGTTTGTCTAGATCAAATGGAGGAATTACGGTGTAAAGCTCAAACGCGTTGAGGATGGGAGGAAGGTCAGACCCTGTTGTTGCATTAATAACAAAATGAAATTCCCCTTTGAATATTTGATTGAGACATACGGACAGTGGCTTTATGTAGTCAAGAGTTATAGGTTCTGAGATATAGCTTCCTCCATTCACATCAATAATGAATTCTCTTTTCTTTCCTTGCGTAAGTTTTGCAATTTCAGCAAAGTGAAAGCAAACATAAATTCCTCCAATGTTATTAGGCGTGTTAAAAAAATAAAACCTTAAGGAATGGTAACCACTAGATGGCTGGACAGCAGTTCTCAATACTTCTGATGGTAGTTGATAACTGTCATTGTTGTTTTGTATGTCAATAACTGAGGAGGTATTGATCGGAACTGAGTTTGGCAACGCACTATAAGTATACCACAAGCGATCATAAACATCGTTCTTGTACCTTAGATAGGACATAGAAAAGTTGATTGTCATGTTAAAATTTCAGAGACGAGACATTTTAAAAAACAGTGTTCAAATTTGAAATAATATGAACAATACATAAAGGGTAAAATATAAGAAACAGTGAAACACCCCGAATTATGAGTTTACACAATAATATCAAGTATTATCAAGGCTTTTCAAATATCTACCATACCCCGGGGGGGGGGGGGGGGGCCCATGACCTCCATAATTTTTTTTTACCTATGTTAGATTTTTTAACAAAAATTTATAATTTTGTTTAAATTTTTACTAAATTGGCTATATATAATTTAGTTACAATATGTTACTAATCTCACAACTCAAACTCTTTCCACCTAAACCCCCAAGCACCTTGTGCATCTAAATTTACTTTTTTACCTTATATAATTCTTTAATTTTAGGAGTATTTAGGGCATATGTTCTAACAACATATAAGTGTTAATGACTCTCTTTATTTATTTATTCATTTTACTTTTTTTTTTATATCTAAAATAAAATTCTTTTCTAGTCTAATCTAAATATATATGTGTATGGATTTCTCTCGTGGAAACTTGAACCACTACATTTGTCCCCCACATCCCGCAAGCACTGATACTGATCTAAGTATTAATGACTCTCTTTATATTCAAAAATATTATAACAACACTCATTTAAAGTATTACTGTCTCTCTTTTTTATTCCCTAATGTTCAATTTGTTTTTTGCCAAATATAACTCAACCATTTTAGGAGTATTTAGAGCATATGTTTATGAAAATATTTAAGTAAGTAAATCTCTTTAGAAATTTATTTTTATTTCCTAAAAAAAAACTTTCATTTGATAAATAGAAAACTTTTTATTTCTTTTTAGGCTCACAACTTGTCTCTCGGAAAAATTTTCTACTTCCACCACTCTACTAGGGGAGAAATTATAATATTTTCATGATTGATCACGTTATTTGTCTACTATTCTATTAAAAGATTCCCGTCTGTTTAAAATTGTTGAGTTAGAAAAAAAAATTTAAATAGACAATAACTACTAACTCAACAATTTTATATGTGTGAGAATTGTTTAATAGAATGGTAGATAAGTTTATGGTCTACCATGAGCATTGTATAATTTCTCCCGCGATTGAGTGTTTTAGCCAATAATAAATAAATAGAAGCCAAAGATAGAGAGGAAGAATGAAGATCAGAAGAATTTTCAAATAGTGATAAGTGACTGTTTGTGGGTAGGGAACAAATTGAATTTTTTTAGAAGTTTTGATATAGTTAGCTTTGAGCCAAACCTCAGGTATAGTTTGTGTACTTTGACATTTTAAATAAAAAGAAAATCAAAGAACGAAATTGTAACTGACTTACCTAATAAAGTGCTGGTCTTGACCTGTGGTGGTTCCAAGGTCGAATCGCCAGCCGAATTTTAACGCTCCAAAGTCAAACGGATAAAGGGACTTGTCCAGAGGACGCAGCTCCAAGGCAGAAATAAAAGGTATTCCAGACCCAGTGTTTATGAAACATACGTATATGATGTCTGACGTGGGAACATGAATCACATCGAAAAGCCTCAGAATATACATCTGATCGAGATTGAGATCCAATGTGAACATATAATTAACCCCGACATACGAAGTTAGGAATTTTATTCTTGTTGTCATAATTTCCATAATAAAAGAAAAAATTAATGAGATAATTACTATTTTTGCCTTGTTCAGGTTTCAGAGTGTAACAATTCTTTTTTCCTTGTGGAAAGCTTCTCAGGTTTCTTGATAGCTGCCCAAATTCCGGATTTGGATTGTAGTTCTCGGGGGATATGTTGGAATTTGTCCCAGTATCTATAAAACCTGTATCTGACTTGTAGAATATACCACTGACATCATCCAAGTAATCTTTGGTAGCCCCACAATCAATGCTTATGAATCCTAGATATATAATGCCAAAGAAGAGAGACATATATATAAATTTAGAACACACCAATCAACTTGGTAAAGTCAAGAAGAATTTGAGTTTGAAATTTAAAATAATTAAATAAAAAAAATTGTGATAAATTATGCACATGGTTTTGAAACCCAGACCGAACCGTACGGTCCGACCAAAAAAACTGCGAACTTCTTAGTTTTGCGGGTTTTTTTTTTTTTTTTTTTTTTTTTTCAGCTTCAAGAACCGCTCTATGGAAAAAAGCAGGGATCCATGCAAACCGTGGTCGGACCGTATACGGTTCTGAGAACTGTGACTAGTTTTTAAGGTTCGAATGGTTTCTTTTTGCTTCAACTTTTCCAATGAATTTTGGGTACACCGGTATGAAGTTATGATCAGATCTAGAAGAAATGAAAAAGAAATGAAAGAAAACGAAGAACAAAGATTAGAAGGAGATCTGATAATTTTTGGAGGTGCTTAAGCTTCACCGATTCACAATCTTCAAATCTGCTGCAGAGAGAGATAGAGAGCTTCTTCTTCTTTTCTTTTATTTTTGATAATCAAGAGAAGGAACTCTTTTTGGTTGATAACACAAGCACAATCACAAACACAAACACAAACACAAAGAGACCATTGATGAAAGAGCAAATTGTTGATTGTGGAGAAGAAACCTAGCAAACAGATGTAGGCTACTCCAGGACGAAGACCAAAGTAGAGACAGAGAGCTCACAGAAGAACAGAAACGAGAAAGATTGAATAGTGAATTATGGCTTCACTACTTCAGCGGCCAAAAGTAAAGAAAGATAAGTGGTCAAGGTAGTAGGTGGGGTAGGTGGGAGAATTTATTGGAGTTGCCACGTTTCACTTTGCTAGTGGTTGAAGTTTTTAACTTTTTATGTTTTGCTTTTATTTTAAAGAAAATAGTTGATTCTTATATTCACAGTGGGCCACGTTGTAGACATGCAATGCAATACAAATATCATTCGTTCATTGCTTAAAAAAAAATATTACGTTCACAATATTTTTACAATATTTTCGCAACAAATCATAGGTGGTTAGTTGTTATTGCTCAAATTTGAACCTAATGTCAAGATTACTTTTTTGCTCCAACAATAACACCCAGTAACAACCTGCCACTTAGAATTTGTTGTGAAAATATTGTAAAAATGTTGTGGACATATTATTTCTCTCAAAAAAAATAATGCATTCATAATTTTTTTAAGTGCCATGTTGCGGACATGCAACACAATTACACAAAGACCATTTTTTATATATTTTTTATTCTAATTATTATATTATTAGATATTATCACAAATTTAACAAATCAATGTAAAAAAAAATACTAGGATTTAATATTTCTTAAAGTTATGAATTATGATATAGAAAATACATTTGAAAGATAGATCTCTTTGTTTCTATAAAGGAATAATAGATCTCTATATTTAATTGCACTATTTTAATTAATTTTTTTAATATTTGTACTAATTTAATATAATTATTTATATTTTAAATAATTATTAAATTAATTATAATGTCATCACGGTTCGACCCTAGTTCAACCTTGATTTGACCTCAAAAACCTTGAATCTCTATCTTTTACGATTCAATGAACGGTCTAAATTTCAAAACCATGATTATGCACCTACCCTTCCATATGTTTTTTCCGACCTTAGCAGAGTTGAGGGTTTTGTGGTTGTCAAATTTCGAGGAACTTGGGCAGTTTTAAGCACTTAATTTTAAAAATTATAATATTTTCATGGATATTTTTTTGGGTCATGTAACCATGCTATATAATGCCTCTCTTACATAATATCATAGTTACACTTAACACCATTTTCTCTTTTATGGTCACTTTATTTTCTTAAAATGATAAATTGATTTTCGGGTTGTCATTTGTATTTTGGTTTCTGCTACACGTGTTCAGATAGATAAGAAAAGAAACTATCAACATTTACATATATGTTCTTCTTGAATACGTATTACAGAGGTCCAAGGAAAAAAACAAGACTGTACATAGTATGTAGGCACAAACTTTTAATCAATATGTTCAAGCAAAGGGGGAGGGGAGCTATAAAATAAATAAAAAGTCTGTAGGCACATGAAGTGAGTGCACTTTTTGTGTTGTGGCTGGTTAATGAAGTGAGTGTGTGATAAAGAGTTAGTAAATTTTTTATTTTATTTTATTTTAGTGAAAAATTCAATGTATATATAGTAAAGCTTTCTAATTTTTGAAAAATTTGAAGGAAAGTACATGATAAGAAACTACTCATATTCTGCTATGTAATGGAATCTCTCTCTCTAAAAAATTAAGTATATATGTTTTGTTTACCTCCAATATATATACAAATTACATTATATTGATGCATGAGTTTGATTTACCTCTAATATTTTTTTAACTAAAATCTCTTTTTGTTTTAATGAGAAATTGTCACATTACCCACTAACAAAATAAAAAGCGGAGATTAAATTCACTACCACTTGTCATTATATATTTAAAATAAAAGAAGATGTCCAGTTAAAAAAAGTATTGGAAGTAAGCTAAACCCTTGATGCATAAATTTATTATTGTTATTATTATTATTATTTTTAGATAAATTTATAAATTTAGCAATTAGTCAACATACAAAATTACCAATGTGTTTTTTTTTTTCAAAAAATGAAAAAATAGTAGAATTTTACATTCCATGATCCAATCCAGTTCGACCCCCAATGATTGGACATAGGATTCCAAATTTAACAAACTTGTGTTAATATGTGATATATCTGTCGACTATCATTAAGATGGTAAGATTCTTGAATAGTTGTCAACATCCTTGTAAATTAGTGGCATATTGTTAGAATTATGTGGTTAAATAATTAAAATTTTCAGTTTTTAATAGTTTAAGCTTTTGGAAGAGCAATTTTTTTTTTTGTTGATACAAGATAGAATTTCTATTTTATCCTAATCTAAATGTACATGTGTGTGAAACTCCCACCTGAAGATTTGAACTCCGGCCCTTATTCCCTAACCCCCGCCCTTACTCTCACACCCCACAAGCATTTATATCAAGAAAGTCAATACCATACCGGAGGTTGTACCAGTTTGGTCTGCGGTACGATATATTTCGGATACCGGTCAATACCGGTGTAGCGTTTCAGGTTTACCGCTATTTTTTACTATTTTATACAATATACAAAGTTATATTTTTAATAACTCAATCTATTACTTTGGCAACATTTTTTTTTTGTGTGGAGTTATCATCATTAATATAAAAGTGAGAAGAAGAAAAAAAAACTATTAAATAATTAAACACCAACCAATTCAATAAATGCCAACCCACGTGTCAAAATATTATAGCACCAATTCAAAGTTTCCAACTACATCTTCTGATGCTTTGAAAATTTCAAAAGGCTATGAAGTCTTTTCTTCGGCAGACCGGCAGAGAGGTTTGAAAAAGCAAGAAAAGTTATAAAAAAAATAAAAAATAAAAAAAAAACCAAGAAAGAGAGAGAGAAAGAGAAAGTTAGATGGCTAGACGCCAGAGAGAAGAAGAAGAAAAATGGTTAAATAATTAAACACCAACTAATTCAATAAATGCCAACCCACGTGTCAAAATATTATAGCACCAATTCAAAGTTTCCAACAACATCTTCTTATGCTTTGAAAATTTCAAAAGGCTGTGAAGTCTTTTCTTGGGCAGACCGGCAGAAAGGTTTGAAAAAGCAAGAAAAGTTAAAAAAAAAAAAAAAAAAAAAAAAAAAAAAGAAACCAAGAAAGAGAGAGAGAAAGAGAAAGTTAGATGGCCAGACGCCAGAGAGAAGAAGAAAAAAAATGGTTAAATAATTAAACACCAACTAATTCAATAAATGCCAACCCACGTGTCAAAATATTATAGCACCAATTCAAAGTTTCCAACAACATCTTCTTATGCTTTGAAAATTTCAAAAGGCTGTGAAGTCTTTTCTTGAGCAAACCGGCAGAGAGGTTTGAAAAAGCAAGAAAAGTTAAAAAAAAAAAAAAAAAAAAAACCAAGAAAGAGAGAGAGAAAGAGAAAGTTAGATGGCCAGACGCCAGAGAGAGAGAGAGAGGAGAAGAAGAAGAAGAAGAAGAAGATGAAGTAGCAGCAGCCAAATCAGTCCCAGTCCGGTAGAGATCGTCGCCGCCTCACCGGTGGAAGGTGAGAGTGACAAAGAAACATATTTCTTTTTTTGGTCCAGTATGCATTTACCGGCCGGAATCTGAAATTTTTCTCCGGTATGGCCAAATGATCCGGTATGGCCGGTATATTTTCCAGTACAAAACAACCTTGTTTTTGTACCGGCCAAGGTGCCGAAACGGTAAATACTAGCCGTATCGGCCGATACAATACGAAACAGACTTCCCTGATTTATACTTGTGACCACCGCACTAAGGGTGCGCAATAGTTTGGAAGAGCAATTTAACAAACATATATAAACTACCCTCTTTTATTAAGAGAATCAAAATTTAAACCTTCCCTGATCTATTGTATTATTGAATTATAAAATTTGAAAAAAAAATCTTAAAAAACCTCATGGGTGTATACTTTCTGCCATTATATTAGAAGCAAAAATAAAATAAAATATTTATGGCTATTTATGGGAATATGTTCAAGCAAGCATGTTTAAAAGCTAGTTTTTGAAAGAGAGATAGATAACTAAACGAGGTTTCAAGATGAATGAAATACCTGGAACATGATCAACAAGTTTTCTTCCAGCATGCTCATTGTCTCCTTTAGCTACCTTCCAATTGCCAAGAATACTAATAACTAGAACAACCACACGCCATGCTTTCAGAACGAAAATGAATTGTAGGGTGTAATCCATGATGATCTTTATTGGCATATTATGCTCTACTCAGAAGGAAGATGTAAATACTATTTAAGGCAGAAATTCTTAGCTACATCGAGTACTAGTGTTACTAACAAACGACTTCTCTTCTCAAAAAAAAAAGGGGGCCCTTTAGTCATTGTCAATTAATTGCCTGCTTTTATTACTTGTTTTACCAACAAACGACTTTTCTTCTCAAAAAGAAAAAAGGGTTTTAGAGTCTGTTTGAATAGAACTTATTTTGCTAAAATTGAAAACTGAAAACTGAAAACACTGTAGCAAAATAATTTTTAAATGTGTAAATAGTGCTGTGGGACCCATTTTTAATGAAAAAATTGCTGAAAAGTGAAATTTGTGGGACTCATAAACAGTGCATTTGTGCACTGTTCATCACTGAAAAGTCAATCTAGCGGCTGGGTTAAAAAAAAAAAAAAAAAAAAAAAAACAGAAACGCGGACGTGGACGCCAGACTTGGATCCAAACGCCCTCTTAGTCATTGTCAATTAATTGCCTGCTTTTATTCTTAGTAAAGTGATAGAGGATGACTCCTCACTCATATATTTCTCTAATTTACCTTCTTTAACATATTACACAATATGTTATTATTGCCAAGTGTCATATAGTTTAATTGGAATTTTTGGTTTTTCTAATGAAATTGTCCGGGTTCAAATCTCCCTATCTTAACGGTGAAGGAGTGGTTTCTTCATTAGATGATATCGGTCCTTCCGAAGAGGTAGGCCCAATCCTTGCTGAGAAAAGAAAGATCCAGAGCCCAATAAGTTGGAGTTCAGACTTCAGACCTCAAGAGATAATCTTGTGCTCACTCGCCAAAGCCTATTTGGCTTAGCTCCTCGGGTAGATTTACCGAGGATTTCAGTACCAGCAAGTGTCCGAGGAAGAGCATGAATCCATGGAAAACATCATACAAAGAAAAATGAGAGAGAGAGAGAGAGAGAGAGAGAGAGAGAGAGAGAGAGAGAGAGAGAGAAATATCATAAAGTGAATGTACCCTTGCTTTTGGGAGTTTTTATCCTCGGCAAGCTTATTTTTAAGTTCTCTATCCATATAAAACTAGCATTATCCAAATCAAGTTCTTGTTCAAATTTCCCAATGTGGATCATTCAATTCTTAGTTCAGACAAATTAACTGTGAGGCCAGAAACTTGATTCTTTGAAAGTTATCTTTGAGAATCCATCTTTCTGACGCCCACATTAACTATCAATTTATAATTTTTTTATATATATAAAAATATAGAGACTTGAACAATGTCCCATTGATTGATCAAGAAAAAATATACTTTGAATAATGATTTGGGTGATTTCCATGGCTTCGTCCCTTCAAATTCATTGCCCCTATGGGCATATGCCTTAAGCTGCCTAACAATCTTCTTTGCTAAAGTCATTTCTTATAATAATTATTCAATTTTTCAAGAGTAAAAACTATGGTATTTACCTTCTCTCTACAAAGAATCTAATTTTATGAAGAAAGCTAGTTTTCTAATTTCTATTAATATCTACAATTGAGAGAAAGAATCTTTACGGTCTAGGGATATACATGGGTTAGGTCAAATTAGGTTTGGGCTCAATCCAAACCCAACCAAATCTCGTTGGGTGGTAGGAAAGAGGGCTTGTCATTGACCAGAGAGCATCATCGAATCAAATAGGATCGAATAAAATCAAATCGGATTCAAACTAGTCAAGTCAGTTTCAATTGAAATCGAGAGAGGCAGAAAATCTTCATTTGAGTTCTTGATATCTCCGCCAATAAACAACAATGATTTTTATCATAGACAACGGAGATCTGAACAAAGTTGGTAGGGGTTGATTAGATCAATTCTGAAAGCTCGGATTTGAGCTAAAACCCAAGAGCTATTTAGACCCCCAAATTAAAAATTACGGCTCGATTAATTTTACTCTAACTTAGACTAAGTGCAGAATAAAGTACATGCGAGTGAACAAACAATAAAACTATTGAGATTATTGGGCGTATCAAAGGGTGGGAGAAATCTTGCTTGTTTATAACTGTCACATTGACTCAATACTTGTGGTGTATGATAAAAACAATAAAATTATCACATCTGAAAAGCATGGAGGTCTTCGAGGCAATTAAGCAATTGATTAGCTCAAGATTTAGTTTTTTTATCCCCTAAACTCATATCCCTATTTCAATTTTTTTTTTCTTTATAAATTTTAGAAACTTTATTTGGATCCCATGTTGATAGTTTTAGGTTTTTTTGGGGAGAAATTAGTAATTGGCCTGTGAATGAGCCTTATTCAACCAAAATACCAACCCAAAGTTAGGATTTAAATTCTCTAGAGTTGTTAGAAGAACGCAACTACAAAGTTTTAAAATCGTGACTATTCATTGACAAATGAGTGATTTAAATTCATTACACCAACATCATAGTATATTAAAATGAGAAATGATATGTTCACAACATTTTTACAATAAATCTTAAGTGGCAGGTTGTTACTGGCTGTTATCATTGGGGCAAAAAAAAAAATCTTATTGTTAGGTTCAAATTTAAACCAATAACTACTAACCGTCTATGATTTATTGTAAAAATATTGTGGAGGTAACATCTCTCTATTAAAATAGTTGTCAAAGCATTGACAATAAATGTTTGTTTAAATATTGATGGGGAGCAAAATTTAAATAATTTATTAATAAAGTTACCATAAAATCTCTAGAGGATCTTGATATTATTGGTAGCTATAAATTGAAAGCCTTTTTATTATATTGTATTGATGATTTTTTCTAAAATTTTTATAAATAATAAAAGAACCTTTAATCTTATAAATCATGTACTAGAAAACAACAATAATATTAGTTATAATAATTTGGAATAAATATATTTACAAAAAGGGTGTAACAAAATTGGATCTATAGTTTCAAAAGTAAACAAAGTAAATCATATAATAAGTTATTATATAAGATTTAAGGAATCCACAAACTCATAAGTTTTTACAGATGACAAATAAAAGTCTAGATTTACTTATTCAAAATGAGAATATATTTTAGTATTAGACCATGCAAATTACTTTTGTAGGTCAAAATCAAATTCACAACCTCACTTTGTTTAAAAACAAATACCACATACAAAAAGTCATTACCCAAAACTCATTTTTAAAATAAAATATAATAATTTAATGTGTGTTAGAACTAGAAATAGAGCTAAGGTTTATGGTCACAAGATTAGTCAATTGACACTGAGATTGTAGTTAAGTTGAGTTATCTACAAATATTATGGATTGAACAAAACACACACATACACACACACACACACACACACACATATATAGGAGAAAATGGGCTTTTAACTTCTTCTTTTTTTTTAAAAAATATCTAGTATTTTGCCCAATTTCTCAAACTATTTAGGAAAATGCCTCTATTTTGAAACTCGGTTTTTTAAAAATCAAGTTCCAATTTAAAACTCAATTTTTGGACAATCGAGTTATAACGAACTAAAAGAATTTTTTTTTTTTTTTTGTGGAACTCAAGTTCATGGTACTCAATTTCCTTCAAAATATTCAAATGGAACTCAAGCTCATGGAACTCGAGTTCCAAAAAAAAGAAATTTCTAAGTCAAATTTCGCTATAACTCAATTGTCCAAAAATCGAGTTTCAAAACAGGGGTATTTCACTAAATAGTTTAGGAAATGGGGCAAAATGCTGAAAAACTTTTTTCAAAGGGGTAAAACCCCATTTTGGCATATATATATAGTAATCTTCTCAAAGAGTAGGACAATTTTTTTTTTTTTTTTGGTGTATGTGTGTTATTGGTTGCTTAATTCAAGAGTAGAATAAGTCAACGAAGCATACATCAATTATTGTATTAAATTTAGCCCCAGAGAGGGGTTGAGCCCAACATGAATGTGTGTCATTACAATAAATGTAGGAGCCCTTATCTCTAGGCCCAAATACACAATCATCAATATTACACCAACATGTTTTTTGTGTGAATATAAAGAAAAACCATCACATTGTTGAGACTATTTGGAACGAACAAGCTACATATATAATAGTTTTCACAATAAATTTTATACTTATTGAGTTGACATATTCTTAGTAATTCTTCTATAAGCTAACTATTAATACTACTTTATTATTTATCATTAACAACTTACTATCTCAGATTTACTTATTTAGAATGAGACTATATTTTAGTATTAGGCCATGCAAATTACTTTTGTAGGTCAAAATCAAATTCAGAACCTCACTTTGTTTAAAAACATATACCACTTCAATACAAAAAGTCAATACCCAAAACTCATTTTTATAATAAAATATAATAATTTAATGAGTGTAAGAACTAGAAATCGAGCTAAGGATTATGGTCAAAACAATAGTTAATTGACATTGAGATCGTAGTCAAGTTGGGTTATCTACAAATATTATGGATTGAACACACACACACACAGTTACACCTGGTATAATTCCACAAGAGTTACACATTTTTTAAGCCATAAATTTCCCAAAGATCAAACGGTTAAAAAAGAAGACATATTTATCTATTATATCATTAAATAATTACATAATTAATAGTTTCCACATTATCTCTCTCCTCATTAAATATTTCTCTCTCTCTCTCTCTCTCTCTCTCTCTCTCTCTCTCTTAATTCATTCTTCCCTTTTTCTTTGAATTTTTTTTTTCGAGAAACTTTTTCTTTACAATTCCTCGTGCCTTTCTACTCAATTTGAAAATTAATGCGGCTACCTGTTGCTATGGAGTTTTTTTTTTTTTTTGGTGAGAAAGTGCTATGGATAAGTTAGTTTCAAGTAGATGTCCATTTTTTATTATTTTCTCCAACAAGTTGGTGTCCATTTTTTATTATTCTCTCCTACAAGTTAACGTTAGAACTTAGAAGTGGTTTCATTGTTATGGATTTACTTGTTTACAGTGGTGTGGCTATTATGAGTTCTTGTTTATTATTGTTTAGCATCGTCTTGGTTAGTTGTTAACTAAGAGCATGTTCGTTTGGATAAAGAAAATTAATGGAAAGAACAAAATAAAATTTTAAAAGAGCAAGTACTATTTAGTATTTGAATTCCTAACAATTTCTTTAAAAAAAAAAATCAAGCTCAAGGATAGCCATGATTATTTTTTTTTTGAGAATCCATAACAATGAAACCAAAAAAATCAAGTTCAAGGATAGCCATGATTAGATCATTTGAATTTCTTGCAAATAGATTTGTACTAAAGTTTCTACCCACACCAAAATTATTTAGTGCTCTTTAACGGCTGGAAAGAAAAAAAAAATGATATTGTGCTCTATGGATAGAAAGAAAAAGGGAAAAAAAAGAAAAAAAAGAAGGTATGGAAAGAATTTAATAAGGAGAGAAAAAAATTGTAGTATTAACTAAGAAACGAGGGGAAAAAGAATAACATTTAATGATGTTTTCTCAATCATTAGATCTTTTAAAAATTTACGGTGTAAAAAATGTCTAACTTGAACTCATCTCATATATAGTAATTTTCTCAAAGAGTAGGACAAAGTTTTTTTTTTTTGTATGTGTGTTATTGGTTGCTTAATTCAAGAGCATGGTTTTGAAACCCGGACTGGACCGAATGGTTCGACCAAAAAAACCGCGAACCTTTGAGTTTTGCGATTTTTTAAGCTTCAAGAACTGCTCTATAGGAAAAAAAGCAGGGACTCGTGCGAACCTTGGTCGAACCGTACGATTTTGAGAACCGTGATCGATTTTTGAGGTTCGAACGATTTCTTTTTGTTTCAGCTTTTCCGGTGAATTTTGGCCAATACACCGATATGAAGTTATGATAAGATCTAGAAGAAATGAAAGAACACGAAGAAGAACAAAGATCGGAAGGAGATCTAATAGTTTCAGGTCTTGAACAAAGGGATTTGTAAGGGGAAAAAAAAGAACCAAAGAAGAAGAAGGCAAGTTCCTTAAAAAAAAAAAAAAAAAGGAACACCGAATCACACCTTCGTCTTCTGCTGTTGCTTCTTCTTCTTCTTTCTTTTTTTTTTTTTTTTTTCCTTCTTCTCTTTCTTTTTTCCATTGATGGAGATCACTCTGTAATTTCCTCTTTTTCGCTGAATACTACTGCTATGTGTTTTCTTTATGTATATATACTAATTCACTTACAGCATTGTTTCTCAGTACAGAAAAGATATCCTTATGATGCCATAATCTACTGCGTATTCCAGGCTCTTGAGGTGCTTCACAGCGAACAATTTCTCTACCCATTTCTTGTAGCAAATCATGCATCCA